>NC_092343.1:377110070-378310070 GCF_046630445.1 Rutidosis leptorrhynchoides | reverse complement strand
AGGTTCCGTAGGTCATGCATCAATGCCTAAATGTCCCGAAATCTTCTTCAAAATGTTCGGGTTCAGGTAATGTCATTAGGTTCCTTTCTAGAAATTCAATCTGGGTCTCATGTTGAGTTGTACGTGCAGTAAGTAGTAACACGATATGTCTTGAGGCGACTCCCAAGTCTTTGGGTGTGGCTGAGCATCAGTGGAAGACACTATGACCTTGTGAAATGAGATGCCTTCCCGACTTCTTCAATGCCTAAGAGTGTTAGGGACCTAAGTCTAGAAGTGTCGTTAGATCGTCGAGTAGTGTTGAAGGATGAAAGAGATAAGTGACGGTCATGAAAGCGTATGGGATACGGGTCAACTTGCGGAAATTGAACAACCTTCTAATGTTCATATGTTGTACGTGGCTAATTAGGGTGAGCTCGGGGGGTGGGGCGAGGTGTGGTTACTCCAACAAGTCCTCACATATCTCCTCCTCCGAGGATCAACTTTAGTGGACGTGTAATCTGAGGGGTACTCTTCATAGATTGTGTGAAGTAATGTTTCGATCTCTGGAACGGTGGAACGGTAGTAACAGGTGGATTACATTACTAGTTCTTAGGGTTAGACGAGTGGGAAAAGGGTTCAAAAAAACATCTGAACTAGGAAAGATAAATTTTCCAAGTCGGTACAGCGGATAGCAGACATGTAGCAAGAACGTAATCAGGTATAATAACTACAACAGCCTAGATCGTCTACAGCAGTACATAGCATGACAATAGTAACAGTATCAAACAGAAGTAGCATGCAATCAAAGGAAGATAGTAGCATGCAGTAGTGAGAAAATAGAAGTAGCATACAGCAAGTTCACATAGCAGTAAAAGTAAGCAGTAGCATGCAGCAGTTTTGCAGAAACAAGTAAACGAGCAAGTTGTAGATTAGTCCTATTAGTGAATCCTACTCGACTCGGTCAAGACACACCAATGCAACCTAATTCCCTACAATCGATGCTCTGATACCAAATGTGACGCCCCGTACAAAATCAACGTATATGGATCATCAACAACAGGTCCATTACACGGTACAATACTACATGCTGTTTTAAAAACAAGTTTTGCATTCATGAAAAGGTGACGTCTTTACCAACGTCATATGTTTTACAAAGATAACGTGCTTCTACGAATAGAAAGCATTAACATAAGTACGTGACACAATGGTCATTACAAAACCATTGTTCAAATGTAACATAAGTTGTAAATGCAAAGTAAAAGTTCCATGATTGAGACATCTCTAAGTGATGCAGCGAAAGTCTAACACAGAGAGTCTGTAACAACAAGTCTATAACACCAAGACTATAACAGCAAGTCTAACAGTGGAAGCAACAACGTCTAAGCACCTGAGAAATACATGCTTAAAAAGTCAACACGAATGTTGGTGAGCTATAGTTTTATTGTAAACAACAATGTAATGTAGACCACGAGATTTCGTATTCAAAACAGTATCTCAAATCCGTATGATAAAGTATATGCTTATTCATGGGCACCCGGTAACTAACTTAACAAGTAATATCACCCCCTGAAAGTACACCTGGCAAGTGCGTAAGTTTACAAAGTATTAAACACCCGTTGAATGCTAGCGCGAGTAGCCCGAGTGTGGATGTCAAACCCTATGGATCCATATCTAAGATTAGCGTCTACCAGTTCATAAACCAATAGTTAAACGTTACCGAGCTAAGGGGAATCTTTGTGCCGTTATGTCCCCCACACATATATAAAGTTTAAGTACTATTGTCTAGTATGTAAAACATAAAAAGCGCATGTATTCTCAGTACCAAAAATAGTTAAAGTAAAAAGGGGAGTTATAACTAACAGTGAATGTGCGGTAAAAGTCGCTATGAAAAGTATGCAAGTAGTAAGTCGGTCCGAAAGGTCCTCAACCTAAGTCAAAGGTTACTAGGTCAGTAAATTGTCCCCAAAAGTTTAAAAGTGAGTAAATTAAGTTTAAGTATCATCATCATCATTCGTAAAAGATAAAGTAAGTTTTTAACAAGAATAGAGATTGAAACAAAAGGCTGACTTTAGACAGCTGCTACGATCTCTATATAAACCGAAAGGACGCGTGGTAAGTGGCCTCCGTATGTGAGTTCTCTTACCGCTGTCCAATTTTCAGATCCTAACTCGATGTCGTTTGACCGTGGCGACGGTTCAAACGCGAGTAGGTCAGAATTTTTAGCACGTCGTTACAAGGGTGTAGTGATTTTCGGAAGGCTATAAATCCTAAATCGTATATCAGATTTAGGCGAGTCTTGAACGAAAAGTCATCTATTCAAACTGAACTATCTGAAAATCAACTTTCCAGAATCCCAGGAGTCTGATCAGACCCCGAAAAACTCAAACAAGTGCTCCGATAGATTTCTTGGTGCTTGATGCTCATCACGGTTCTCATCCTTGATGCGTGTAAGCTTCAAGTGTACAACTCTTTGATGTTTTAGCATTACTTTGACCAAGTTTCAACCATCAACACACAACTAAGAGTAAAAGCTAATATTCTACAAGTTTTGAACATCAAGGTTGTCTCTTTATTGCATAAACACAATAAAGCTTCAACCTTTGTCCTTTTGACACAAGTTTATGCATCTTCATCATATGAGATGATGAAGACTTGATTTTCATCACCATAAAAATCATCAAAGGTTCAAAGTAAGTGAGATCTACAATAATAACTTAGATCTCAAGTATTAAGAAATCTTAAGCTAGAAAGCTTGGATTTTACAAGATTAATGAGACCATAAGCTAGAAAGCTAGATCTAGTAAAAGTAATGAGACCATAAGCTAAAAAGCTAAGATCTAAACAAAATAATGAAACCCTAAGCTAGAAAGCTTGGATCTTTAATGTTCTTGAAGATCCTTAAAGCAAAAAGCTAGATCTACAAGTTACATGAAGATCATAAACACAAGTTTTGATCTTTTAACAAAAATAAAGAGATCATAAGCTAGAAAACTTAGATCCAACAAAGTAATGAAGATTCAAAGCTAGAAAGCTTGAATCTTTTATGTTTTTGAAGGATTCAAATCAAAGTTTGAATCTACAAGATATAACAAGATCAAGAAGCTAAAAAGCTTGATCTTATGATGATGATGATCATGTCGTGTATAAGAAGAAAACAAGAAGAAGAAAAAAATTTAAAACTTACAATTTTAGTGTGAGAAAGACTAGAGAGAAAATTAGAGAGTAAGTATGTGTAAAATGAGAATGAAATCAAGTGTAAAATGGGTGAATGAGGCTTGATATATATAGGGGTGGTGAGGGCTAGGTGGACGGTTTTGGGGAGGGGACAAGGGGACAACCTTTTGCTTTTTGCATGGTGGTGGTCTAAAGGAGGTGCTTGGTGTCGGGATCTCATGCAACATGTGTGGTAATGGTTAACAAAAATGCTAGTATGTTGGCTCATATTAATAGTTTTTTATCCCACATCTTAATAGGTCATAAATCCATTTAAATTGGGCTAACTTAAGAGTCCAATAGCTAGAGTAGGGTGGGCTTAAGTCCATTAAGGTAGAAAATCCATTAAGACTAACTAGTGTGCATTAGTAAAACACTAATCATAATTAAGAAACCATCAAGCCAAGTAATTGTTATTAATAAATAACAATTAGTATTACGTAGTCATAATATTCCAATTATGACAAAAGTTTAACGTGTACAAAGTACATAGCTTGTTTCAAACGACAAGTGACACTAACGGTCGTAAAAGCATTCGAGGATCAAGTTAAGTGATTACGCACTTAACAACACATTGTAAGATACTAACGAAAGTAATTAATCATGAATAAAGATCCCAGAGCATAAACTAGTTCAATACACACAGATACACAGATTCGTGAAAGTATAGAGCACAAAAATATAAGTCGAAAAAGTCGGGTCGTTACATTACCCACCTATTAAAGAAAATTTCGTCCCGAAATTTTGAGGAGGAACCAACAGCGGTACCGAATTTAAAGAAGAAGGAGCGTATTGAAGTTCTGAGAGACTCGTGGGCTCAGAAGTGAGCGATTGACCTTGAAAGGTACTTGGGCGTATAAAAGTAAGAATAGGTATATGCCATTAATTAAGTCTCTTGACCTTAAGATCAACAAATTGATTTCGTTTCTTGTTAACATGAATATGTCATCTGAATATATACCCACAAAAGGAAAGATGATGTTTTTAGCCTTACATGCATCTTCAGTAAGCTGGATGCATGAAATGCATCATGAATGTTACCAACTCATCTAAAACATTGAGCGCTTATGTCGCAATATAAAGCTGACAGGTAGAATGGAAAACATGGGGATCACAACCATGCGATTTGATGCCTGGATAGTGTTAGCCACGGATTTTTACTAACCCCTTAATTTCGGAAGGAGACCATAGGTATAAAGAACCCGATATTTAAGAAATGTTTCATTTGAATAAATGAATTGGAATTTTAGCTGAGAGTGACTAATCAGACTTACATGCAATGCAAGCCATAATTATTTATAGTGTCTTCAGGACGGTCTGAACGAACAATGAAAGATATCACCCAGTTTAACATATTGCATGTGAACTTATACTGGGATGGAATTAAAGCACAGTTCTATAATGTAACTATATGATTTCAGTTACATGTTGAATTTAGGGTTAACATCGACTAGAACAACATATAGTTGCAACCAACGAAGGAAGAAATATATAGAGTAACCACGTCAGTGCTATAGATGTTTTAAGCAGTCCCTTTCAAGAGGATAACAAGATTCATAGATTTTTAAAGTATTTTACATTACATTTCCGAAAGAAAATTGCACGAAAGGTGTGATCTTTGAATGAGAGTGGACTCTTCGTACAACGAGCGAGTTGATCTGAATTTATCCTTATACTTAAGGGGATGCATAGCTTCTTCAGCTCTTTTCAATCTAGCATCATACTTCTTCGTACAACGGGCAAGTTGATCTTTGAATTATCTTTTTGAGACATGGCTTCATAACTTCTTCAGCTCTTTTCAATCTAGCATCACACTTCTTCGTACAACGAGCGAGTTGATCTTTGAATTCTCGTTTTGAGACACAGCTTCATAACTTCTTCAGCTCTTTTCAATCTAGCATCACACTTGCACACATAGCATTTGCAATTAGGATTACCTTACCTATACAACCGGCTCTCATTCTTGTAACTCTTTCTTCCTCAATTTCAGCTTCAATTTTACCAACAAAAACCACATTAGCCTTATATGTCTCAACTTAAATAGACCAGTCAAAAACTTCATCAGCATAGGTAGTAGTCAAGGCTTTAGATTGACCACTAGAGGTAGCATCCTTCGAGATCTCCTCAACCAGAACGGTGTATCTGGCATTAGCTTCAATAGGTGTATTATGAAACGGATTATGAAAACCAGGCTTAGCAGGTCTTGTACTCTCCTTTTGAAGTGACCTAGCTCATCACAGTTATGACATATAACCTTGAACATATCAAAACCAAACTTAGTATTTCTATTAACGCTCAACGTTGTCTGACCTGTTCTCCTCAAGTATTTGCGTACCGGTCTCACAACACTACCCATAGCCTACAAAATGTCCATTCTTTCTAGCTCATCCTCATCAATTTAATCATAATCCTCACTCTCAAGATGACCATTAACAATTTGACCATTGATCATATCATTGTACGAATTAACCACAATAGCAGCCAGTGCCATATCCTCTTTAATCTGCTCTAGAGGCCTCTTCTTGATATTCTCGATCTTTAGCACTGGTTTCTGACTCTGTTGGATAGGAGAAGAATCAAACATTTAGCGGATGAGACATGTGCTTGAGATTTAGCTTGAAAATAACCAGACATTGACTGCGGTGCCGAAGTCTGAGAAGCATTAGCTGAGATATAAGCTGTCTGCAAAGGAGTATGAACCCCTGAGGAAGACCCAGCAGATGAAGAAGCAGCTACAGTTCTAAACTGTTTTCGTTTGGCTTCAACTTGAACATCCTTTTCCATAAGCTTGGAGGTAAAGGCTGTCAGTGTCAGCATTCGGCCTGATGCAATGTACCTGTTCTGAATCTGTTCAATTTCTATATCCCATCTTTCTGGAAGAACATCTTTCAAAACCCTGATAGCCTTAGCATCTGACACTTTAATTCCATAATCAGTCATCTAATAGATAAGAAGACGGTATCTCGACAAAGTCTGTACAAGAGTCGCAGAAGGAAGAGCAGCAAACACTCTCCATTCATCTTTCAAAACCTTACCCTTAGTCACATGATAAGTTGCAGTACCCTCTGTGGCTGACTGAAGAGCAAGCCAAAGTGTGTAAGATGTCTTGTTTCTATTCTTAAACTGTTGAAAGATATCTTTAGACAAGGCCTGAGTAAGCTGTGCATAACATCTACACTCTACTGTTCACGTTCAGCTGGATCAAACTGTGATGTTTCTTTCAGTTCACCATCACCCCCTTCCGGCCATACATACTCAGTTTCAATGAATTTCCACAACCTAAAGTCAATACCATTCAGATAAATCATGAAACAGGTTTTCCCGTCCAAAAAGTCTTTAAGATTCTCAAGTTTTGGAACCTTATTTGAAGTACCAGACTCGCTTTCGAAAAGTAACATTATCTGTAGTCCAGCTGCTATCACAATAGCATTGTATTCATTAGCCACTTATTCATTAGTGTCCGACATTCTGATTAATTAGGAGTAATTAAATTATATTTTAAGATTCTGTAATAAAATAGTGTCGGCCGATGGTCAGTGACTGTCGGTCGATTGTTGGTGACTGTTGGTCGGTAGTCTGTGTCTTACGTCCGATGGTAAACACTGAAAAGCAGTTGGTGAGTTCTTAGTCCTTCGGTCGACGGAAATTACTATCGGCCGATGGTGAGCGACGAACGGTCGATGGTCTATAGAAAAACGTCAATAGGTAAAGACAAACTACTCTAAGGTATGACAAACTCTCCTTCGGTTCTAAGTGAGACGATCGGGTGTAAGTGAGTTGACAAATGGTCGATGGTGTAAGACGAATGGTCGAAGGTCTAGGACGATCGGCCGAGGGTAGTTCTTACGTAATTTGGGCATAAAAACTAGGGTTTACGTCTAAACTTCTATTTTGACACAATTTTGACGTTCAAAACACAAACGCTTATGATTATAACCTTAAACACGCACATAGACACTTAACAAGAATCAAAAACACGCAAATAACACGTAAAAATTCTAACTTTAATTGATAAACCTGTTTTGACCAAAAACCCTAATATCAAAAACACGAATTCGACTCAAAAACGATTTGATCAGCAAGCCACAGCTCTAATACCACTTTATAGACGCTATACGGCTCTTAGATTAATCGTTATGCCCAGATTAGAGGCGGAATTCACTAATCTAGGTCGAGTAGAATATGTTTACGCTTCGAAATCTAGAAAACCAACAAAGCGTTGATGAAATCGACGCCTAAGGATGTGTATTCGGCTGAGATTTGGTCTGGAATGATTGCAGAATCGCAATAGGTCGGCCAAAGGGTGTTGTAGTGACCCGAACTTTTCCATGTTTATATATATATTAAATGAAATTGTTATTTACATGATTAAGTATTTCCAACATGTTAAGCAATTAAACTTGTTAAGACTTGATTAATTGAAATAGGTTTCATATAGACAATTGACCACCCAAGTTGACCGGTGATTCACGAACGTTAAAACTTGTAAAAACTATACAATGACATATATATGGTTATATATATAGTTAACATGATTTTATTAAAAGTATGTATCTCATTAGGTATTTTAACAATGAGTTATATACATAAAAATGAGACTATTAATTTAAGAAACTCGAAAACGATATATATAACGATTATCGTTATAACAACGTCTTACTAGGTACATATGAATCATATTAAGATATTGATACACTTGGTTAATTATGTTAAATGATAAGTAAATATATTATTAAGTGTATTAACAATGAAATACGTATGTAAAAATAAGACTACTAACTTAATGATTTCTAAACGAGACATATATGTAACGATTATCGTTGTAACGACATTTAACTGTATATATATCATACTAAGATATATTATATATCATAATATCATGATAATATAACAATTTAACATCTAATTTGTTATAATAAACAATGGGTTAACAACATTCAACAAGATCGTTAACCTAAAGGTTTCAAAACAACATTTACATGTAACGACTAACGATGACTTAACGACTCAGTTAAAATGTATATACATGTAGTATTTTAATATGTATTCATACACTTTTGAAAGACTTCAAGACACTTATCAAAATACTTCTACTTAACAAAAATGCTTACAATTACATCCTCGTTCTGTTTTATCAACAATTCTACTCGTATGCACCCGTATTCGTACTCGTACAATACACAGCTTTTAGATGTATGTACTATTGGTATATACACTCCAATGATCAGCTCTTAGCAGCCCATGTGAGTCACCTAACATATGTGGGAACCATCATTTGGCAACTAGCATGAAATATCTCATAAAATTACAAAAATATGAGTAATCATTCATGACTTATTTACATGAAAACAAAATTACATATCCTTTATATCTAATCCATACACCAACGACCAAAAACACCTGCAAACACTTTCATTCTTGAATTTTCTTCATCTAATTGATCTCTCTCAAGTTCTATCTTCAAGTTCTAAGTGTTCTTCATAAATTCCAAAAGTTATAGTTTCATAAAATCAAGAATACTTCCAAGATTGCAAGTTTACTTCCAAGTTTTCTAAATCCATTCCAAGTAATCATCCAAGATCAAGAAACCTTTGTTACTTATAGTAGGTTATATTTCTAATACAAGGTAATAATCATATTCAAACTTTAATTCAATTTCTATAACTATAACAATCTTATTTCGAGTGGAAATCTTACTAGAAATTGTTTTCGTGTCATGATTCTGCTTCAAGAACTTTCAAGCCATCCAAGGATCCTTTGAAGCTAGATCTATTTTTCTCATTTCCAGTAGGTTTATCCAAGGAACTTGAGGTAGTAATGATGTTCATAACATCATTCGATTCATACATATAAAGCTATCTTATTCGAAGGTTTAAACTTGTAATCACTAGAACATTGTTTAGTTAATTCTAAACTTGTTCGCAAATAAAAGTTAATCCTTCTAACTTGACTTTTAAAATCAACTAAACACATTTTCTATATCTATATGATATGCTAACTTAATGATTTAAAACCTGGAAACACCCTGGAAACACGAAAAACACCGAAAAATCAGATTTACGCCGTCGTAGTAACACCGCGGGCTGTTTTGGGTTAGTTAATTAAAAACTATGATAAACTTTGATTTAAAAGTTGTTATTATGGGAAAATGATTTTTATTATGAACATGAAACTATATCTAAAAATTATGGTTAAACTCAAAGTGGAAGTATGTTTTCTAAAATGGTCATCTAGACGTCGTTCTTTCGACTGAAATGACTACCTTTACAAAAACGACTTGTAACTTATTTTTCCGACAATAAACCTATAATTTTTCTGTTTAGATTCATAAAATAGAGTTCAATATGAAACCATAGCAATTTGATTCACTCAAAACGGATTTAAAATGAAGAAGTTATGGGTAAAACAAGATTGGATAATTTTTCTCATTTTAGCTACGTGAAAATTGGTAACAAATCTATTCCAACCATAACTTAATCAACTTGTATTGTATATTATGTAATCTTGAGATACCATAGACACGTATACAATGTTTCAACCTATCATGTCGACACATCTATATATATTTCGGAACAACCATAGACACTCTATATGTGAATGTTGGAGTTAGCTATACAGGGTTGAGGTTGATTCCAAAATATATATAGTTTGAGTTGTGATCAATATTGAGATACGTATACACTGGGTCGTGGATTGATTCAAGATAATATTTATCGATTTATTTCTGTACATCTAACTGTGGACAACTAGTTGTAGGTTACTAACGAGGACAGCTGACTTAATAAACTTAAAACATCAAAATATATTAAAAGTGTTTTAAAAATATTTTGAACATACTTTGATATATATGTATATATTGTTATAGGTTCGTGAATCAACCAGTGGCCAAGTCTTACTTCCCGACGAAGTAAAAATCTGTGAAAGTGAGTTATAGTCCCACTTTTAAAATCTAATATTTTTGGGATGAGAATACATGCAGGTTTTATAAATGATTTACAAAATAGACACAAGTACGTGAAACTACGTTCTATGGTTGAATTATCGAAATCGAATATGCCCCTTTTTATTAAGTCTGGTAATCTAAGAATTAGGGAACAGACACCCTAATTGACGCGAATCCTAAAGATGGATCTATTGGGCCTAACAAACCCCATCCAAAGTACCGGATGCTTTAGTACTTCAAAATTTATATCATATCCGAAGGGTGTCCCGGAATGATGGGGATATTCTTATATATGCATCTTGTTAATGTCGATTACCAGGTGTTCACCATATGAATAATTTTTATCTCTATGTATGGGATGTGTATTGAAATATGAAATCTTGTGGTCTATTGTTACGATTTATTATATATAGGTTAAATCTATAACTCACCAACATTTTTGTTGACGTTTAAAGCATGTTTATTCTCAGGTGAATACTAAGAGCTTCCGCTGTTGCATACTAAAATAAGGACAAGATTTGGAGTCCATGTTTGTATGATATTGTGTAAAAACTGCATTCAAGAAACTGATTTCGATGTAACATATTTGTATTGTAGACCATTATGTAATGGTCGTGTGTAAACAAGATATTTTAGATTATCATTATTTGATAATCTACGTAAAGCTTTTTAAACCTTTATTTATGAAATAAAGGTTATCGTTTGTTTTAAAAATGAATGCAGTCTTTGAAAAACGTCTCATATAGAGGTCAAAACCTCGCAACGAAATCAATTAATATGGAACGTTTTTAATCAATTAGAACGGGACATTTTAGTTGGTATCCGAGCGTTGGTCTTAGAGAACCAGAAAATTTGCGTTAGTGTGTCTTATCGAGTTTGTTAGGATGCATTAGTGAGTCTGGACTTCGACCGTGTTTTCTTTAAAAATGATTGCTTAACATTTTTGTTGGAAACTATATATTATTAACATGTATATATTATGTGATATATTAATCTCTTAACATGTTTGATATTGTGTGATAGATGTCTACCTCTAGCACAAATTCCATTAACTCACCTAATAATAACGAAGAGTCGAATATATATTGGACTGATTCACAAGTTCCCGAAGAAGAACCGAAAGAAGAATCAGAACCGGAAGAAGAATCAGAACCGGAAGAGGAAGAACCGGAGGAGGAAATAGAACCGGTGGGGGAAATAATAAAACGGTTAAGTAAAAGAAAATCCTCAACCAACTGACCAAGGCTAATTATGGTCAATGGTGTTTCCGCCAAGGAAGCAAAATATTGGAAGGATTACCAATTCTCCGATGAATCGGATTCCGACGAGAATTCCGATGATGTTATAGGAATTACCCCAACTGAATTTAAAAAGGCAAAAGAAAATAATAAGGGAAAGGGCATAAAAATAGAGAAATCTAATTCCAACCCCGATGAACTTTATATGTATCGTCAACCCCCGAAGCCCTTAAGTTGTAACAATGACCCGAGAACCTCTAAACCACCAGATTTTTCTAAACCGTTGTGGAAAACGACAGCTCGTATTAGGGGAACATCATATATCCCTAGAAACTTGGTAAAACGAACCAAAACCGAAGAAGAAGAAGAAACGAGCGAGTCAGAATAAGATAGTTGTATTCGTGTGGTGTAATATATGTAATATAGTGTGCTTATGCTTTATGATATATGTAAAAATTGCTTGTATTAATAAGTATTTTTTTTTTATGAATCTAACTCTTGTCTATTTTACAGTATAAAAACACAAAATGGATAGACAACCCAATATTTTAAGAGACCTACCCGGAGACATGATTGATGAAATCTTGTCTAGAGTCGGTCAGAATTCTTCGGCACAACTATTTACGGCGAAATCAGTTTGTAAGACATTCGAAGAACGTTCCAAGAATGTCTTGGTTTATAAGAGACTTTCGTTTGAAAGATGGGGGATATCACATTCGGAAACCCATAAGTTACGATGTGTTTACTTTGACGCATATATTGCGGGGAACCCAAATGCTATTTTACGCAACGGGTTAAGAAATTATTTTGACTCAATGTATCCGAATATAGGACTTCATGATTTAGAAAAAGCGGCTAACATGCAACATAAAGAAGCATGCTATGCTTACGGGTTAGTAATGTTCGCTTCTCACCAAAGTGAGAAAAAGAACATCGGGCTACAACTATTAAACAAAACGTTCCCACAAGTGACGGAGTCGGTAATTGGGGTATGAAATGAGGTTTTTAGGTTATTACGAGACCGTTGGTCATTACGTAACCCTCGTCCCTTTGACGACGTTACAACACGCTGTCTTATCAACGACCATAACGGTTATGTTCCACAAGACCAAGGATGGGAAGTAGTCCTAGTAAAACCAGAATGCATGACTTGTTTCTGGACGTATGAATTACGTGTCTTTATTGCCTTTGCTGAACGACTTGTGTACTAGCTAGAATTATCTTGACAACTATCTTGTATCAAAGTTATTCTGTGCTATATTTCATGCTTTATGTAAAATAAGCGGTATTGTAAGTTTGTAAAATATTGTATAAAAGTTTGAACGCGAAATATTATTATAATCAGTTTTTCATATAGAATTGTAGTAGTTGAATTGTATATTAGCTACTAAGTATGAACTTAACGGGTAGGTATTACCCGAATTTAAACTTATAAAACGCTAATATGAAGAAAAAGCTTTTATAAATGAGTTCATATTATGCTACGAAATACTATTAACTACTTTTAATATTCTGTATGATTAACTTGTTCCATTTGACTATTTTGAAGGAAATGGCACCGACTACTCGACACACCGTGAATATGAATGAAGAGGAATTCCGTACTTTTCTAGCTTCAAACATATCCGCAGTACAGGCTGCGCTACATACCAACAATAACCTTGGATCTAGCAGTACAGGAAATCGTGTAGGATGCACCTACAAAGAATTCACTGCCTACAAACCTTTGGAATTTGATGGAATCGAAGGACCGATCGGATTGAAACGGTGGACCGAGATGGTCGAATCGGTGTTTGCCATAAGTAAGTGTACTGAAGAGGACAAAGTGAAGTACGCTACGCATACCTTCACAGGTTCTGCGTTAACATGGTGGAATACCTATCTAGAGTAAGTGGGACAAGATGATGCGTACGCACTACCGTGGCCAGCATTCAAGCACTTGATGAACGAGAAGTACCGTCCCAGAACTGAGGTCATTAAGCTCAAGACAGAACTTAGAGGGTTACGAACCCAAGGATTTGATATTACCACGTATGAAAGACGATTCACAGAATTGTGCCTATTGTGTCCGGGAGCGTTCGAAGATGAGGAAGAGAAGATCGACGCGTTTGTGAAAGGATTACCGGAAAGAATCCAAGAAGATATAAGTTCACACGAGCCCGCCTCCATACAACAGGCATGTAGAATGGTTCACAAACTAGTGAACCAGATTGAGGAAAGAATTAAAGAACAGACGGCTGAAGAGGCCAATGTGAAGCAAGTCAAAAGAAAGTGGGAAGAAAACGGTGATAAGAATCACCAATACAACAACAACGGCAATTACAATAATAATCAAAACAATTATCCCAACAATCGCAACATCAATCGCAACCACAACAAACGGCCCAACAACAACAACAACAACAACAATAACAACAACAACAACAACAACAACAACAACAACAACAACAACAACAACAACAACAACAACAACAACAACAACAACAACAACAACAACAACAACAACAACAACAACAACAACAACAACAACAACAACAACAACAACAACAACAACAACAACAACAACAACAACAACAACAACAACAACAACAACAACAATCATCCCAACAACAATAACAACCGCAACAACAACAACAATCAGAAGCAGCTATGCCAAAGGTGTGAAAAGTATCACTCGGGGTTTTGCACCAAATTTTGCAACAAGTGTAAAAGAAATGGTTATAGCGCGGCGAAGCGTGAGGTCTACGGACCAGGGGTTAACAGAACAAAAGGAACAAATGGTGTCGGAACGAGTAATGGCGGAGCAAGTAGTGTCGGAGCAAGTTATGCCAATGTAGTTTGTTATAAATGTGGAAAATTGGGCCACATTATTAGAAATTGCCCGAACCAGGAGAACACGAATGGACAAGGCCGCGGAAGAGTTTTTAATATTAATGCGGCAGAGGCACAGGAAGACCTGGAGTTTGTTACGAGTACGTTTCTTATTGACAATAAATCTGCTTACGTTTTATTTGATTCGGGTGCGGATAGAAGCTATATGAGTAGAGATTTTTATGCTAAATTAAGTTGTCCATTGACACCGTTGGATAGTAAATTTTTACTCGAATTAGCAAACGGTAAATTAATTTCAGCAGATAATATATGCCGAAATCGAGAAATTAAACTGGGTAGCGAAATATTTAAGATTGATTTGATACAAGTAGAGTTAGGGAGTTTTGATGTAATAGTTGGCATGGACTGGCTGAAGAAGGTGAAAGCAGAGATCGTATGTTATAAAAATGCAATTTGCATTGTACGAGAAGAAGGAGAACCCTTAATGGTGTACGGAGAAAAGGGCAACATGAAGCTACATCTTATTAGTAATTTGAAGGCACAAAAACTAATAAGAAAAGATTGCTATGCTGTTCTAGCACACGTCGAGAAAGTACAAACTGAAGAAAAGAGCATCAATGATGTTCCCGTCGCAAAAGAATTTCCCGATGTATTTTCGAAAGAATTACCGGGACTACCTCCACATCGATCTGTTGAATTTCAAATAGATCTTGTACCAGGAGCTGCACCAATAGCTCGTGCTCCTTATAGACTCGCACCCAGTGAGATGAAAGAACTGCAAAGCCAACAGCAAGAACTATTAGAAAGTGGTTTCATTCGACCAAGCACATCACCATGGGGAGCTCCTGTTTTGTTTGTCAAGAAGAAGGATGGTACATTTAGGTTGTGTATTGACTACAGAGAGTTGAACAAACTTACCATCAAAAACCGTTATCCACTGCCGAGAATTGACGACTTATTTGATCAACTACAAGGCTCGTCGGTTTATTCGAAGATCAATTTACGTTCTGGATATCATCAAATGCGAGTAAAGGAGGATGATATTCCAAAAACTGCTTTTAGGACGCGTTATGGTCATTACGAGTTTATGGTTATGCCGTTTGGATTGACTAACGCACCAGCTGTGTTCATGGACCTTATGAACCGAGTGTGTGGGCCATATATTGACAAGTTTGTCATTGTTTTCATCGATGACATACTTATTTACTCAAAGAATGATCAAGAGCACGAAGAACATTTGAGAAAAGTGCTAGAAGTATTGAGGAAATAAAAACTGTACGCTAAGTTTTCAAAGTGTGCATTTTGGTTGGAAGAAGTTCAATTCCTCGGTCACATAGTGAACAAAGAAGGTATCCAGGTGGACCCGGCAAAGATCGAAACCGTTGAAAAGTGGGAAACCCCAAAAACTCCGAAGCATATACGTCAATTTTTAGGATTGGCTGGTTACTACAGAAGATTCATCCAAGATTTCTCCAAAATAGCAAAACCCTTGACTTCATTAACGCATAAAGGGAAGAAATTTCAATGGAAGGATGAACAAGAGGAGGCGTTTCAATTATTGAAGAAAAAGCTAACTACGGCACCTATATTGTCATTGCCTGAAGGGAATGATGATTTTGTGATTTATTGTGACGCATCAAAGTAAGGTCTCGGTTGTGTATTAATGCAACGAACGAAGGTGATTGCTTATGCGTCTACAAAATTGAAGATTCACGAGAAAAATTATACGACGCATGATTTGGAATTAGGCGCGGTTGTTTTTGCATTAAAGACTTGGAGGCATTACTTATATGGGGTCAAAAGTATTATATATACCAACCACAAAAGTCTTCAACACATATTTAATCAGAAACAACTGAATATGAGGCAGCGTAGGTGGATTGAATTGTTGAATGATTACGACTTTGAGATTCGTTACCACCCGGGGAAGGCAAATGTGGTAGCCGACGCCTTGAGCAGAAAGGACAGAGAACCCATTCGAGTAAAATCTATGAATATAATGATTCACACTAACCTTACTACTCAAATAAAGGTGGCTCAACAAGGAGTTTTAAAAGAGGGAAATTTAAAGGATGAAATACCCAAAGGATCGGAGAAGCATCTTAATATTCGGGAAGACGGAACCCGGTATAGGGCTGAAAGAATTTGGGTACCAAAATTTGGAGATATGAGAGAAATGGTACTTAGAGAAGCTCATAAAACCAGATACTCAATACATCCTGGAACGGGGAAGATGTACAAGGATCTTAAGAAACATTTTTGGTGGCCAGGTATGAAAGCCGATATTGCTAAATATGTATGAGAATGTTTGACGTGTTCTAAGGTCAAAGCTAACATCAGAAACCATCAGGTCTACTACAACAACCTGAAATCCCGGAATGGAAATGGGAAAACATTACCATGGATTTCATTACTAAATTGCCAAGGACTGCAAGTGGTTATGATACTATTTGAGTAATAGTTGATCGTCTCACCAAGTCAGCACACTTCCTACCAATAAGAGAAGATGACAAGATGGAGAAGTTAGCACGACTGTATTTGAAGGAAGTCGTCTCCAGACATGGAATACCAATCTCTATTATCTCTGATAGGGATGACAGATTTATTTCAAGATTCTGGCAGACATTACAGCAAGCATTGGATCTCGTCTAGACATGAGTACTGCCTATCATCCACAAACTAATGGGCAGAGCGAAAGGATGATATAAACGCTTGAAGACATGCTACGAGCTTGTGTTATTGATTTCGGAAACAGTTGGGATCGACATCTACCGTTAGCAGAATTTTCCTACAACAACAGCTACCATTCAAGCATTGAGATGGTGCCGTTTGAAGCACTTTATGGTAGAAAGTGCAGGTCTCCGATTTGTTAGAATGAAGTGGGGGATAGACAGATTACGGGTCCGGAGATAATACAAGAAACTACCGAGAAAATCATCCAAATTCAACAAAGATTGAAAACCGTCCAGAGTCGAAAAAAGAGCTACGCGGACAGTAAAAGAAAAGATATAGAGTTTGAAATTAGAGAAATGGTCATGCTTAAGGTTTCACCTTGGAAAGGCGTTGTTCGATTTGGTAAACGGGGGAAACTAAATCCAAGGTACATTGGACCATTCAAGATTATAGATCGTGTCGGACCAGTAGCTTACCAACTGGAGCTACCTCAACAACTCGTGGCTGTACATAACACTTTCCACGTCTCAAATTTGAAGAAATGTTTTGCTAAAGAAGATCTCACTATTCCGTTGGACGAAATCCAAATCAATGAAAAATTTCAATTCATTGAAGAACCCGTCGAAATAATGGATTGTGAGGTTAAGAGACTTAAATAAAACAAGATACTGATTGTTAAGGTTCGATGGAATGCTCGTAGAGGACCCGAGTTCACCTGGGAGCGTGAAGATCAAATGAAGAAGAAATACCCGCATTTATTTCCAGAAGATACGTCAACACCTCCAACTGCTTAAAATTTCGGGACGAAATTTATTTAACGGGTAGGTACTGTAGTGACCCGAACTTTTCCATGTTTATATATATATTAAATGAAATTGTTATTTACATGATTAAGTGTTTCCAACATGTTAAGCAATCAAACTTGTTAAGACTTGATTAATTGAAATAGGTTTCATATAGACAATTGACCACCCAAGTTGACCGGTGATTCACGAACGTTAAAACTTGTAAAAACTATCTGATGACATATATATGGTTATATATATAGTTAACATGATTTTATTATAAGTATGTATCTCATTAGGTATTTTAACAATGAGTTATATACATAAAAATGAGACTATTAATTTAAGAAACTCGAAAACGATATATATAACGATTATCGTTATAACAACGTCTTACTAGGTACATATGAATCATATTAAGATATTGATACACTTGGTTAATTATGTCAAATGATAAGTAAATATATTATTAAGTGTATTAACAATGAAATACATATGTAAAAATAAGACTACTAACTTAATGATTTCGAAACGAGACATATATGTAACGATTATCGTTGTAACGATATTTAACTGTATATATATCATACTAAGATATATTATATATCATAATATCATGATAATATAACAATTTAACATCTCATTTGTTATAATAAACAATGGGTTAACAACATTCAACAAGATCGTTAACCTAAAGGTTTCAAAACAACATTTACATGTAACGACTAACGATGACTTAACGACTCAGTTAAAATGTATATACATGTAGTGTTTTAATATGTATTCATACACTTTTGAAAGACTTCAAGACACTTATCAAAATACTTCTACTTAACAAAAATGCTTACAATTACATCCTCGTTCAGTTTCATCAACAATTCTACTCGTATGCACCCGTATTCGTACTCGTACAATACACAGCTTTTAGATGTATGTACTATTGGTATATACACTCCAATGATCAGCTCTTAGCAGCCCATGTGAGTCACCTAACATATGTGGGAACCATCATTTGGAAACTAGCATGAAATATCTCATAAAATTACAAAAATATGAGTAATCATACATGACTTATTTACATGAAAACAAAATTACATATCCTTTATATCTAATCCATACACCAACGACCAAAAATACCTACAAACACTTTCATTCTTCAATTTTATTCATCTAATTGATCTCACTCAAGTTCTATCTTCAAGTTCTAAGTGTTCTTCATAAATTCCAAAAGTTCTAGTTTCATAAAATCAAGAATACTTCCAAGATTGTAAGTTTACTTCCAAGTTTTCTAAATCCATTCCAAGTAATCATCCAAGATCAAGAAACCTTTGTTACTTACAGTAGGTTATCTTTCTAATACAAGGTAATAATCATATTCAAACTTTAATTCAATTTCTATAACTATAACAATCTTATTTCGAGTGGAATGTTACTAGAAATTGTTTTCGTGTCATGATTTTGCTTCAAGAACTTTCAAGCCATCCAAGGATCCTTTGAAGCTAGATCTATTTTTATCATTTCCAGTAGGTTTATCCAAGGAACTTGAGGTAGTAATGATGTTCATAACATCATTCGATTCATAGATATAAACCTATCTTATTCGAAGGTTTAAACTTGTAATCACTAGAACATAGTTAGTTAATTCTAAACTTGTTCGCAAATAAAAGTTAATCCTTCTAACTTGACTTTTAAAATCAACTAAACACATGTTCTATATCTATATGATATGCTAACTTAATGATTTAAAACCTGGAAACACGAAAAACACCGTAAAATCGGATTTACGCCGTCGTAGTAACACCGCGGGCTGTTTTGGGTTAGTTAATTAAAAACTATGATAAACTTTGATTTAAAAGTTGTTATTCTGGGAAAATGATTTTTATTATGAATATGAAACTATATCCAAAAATTATGGTTAAACTCAAAGTGGAAGTATGTTTTCTAAAATGGTCATCTAGACGTCGTTCTTTCGACTGAAATGACTACCTTTACAAAAACGACTTGTAACTTATTTTTCCGACTATAAACCTATACTTTTCTGTTTAGATTCATAAAATAGAGTTCAATATGAAACCATAGCAATTTGATTCACTCAAAACGGATTTAAAATGAAGAAGTTATGGGTAAAACAAGATTGGATAATTTTTCTCATTTTAGCTACGTGAAAATTGGTAACAAATCTATTCCAACCATAACTTAATCAACTTGTATTGTATATTATGTAATCTTGAGATACCATAGACACGTATACAATGTTTCGACCTATCATGTTGACACATCTATATATATTTCGGAACAACCATAGACACTCTATATGTGAATGTTGGAGTTAGCTATACAGGGTTGAGGTTGATTCCAAAATATATATAGTTTGAGTTGTGATCAATACTGAGATACGTATACACTGGGTCGTGGATTGATTCAAGATAATATTTATCGATTTATTTATGTACATTTAACTGTGGACAACTAGTTGTAGGTTACTAACGAGGACAGCTGACTTAATAAACTTAAAACATCAAAATATATTAAAAGCGTTGTAAAAATCTTTTGAATATACTTTGATATATATGTATATATTGTTATAGGTTCGTGAATCAACCAGTGGCCAAGTCTTACTTCCCGACGAAGTAAAAATCTGTGAAAGTGAGTTATAGTCCCACTTTTAAAATCTAATATTTTTGGGATGAGAATACATGCAGGTTTTATAAATGATTTACAAAATAGACACAAGTACGTGAAACTACATTCTATGGTTGAATTATCGAAATCGAATATGCCCCTTTTTATTAAGTCTGGTAATCTAAGAATTAGGGAACAGACACCCTAATTGACGCGAATCCTAAAGATAGATCTATTGGGCATAACAAACCCCATCCAAAGTACCGGATGCTTTAGTACTTCGAAATTTATATCATATCCGAAGGGTGTCCCGTAATGATGGGGATATTCTTATATATGCATCTTGTTAATGTCGATTACCAGGTGTTCACCATATGAATGATTTTTCTCTCTATGTATGGGATGTGTATTGAAATATGAAATCTTGTGGTCTATTGTTATGATTTGATATATATAGGTTAAACCTATAACTCACCAACATTTTTGTTGACGTTTAAAGCATGTTTATTCTCAGGTGAATACTAAGAGCTTCCGCTGTTGCATACTAAAATAAGGACAAGATTTGGAGTCCATGTTTGTATGATATTGTGTAAAAACTGCATTCAAGAAACTGATTTCGATGTAACATATTTGTATTGTAGACCATTATGTAATGGTCGTGTGTAAACAGGATATTTTAGATTATCATTATTTGATAATCTACGTAAAGCTTTTTAAACCTTTATTTATGAAATAAAGGTTATGGTTTGTTTTAAAAATGAATGCAGTCTTTGAAAAACGTCTCATATAGAGGTCAAAACCTCGCAACGAAATCAATTAATATGGAACGTTTTTTTTCAATAAGAACGGGACATTTCAGGTGTAGGATTCGTAAACTAACAATGAACCCCGACACCCGTATTTATATATATCTGCAGTGACCATCAGTCGTAGGTCTCTGACCTTCGGCCGATGGTCTTCGTCCCTCGACCGATGGTCCCCACCATCGGTCGATGGTCTGAGCTGCCAACTAATCAGCTCTAAACCATTTCTCGGCATTGGTCAATTATATCAAACACAATATATCAACCGATAATGTTCATACATGACTGAAATGTAAACGACAAAACAAATAGAACATATTACAATATAGAACTTGGGATTCATGCACTAACAATAGGCGAGGTTCGTGCCAAGATAATTTTTCGGTTAGTTAGTTTGTGATCTACCTATGAGGCTCGTTAGTCTTTTTTTTTATAATTCATGGATTTCGATGAGCTCTCTTTCATCTTTGATACAAGTAGGGATGACAATGACCACTCAATCAATGGATATTTACCCGATTCATCAGCTTCATGATAGTTTTGGATGAACCTAAATCGATATGAATACGGATATGGATAAACATAAATAGAGATGAATAGGGACATGGATGGAAAGTTTCATCCGATGATACATCTATTTACACTTGAAATACATATACAAATACATAAATTTAGATATATGTTACATATTTACTATTACAAATTTAGATATATGCTTTTTAATTCATGGTTCAAAGTTGAAGGTTTCGAAGATGTTGTTATTCATGCCAGGAATGATTCTTCCACTCCTAACAGCCCTAACCTGTAGTGACCCAAACTTTTCCATGTTTATATATATTAAATAAAATTGATATTTACATGATTAAGTGTTTCCAACATGTTAATCAATCAAAGTTATTAAGACTTGATTAATTGGAATAGGTTTCATATAGACAAATGACCACCCAAGTTGACCGGTGATTCACGAACGTTAAAACTTGTAAAAACTATACGATGACATATATATGGTTATATATATAGTTAACATGATTTTATTATAAGTATGTATCTCATTAGGTATTTTAACAATGAGTTATATACATAAAAATGAGACTATTAAATTAAGAAACTCGAAAACGATATATATAACGATTATCGTTATAACGTCTTACTAGGTACATATGAATCATATTAAAATATTGATATACTTAGTTAATTATGTTAAATGATAAGTAAATATATCATTAAGTGTATTAACAATGAACTACATATGTAAAAATAAGACTACTAACTTAATGATTTTGAAACGAGACATATATGTAACGATTATCGTTGTAACGACATTTAATGTATATAGATCATATTAAGAGATATTAGTACATCATAATATCATGATAATATAATAATTTAAAATCTCATTTGATATTATAAACATTGGGTTAACAACATTTAACAAGATCGTTAACCTAAAGGTTTCAAAACAACATTTACATGTAACGACTAACGATGACTTAACGACTCAGTTTAAATGTATATACATGTAATGTTTTAATATGTATTCATACACTTTTGAAAGACTTCAATACACTTATCAAAATACTTCTACTTAACAAAAATGCATACAATTACATCCTCGTTCAGTTTCATCAACAAATCTACTCGTATGCACCCGTATTCGTACTCGTACAATACACGGCTTTTAGATGTATGTACTATTGGTATATACACTCCAATGATCAGCTCTTAGTAGCCCATGTGAGTCACCTAACATATGTGGGAACCATCATTTGGAAACTAGCATGAAATATCTCATAAAATTACAAAAATATGAGTAATCATTCATGACTTATTTACATGAAAACAAAATTACATATCCTTTATATCTAATCCATACACCAACGACCAAAAACACATACAAACACTTTCATTCTTCAATTTTATTTATCGAATTGATCTCTCTCAAGTTCTATCTTCAAGTTCTAAGTGTTCTTCATAAATTCCAAAAGTTCTTGTTTCATAAAATCAAGAATACTTCCAAGATTGCAAGTTTACTTCCAAGTTTTCTAAATCCATTCCAAGTAATCATCCAAGATCAAGAAACCTTTGTTACTTATAGTAGGTTATATTTCTAATGCAAGGTAATAATCATATTTAAACTTTAATTCAATTTCTATAACTATAACAATCTTATTTCGAGTGGAAATCTTACTTGAAATTGTTTTCGTGTCATGATTCTGCTTCAAGAACTTTCAAGCCATCCCAGGATCCTTTGAAGCTAGATCCATTTTTCTCATTTCCAGTAGGTTTATCCAAGGAACTTGAGGTAGTAATGATGTTCATAACATCATTCGATTCATACATAAAAAGCTGTCTTATTCAACGTTATAAACTTGTAATCACTAGAACATAGTTTAGTTAATTCTAAACTTGTTCGCAAATAAAGTTAATCCTTCTAACTAGAGTTTTAAAATCAACTAAACACATGTTCTATATCTATATGATATGCTAACTTAATGATTTAAAACCCGAAAACACGATAAACACCATAAAACTGGATATACGCCGTCGTAGTAAAATCGGGGGCTGTTTTGGTTGGGATAATTAAAAGCTAAGAAGAACTTTGATTTAAAATCTATACTTCTGGAAAAATGATTTTTCTTATGAACGTGAAACTATATCCAAAAATCATGGTTAAACTCAAAGTGAAAGTATGTTTTTCAAAATGGTCATCAAGATGTCGTTCTTTCGACGAAAATGATTACCTCTTTAAAAAACGGCTTGTAACTTGTATTTCCGACTATAAACTTATACTTTTTCTATATATATTCATAAAGTTAAGTTCAATATGAAACCGTGGCCACTGGAATCACTCAAAACGGATTAGAAACGAAGAAATGGCGAGTAAAACAAGATTGATAAAAACTACTCATTTTACCTACATGAAAGTTAGTAATAAATCTATTCCAACCATAACCTAATTAACTTATATTGTATATTATGTAATCTTGAGATACCATAGACACGTATACAATGTTTCGACCTATCATGTCGACCCATCTATATATATATTGCGGAACAACCATAGACACTCTATATGTGAATGTTGGAGTTAGCTATACAGGGTTGAGGTTGATTCCAAAATATATATATAGTTTGAGTTGTGATCAATATTGAGATACGTATACACTGGGTCGTGGATTGATTCAAGATAATATTTATCAATTTATTTCTGTACATCTAACTGTGGACAACTAGTTGTAGGTTACTAACGAGGACAGCTGACTTAATAAACTTAAAACATCAAAATGTATTAAAAGTATTGTAAATATATTTTGAACATACTTTGATATATATGTATATATTGTTATAGGTTCGTGAATCAACCAGTGGCCAAGTCTTACTTCCCGACGAAGTAAAAATCTGTGAAAGTGAGTTATAGTCCCACTTTTAAAATCTAATATTTTTGGGATGAGAATACATGCAGGTTTTATAAATGATTTACAAAATAGACACAAGTACGTGAAACTACATTCTATGGTTGAATTATCGAAATTGAATATGCCCCTTTTTATTAAGTCTGGTAATCTAAGAATTAGGGAATAGACGCTCTAATTGACGCGAATCCTAAAGATAGATCTATTGGGCCTAACAAACCCCATCCAAAGTACTGGATGCTTTAGTACTTCGAAATTTATATCATATCAGAAGGGTGTCCCGGAATGATGGGGATATTCTTATATATGCATCTTGTTAATGTCGGTTACCAGGTGTTCACCATATGAATGATTTTTATCTCTATGTATGGGATGTGTATTGAAATATGAAATCTTGTGGTCTATTGTTACGATTTGATATATGTAGGTTAAACCTATAACTCACCAATATTTTTGTTGACGTTTAAAGCATGTTTATTCTCGGGTGAATACTAAGAGCTTCCGCTGTTGCATACTAAAATAAGGATAAGATTTGGAGTCCATGTTTGCATGATATTGTGTAAAAACTGCATTCAAGAAACTGATTTCGATGTAACATATTTGTATTGTAAACCATTATGTAATGGTGGTGTGTAAACAGGATATTTTAGATTATCATTATTTGATAATCTACGTAAAGCTTTTTAAACCTTTATTTATGAAATAAAGGTTATGGTTTGTTTTAAAAATGAATGCAGTCTTTGAAAAAACGTCTCATATAGAGGTCAAAATCTCGCAACGAAATCAATTAATATGGAACATTTTTAATCAATAAGAACGGGACATTTTAGTTGGTATCCGAGCGTTGGTCTTAGAGAACCAGAATTTTGCATTAGTGTGTCTTATCGAGTTTGTTAGGATGCATTAGTAAGTCTGGACTTCGACCGTGTTTACTTGAAAAATGATTGCTTAACAAATTTTGTTGGAAACTATATATTTTTAACATGTGAATATTATGTGATATATTAATCTCTTAACGTGTTTGATATTATGTGATAGATGTCTACCTCTAATACAAGTCCCATTGACTCACCTAATAATAATGAAGAGTCAAATGTAATTTGAAATGATTCGTGGACTGATTCACAAGTTCCCGAAGAGGAACCGGAAGAAGAATCGGAACCGGAAGAAGAATTGGAACCGGAGGAGGAGGAACCGGAAGAAGAAATAGAACCTGTGGGGGAAATAATAAAACGGTTAAGTAAAAGAAAATCCTCAACCAACTGACCAAGGTTAATTATGGTCAACGGTGTTTCCGTCAAGGAAGTAAAATATTGGGAGGATTACCAATTCTCCGATGAATCGGATCCCGACGAGTATTCCGATGATGTTATAGAAATTACCCCAACTGAATTTAAAAAGGCAAAAGAGAACAATAAGGGAAAGGGCATAAAAATAGAGAAATCTGATTCCAACCCCAATGAACTTTATATGTATCGTCAATACCCGTAGTTCTTAAGTTGTAACAATAACCCGGGAACCTCTAAACCACCAGGTTTTTCTAGACCAATGTGGAAAACGACGGCTCGTATTAGGGGAACATCATATATCCCTAAAAACTTAGCAAAAAGAACCAAGTTCGAAAAAGAAGAAACGAGTGAGTCGGAATAAGATAATTGTATTTGTGCGGTGTAATATATGTAATATAGTGTGCTTATGCTTTACGATATATGTAAAAATTGCTTGTATTAATAAGTATCTTTTATGAATCTAACTCTTGTCTATTTTACAGTATAAAAACACAAAATGGATAGACAACCCAATATTTTAGAAGACTTACCAAGAGACATGATTGATGAAATCTTGTCTAGAGTCGGTCAGAATTCCTCGGCACAACTATTTATGGCAAAATCAGTTTGTAAGACATTCGAAGAACGTTTCAAGAATGCCTTGGTTTATAAAAGGCTTTCGTTTGAAAGATGGGGGATATCATATTCGGAAACCCATAAGTTACGATGTGTTTACTTTGACGCATATATTGCGGGGAACCTAAATGCTATTTTACGCAACGGGTTAAGAAATTATTTTGACTCAATGTATCCGAATATAGGACTTCATGATTTAGAAAAAGCGACTAACATGCAACATAAAGAAGCATGTTATGCTTACGGGTTAGTAATGTTCACTTCTCACCAAGGTGAGAAAAAGAACATCGGGCTACAACTATTAAACAAAACGTTCCCACAAGTGACGGAGTCGGTAATTGGGGTAAGAAATGAGGTTTTTAGGATATTACGAGACTGTTGGTCATTACGTAACCTTCGTCCTTTTGACGACGTTACAACACATTGTCATACTATCGGTCACAACGGTTACGTTCCACAAGACCAAGGATGGGAAGTGGTATTAGTAAAACCAGAATGCATGACTTGTTTCTGGACGTATGAATTACGTGTCTTTGTTTCCTTTGCTGAACGCCTTATTTATTAACTAGAATTATCTTCGCAAATACTTTGTATCAAAGTTTTATGTGCTATATTTTATGCTATATGTAAAATAGCGGTATTGTAAGTTTGCAAGTTATTGTATAAAGGTTTGAATATGATATATATTTTTTTGTAATTAGTTTTTCATATAGAATTGTAGTAGTTGAAATGGTATGTTAGCTACTAAGTATGAACTTAACAGGTAGGTACTACCCGAATTAAAGAGTATAAAACGCTAATATGAAGAAAGAGCTTTTATAAATAAGTTCATATTACGCTACGAAATACTATTGACTACTCTTGATATTCTATATGATTAACTCGTTTCATTTGACTATTTTGAAGGAAATGGCACCGACTACTCGACACCCCTTGAATATGAGTGAAGAGGAATTTCGTGCCTTTCTTGCTTCAAACATAGCCACAGTACAGACCGCGCTACATACCAACAATAACCTTGGATCTAGCAGTACAGGAAATCGTGTAGGATGCACCTACAAAGAATTCACTGCCTGTAAACCTTTAGAATTTGATGGAACCAAAGGACCGATCAGATTGAAACGGTGGACCGAGAAGGTTGAATCGGTGTTTACCATAAGTAAGTGTACTAAAGAGGATAAAGTGAAGTACGCTACGCATACCTTCACAGGTTCTGCGTTAACATGGTGGAATACCTATCTAGAGCAAGTGGGACAAGATGATGCTTACGCACTACCGTGGTCAGCATTCAAGCACTTGATGAACGAGAAGTACCGTCCCAGAACTGAGGTCAATAAGCTCAAGACAGAACTTAGAGTTTTACGAACCCAAGGATGTGATATTACCACGTATGAAAGACGATTCACAGAATTATGCCTATTGTGTCCGGGAGCGTTCAAAGATGAGGAAGAGAAGATCAACGCGTTTGTGAAAGGATTACTGGAAAGAATCCAAGAAGATATAAGTTCACACGAGCCCGCCTCCATACAACAGGCATGTAGAATGGCTCACAAACTAGTGAACCAGATTGAAGAAAGAATTAAAGAACAGACTGCTGAAGAGGCCAATGTGAAGCAAGTCAAAAGAAAGTGGGAGGAAAATGGTGATAAGAATCACCAATACAACAACAACAGCAATTACAACAATAATCGCAACAACTATCCTAACAATCGCAATATCAATCGCAACTACAACAAACGGCCCAACAACAACAACAACAACAACAACAACAACTACAACAATCATCTTAACAACAATAATAACCGCAACAACAACAACTATCAGAAGCAGCTATGCCAAAGGTGTGAAAAGTATCACTCGGGGTTCTGCACCAAATTTTGCAACAAGTGTAAAAGAAATGGTCATAGCGCAGCGAAGTGTGAGGTCTACGGACCAGGGGTTAACAGAACGAAAGGAACAAATGGTGTCGGAACGAGTAATGGCGGAGCAAGTAGTGTCGGAGCAAGTTATGCCAATGTAGTTTGTTATAAATGTGGAAAACCAGGCCACATTATTAGAAATTGCCCGAACCAGGAGAACACGAATGGACAAGGCCGCAGAAGAGTTTTCAATATTAATGCGGTAGAGGCATAGGAAGAACCAGAGCTTGTTACGGGTACGTTTCTTATTGACAATAAATCTGCTTACGTTTTATTTGATTCGGGTGCGGATAGAAGCTATATGAGTAGAGATTTTTGTGCTAAATTAAGTTGTCCATTGACGCCTTTGGATAGTAAATTTTTACTCGAATTAGCAAATGGTAAATTAATTTCAGCAGATAATATATGTCGGAATCGAGAAATTAAACTGGTTAGCGAAACATTTAAGATTGACTTGATACCAGTAGAGTTAGGGAGTTTTGATGTGATAATCGGTATGGACTGGTTGAAAGAAGTGAAAGCAGAGATCGTTTGTTACAAAAATGCAATTCGCATTATACGAGAAAAAGGAAAACCCTTAATGGTGTACGGAGAAAAGGGCAACACGAAGCTACATCTTATTAGTAGTTTGAAGGCACAAAAACTAATAAGAAAAGGTTGCTATGCTGTTCTAGCACACGTCGAGAAAGTACAAACTGAAGAAAAGAGCATCAATGATGTTCCCGTCGCAAAAGAATTTCCCGATGTATTTCCGAAAGAATTAACGGGATTACCCCCACATCGATCCGTTGAATTTCAAATAGATCTTATACCAGGAGCTGCACCAATAGCTCGTGCTCCTTACAGAATCGCACCCAGCGAGATGAAAGAACTGTAAAACCAATTACAAGAATTTTTAGAGCGTGGTTTCATTCGACCAAGCACATCACCGTGGGGAGCTCCTGTTTTGTTTGTCAAGAAGAAAGATGGTACATTCAGGTTGTGTATCGACTACCGAGAGTTGAACAAACTTACCATCAAGAACCGCTACCCACTACCGAGAATCGACGACTTATTTGATCAACTACAAGGCTCGTCTGTTTATTCAAAGATTGACTTACGTTCCGGGTATCATCAAATGCGGGTGAAAGAAGATGATATTCCAAAGACTGCTTTCAGAACACGTTACGATCATTACGAGTTTATGGTCATGGCGTTTGGTTTAACTAATGCACCAGCTATGTTCATGGACCTTATGAACCGAGTGTGTGGACCATACCTTGACAAGTTTGTCATTGTTTTCATTGATGACATACGTATTTACTCAAAGAATGACCAAGAACACGGTGAACATTTGAGAAAGGTGTTAGAAGTATTGAGGAAGGAAGAATTGTACGCTAAATTTTCAAATTGTGCATTTTGGTTGGAAGAAGTTCAATTCCTCGGTCACATAGTGAACAAAGAAGGTATTAAGGTGGATCCGGCAAAGATAGAAACTGTTGAAAAGTGGGAAACCCCGAAAACTCCGAAACACATACGCCAGTGTTTAGGACTAGCTGGTTACTACAAAAGGTTCATCCAAGAATTTTCCAGAATAGCAAAACCCTTGACTGCATTAACACATAAAGGGAAGAAATTTGAATGGAAGGATGAAAAAGAGAAAGCGTTTCAGTTATTGAAGAAAAAGCTAACTACGGCACCTATATTGTCATTGCCTGAAGGGAATGATGATTTTGTGATTTATTGTGACGCATCAAAGCAAGGTCTCGGTTGTGTATTAATGCAACGAACGAAGGTGATTGCTTATGCGTCTAGACAATTGAAGATTCACGAACAAAATTATACGACGCATGATTTGGAATTAGGCGCGGTTGTTTTTGCATTAAAGACTTGGAGGCACTACTTATATGGGGTCAAAATTATTATATATACCGACCACAAAAGTCTTCAACACATATTTAATCAGAAACAACTGAATATGAGGCAGCGCAGGTGGATTGAATTGTTGAATGATTACGACTTTAAGATTCGTTACCACCCGGGGAAGGCAAATGTGGTAGCCGACGCCTTGAGCAGGAAGGATAGAGAACCCATTCGAGTAAAATCTATGAATATAATGATTCACAATAACCTTACTACTCAAGTAAAGGAGGCGCAACAAGGAGTTTTAAAAGATGGAAATTTAAAGGATGAAATACCCAAAGGATCGGAGAAGCATCTTAATATTCGGGAAGACGGAACCCGGTATAGGGCTGAAAGGATTTGGGTACCAAAATTTTCTAGATATGAGAGAAATGGTACTTAGAGAAGCTCATAAAATCAGATACTCAATACATCCTGGAACGGGGAAGATGTACAAGGATCTCAAGAAACATTTTTGGTGGCCGGGTATGAAAGCCGATGTTGCTAAATACGTAGGAGAATGTTTGACGTGTTCTAAGGTCAAAGCTGAGCATCAGAAACCATCAGGTCTACTTCAACAACTCGAAATCCCGGAATGGAAATAGGAAAACATTACCATGGATTTCATCACTAAATTGCCAAGGACTGCAAGTGGTTTTGATACTATTTGGGTAATAGTTGATCGTCTCACCAAATCAGCACACTTCCTGACAATAAGAGAAGTTGACAAGATGGATAAGTTAGCACGACTGTATTTGAAGGAAGTCGTCTCTAGACACGGAATATTTCAAGATTCTGGCAGACATTACAGCAAGCATTAGGAACTCCTCTAGACATGAGTACTGCCTATCATCCACAAACTGATGGGCAGAGCGTAAGGACGATACAAACGCTTGAAGACATGCTACGAGCATATGTTATTGATTTCGGAAACAGTTGGGATCGACACCTACCGTTAGCAGAATTTTCCTACAACAACAGTTATCATTCTAGTATTGAGATGGCGCCGTTTGAGGCACTTTATGGTAGAAAGTGCAGGTCTCCGATTTGTTGGAATGAAGTGGGGGATAGACAGATTACGGGTCCGGAGATAATACAAGAAACTACCGAGAAAATCATCCAAATTCAACAAAGATTGAAAACCGCCCAGAGTCGACAAAAGAGCTACGCGGACAGTAAAAGAAAAGATATAGAGTTTGAAATTGGAGAAATGGTCAGTCTTAAGGTTTCACCTTGGAAAGGCGTTGTTCGATTTGGTAAACGGGGGAAACTAAATCCAAGGTACATTGGACCATTCAAGATTATAGATCGTGTTGGACCAGTAGCTTACCAACTGGAGCTACCTCAACAACTCGCAGCTGTACATAACACTTTCCACGTCTCAAATTTGAAGAAATGTTTTGCTAAAGAAGATCTCACTATTCTGTTGGACGAAATCCAAATCAATGAGAAACTTCAATTCATTGAAGAACCTGTCGAAATAATGGATCGTGAGGTTAAGAGACTTAAACAAAACAAGATACCGATTGTTAAGGTTCGATGGAATGCTCGTAGAGGACCCGAGTTCACCTGGGAACGTGAAGATCAGATGAAGAAGAAATACCCGCATCTATTTCTAGAAGATTCGTCAACACTTTCAACAGCTTAAAATTTCGAGACGAAATTTATATATATTAAATGAAATTGATATTTACATGATTAAGTGTTTCCAACATTTTAAGCAATCAAACTTATTAAGACTTGATTAATTGGAATAGGTTTCATATAGACAAATGACCACCCAAGTTGACCGGTGATTCACGAACGTTAAAACTTGTAAAAACTATACGATGACATATATATGGTTATATATATAGTTAACATGATTTTATTATAAGTATGTATCTCATTAGGTATTTTAACAATGAATTATATACATAAAAATGAGACTATTAAATTAAGAAACTCGAAAACGATATATATAACGATTATCGTTATAACGTCTTACTAGGTACATATGAATCATATTAAGATATTGATACACTTGATTAATTATGTTAAATGATAAGTAAATATATCATTAAGTGTATTAACAATGAACTACATATGTAAAAATAAGACTACTAACTTAATGATTTTGAAACGAGACATATATGTAACGATTATCGTTGTAACGACATTTAATGTATATAGATCATATTAATAGATATCCGTACATCATAATATCATGATAAAAGAATAATTTAAAATCTCATTTGATATTATAAACATTGGGTAAACAACATTTAACAAGATCGTTAACCTAAAGGTTTCAAAACAACATTTACATGTAACGACTAACGATGACTTAACGACTCAGTTAAAATGTATATACATGTAGTGTTTTAATATGTATTCATACACTTTTGAAAGACTTAAAAACACTTATCAAAATACTTCTACTTAACAAAAATGCTTACAATTACATCCTCGTTCAGTTTCATCAACAAATCTACTCGTATGCACCCGTATTCGTACTCGTACAATACACGGCTTTTAGATGTATGTACTATTGGTATATACACTCCAATGATCAGCTCTTAGCAGCCCATGTGAGTCATCTAACACATGTGGGAACTATCATTTGGCAACTAGCATGAAATATCTCATAAAATTATAAAAATATGAGTAATCATTCATAACTTATTTACATGAAAACAAAATTACATATCCTTTATATCTAATCCATACACCAACGACCAAAAACACCTACAAACACTTTCATTCTTCAATTTTCTTCATCTAATTGATCTCTCTCAAGTTCTATCTTCAAGTTCTAAGTGTTCTTCATAAATTCCAAAAGTTCTAGTTTCATAAAATGAAGAATACTTCCAAGATTGCAAGTTTACTTCCAAGTTTTCTAAATCCATTCCAAGTAATCATCCAAGATCAAGAAACCTTTGTTACTTACAGTAGGTTATCTTTCTAATACAAGGTAATAATCATATTCAAACTTTAATTCAATTTCTATAACTATAACAATCTTATTTCGAGTGGAAATCTTACTTGAAATTGTTTTCGTGTCATGATTCTGCTTCAAGAACTTTCAAGCCATCCAAGGATCCTTTGAAGCTAGATCCATTTTTCTCATTTCCAGTAGGTTTATCCAAGGAAATTGAGGTAGTAATGATGTTCATAACATCATTCGATTCATACATAAAAAGCTGTCTTATTCAACGTTATAAACTTGTAATCACTAGAACATAGTTTACTTAATTCTAAACTTGTTCGCAAATAAAGTTAATCCTTCTAACTAGACTTTTAAAATCAACTAAACACATGTTCTATATCTATATGATATTCTAACTTAATTATTTAAAACCCGGAAACACGATAAACACCATAAAACTGGATATACGCCGTCGTAGTAAAACCGGGGGCTGTTTTGGTTGGGATAATTAAAAGCTAAGAAGAACTTTTATTTAAAAGCTATACTTCTGGAAAAATGATTTTTCTTATGAACATGAAACTATATCCAAAAATCATGGTTAAACTCAAAGTGAAAGTATGTTTTTCAAAATGGTCATCAAGATGTCGTTCTTTCGATGAAAATGACTACCTCTTTCAAAAACGGCTTGTAACTTGTATTTCCAACTATAAAATTATACTTTTTCTATTTAGATTCATAAAGTTAAGTTCAATACGAAACCGTGGCCACTGGAATCACTCAAAACGGATTAGAAACGAAGAAATGGCGAGTAAAACAAGATTGATAAAAACTACTCATTTTACCTACATGAAAGTTAGTAATAAATCTATTCCAACCATAACCTAATCAACTTATATTGTATATTATGTAATCTTGAGATACCATAGACACGTATACAATATTTCGACCTATCATGTCGACCCATCTATATATATATTGCGGAACAACCATAGACACTCTATATGTGAATGTTGGAGTTAGCTATACAGGGTTGAGGTTGATTACAAAATATATATATAGTTTGAGTTGTGATCAATACTGAGATACGTATACACTGGGTCGTGGATTGATTCAAGATAATATTTATCAATTTATTTCTGTACATCTAACTGTGAATAACTAGTTGTAGGTTACTAACGAGGACAGCTGACTTAATAAACTTAAAACATCAAAATGTATTAAAAGTATTGTAAATATATTTTGAACATACTTTGATATATATGTATATATTGTTATAGGTTCGTGAATCAACCAGTGGCCAAGTCTTACTTCCCGACGAAGTAAAAATCTGTGAAAGTGAGTTATAGTCCCACTTTTAAAATCTAATATTTTTGAGATGAGAATACATGCAGGTTTTATAAATGATTTACAAAATAGACACAAGTACGTGAAACTACATTCTATGGTTGAATTATCGAAATTGAATATGCCCCTTTTTATTAAGTCTGGTAATCTAAGAATTAGGGAACAGACACCCTAATTGACGCGAATCCTAAAGATAGATCTATTGGGCCTAACAAACCCCATCCAAAGTACCGGATGCTTTAGTACTTCGAAATTTATATCATATCCGAAGGGTGTCCCGGAATGATGGGGATATTCTTATATATGCATCTTGTTAATGTCGGTTACCAGGTGTTCACCATATGAATGATTTTTATCTCTATGTATGGGATGTGTATTGAAATATGAAATCTTGTGGTCTATTGTTACGATTTGATATATATAGGTTAAACCTATAACTCACCAACATTTTTGTTGACGTTTAAAGCATGTTTATTCTCAGGTGAATATTAAGAGCTTCCGCTGTTGCATACTAAAATAAGGACAAGATTTGGAGTCCATGTTTGCATGATATTGTGTAAAAACTGCATTCAAGAAACTGATTTCGATGTAACATATTTGTATTGTAAACCATTATGTAATGGTCGTGTGTAAACAGGATATTTTAGATTATCATTATTTGATAATCTACGTAAAGCTTTTTAAACTTTTATTTATGAAATAAAGGTTATGGTTTGTTTTAAAAATGAATGCAGTCTTTGAAAAAACGTCTCATATAGAGGTCAAAACCTCGCAACGAAATCAATTAATATGGAACGTTTTTAATCAATAAAAACGGAACATTTCATAACCCGCAGTTTTATCTTAAAAACATGCTTAAAATGTTCAAAGGTGCTTTGAAGAGTTGGAATAAAGAACTACGCGAAAAAAATTGTGCCGAAAAGATCTTACTGGATTCGATTGAAACCCTGGATATTCAATTAAATGCATGTTGCACTTATAGTATCGGGCTTACAATGCAAATATGAAGTACATGAGTATATATATAAATCCTTCTAACAGTTTTATGTTGGCTCCAATTCAAACTGATACCTTTAAAAAGTTGTCTGATTTGAAAGCAATAGAGAGGGCAGACATTTGTCAGAAAAATTAGAGGATGAGCTACTATTTAGGTGATGAGAATTCCTCTGATTTTCATCCCATGATCATCAGAAAATTAAGAAAACTTCAAATTACTCGTATTATGCATGATGGCTTGTGGATCTCAGATCCAGCACATGTAAAGCAAATTTTCTTGAGTTCTTTAAACACAAGTTTCAAGCAGTGGAATGTGTTCAAATTACATCTCCTAGCCGCTACATTCGTAAGCGGTCCAGATTGATATGTTCAGCTTAGGCTTCTCAGAATCTGAAATTAAAGATGCAGTTTTTCCTTTAAATTTTCTAAAAATATTTGGGATTTAACTCGCCATGATGTTTTTGCTGTGACTCGTAACTTTCAGCAATCGAGGCACTTGGAAAACAATTGTCTCTTGTATTGATTCACTCCATGAATTGTAGTTAGATGACTCCAAGTCAATGCGAGTAAAACTTAGTAACGTAGCATTTACAAGCTTCTAGTTCGATCCATGGTTTGAAGGTATATCGTTGGCCTCTTGGTTACCGAGATTATTTTCTCTAGAAATTGCATAAAATGCCAAAGTGTCTGAGCGATTTACCGAAAAATGCTTTTAATTGGTCATGGAGAAGACAACTTCTTGGTGGGGTTGAAACTGCATATTCGTTCCGATTAAAATCAACATTTTCATGTGGTGTCTTCATTTACTTCTTCTCACTACTAGATATAACTTGGCATCAAGAGGTATTGATATAAGTTGTTTTAGTTGTGGAATTTGTGGCTATCCTCAAGAAGATGAAAACCATCATTTTCTTCATTGCACAACGAGTATGCTAATTTGGATGAAACTTGGTCACTGGATCAATCTCACTATCCCCTATTGGAATTCCATAGATGAAGTTTGGAAATGGGTCGACAAGGTTCCTATGTGCAACGGCTTGTTTTACAGGTAATCATTACTTCGACGCTTTGGAATCTTTGGCGGATGAAAAACAGTCATATATTCGATAGAGTGAAGTTCAAGAAGGCTCATGTTTTGGACTCCATAGTTGTTCTCGAATTCAATTAGTTATTCTATAGATATCATAATCTTAGATTAGATTTGATCGGGTGAAGTGGTTGCAAAACCAACTACACGTTTTGTAAATTCAGTTTGTAATTTTTTTTAGCTCCTCGCTAGCTTTTCAATAAAATTATGCCGTTTCAAAAAAAAATAAAAAATAAAAAATTGATAATTAAATACACTACCACAACGAAATTAGAATAGAATTATTTAATCCGTACTATTATTTTGACAAACTTAAAGAAGAAAACAATGAATAAAAAACCGACTAAATAGAATTATTTAATTATTACTCCGTACTATTAATTTGACAAACTTAAGGAAGAAACAATAAAAAAGAAAACGACTACGATGATGTACTCACACAACGATTCCTCTATCTAGAAGTTCCTAAAACTACTTCAACAATAACACTGATATATATAAGTTGAAACTTTTGAAACAATCATGAATAGTTACCACTTACCAATTGCGATGTACGTTGAATGATTCAAGAATACAGTTATATTAATGTGAGGGAAAAAAAAATACAATTAAAACTGAAACGATGACGTATCTAAATTCGTGTCTTACAACATGTTTCCAATAAAGATATTGATGAAATTTTTTCATGCACAAAATCCTCACCTTTCTTCAAGACACAATCCCCTCAAGATTTATGTTCTTTCACCTTCAGTCAACCCCTTCAAAAAAATAATACCCTCCCTGCTTCCTTTTAACCCCCTATTATCCCTTGCCCTATAAAATATTGTAGAGTGAGTGCTTCATTCAACCTTTTTAAATAACTATCAAAAAGTCAAAGAACTTGATATCCAAGATGCTAATGTCCACACAAAAAAATCTGGCATCAACGAATTTAGCTTGCAACTCCAAACTTTCTAAGAGTGAAAAGAAAAAGAATCTGAGATTAAATACCAGGGGCGGATTTGAGGGAGTGCAACATGTGCGCTTGCACAGGGCCCATAATCTCAAGGGGCTCATAATCAAAAAATGTGTAGTACTAATGAAAAACTTAACTTAATTTTTGTATATACAAAAGGCCTATTTTTTGTTGATTGAACAGGGCCCATATGAAAAATTGAAATCGACGGGACGTCCCTGCTAAATACATATGTGAGTTGTACTAATAGTAAGTGTTCACACACCCACCACTCATTACAACTTTACATATGGTCGATCTGGATCCTTAATCGCAGTTAGATGATCGATGTAGTTTTTTGTACTCTCGGTTTTTAGTAACATGTATAAAGTGTAATGTACTAGATCGGATTCTATGTAGGGGTACAAAAATACCATTTTGTAAGTTGTAACTCAGACTCAATTAACCGTTTGATGATGCAGAGTCTTTATATTTAGTTTATGTTTTTTGCCAATAACAAAACTAAAATTCATGCCTTACAATACGAAGATTATTAACATATGTGCCAAATTAATATTTCAATTCTATAAATAGATAACAATAATAAGATAAGATCCATTTTCTTATTTTTTTAAATATAAGACAAAAAGATATGTAAAAATTATGGGATAAGAAATTGTAAAGAAAAAAAATAATTATTGTGATAACGAAATTTCTTAAATTGTGTATTTTTTTTTTTTTTAAGAATTATCAATATGGGACAGAGGGAGTATCTATCATTTATGATTGATTTATAGCTTATAAGTAAGCTAATTTAACCATTATCTAAAACAATATAATGAAACTAGGAATATTAAACTTTCTATTTTTTACAAATCAACACAGAACTTTTTACTTTTTATAAATCAGTCACAAAACTTTTCACTTACTATAAATCAACCACATAACTTTTCGATTTCCTTTTTTACAAATCAACATAAATTTTTTTACTTTTTTTGCAAATAAACCACAAACCTTTCTACGAATCAACTACATAACTTTTCATTTTCTATTTTTTACAAATCAACACAAAACTTTTTACTTTTTATAAACTAACGACAAAACTCTTCACTTATAACAAATCAACCATGTAACTTTTCCTCAAAAAAGTGTTTCCCTCTTGATAATGACCCAATATATATATATATATATATATATATATATATATATATATATATATATATATATATATATATATATATATATATATATATATATATATATATATATATATATATATATATATATATATATTGAAATGACCCGTAGAATCACGAGTTTGTTTAAACAAAACGGTTTAATGATATGTTTTAGATATTAAGTGAACGTAAATGCTAAAGTCATTAAGTTTCATGACCCGTGGAACCACAGAGTCCGACTAAGAAACTTGTCAGCTGAACATTTCATCAAACACGTAAACTGCTTATTAAACAATTCACATCCAATCATAAGAGATAATATTGGTTGTCATTTTATTTTAAAAGTGTAAATTAAAATATAAATTTAGAATTGGTTTACTTCTGTCTAGCTTTTATACCTTCTCGTACTCAATTCAAAATTTAAAATTATTTAATTTTAATAATTAAAATAATTATTATTAAAATTTAATAATAATAATTAATTAATAAAATTTAATCTTAATTCAAAATTATTTAGATTAATGACATCACCCACCATACTTAGACTTTTTTCTTTTATTTTTTGAATTTTTTAACAAAAGAATTAGCCTAATAATGACATCATCATTATATGATTTTAATAGATACTATAGATACATATATATATATATATATATATATATATATATATATATATATATATATATATATATATATATTACTTTTTATAAATTAACAACAAAACTCTTCACTTATAACCAGTGTTGTAAAAAACCCGATTACTCACCGATTAATCTCTGATTAATCATTTTTAAGACCAATCCGTTCCGTTTTCCAAAAATCCGTTTAATTAAATGGCCAACGTCAATTGATGGGTTAAAATCTAATTTGGTAACCAAAATCGGTCAAAGTAAAAAATGGTTACTATTTTAACATGAATATAATCTAGAACTTTATAGTTTGGAACAAAATAAATAATTTTAGACAATTATGTTAATATTTATTTTTATATTTATGATTTTTTTCTATATTTACACATATAATTTTAAATTTTAATATTTTAATGTATACAGTACAATCCGATTAATCCCCGAATTGCCGATTAATCTTTTTCAAAGTCCCGACCGATTAATCCCCGAATAGCGAATTTTGCAACATTGCTTATAACAAATCAACCATATAACTTTCCCTCAAAAAAAGTGTTTCCCTCTTGATGATGACCCAATATATATATGTATATCACTTTTTTGGGAGGAAGTGGGAAGTAAATTTTTTATTTTTATTATTTCATTTTTATTTGAAATTTTGTTTTTCAAACAATAAGATCACATGAAAATATGAACATTTAAAACAGGCACTTTCTGATTAATGTTATTATGTTGGCTGGAAAACGTTCGAAGAAATAAATGATAACATACATAATGAGTAATAATTTAATTAGAGTTTTTTTTTTCATCAGCTGAAGGAATGCAAAGTGTCCTTGAGCATGGCTCGTAGATCATTCGAAAGATTCCAATCATATATTCTTAATGTTTGATCTTCGGATATGTTGCTTACTAAAGAAGAACTTGAAACTATACCGGTGTGGTTCAAACTATATGATGTTCCTTTTTTCGCCTTTACAGAGGATGGGTTGAGCAATATTGTTTCACGAATACGCAATCCTCTTATGCTTGACTCTTACACTAGTAAGATTTGTTCTGAATCTTGGGGACATCCTAATTATGCTCAAGCGATGATTGAGGTCTCGGCCAAGAATATGTTGATGAAAAACGTGAAAGTCGTCATCCCTGATATCGAAAGGCAAGGGAAGTAGTTTGCAATGTAAAGCTGGAGTACAAATGGGAACCAACTTAGTGCTCAGGTTGTGCTACTTTCAGCCTCAAGGGCTCACAATGCCCAAAGAATATTCCACAAGCTGAAACTGAAACAAAGACAGCTGCAAAAGATGAGTTTGTAGTGGTGAATCGAAAATCCACGGATGTTATTGTGGGTGCTAAGGATGAAAAACGCGTAGATGGTTTTACTTGCGGGAAAAAAGAAACAAAAATTAGTCTATAGACATGTGTTCAGGAAGATAGTGAAAATAATGGTGCTAATGGCTGCTAAAGTTAATATGGCCGGTTAAGTAAAAGTGAATAATGCCGTTCAAAAACAGAAAATGAAAAAAAAAAAAGAAAATGAAAAAAAAATAAAATAAAAAGTAAAAGTGAATAATGCTTTTGGCGTGTTAGATGGCCTGGAAAAAAATGTTAAAATTCAACATCAAAATGACCTAGTGAATAAGCAAAGCGCTATAGAACCTAATGAACATGAAACTACCATTTCTATGACTGAGAAAAATGCATCTAAGATTTAGGCGCCATTTGACATGAAATCAGGTTGATTATAGTTAGAAGTCTTTTTTTGTGCATGTAACGATGTAGGTGTCTCGGAGGTGTTGTGTGAAATGTCCCGTTCTTATTGATTAAAAACGTTCCATATTAATTGATTTCGTTGCGAGGTTTTGACCTCTATATGAGACGTTTTTCAAAGACTGCATTCATTTTTAAAACAAACCATAACCTTTATTTCATAAATAAAGGTTTAAAAAGCTTTACGTAGATTATCAAATAATGATAATCTAAAATATCATGTTTACACACGACCATTACATAATGGTTTACAATACAAATATGTTACATCGAAATCAGTTTCTTGAATGCAGTTTTTACACAATATCATACAAACATGGCCTCCAAATCTTGTCCTTATTTTAGTATGCAACAGCGGAAGCTCTTAGTATTCACCTGAGAATAAACATGCTTTAAACGTCAACAAAAATGTTGGTGAGTTATAGGTTTAACCTATATATATCAAATCGTAACAATAGACCACAAGATTTCATATTTCAATACACATCCCATACATAGAGATAAAAATCATTCATATGGTGAACACCTGGTAACCGACATTAACAAGATGCATATATATAAGAATATCCCCATCATTCCGGGACACCCTTCGGATATGATATAAATTTCGAAGTACTAAAGCATCCGGTACTTTGGATGGGGTTTGTTAGGCCCAATAGATCTATCTTTAGGATTCGCGTCAATTAAGGTGTCTGTTCCCTAATTCTTAGATTACCAGACTTAATAAAAAGGGGCATATTCGATTTTGATAATTCAACCATAGAATGTAGTTTCACGTACTTGTGTCTATTTTGTAAATCATTTATAAAACCTGCATGTATTCTCATCCCAAAAATATTAGATTTTAAAAGTGGGACTATAACTCACTTTCACAGATTTTTACTTCGTCGGGAAGTAAGACTTGGCCACTGGTTGATTCACGAACCTATAACAATATATACATATATATCAAAGTATGTTCAAAATATATTTACAACACTTTTAATATATTTTGATGTTTTAAGTTTATTAAGTCAGCTGTCCTCGTTAGTAACCTACAACTAGTTGTCCACAGTTAGATGTACAGAAATAAATCGATAAATATTATCTTGAATCAATCCACGACCCAGTGTATACGTATCTCAGTATTGATCACAACTCAAACTATATATATTTTGGAATCAACCTCAACCCTGTATAGCTAACTCCAACATTCACATATAGAGTGTCTATGGTTGTTCCGAAATATATATAGATGTGTCGACATGATAGGTCGAAACATTGTATACGTGTCTATGGTATCTCAAGATTACATAATATACAATACAAGTTGATTAAGTTATGGTTGGAATAGATTTGTTACCAATTTTCACGTAGCTAAAATGAGAAAAATTATCCAATCTTGTTTTACCCATAACTTCTTCATTTTAAATCCGTTTTGAGTGAATCAAATTGCTATGGTTTCATATTGAACTCTATTTTATGAATCTAAACAGAAAAAGTATAGGTTTATAGTTGGAAAAATAAATTACAAGTCGTTTTTGTAAAGGTAGTCATTTCAGTCGAAAGAACGACGTCTAGATGACCATTTTAGAAAACATACTTCCACTTTGAGTTTAACCATAATTTTTGGATATAGTTTCATGTTCATAATAAAAATCATTTTCTCAGAATAACAACTTTTAAATCAAAGTTTATCATAGTTTTTAATTAACTAACCCAAAACAGCCCGCAGTGTTACTACGACGACGTAAATCCGGTTTTACGGTGTTTTTCGTGTTTTCAGGTTTTAAATCATTAAGTTAGCATATCATATAGATATAGAACATGTGTTTAGTTGATTTTAAAAGTCAAGTTAGAAGGATTAACTTTTGTTTGTGAACAAGTTTAGAATTAACTAAACTATGTTCTAGTGATTACAAGTTTAAACCTTCGAATAAGATAGCTTTATATGTATGAATCGAATGATGTTATGAACATCATTACTACCTTAAGTTCCTTGGATAAACCAACTGGAAAAGAGAAAAATGGATCTAGCTTCAATGGATCCTTGGATGGCTCGAAGTTCTTGAAGCAGAATCATGACACGAAAACAAGTTCAAGTAAGATCATCACTTGAAATAAGATTGTTATAGTTATAGAAATTGAACCAAAGTTTGAATATGATTATTACCTTGTATTAGAATGATAACCTAATGTAAGAAACAAAGATTTCTTGAGGTTGGATGATCACCTTACAAGATTGGAAGTGAGCTAGCAAACTTGAAAGTATTCTTGATTTTATGTAACTAGAACTTGTAGAATTTATGAAGAACACTTAGAACTTGAAGATAGAACTTGAGAGAGATCAATTAGATGAAGAAAATTGAAGAATGAAAGTGTTTGTAGGTGTTTTTGGTCGTTGGTGTATGGATTAGATATAAAGGATATGTAATTTTGTTTTCATGTAAATAAGTCATGAATGATTACTCATATTTTTGTAATTTTATGAGATATTTCATGCTAGTTGCCAAATGATGGTTCCCACATGTGTTAGGTGACTCACATGGGCTGCTAAGAGCTGATCATTGGAGTGTATATACCAATAGTACATACATCTAAAAGCTGTGTATTGTACGAGTACGAATACGGGTGCATACGAGTAGAATTGTTGATGAAACTGAACGAGGATGTAATTGTAAGCATTTTTGTTAAGTAGAAGTATTTTGATAAGTGTATTGAAGTCTTTCAAAAGTGTATAAATAAATATTAAAACACTACATGTATATACATTTTAACTGAGTCGTTAAGTCATCGTTAGTCGTTACATGTAAGTGTTGTTTTGAAACCTTTAGGTTAACGATCTTGTTAAATGTTGTTAACCCAATGTTTATAATATCAAATGAGATTTTAAATTATTATATTATCATGATATTATCATGTATGAATATCTCTTAATATGATATATATACATTAAATGTCTTTACAACGATAATCGTTACATATATGTCTCGTTTAAAAATCATTAAGTTAGTAGTCTTGTTTTTACATATGTAGTTCATTGTTAATATACTTAATGATATGTTTACTTATCATAGTATCATGTTAACTATATATATATATCCATATATGTCATCATATAGTTTTTACAAGTTTTAACGTTCGTGAATCACCGGTCAACTTGGGTGGTCAATTGTCTATATGAAACATATTTTAATTAATCAAGTCTTAACAAGTTTGATTGCTTAACATGTTGGAAACATTTAATCATGTAAATATCAATCTCAATTAATATATATAAACATGGAAAAGTTCGGGTCACTACAGTACCTACCCGTTAAATAAATTTCGTCCCGAAATTTTAAGCTGTTGAAGGTGTTGACGAATCTTCTGGAAATAGATGCGGGTATTTCTTCTTCATCTGATCTTCACGCTCCCAGGTGAACTCGGGTCCTCTACGAGCATTCCATCGAACCTTAACAATTGGTATCTTGTTTTGCTTAAGTCTTTTAACCTCACGATCCATTATTTCGACGGGTTCTTCGATGAATTGAAGTTTTTCGTTGATTTGGATTTCATCTAACGGAATAGTGAGATCTTCTTTAGCAAAACATTTCTTCAAATTCGAGACGTGGAAAGTGTTATGTACAGCCGCGAGTTGTTGAGGTAACTCAAGTCGGTAAGCTACTGGTCCGACACGATCAATAATCTTGAATGGTCCAATATACCTTGGATTTAATTTCCCTCGTTTACCAAATCGAACAACGCCTTTCCAAGGTGCAACTTTAAGCATGACCATCTCTCCAATTTCAAATTCTATATCTTTTCTTTTAATGTCAGCGTAGCTCTTTTGTCGACTTTGGGCGGTTTTCAACCGTTGTTGAATTTGGATGATCTTCTCGGTAGTTTCTTGTATAATCTCCGGACCCGTAATCTGTCTATCCCCCACTTCACTCCAACAAATCGGAGACCTGCACTTTCTACCATAAAGTGCTTCAAACGGCGCCATCTCAATGCTTGAATGGTAGCTGTTATTGTAGGAAAATTCTGCTAACGGTAGATGTCGATCCCAACTATTTCCGAAATCAATAACACATGCTCGTAGCATGTCTTCAAGCGTTTGTATCGTCCTTTCACTCTGCCCATCAGTTTGTGGATGATAGGCAGTACTCATGTCTAGACGAGTTCCTAATGCTTGCTGTAATGTCTGCCAGAATCTTGAAATAAATCTGCCATCCCTATCAGAGAAAATAGAGATTGGTATTCCATGTCTGGAGACAACTTCCTTCAAATACAGTCGTGCTAACTTCTCCATCTTGTCATCTTCTCTTATTGGCAGGAAGTGTGCAGATTTGGTGAGACGATCAACTATTACCCAAATAGTATCAAAACCACTTGTAGTCCTTGGAAATTTAGTGATGAAATCCATGGTAATGTTTTCCCATTTCCATTCCGGGATTTCGGGTTGTTGAAGTACACTTGATGGTTTCTGATGCTCAGCTTTGACCTTAGAACATGTCAAACATTCTCCTACGTATTTAGCAACATCGGCTTTCATACCCGGCCACTAAAAATGTTTCTTGAGATCCTTGTACATCTTCCCCGTTCCAGGATGTATTGAGTATCTGGTTTTATGAGCTTCTCTAAGTTCCATTTCTCTCATATCTCCAAATTTTGGTACCCAAATCCTTTCAGCCCTATACCGGGTTCCGTCTTCCCGAATATTAAGATGCTTCTCCGATCCTTTAGGTATTTCATCCTTTAAATTTTCCTCTTTTAAAACTCCTTGTTGCGCCTCCTTTATTTGAGTAGTAAGGTTATTATGAATCATTATATTCATAGATTTTACTCGAATGGGTTCTCTGTCCTTCCTGCTCAAGGCATCGGCTACCACATTTGCCTTCCCCGGGTGGTAACGAATCTCAAAGTCGTAATCATTCAACAATTCAATCCACCTACGCTGCCTCATATTCAGTTGTTTCTGATTAAATATGTGTTGAAGACTTTTGTGGTCGGTATATATAATACTTTTGACCCCATATAAGTAGTGCCTCCAATTCTTTAATGCAAAAACAACCGCGCCTAATTCCAAATCATGCGTCGTATAATTTTGTTCGTGAATCTTCAATTGTCTAGACGCATAAGCAATCACCTTCGTTCGTTGCATTAATACACAACCGAGACCTTGCTTTGATGCGTCACAATAAATCACAAAATCATCATTCCCTTCAGGCAATGACAATATAGGTGCCGTAGTTAACTTTTTCTTCAATAACTGAAACGCTTTCTCTTGTTCATCATTCCATTCAAATTTCTTCCCTTTATGCGTTAATGCAGTCAAGGGTTTTGCTATTCTGGAAAAGTCTTGGATGAACCTTCTGTAGTAACCAGCTAGTCCTAAAAACTGGCGTATGTGTTTAGGAGTTTTCGGGGTTTTCCACTTTTCAACAGTTTCTATCTTTGTCGGATCCACCTTAATACCTTTTTTGTTCACTATGTGACCGAGGAATTGAACTTCTTCCAACCAAAAAGCACACTTTGAAAACTTAGCGTACAATTCTTCCTTCCTCAATACTTCTAACACCTTTCTCAAATGTTCACCGTGTTCTTGGTCATTCTTTGAGTAAATAAGTATGTCATCAATGAAAACAATGACAAAGTTGTCAAGGTATGGTCCACACACTCGGTTCATAAGGTCCATGAACATAGATGGTGCATTAGTTAAACCAAATGGCATGACCATAAACTCGTAATGACCGTAACGTGTTCTGAAAGCAGTCTTTGGAATATCATCTTCTTTCACCCGCATTTGATGATACCCGGAACGTAAGTCAATCTTTGAATAAACAGACGAGCCTTGTAGTTGATCAAATAAGTCGTTGATTCTCGGTAGTGGGTAGCGGTTCTTGATGGTAAGTTTGTTCAACTCTCGGTAGTCGATACACAACCTGAATGTACCATCTTTCTTCTTGACAAACAAAACAGGAGCTCCCCACGGTGATGTGCTTGGTCGAATGAAACCACACTCTAAAAGTTCTTGTAATTGGCTTTGCAGTTCTTTCATCTCGCTGGGTGCGAGTCTGTAAGGAGCACGAGCTATTGGTGCAGCTCCTGGTACAAGATCTATTTGAAATTCAACGGATCGATGTGGGGGTAATCCCGGTAATTCTTTCGGAAATACATCAGGAAATTCTTTTGCAATGGGAACATCATTGATGCTCTTTTCTTCAGTTTGTACTTTCTCGATGTGTGCTAGAATAGCATAGCAACCTTTTCTTATTAGTTTTTGTGCCTTCAAATTACTAATAAGATGTAGCTTCGTGTTGCCCTTTTCTCCGTACACCATTAAGGATTTTCCTTTTTCTCATATAATGCGAATTGCATTTTTGTAACAAACGATCTCTGCTTTCACTTCTTTCAACCAGTCCATACCGATTATCACATCAAAACTCCCTAACTCTACTGGTATCAAATCAATCTTAAATGTTTCGCTAACCAGTTTAATTTCTCGATTCCGACATATATTATCTGCTGAAATTAATTTACCATTTGCTAATTCGAGTAAAAATTTACTATCCAAAGGCGTCAATGGACAACTTAATTTAGCACAAAAATCTCTACTCATATAGCTTCTATCCGCACCCGAATCAAATAAAATGTAAGCAGATTTATTGTCAATAAGAAACGTACCCGTAACAAGCTCCGGGTCTTCCTGTGCCTCTGCCGCATTAATACTGAAAACTCTTCCGCGGCCTTGTCCATTCGTGTTCTCCTGGTTCGGGCAATTTCTAATAATGTGGCCCGGTTTTCCACATTTATAACAAACTACATTGGCATAACTTGCTCCGACACTACTTGCTCCGCCATTACTCGTTCCGACACCATTTGTTCCTTTCGTTCTATTAACCCCTGGTCCGTAGACCTCACACTTCGCCGCGCTATGACCATTTATTTTACACTTGTTGCAAAATTTGGTGCAGAACCCCGAGTGATACTTTTCACACCTTTGACATAGTTGCTTCTGATTGTTGTTGTTGTTGCGGTTATTATTGTTATTGGGATGATTGTTGTAGTTGCTATTGTTGTTGTTGTTATTGTTGTTGTTGGGCCATTTGTTGTAGTTGCGATTGATGTTGCGATTGTTGGGATAATTGTTGCGATTATTGTTGTAATTGCTGTTGTTGTTGTATTGGTGATTCTTATCACCGTTTTCCTCCCACTTTCTTTTGACTTGCTTCACATTGGCCTCTTCAGCAGTCTGTTCTTTAATTCTTTCTTCAATCTGGTTCACTAGTTTGTGAGCCATTCTACATGCCTGTTGTATGGAGGCGGGCTCGTGTGAACTTATATCTTCTTGGATTCTTTCCGGTAATCCTTTCACAAACGCGTCGATCTTCTCTTCCTCATCTTCGAATGCTCCCGGACACAATAGGCACAATTCTGTGAATCATCTTTCGTACGTGGTAATATCAAATCCTTGGGTTCGTAACCCTCTAAGTTCTGTCTTGAGCTTATTGACCTCGGTTCTGGGACGGTACTTCTCGTTCATCAAGTGCTTGAATGCTGACCACGGTAGTGCGTATGCATCGTCTTGTCCCACTTGCTCTAGATAGGTATTCCACCATGTTAACGCAGAACCTGTGAAGGTATGCGTAGCGTACTTCACTTTGTCCTCTTCAGTACACTTACTTATGGCAAACACCGATTCGACCTTCTCGGTCCACCGTTTCAATCCGATCGGTCCTTCGGTTCCATTAAATTCCAAAGGTTTGCAGGCAGTGAATTCTTTGTATGTGCATCCTACACGATTTCCTGTACTGCTAGACCCAAGGTTATTGTTGGTATGTAGCGCAGCCTGTACTGCGGCTATGTTTGAAGCTACAAAAGTACGGAATTCCTCTTCATTCATATTCACGGTGTGTCGAGTAGTCGGTGCCATTTCCTTCAAAATAGTCAAATGGAACAAGCTAATCATACAGAATATTAAGAGTAGTTAATAGTATTTCGTAGCATAATATGAACTCATTTATAAAAGCTTTTTCTTCATATTAGCGTTTTATAAGTTTAAATTCGGGTAGTACCTACCCGTTAAGTTCATACTAGCTAATATATAATTCAACTACTTCAATTCTATATGAAAAACTGATTATAATAATATTTCGCGTTCAAACTTTTACACAATATTTTACAAACTTACAATACCGCTTATTTTACATATAGCATGAAATATAGCACACAATAAATTTGATACAAGATGGTTGTGAAGATAATTCTAGCTAGTACACAAGTCGTTCAGCAAAGGCAATAAAGACACGTAATTCATACGTCCAGAAACAAGTCATGCATTCTGGTTTTACTAGGATTACTTCCCATCCTTGGTCTTGTGGAACATAACCGTTATGGCCGTTGATAAGACAGCGTATTGTAACGTCGTCAAAGGGATGAGGGTTACGTAATGTCCAACAGTCCCGTAACAATCTAAAAACCTCATTTCTTACCCCAATTACCGACTCCGTCACTTGTGGGAACATTTTGTTTAATAGTTGTAGCCCGATGTTCTTGTTCTCACTTTGGTGAGAAGCGAACATTACTAATCCGTAAGCATAACATGCTTCTTTATGTTGCATGTTAGCCGCTTTTTCTAAATCACGAAGTCCAATATTCGGATATATTGAGTCAAAATAATTTCTTAACCCATTGCGTAAAATAGCATTTGGGTTCCCCGTAATATATGCGTCAAAGTAAACACATCGTAACTTATGGATTTCCCAATGTGATATCCCCCATCTTTCGAATGAAAGCCTTTTATAAACCAAGGCATTCTTGGAACGTTCTTCGAATGTCTTACAAACTGATCTCGCCTTAAATAGTTGTGCCGAAGAATTCTGACCGACTCTAGACAAGATTTCATCAATCATGTCTCCGGGTAGGTCTCTTAAAATATTGGGTTGTCTATCCATTTTGTGTTTTTATACTGTAAAATAGACAAGAGTTAGATTCATAAAAAAAATACTTATTAATACAAGCAATTTTTACATATATCATAAAGCATAAGCACACTATATTACATATATTACACCACACGAATACAACTATCTTATTCCGACTCGCTTGTTTCTTCTTCTTCGGTTTTAGTTCATTTTGCCAAGTTTCTAGGGATATATGATGTTCCCCTAATACGAGCCGTCGTTTTCCACATTGGTTTAGAAAAACCTGGTGGTTTAGAGGTTCCCGGGTCATTGTTACAACTTAAGGACTTCGGGGGTTGACGATACATATAAAGTTCATCGGGGTTGGAATTAGATTTCTCTATTTTTATGCCCTTTCCCTTATTATTTTCTTTTGCCTTTTTAAATTCAGTTGGGGTAATTTCTATAACATCCTCGGAATTCTCGTCGGAATCCGATTCATCGGAGAATTGGTAATCCTCCCAATATTTTGCTTCCTTGGCGGAAACACCATTGACCATAATTAACCTTGGTCGATTGGTTGAGGATTTTCTTTTACTTAACCGTTTTATTATTTCCCCCACCGGTTCTATTTCTTCATCCGGTTCCGATTCTTCTTCCGGTTCCGATTCTTCTTCCGGTTCCGACTCTTCTTCCGGTTCCTCTTCGGGAACTTGTGAATCAGTCCACGAATCATTCCAATTTACATTTGACTCTTTACTATTATTAGGTGAGTCAATGGGACTTGTTCTAGAGGTAGACATCTATCACATAATATCAAACGCGTTAAGAGATTAATATATCACATAATATTCACATGTTAAAAATATATAGTTTCCAACAAAATTTGTTAAGCAATCATTTTTCAAGTAAACACGGTCGAAGTCCAGACTCACTAATGCATCCTAACAAACTCGATAAGACACACTAATGCAAAATTCTGGTTCTCTAAGACCAACGCTCGGATACCAACTGAAATGTCCCGTTCTTATTGATTAAAAACGTTCCATATTAATTGATTTCGTTGCGAGGTTTTGACCTCTATATGAGACGTTTTTCAAAGACTGCATTCATTTTTAAAACAAACCATAACCTTTATTTCATAAATAAAGGTTTAAAAAGCTTTACGTAGATTATCAAATAATGATAATCTAAAATATCATGTTTACACACGACCATTACATAATGGTTTACAATACAAATATGTTACATCGAAATCAGTTTCTTGAATGCAGTTTTTACACAATATCATACAAACATGGACTCCAAATCTTGTCCTTATTTTAGTATGCAACAGCGGAAGCTCTTAGTATTCACCTGAGAATAAACATGCTTTAAACGTCAACAAAAATGTTGGTGAGTTATAGGTTTAACCTATATATATCAAATCGTAACAATAGACCACAAGATTTCATATTTCAATACACATCCCATACATAGAGATAAAAATCATTCATATGGTGAACACCTGGTAACCGACATTAATAAGATGCATATATATAAGAATATCCCCATCATTCCGGGACACCCTTCGGATATGATATAAATTTCGAAGTACTAAAGCATCCGGTACTTTGGATGGGGTTTGTTAGGCCCAATAGATCTATCTTTAGGATTCGCGTCAATTAAGGTGTCTGTTCCCTAATTCTTAGATTACCAGACTTAATAAAAAGGGGCATATTCGATTTCGATAATTCAACCATAGAATGTAGTTTCACGTACTTGTGTCTATTTTGTAAATCATTTATAAAACCTGCATGTATTCTCATCCCAAAAATATTAGATTTTAAAAGTGGGACTATAACTCACTTTCACAGATTTTTACTTCGTCGGGAAGTAAGACTTGGCCACTGGTTGATTCACGAACCTATAACAATATATACATATATATCAAAGTATGTTCAAAATATATTTACAACACTTTTAATATATTTTGATGTTTTAAGTTTATTAAGTCAGCTGTCCTCGTTAGTAACCTACAACTAGTTGTCCACAGTTAGATGTACAGAAATAAATCGATAAATATTATCTTGAATCAATCCACGACCCAGTGTATACGTATCTCAGTATTGATCACAACTCAAACTATATATATTTTGGAATCAACCTCAACCCTGTTTAGCTAACTCCAACATTCACATATAGAGTGTCTATGGTTGTTCCGAAATATATATAGATGTGTCGACATGATAGGTCGAAACATTGTATACATGTCTATGGTATCTCAAGATTACATAATATACAATACAAGTTGATAAAGTTATGGTTGGAATAGATTTGTTACCAATTTTCACGTAGCTAAAATGAGAAAAATTATCCAATCTTGTTTTACCCATAACTTCTTCATTTTAAATCCGTTTTGAGTGAATCAAATTGCTATGGTTTCATATTGAACTCTATTTTATGAATCTAAACAGAAAAAGTATAGGTTTATAGTTGTAAAAATAAATTACAAGTCGTTTTTGTAAAGGTAGTCATTTCAGTCGAAAGAACGACGTCTAGATGACCATTTTAGAAAACATACTTCCACTTTGAGTTTAACCATAATTTTTGGATATAGTTTCATGTTCATAATAAAAATCATTTTCTCAGAATAACAACTTTTAAATCAAAGTTTATCATAGTTTTTAATTAACTAACCCAAAACAGCCCGCGGTGTTACTACGACGGCGTAAATCCGGTTTTACGGTGTTTTTCGTGTTTCCAGGTTTTAAATCATTAAGTTAGCATATCATATAGATATAGAACATGTGTTTAGTTGATTTTAAAAGTCAAGTTAGAAGGATTAACTTTTGTTTGCGAACAAGTTTAGAATTAACTAAACTATGTTCTAGTGATTACAAGTTTAAACCTTCGAATAAGATAGCTTTATATGTATGAATCGAATGATATTATGAACATCATTACTACCTTAAGTTCCTTGGATAAACCTACTGGAAAATAGAAAAATGGATCTAGCTTCAATGGATCCTTGGATGGCTCGAAGTTCTTGAAGCAGAATCATGACACGAAAACAAGTTCAAGTAAGATCATCACTTGAAATAAGATTGTTATAGTTATAGAAATTGAACCAAAGTTTGAATATGATTATTACCTTGTATTAGAATGATAAACTACTGTAAGAAACAAAGATTTCTTGAGGTTGGATGATCACCTTACAAGATTGGAAGTGAGCTAGCAAACTTGAAAGTGTTTGTAGGTGTTTTTGGTTGTTGGTGTATGGATTAGATATAAAGGATATGTAATTTTGTTTTCATGTAAATAAGTCATGAATGATTACTCATATTTTTGTAATTTTATGAGATATTTCATGCTAGTTGCCAAATGATGGTTCCCACATGTGTTAGGTGACTCACATGGGCTGCTAAGAGCTGATCATTGGAGTGTATATACCAATAGTACATACATCTAAAAGCTGTGTATTGTACGAGTACGAATACGGGTGCATACGAGTAGAATTGTTGATGAAACTGAACGAGGATGTAATTGTAAGTATTTTTGTTAAGTAGAAGTATTTTGATAAGTGTATTGAAGTCTTTCAAAAGTGTATAAATACATATTAAAACACTACATGTATATACATTTTAACTGAGTCGTTAAGTCATCGTTAGTCGTTACATGTAAGTGTTGTTTTGAAACCTTTAGGTTAACGATCTTGTTAAATGTTGTTAACCCAATGTTTATAATATCAAATGAGATTTTAAATTATTATATTATCATGATATTATCATGTATGAATATCTCTTAATATGATATATATATACATTAAATGTCTTTACAACGATAATCGTTACATATATGTCTCGTTTAAAAATCATTAAGTTAGTAGTCTTGTTTTTACATATGTAGTTCATTGTTAATATACTTAATGATATGTTTACTTATCATAGTATCATGTTAACTATATATATATCCATATATGTCATCATATAGTTTTTACAAGTTTTAACGTTCGTGAATCACCGGTCAACTTGGGTGGTCAATTGTCTATATGAAACATATTTTAATTAATCAAGTCTTAACAAGTTTGATTGCTTAACATGTTGGAAACATTTAATCATGTAAATATCAATCTCAATTAATATATATAAACATGGAAAAGTTCGGGTCACTACATTGTGTGGTTTTGCTAGTCATGTGTTCATTGTGTAGGCATTAGCTAGGTTTGTGGTTGTTTGTGAAGCTGCAAAGCGCACTTGTAGTCGTTGTTATTTTTTGTAATTTTTTTATCAATTTTAAATAATATTTAGCGGGACAACAAAAAAAGTGTAAAATGTAGGAGTTTAAAGATATCAAGTCAATATCATATATGCTATTTACCGGCTGGTCGGATGTCGTTTCGTGGATTTCTAAGAGTGAATAAGGGTCGTTTTTTTACCATGAAAGTTACTGTTTATAATAAGCAATCCCATCACTTTATTTTTTATTTTTTTTGTTTGGTATACAATCACTTTTGTTTTTTTTCCCGTTTTTGGGAAGCGGGCCTTCGCCTCATAACTCGTTCAATTCTCTAATAACTACATACTACAACCTCTTACAGTAAGGACCAATTAACGTAGTTCAATAGTGCATTGACTATTTAACTTTATTCCTGAATTTGCTTCAACTGTACAAGAATTTTCGTCCATTTTCTTTGGTCTTCATTAATCAACTACTTGTTTTCAATTTAAAAGTTATTGATTTGTTGAAATTTTGACTAGTGGTGTCAAATTTGCCACACTATACAAACTTACCTAAATTGTTGATGCATAATAAGTCCCTAGTTATATCAACCGAAGCCATATTAAAGTTAGACGGGCCAATTGGACGACAGACGGGCCTGTTGACTGACGGAAGGCCCAAACACTATAAATAGACGAGCATGGCTTCACTTTTAGGGTTGATCACTTCATCACCTCCACAACCCTACCAGACGTTTTCTCTCTACCAAAACAGATTCAAAACCCACAAAGTCGAATTAACGACTCTAGGCATGGATCTAATCAATCGTTCTTGATTGGTTTGACTAAATCGACATCCGAAAGTCACCGATTCGTCAGAACATCGATCCGAAGATCTGAATAGCTCCAACAAAGTGGTATCAAAGCTTTGAGTTGTAGGATCGATCATCATCACAACGAATTCATTTTTGAGTTGTTAAAAAATTGATTTTTGTGTGTTAATCACGTTTTTCCCCAAAAATTGCAAAAATCGTGTTTGTGTGTTAAAAATTGAAATTGTTTGTTGAAAAACGTTCCTTAATGTCATACAAACTCACTGCAATTTACAGATCTCAATTTGTTTGAGAAATCGTCTCAAAATCGTGATTTTAAGTTCGAAAAAAATCAATTTTTTTTGTCCGATCGATTTGCGAAATCTGATGTGTTTTTGGAAAAGTAATAACGTAGATGTGTTAGGAATCAAAACCTGTTTTGATGTGCACTTTTTCAGAGTTTAATTCGAGCTTTTGAGTCACCTCCGCCGTAGCACCACCACGAACCACCGCGAACCACCACCGGAATAACCAAAAACCCTCAAGAACGTAACCGTGCGGTTGCACAATCAAACCGTACGGATTTAGGACCTAACCATACGGATTCAAGCAACCGTATTGTGTAACCGTACGGATTCAAAAGTTGGAAAAGTTTCAGCCATTTTTAACGAAGAAGAATGGGTTTCGTCAAGTTTTTTAACGGAAAGGACTGCTAGTAAAAAGTTTTCGTTAAGTTTAGGGGGCTGATGTGAAACATTTGGGACTGTCAGGGAAAATATTTAAATATCCTCAGGGACTGGTTATGTAAATTGTGTAACTGACATCAGAATTTCACTAAAAGACAAAATAGTCGGGAGGTATTTCTGCCAACCTTTGAAACTTGTTCCAAACTTGTACTTTTCACCCCCTGTTTCAGTTTTGGACAGTTTCCACCCCCAAGTTTGAGCTGTTTGACTTTTGTGGTCCAAATTTTCAAAGTTTGTCTGAATTTTAACCAGGGTTGGCCAGAGTTGACTATTTGACTTTGACTTTGACCAAAAAGTCAACTTTTGACCAAAATGTCAAAATTTTCAGTTTTTCGCGTATTTTTTGGATTACACTGTTTTAATCAGTTTTTCTCGCTGAATCCAAATTTAAAGTCGGATTTTGACCAGAAAGTCAACTTGTTGACCGAAAAGTCAAACTTTGACTTTTTTCGAATTTCGCGAATTTTTCAGATATTCAGATTTTGTCAGGTTTTCACAGGAAAACTTGATACGTTCATCCAATTGACTATGATAGTCAATTTTTGATCATTTTTATCGGTATTTCGTGCGCTTTTTGTCAGAGTTTGAGAATTTAAAAAGTTTTATTCACTGTTATGGATAATAGAATGGACGGAAATAAGGATAAGGCTTTGAGAAAAGAATGGAAACATTTTTTCGCCTTTCTAAATGAGAGTCTGGAGGATACAATAGCTAGGTATCGTCATTTGTTGTCTGAGTTAAAGAATGTTGGGATTCAATTGTCAAATCGAGACATCGTGAGAGGTTTTAAAGATGGGCTACCAAAGAAGTGGGACCCTGTTATTATGATGCTTGAATTGAAATACTCTCTCGTAGATTACATTCTCAGTTTAGTTATATCAATGTTGAGGGAGAATGAACAAAAACATAGTGATGTTTCTACTAAGATTGAAAATCCGACAAGGGATGAAGAGCTGGTTTGTAATGTTACTGAGGAGAAAAAAAGGAAAGAAGTTGATGATGCTGAGAAGTTGCTGGTTAGATCAGACGGTTCCGATTCCGAGTCAAAACCCAAGTCTTTATGTGCATTTATGGCTGACACGTCATCTAAGGCCCAAGTATGTAATGAATCCTCTTTTGTTTGTGTTAAGTGTGTTGAACTAAAAGAGCAGGTTAAGCAATTAACTAATATTTGCCTAAACTGTAATAATTGTACTGCATTAGAACAGGAAATTGAATTACTTAAGAAAGGTAATGAGACTCTTAAGAGGCAGTATGAGGATAACATGTTTTATAGGAGTAGGGAAAAAGAGTTTAGGGAGATTATTAAATCTCTAAAGGACCAGGTGACTGATTTGAAGTCTAACGTGATACTTAATACTCAGACCATAATGAAACAGATTGCTAAGATAGATGCCCTTAAGAGAGAAAAAGAATCTTTAAGGATTAGCTTTGAAACTAAAAGAGATAAGGCATATATCTTTCAGAGGTCTGCTTTTTTTAGAGTATTGTCAAAATGTAGGAGGAAAGGAAACTAGTGTAGACTATAAGCAGTGTCCTCCGCCATTTGAACATGACTATAGTTTCTCTCCACCTGAGAAACAGTTCGGAGAGGACTATGTTTCGATTCAACCCATTGAGACTGAACAGGATAAGGGTAAGGGGATAGATAGTTCTAAGACTCCTGAAGTAGGAGTAGAAAAGACTGATAAGGCAGAAACCTCGAAGAAGGATAGTACTGGCAAGCCATTTCCCAAGCCATTGACTATTCTGAAAAACTCTGCTAATCAGAGACCAATCAGAATTAGGAACTGTTCACCAATTAAGTTTGTTAAAGGTCCTAGTTTTGAGGAGGAGGATTTCTTGAGACCATCATGTAATTCACCACCTAAGTTTGTTGAGGGCAGTGTTGAGGATGTGACTTCTGAGGATGAGGTTAGTGTGACGACCCGGAAATTTTCGACCAAATTTAAACTTGATCTTCATATATTTCCGACACGATAAGCAAAGTCTGTAATGTTGAGTCTCAAAAATTTTGGAAAATATGTTCTCGAAAATTTTGGAAACTATGTTCATATATTCAAATTACCCTTCGACTGTTCTTGACGATTCACGATAAGATTGCTTGTAAATGGATATGCATATATTAAAATATATATATATATATATATATATATATATATATATATATATATATATATATATATATATATATATATATATATATATATATATAAATATAAGTTTAAATAATAATTTGAAACACATTAATAAAATATAATACGATATATATTTGTTTTTATGTTTTGGAGTATGTTAGGGCTACTAATAGTTACATTGTGTTTAAAAAAAAAATATAATATCTATTATTATACTAATTATATAGATGGTTATGTTCTATATAGAGAAAACGTCGGTTAATCCCTATGTACATTTTATTTCATTCATTCTTTTCTTGACTATTTAATTTAATAGTCATACATACGTATGCATACCAACTTACCCTATTATACTTTGATCTTTTAATTCTTTAATTATAATCAAAGCGATGTCGACGAGCTGAACCAACAACAATAATGTAATATGAATATAATTTGTGATTTAGTTTATCAAAAGTAAATGGATTGTTATGAGTTTTACATAAAATCCAAGAATAATATGTACCATAAATCACGGACCATACTTTGTGGCAGACAAAGTCATTTTCTTTTTAGTTATGAAAACGCAATTATTTAACTAACATAATTGACTACCTCAACCTTTCCATCCATAATTTATATGTATACAAATATGAAACCCATGCCTAGTTACTCTTCATTTACACAATAAAAGAACACAACTACTCCTTCCCTTGTTTTTTCTTTTCGTGAATTCCCCAATCAAAACCATTCGGTTACTACTCCTGCATTGCTACTGTTATTAGAAGTCACCTGCTATTGTTGTTTCTTGTTCAATCTACACACAACTGCTCGAATGTTAATGTTTCGGGTTCAAGTCGACACCCAAACCAAACTCAAAAGCCCATAGGCTGCTACCATTAACAACCGAAACCATCCTGATCCACTAAACACCATCGCCAATCACATAAAACCCACCATATTCCAAACTCATCAAATATCCAAACCACCACCACTTGTAAATGTTGTTGCTGCGAGCTTATTTTTTTCTTCTTCTATTATCAAATATCCAGAACACCCCATCAAATCCGACACCCTACAACCACCATCACTACTCAACTACCGTGTAACCATCACCACTTCATAATCTCCACCTTACATCAACCACCAAGACCACCATCACAAACTATAATGTTCATGTTTTGTGTGCAGCTACAAAGACATCGAAAATACTGTTATAGTTTCTGTTCTAGAACCATCGAACACCATCAACAAACACTATCTTTAATCACCATCTCTTGCTTGGTTGAAACCCATTAATCAATCTGCCGTTCGAAGAGCAACCATCATACTATGATCGCTACAGCCACTATACTTTTATGCTCCTATTTGAAAATATACGATGCAAAAGTAACAACAATTATGGAATGAAGAAAAGACGAGTGATGATGATGAAACAATGATGATGGTACGTAAAGGGATAGATAATGATAAGGATTTACATATATAAAAAAAAAAGAAACTACTCCACTTACTTTTCCTTTATGCTTCTTTTGATGACCAAACACGTTTACACATCAATTAATTATGTTATCATATATTTTGGAACTTGGTGTAAAGTGTTAGGTCATATATATGTTGGGTCGTAGGATTTTTAGGCCGAGAAATCCCTTTCGGTTGGCTTGATTTAATTATTTAGACCGAGATCCAATTTCCTGTGGGCCGAGGTTTGATGATGTACGTTATTAATAATAAGGATGACATGACGAGGATGATCATAATACATGATGCTATGGTGATCTAACGGGGAGGATGACTAATGAGATGATGGTATGTCGTATTGGTTTAATGTTGTTGTAGTTGAGAACCATGTGCCATCGAACAATCATCAAAGATCACGGCCGAAAATTTGTTCCCTGCCACTATCGAACGGACCACAAACAGGCTCACATCTTTGAGTATTTTGTTTTGCTTAATGGGCTACTTAGTTATTAGGCTTGCAATTTGGGCTAATGGTATTGGACTTCACATTCAATTTTTATTTGAAAGGTATAACTTAAGAACTTAACTATAAATATCAAATTACTACTTACATTAAGACTCGTTTTTGCATGCATACGTAATCAAAATGAGTGTTAATATAAACTATTGAGATATATACATACATGTAAATGTGATCACGAATATAGACTAAATACATAATATAGATGGAAAGTCTTAATCTAAATATGAACATGTAATATGATTGATGGCGATGATGATCGATAGAATTAAGATGATGATATCGAAATGTGATAATAGTAATGATAAAGTTATTAAAATGATTATTATTATTATTATTATTATATTATTATTATTATTAATTATATCATTTTTATTATTATTATTATTAACATCATTGATATTATTGTTGTTATCATTATTGTTAAAAAATATTTTTTTTTATAAATATCATTTAGTAAAAGTATTATTATTATTAGTATTATTATTAGTTATTATTATTATTATCATTACAACATATATTATTTACATAAAGTGTATCTAACACATATATAATACATATGTTAATATTACAAAATATTTTTTTTTCAAAATAAAATATTATTATTTATTACAAGATAAATATATTTTAATATAATTTTATATATAAATTTTTATATATCATATACGTTGTAATTAAAATATTTTAATAAGAATTCGATATATATAAATATTAACTATGTAATTAAAATATATAAAGTAGATATAATTAATATATTTATTTAGGGTAACATATAAATCATTAATAAAACTAGTATATTAATAATATCAACTTGTTTAAATGTTATTATATGTTTTAATATATATAACTGATATAGGTTCGTGAATCCGAGGCCAACCCTATACTTGTTCAATGTCGTCATATGTATTTTTACTACAAAATACAGTATGGTGAGTTTCATTTGATCCCTTTTACTCTTTACATTTTTGGGACTGAGAATACATGCGCTGTTTTTACAACTGCTTTATTAAATGCTTTTGAAATATATTTTGAACTGCGAATACATGAAATGCTTTTATAAATGTTTGACGAGATAGACACAAGCAAAACATTCCTCGAATGAATTATTATGCAGACAGAAGTTCTGCGGATTATTATTGAATTATGTGGACATGATAATTGCCACCATTGAATTATGTGGACATGATAATTGCCACCATTGAATTATGTGGACATGATAATTGCCACCAATTGATATGAATGTTATGTATCGAGAGAATGATTTTTATACACAGGGTATGTGTATGTTATTTTTCTGCACGAGATATGTGTACGGTTACTAAGATTTATGAAAGATGATTTCGTACACGAGAAAGGTGTACTGTATTTAAAAGATATCGCATGTACATTACAGGTGGGTATAGGATTCGGGCCCATTTGTACCATGCAGGATTTAAATTTTGTGGTCTATCAAAATGATGAATTTTTATTATTTTATGATAAACTTATGAACTCACCAACCTTTTGGTTGACACTTTAAAGCATGTTTATTCTCAGGTATGACAGAAATCTTCCGCTGTGCATTTGTTCATATTACATGGAGTCGTTTATAGCATATAGAGGTCAGAATCTCGTAATGAGACCAACTGTTGAAGACTTCGTCCAGATGGATTAGGACGGGGCATTTCAGTTGGTATCAGAGTGGTGGTCTTAGCGAACCAGGTCTTGCATTAGTGTGTCTAACTGATAGTTGTTTAGATGCATTAGTGGGTCTGGACTTCGACCGTGTCTGCATGTCAAAAGTTTTGCTTATCATTTCGTGTCGAAAATCATCTGCTTATCATCCTTAGGAAATTACCTGCTTATCATTCTTAGTCTAGACACGTTTTACTGCATTGACTACATAAATAGTGTATAGACAAAAATTCATATCTTAGCGTATCTGATAATTCATATCTTAGCACATCTGTTACTGTAGAATTGCCTGACATATGCCGAAAATTCCTCTGTAGTCTACGAAATCTTTAGAACTATATATATAGATATTCTATGTAGTTAGAATCTCATCCAATATTCGAAAATCATTTCATATCGAAAAATCCTTTATTCAATCGTACGAAATGGAATTCGCCACTAGTTCAAGTCCCTCTGATTCCGATATGGAGTTTCACTCGAGCTCCGAGAGCAGTGTGACCGGACTAGATCAACCAATCAGTCATTCTCAATTCATCTGATGGGTTCGTAGTTGACTTAATCATTGGAGACAAAAAGAAGGTGATCCTTTCCATCAACCAAATTCACCTCTTGGCGGTGAACCTGAAGCACTTACCGGCGAACCTGTTCGAGATACTATTTTCTCACTCATTTCCCGAATATCTCGTCACGATTATATTCTATCTAAAATTCTAAACCTTATTCATCTGCTCGTTCCGACCGACAATCATCCCGGAGTAATACACTCGAGTAATCAATTTGGAGAATATGGTGCAAAATGTACCAGCTTCAACAACATCACCGACATCAACAGTACCACCAACAAAACAAGTTTCAACATCACATGCCCCAATATCTCATTCTGTACCTCGAGCATAATCATTGTTCTACAAATCGTTCTAAATTATTTATCGTCGTTCTACATGGCGATTATATAATCTTTAATGTTTTAGAGATTATATATTCTTATTCTAACAGTAAATCAAATGAGTCTAATATCATATTGACTCATTAAATTCATGATTACATCTGAAGAAAATATATATGTAAGTATATTTTCATAAAGATGGTAATTAAAAATTCATTTGTACAAACCGTTAATGGTGAAAATATTTTAACGGGTAGGTAATACCCGCGGAATATTCAGATTTCACATTAATAAGTTACACTGTACATTCTTCGAAGATGATTCAACAGTCGTTTACTATCCTGCTTACATCCACCGATATACAAATCCGTTCACCACAGAATAACCATATTCATCCAATTTCATATTGGAATTTTGATTTATCAAAATCCAACAAGTGGCATAATAAAGAAAACAATTGACAAAATAAAATTTGTTAGAAACAAACAAATTAACTATGAGAAATTTTGTTAGGAATCCACGCTAACTGTTCCTAGCTAATTGTTCCTAGCTAACTGATTACATTTTATTAATCGCAATTTAATTATCGCTATTTACATTCTCGCAATTTTATTTATCGTCATTTAATTTCTGTTATTTACTTTACGCACTTTATTTATCGTCATTTAAATTTCTGTTATTTATTTTTACGCACTTTAAATATCGGGACATGTATACAAGGTTTTGACATATCATATCGACGTATCTATATATATCATTTGGAATAACCATAGACACTCTATATGCAGTAATGATCGAGTTCTCTATACAGGGTTGAGGTTGGTTCTACAATAATATATATAGTTTGAGTTGTGATCGAGTCTGAGACATGTACACGGGTTACGATACGTATTAATTAATTTGAATATTATATATTAAATTATATATGAATTATTGGACTGTTAACTGTGGACTATCGACTGTCGACTAATGACATTGGATAATTAAAATGAATTAAAATATTGATTATAACATATGAAACTAAACATTTCTTCAAGTTTGCCACTTGATTTCATCTTAAACCTCATTTGTATCTTGACGATTACAATCTGCGTTCAAACCCTTCATGATTCTTGAAAACACCTCAATCGAAAGGATGAACCAACCGCACTTCATCTACGGAAGGAAAGATTTATGAATATAATATGCACCTGAAAAACACTCGGAAACTGAATATAATATACTACCATCAGCGTTTAATCATCTAAAAACACAATTCTCCTGAAATCACCTCGGATTAATAACCGATGATTCAGATATCGTAGCATTAAACGCAGAGGAAATAGAAAAATTGTAGATGGTTTAAACGGCCAAAAGTTTGATGATAAAGAAGGGAGTGTTAGGAACGCTCGATAGAGAATTTGGTACTGAAAAATGAATTGAGGAAACCATGAAGGACACCAAGGCCAAATACAAGGACCATACTATATATTCAAAGAATCCAGGTAATTCTGGATCCGATGAAATCTTTAGAAAATATCATGCTCCGAAGTCATGTTAAAATCTTGCGGAAAAATCTTTCTTCATCCACCTTCGAACTTAGAAATTCCAAAATATCATCATAAATATCTTCGATATTTCTGAGGATATTTTCATAAATATTCTTGTCCGAAATTATCTACCTCTTCGTGTTTTATGTATTTCATTATATTTAAAACTTCTGTAAAAATCTAAGTATAAATTATGAATGAATTGTGGAGAAGTGTTGGGAATTGAAGCATGGGTTAGTATAATATAATGACGCTTGGCCAACGTGATTATATTACAGTAAGTCATGCCGAGTTTCTAATGAAACGTGATGATGGTTCACAGTAGATCATACCATTATCATGTGCCATGTTACATAACTCTTTCATTCAACCTAAATTCTGAACATATCAAGAAAATGTATTCTTAACGGTTCTATCTTCTGAAATTTTGATAAATTTGAAAACCAAATCGTGCTATCCTGTTCCACCCTGCTTAGAACATTATAATCATTCGAAACTCTATATCTAGGAATTCTGGACCATAAATCACTTGACTTGGAGTCGGGAAGAGAAAACAAGAGCATAGATCTCCGAAAAATAAAGAAAAATATAAAGCCGATCACAAACACATAAATTACAAACCGTGTATATCAATGTTTATTGCAACATAAAGATACGGGAGAATTAAACACATTATAACCCCAAGAGCAAAGTAGAAGAAAATAGATTCCTCAGGTGGAAGTTGGAAAAGAAGAATGACAGATACGATAGTCAGAATAAGAACAAGGATCAGAACTGGATTAAGCATTTTCAAAATCTTTAGAAATATGAAATAAGAAAGAAAAGTATAAAATTAATGAACATAATGGAAGCGGAAGAAGTTAATTTATAATAAAAATATCCGACAGAGCAATCGAGATCGATGACTGCATTGAATTAAAGAGATCCTAATCTCCTTGAATCCCGAAGAATCAGATCTTATAGATTTCCTTTTTAATTCCTTGAATTCCGGAATTCAACCAAGACAACGTCAAAATTAAAGACGCACATTATTTTCTAAATTCCACCATGACTACATCAAAAGTTAGATCTCTATCTCAATCTATTGTGACAGCTTCATTCGTACGCTTCATCTAATCGAATCGTTCTATCTATATTAGTCAATAGTAATAAAACTCTATTTATCAGCTCAAATATGTCATGAAAACATTTTTAATGTTAGCTATGACGACCACGATCAGATTTCGGGACGAAATTTCTTTAACGGGTAGGTACTGTGACGACCCGGAAATTTTCGACCAAATTTAAACTTGATCTTCATATGTTTCCGATACGATAAGCAAAGTCTGTAATGTTGAGTCTCAAAAATTTTGGAAAAATGTTCTCAAAAATTTTGGAAACTATGTTCATATATTCAAATTACCCTTCGACTGTTCTTGACGATTCACGATAAGATTGCTTGTAAATGGATATGCATATATTAAAATATATATATATATATATATATATATATATATATATATATATATATATATATATATATATATATATATATATATAAATATAAGTTTAAATAATAATTTGAAACACATTAATAAAATATAATACGATATATATTTGTTTTTATGTTTTGGACTATGTTAGGGCTACTAATAGTTACATTGTGTTTAAAAAAAATAAATATAATATCTATTATTATACTAATTATATAGATGGTTACGTTCTATATAGAGAAAATGTCGGTTAATCCCTATGTACTTTTTATTTCATTCATTCTTTTCTTGACTATTTAATTTAACAGTCATACATACGTATGCATACCAACTTACCCTATTATACTTTGATCTTTTAATTCTTTAATTATAATCAAAGCGATGTCGACGAGCTGAACCAACAACAATAATGTAATATGAATATAATTTGTGATTTAGTTTATCAAAAGTAAATGGATTGTTATGAGTTTTACATAAAATCCAAGAATAATATGTACCATAAATCACGGACCATACTTTGTGGCAGACAAAGTCATTTTATTTTTAGTTATGAAAACGCAATTATTTAACTAACATAATTGACTACCTCAACCTTTCCATCCATAATTTATATGTATACAAATATGAAACCCATGCCTAGTTACTCTTCATTTACACAATAAAAGAACACAACTACTCCTTCCCTTGTTTCTTCTTTTCGTGAATTCCCCAATCAAAACCATTCGGTTACTACTCCTGCATTGCTACTGTTATTAGAAGTCACCTGCTATTGTTGTTTCTTGTTCAATCTACACACAACTGCTCGAATGTTAATGTTTCGGGTTCAAGTCGACACCCAAACCAAACTCAAAAGCCCATAGGCTGCTACCATTAACAACCGAAACCATCCTGATCCACTAAACACCATCGCCAATCACATAAAACCCACCATATTCCAAACTCAACAAATATCCAAACCACCACCACTTGTAAATGTTGTTGTTGCGAGCTTATTTTTTTCTTCTTCTATTATCAAATATCCAGAACACCCCATCAAATCCGACACCCTACAACCACCATCACTACTCAACTACCGTGTAACCATCACCACTTCATAATCTCCACCTTACATCAACCACCAAGACCACCATCACAAACTATAATGTTCATGTTTTGTGTGCAGCTACAAAGACATCGAAAATACTGTTATAGTTTCTGTTCTAGAACCATCGAACACCATCAACAAACTCCATCTTTGATCACCATCTCTTGCTTGGTTGAAACCCATTAATCTATCTGCCGTTCGAAGAGCAACCATCATACTATGATCGCTACAGCTACTATACTTTTATGCTCCTATTTGAAAATATACGATGCAAAAGTAACAACAATTATGGAATGAAGAAAAGACGAGTGATGATGATGAAACAATTATGATGGTACGTAAAGGGATAGATAATGATAAGGATTTACATATAAAAAAAAAGAAACTACTCCACTTACTTTTCCTTTATGCTTCTTTTGATGACCAAACACGTTTACACATCAATTAATTATGTTATCATATATTTTGGAACTTGGTGTAAAGTGTTAGGTCATATATATGTTGGGTCGTAGGATTTTTGGGCCGAGAAATCCCTTTCGGTTGGCTTGATTTAATTATTTAGACCGAGATCCAATTTCCTGTGGGCCGAGGTTTGATGATGTACGTTATTAATAATAAGGATGACATGACGAGGATGATCATAATACATGATGCTATGGTGACCTAACGGGGAGGATGACTAATGAGATGATGGTATGTCGTATGGGTTTAATGTTGTTGTAGTTGAGAACCATGTGCCATCGAACAATCATTAAAGATCACGGCCGAAAATTTGTTCCCTGCCTCTATCGAACGGACCACAAACAGGCTCACATCCTTGAGTATTTTGTTTTGCTTAATGGGCTACTTAGTTATTAGGCTTGCAATTTGGGCTAATGGTATTGGACTTCACATTCAATTTTTATTTGAAAGGTATAACTTAAGAACTTAACTATAAATATCAAATTACTACTTACATTAAGACTCGTTTTCGCATGCATACGTAATCAAAATGAGTGTTAATATAAACTATTGAGATATATACATACATGTAAACGTGATCACGAATATAGACTAAATACATAATATGGATGGAAAGTCTTAATCTAAATATGAACATGTAATATGATTGATGGCGATGATGATCGATAGAATTAAGATGATGATATCGAAATGTGATAATAGTAATGATAAAGTTATTAAAATGATTATTATTATTATTATTATTATTATATTATTATTATTATTAATTATATCATTTTTATTATTATTATTATTAACATCATTGATATTATTGTTGTTATCATTATTGTTAAAAAATATTTTTTTTATAAATATCATTTAGTAAAAGTATTATTATTATTATTAGTATTATTATTAGTTATTATTATTATTGTCATTATTATCATTACAACATATATTATTTACATAAAGTGTATCTAACACATATATAATACATATGTTAATATTACAAAATATTTTTTTTTTCAAAATAAAATATTATTATTTATTACAAGATAAATATATTTTAATATAATTTTATATATAAATTTTTATATATCATATACATTGTAATTAAAATATTTTAATAAAAATTCGATATATATAAATATTAACTATGTAATTAAAATATATAAAGTAGATATAATTAATATATTTATTTAGGGTAACATATAAATCATTAATAAAACTAGTATATTAATAATATCAACTTGTTTAAATGTTATTATATGTTTTAATATATATAACTGATATAGGTTCGTGAATCCGAAGCCAACCCTATACTTGTTCAATGTCGTCATATGTATTTTTACTACAAAATACAGTATGGTGAGTTTCATTTGATCCCTTTTACTCTTTACATTTTTGGGACTGAGAATACATGCGATATTTTTACAACTGCTTTATTAAATGCTTTTGAAATATATTTTGAACTGCGAATACATGAAATGCTTTTATAAATGTTTGACGAGATAGACACAAGCAAAACATTCCTCGAATGAATTATTATGCAGACAGAAGTTCTGCGGATTATTATTGAATTATGTGGACATGATAATTGCCACCATTGAATTATGTGGACATGATAATTGCCACCATTGAATTATGTGGACATGATAATTGCCACCAATTGATATGAATGTTATGTATCGAGAGAATGATTTTTATACATAGGGTATGTGTATGTTATTTTTCTGCACGAGATATGTGTACGGTTACTAAGATTTATGAAAGATGATTTCGTACACGAGAAAGGTGTACTGTATTTAAAAGATATCGCATGTACATTACAGGTGGGTATAGGATTCGGGCCCATTTGTACCATGCAGGATTTAAATTTTGTGGTCTATCAAAATGATGAATTTTTATTATTTTATGATAAACTTATGAACTCACCAACCTTTTGGTTGACACTTTAAAGCATGTTTATTCTCAGGTATGACAGAAATCTTCCGCTGTGCATTTGTTCATATTACATGGAGTCGTTTATAGCATATAGAGGTCAGAATCTCGTAATGAGACCAACTGTTGAAGACTTCGTCCAGATGGATTAGGACGGGGCATTTCAGTTAGTACTCTAGATTTAGCATCAATACCTGAGTCCACCCCTGTGCCAAAACCTGTTGACAAACCTGATTCAAAATTGAGAAAAGCTTCTAAACCCAAATCCTCTAAGTCTAAATCAAAATCAAAGGTTAAGTCTGATCACAATCCAACGACCAAACCTGTCACTTCTCCTAAGAAAGAGGAACTAGAGTATCAAACTATTCCTGGTGTTCCCTTTAAGACTCCAAATCTCAAAAGTGCATACATCCCACCACATAGACGAAAGGCTAAACAAGAACTAATTTTCAAAGAGAGATGTACTCACCGTCCTAGAAAGTTTGTAGATCGTAGGATGTGTTTTGATTGTGGAGAATATGGACATGTTGCTTAGGAATGTCCGAACCATTTGCTACACCTCATAGGAAGGTTGACCTGAACCAAACGTTTAATGAAAATTCATCTAGATCAAAATGGAGGAATAATAGATTTTTCAAAAATCGTTCAACATCACCTATTAAGAATTGTGTTTTTACTCCAACTGTTGAGATTTCCTCGCCCATTGATGTTAATGAAACACAATTTTATCATAAACAATCGCGATCTAAACGTCATGTATGGAGAACTAAATCTGTAGGAGGTAGTAGTTCACGCGGTGATGATGTGATTACAACCCCATTGGCATCCACAGTAAAATGGGTGGATCTACATGTTGTTGATGTTGACAGGAAACCCACTGCCATTCAGGCTTGGGTTCCCACTTTGAACTAATTTTATTTTTGAGATTTGTTCAGATCGCCATGTTTGTTTAACCTTGTTGATAGTACCTGGATTGTCGACAATAGGACGGTCCAGCGCATAACTGCCCAAGAATGGTGGCTTGCATATACTTTAGTGTGCAACCAGAAATGAAACATATGTTGATGGATTCTACATAAGTCGGTGTAGAACCCATGAAATAACGTCATTTGGTGTCAAAATTCAGTCTGAAATTGTCGTCACACGAAATGTCAATGAGTAACCAATATTTTTTTTTTGTTTACTTTGCTGCATCTGCATCTTTCTTTGTTTGCATGATAATTAGGATTTGTACTGCTTTGCATGCTAATTTTATTTTCTATGTTGCATATTTTCTTATGTTTCTATATAGTTAAAATTCAAAATCTAAAAAGATTTTCGGTTTTAGTATTTTAAGGGGAGAAAATGGTAACATCAGAAAATACAAAAAAAAAAATAGAAAATCTTGAAAATGAGTAGTTGATCTATCTGTGGGGAGACAATAGCATTACTGAATTTGCTTGTTTATTGTTCTGCGTATTAGGTAAGTTGTACATGTTAAGTTCATGATGTATTGGTAGGCTTTACTGAGCAAATCCTAGATTGAGATGATCACACTAAGAACTCGTAAATATCGGGATAAGGAAATCATGGACACATTTACAGCGGTTGAGGGTAGTCACCTAATTATCACTGAAAATGCATCTAGAAGTAATTGTTGAGAAAATCAACAGTCGGTTGAGGGTCTCCCCTACTACGACTTATAATCATTAGAGAAAGTTGATTTTTGATATCCCCAAGCAATAATCAAATGTTGCTCTACCATTCAGTGTAATTACTATGATGGGATATTCAAAAGATCAATACTGAGCTGAGGGTTGTCTGTTGAGTTGGTGCACACCAATTTCTATCGACCTTTAATGCTTTAATCGAAACTAATCACTCAAATAGTTGGTTTATCTAAAGGGGAGTGCCTTTTCTATGAAAGGGTTGAAAAGTGCAGCCATGTGTCACAGACAATGAATGATTTGAGTATGCGACATCACAATTAGAGAGATGAGGTCAAGACCAAAGTTTGAAGGTAGTCGATAACTCGAGAATCTACTTAATGTCAAAGACTGTGGTGCATCATCGCAAAAATGAAAAAAATGAAGAAAAAAAATGAAAAAAATGAAAAAAAAAATGAAAAAAATGAGAAAAATGAAAAAAGATTATGAAAAGAATGTAAAATAGATAAATAATTGTATTTCGGGTTGATGCATCACGAATTCAAAGATAATGATGAACTGTATGTAATCTCAAGAATCTATACAAGTCTGCGACAATGAAGTGTTTCAAGAACAGAAGATTGTTTATTCGCATCACCATGGATGGAAGAAGTTACCTCAATTTGAAGAACTCGAATCATTCTGTCTGTAAAGCTTCAAGTATAGCTGGACCTCTCAGTTATTGTCTGTGGTAAGGGATTGTGCCCATTAAGGCCTAGATTGCGAGAGATACTTTCTGGAGGGTATTCCAACATCCCACTCATAAAGAAAGTACAGTCTTTCAAACATTTATTTCCACAAAGATCTTTAAGAATAATTACCACGCATGGCGTCTATAGCGATTGATCATCAGGTATATCATTGCACTTTGATATACCCGCGGCAAGTAATGTGCCCATTCAGATGAATTAACATACTCTGAGATCTGCCGAGTCAACTGGATTGAAAAGTATGAGTTTAAGGTAAAAGCCAAAGGCTGACAGGGTTATTCGAAGCGCCGTGAGAACCTTTCTGTTCAATTAGATCGAAAGTACATCGATGTGATAACGGACAACGTCAATAGATTTGTGCTCAATTGACTACCTAATAAATCGTGCGATCTCAAATGAGGACTAAGTCTAAGATTTAAGCAGACATAGAAATATGTTCAAGTAAATAACTGCTAATGTGATCATCAATATATCTAAGAGGAAAGTCTGTGAATGTTTAATGAGGATTGATACCAATAATCAGAAACTTAACATGTAGGTACTTAAATTTAAGAAATGATTGGTGATAAGTTACTATTATACTTCAATATTGATCCCCGTTAAGATTAACAACTCTCAAAAATATGTAAAGTTCAATATGTTTGATTTCAGTTCATTATGTTTGCATTGCTACATGTTTTAAATTTTTTGTTTGTATGTTGTTTACATTTTATTGTAGTTTAATTGCATGCATTTATATCTAAAAATACAAAAAGATTTTTGGTGTTTTAGCATAAGGTTTATAAAATACAAAAATATTTTCGGTTTTATTTATTTTCTGGTTACTTGTGTGAAATAAAATTGACGTATCAGATTGAAGCTAAGTTTTGTTAGAAAACTAAAAGTGTTTTCACTGCTGGAAAATTCAATGTGTTTAAATGCTTAAACTGTGAATTGTATGTTAAATGATAGTGAAAAATGTTGAGTCAAAATGGTCAATCCAATGTCTGTTTTGAAATAGATGTTTTATGACCAACTTTTGTTAAAGATGATATACGTACGAGCCATGTTAACTGAAAGAAGGAGTTAAATTTGGAGCTTATGAAGTTATGATGAATGCGAAGGAATGGCGTACGTGAGAGAAATGAAGAAAGCTGCTTAATTAATCATCTCGATGATTATAATTGTTATGTTGTAATGAAACGAGAGATTGCTAACGTGCTAATGGTTATATATGTCATTGTACTTCGTAATGTTACCATGTGCAGGTTGAGAAGCTTTAGAACGAAATAGAAGATATTGTGGGGTAATCAGAACCTTCTGATTATTTATGGGCCAAACAAAGTCAAATCATAATTTTCGCTGCGTATATGAAGATTTGAAGAGATTGAAGAACCTAAAGTCACGAAAGTCGTTAGTTAGGGTTAATCTGATGACTGGTGAGCTTTGAAGATTGTTAGTATAAGTCTACGAGTATCGAAAGAGATTTTACTTAAAGGTTCAAGAGATTGTATTACTTGATAATTGTGTCGACTTGCTATTATCACTGGAATATGATATGGATACAGATGAAGAGAGAAGATATGTGCCAAATGAGGGAGTTTATTGGTGCATAAGGGGAAATGAAGTGAAGCTGAAAGTAACGCCACATCCTAGGGGGAGTGTGTTGATCTTCAACAGAGATAATGGTGTATAAGTCTGGGTACCGAAGGAATGTTGATAGAACTAGGTCCTAGGGGGAGTTTGTTGATGCATATGTGACAACCCGGAAATTTCCAACTAAATTTAAACTTTAATATTTATATGTTTCCGACAGGATAAGCAATATTTGTTAAGTTAAATTTCAAGAATTTTAAACTATGTTCATACATTCATTCAATCTCGATCAAGTTCCAACGATTCACGAACCATTAAACGAATATGATTATATATGTATATGTGTATATATATTATAACTTGAAACGTAAACAAAATATTAGATTAAATACTTTATATGATTGTATCTGTTTCAAAATGTTTATCAATGGAATTAGAAGATAAGATCAAATGATTGAATTATCAGATATATTGAATTATGATTACAAGTCTTTGTTGAAAGACCCACGTTGATTTGAGAAATCTTTCCATTTTAACAATATTCGGAAAATGGTAAAGTGATTTATAAATAAGAACAAATTATCAATCATTGAGAACTAGACAAAGGATAGTGGAAGATTGAATCCCATAAAGACTCTATTGATCTATTTAGTTTCAAACGTACAAAAACGTTTTCAGTTTAAAAAGAACTTTATTATTAAAACGTATATAACTTTTATAAATATCTAGAACCACTTTTGACAACTCATTACTTAACTAGTATGATAAAGATAACGATATTTATATTTTATTTTATTAAATATATATAACGATTTAAATTAATATTATATATATTTATACGCGTATTATACGTACATAGTTTTATACTTTTACTATACTTAAACTTTACCTTTACTTTATTTTTACTTTACTTTAACTTTAATAATTCACTTTAATAATTTATACTTTAATAATTCACTTTAATAATTCATACTTTAATAATTCACTTTAATAATTCATACTTTAATAATTCACTTTAATAATTTATACTTTAATAATTCACTTTAAAAATTTAAAAATCTATTATAAATAGAATTCAATAGGTTTCATTATTTCATAGAAACTTGAAAATATTTTTCTCTAAACTCCCTCAATCGATTTACATATATATATTTACTCCGTATTATTTCAAGATATTATTAGTATACATAAAATATTACGACGGAGTGCTGTCCGAGTGATTTCGAAATTGTTTTTCGAGTAGGATAGGATTAAGGAAATTATGGGTTATAGCTATGGAGGTGATTGAGTATGGTTCATGGGTATGCTCGTGAGGTCAATATAGTGTTTATCATTTCCGTTGCATCTACGTACCTTTCCTGCAATATTGAATCTCAATATTGATACGTGAGTACTCATAATTTAACTTTTACATACTAATAGTGTATCTCTGACTAGTGCTCGAGTATTTAGGATTATGCATGCTTGTACTTTTGATATTGCCCTTACACAGGTTAGGTTGAATCTTGAATTAGTTACACTTGCGGTTGAGATAAGGTATAAGATATGCATGTCCTTGGAAAGCTAGCGAAAAATTAAGAACTTTTCCTTTAGATATTGAATGGTTTCGACGAACGGATTAGAAGTTATAATCAATTGAATTTTCAATTATCGTCGTTTTTATCGTCGTTCTAGTTTTATCTTATTATTATCATTATTATTATCTTTATCAATAAAAGGGATTTATCATTAAAAATTGTTATTTTTTTTATTATTACTGTCGTTATTATCGTTAAAGTTATAATTAGTATTATTATTATTATCCAATTATTATTATTATTATTATTATTATTATTATTATTATTATTATTATTATTATTATTATTATTATTATTATCATTATTAACATATATATCATTATTTAAAAATGGTTATTGTTATTATTATTATTACTATATTATGATTAAGATAATTATTAGTATTATCGTTAATAATGTTATAGTAACTATTATTATTAATATTAGTGTAATTAAAACAAATATTTGTAACACCTAATTATTTTGATTACTACTATTATCATTATTATGAACACGATATAAAAGACGATTAAAAGCTATTAAACGAAACGATTAGGAAATAATGAGTAAGAGTATCATGATGAAATTAAAATATTATAAGATATTGATTTAGATAAAATTATCGTTCTTATTATTTTTATCATTACTATTATTATTAAAAGTATCGTTAGTATTAAAACTATCATTTTAACAAAAATTATCATTTTAATAGAAATGTCATTGTTACTATAGAATATCATTATTATTATTATTTTAAATAGAATTATTATTTTAAAAATAATATTAAAAATTATCGTAAATATTAAAGTTATCATAATTAGAATTATCGTTTTATCATAATGTCATCTTAGTAATTATAAATATTGATATTTTTATAGTAATAATTATTATTACAAAATAATACAACTTTTACTTACTATCATTATAGATATTATTTTATCAAATAAATATGTGATACAAACATATTTTACTACGTGTAATAACTTACTTTAATAATACCTATCATATTATCTTTATGATATTAAATGAACCCTATAAATTTTATTACTTAATATATATAAAAGTATATTTTATTATATAAATTTAATATAAAATTTTATTTATTAATAAATAAATTATATTATTTACTCTAATAAATCTTTTAAAAATATTTAAAAATATAAAACGACGATATTTAAACTATATATTAATCATGTATAGATTTTTGGAAATTATTTTGAGTCAAATTTACTTTTGTTGACTTTTGCATATTAGTCTCGAGCATTAGGATTGTGGTACACTATGACTTGACCTAATTTGGTAGACAAATATTGACCAACACATAAATATATATAATTAATTTAGGTTCGTGAATCCGAGGCCAACCTTGCACTTGTTCAATGACGTTATATGTATTTTTACTACAAAATACAGTATGGTGAGTTTCATTGATCCCCTTTTACTCTTTACATTGTTGGGGCTGAGAATACATGCAAATGCTTTAGTAACTGTTTTACAATAATTATATGCGTGAGTTTCATTTGCCCTTTTTTACTCTTTACGTTTTTGGGCTGAGAATACATGCAAATGCTTTATTAACTGTTTTACAATATTTATATGCGTGAGTTTCATTTGCCTCTTTACCCTTTATATTTTTGGGACTGAGAATACATGCGCTTTTATAAATGTTTGACGAAATAGACACAAGTAATTGAAACTACATTCTATGGTTGAATTATCGAAATCAAATATGCCCCTTTTTATTAAAGTCTGGTATTCTAAGAATTAGGGAACAGACACCCTAATTGACGCGAATCCTAAAGATAGATTATTGGGCCTAACAAACCCCATCCAAAGTACTGGATGCTTTAGTACTTCGAAATTTATATCATGTCCGAAGGAGGATCCCGGAATGATAGGGGATATTCTTATATGTATCTAGTTAATGTCGGTTACCAGGTGTTTATCATATGAATGATTATTTTTGTCTCTATGCATGGGACATATATTTATGAGAACTGGAAATGAAATTTTTGTGGTCTATTAAAATGATGGAAATAAATGATTATGATAAACTAATGAACTCACCAACCTTTTGGTTGACACTTTAAAGCATGTTTATTCTCAGGTGTTAAAGAAATCTTCCGCTGTGCATTTGTTCATTTTAAAGATATTACTTGGAGTCTTTCATAGCATATTTCGAAGAACGTTGCATTCGAGTCATTGAGTTCATCAAAGATTATTATTAAATCGATTTATAGTTGGATAGTGGATATTATGAAATGGTATGCATGCCTGTCAATTTTTGATGTAAAGAAAGTTTGTCTTTTAAAAACGAATGCAATGTTTGTAAAATGTATCATATAGAGGTCAAATACCTCGCAATGTAATCAACTATTGTGAATCGTTTATAATGTATATGAACGGGTCCTTTCAGTTGGTATCAGAGCGGTGGTCTTAGCGAACCAGGTCTACATTAGTGTGTCTAACTGATAAGTCGATAGGATGCATTAGTGAGTCTGGACTTCGACCGTGTCTGCATGTCAAAAGTTTTTCTTATTATTTTGTGTCGAAAATTAACTACTTATCATCCTCAGGAAATTACCTGCTTATCATTTTTAGTCTAAGACACGTCTTGCTGCATTGATTGCATGAATAGTGTATAGACAAAAATTCATATCTTAGCATATCTGCTAAATCATATCTTATCGTATCTGTTACTTTAAACTTTGCCTGACATATCCCGCAAAGTCCTCCGTAATCTACGAAATCTTTTGATATATATATATATATATATATATATATATATATATATATATATATATATATATATATATATATATATATATATATATATATATATATATATATATATATATATATATATATATATTCTATGTAATTAGAATACCATCCGTTAGCCAAAATCATTTCATATCAAAAAAAAAAATCCTTTATCCAATCATACGAAATGTAATTCGTCATCAGTTCAAGTCACTCAGATTCCGAAATGGAATCCTATTCAAGCTCCGAAAGCAGTGTGACTGGAATAGATCAACCAATCAGTCATCACCTATTCTGGATGAATTAGGGATGAGTTCGTAGCCTCCTCAATCATTGGAGACAAGAAGAAGGTGATCCCTTCCATCCACCACATTGCCCTCTTGACGAAGAACCTGAAGCACTTACCGGCGAACCTGTCCGAAACACCATTTTCTCGCTCATTTCCAGAGTATCTCGTCACGATTATATATTACATCAAATTTTAGATTTTATTTATCCACTCGTCCGAACCGACAATCACCCCGGTGTAATAGAAGAAGTCAATGAGCTTCGCGCTCGGGTAGTGGCTTTGGAGAATATGGTACAGAGATTACAAACACCAGCAGCAGCATCAGCAGCATAACCAGTACCACCATCATCAACGCCAACAGTACCATTACCACCTCCAACCACAACCGCGTCGTAAACCTCAACTTCACAATCTGTCCCACGAGCATCAACGTCATACGCACCATAGATACCAAGGAGTACCAACAACAATAACTGACGAAGTATTAATTCATAACTTCATTGGAGAAACATTCTGCGGCGATTATGTAATCTCTAAAGTCTTAGAGATTATCTAATCTAGCCCTAACCATAAATCAGTTAAGCTAACCAAAATGATAGAAGGAAGAGTAGAAACCCTGACAAAAATGGTGTGTAATTAACAAGCTAAACTTGCTTTACCAACAACATCAACAGTACCATCAGCGTTACCAGCATCGTCAGTACAGTCAACATCCGAATCAACAACACCGATAACATCACAAACTCCGTCAGTTCAAGAATCATTGTGGACATCATTACGAATCAATAACGTGTATATTGTATCAACGAGTTATGAAGAATTAACTCATTCCCTCTGAAGAAATTATATGTATATTATATATATATATATATATATATATATATATATATATATATATATATATATATATATATATATATATATATATATATATATATTTTAAAATAAATCTTTCCGTGCTAAGCTATTGTGTGTGAATCTTAACTACTCGGTTAATTCATATTACAAATATGCAATAATGTACGTCCTTCGGCCGCAACTTAACCAGCGTTAACTACAATATCTGTCGCAATTCAACAAATTCCAATTCATAATAAATCAAGTATATATTTGATTTTACACTTTCATCATCGATGTACTCGAAACTTTTCAGATAACATCATTCGTACTTTGCGAAATTCACAAGAATTCCACGAACCGAACATCATACATCAACAAATAACAAAGTATTGATTCATAATTTTAATGTCATTAAAGAAATACTGCGTAAAAGTTATGTACTTTTTAAAGCCTTTAGGGATTATTCAATCCTAGTTTCAACCGTAAATCAAATGAGTTTAATTTAACATTAACTCATTAAATCTATGTTACATCTGAAGAAAATATACACATATATATATATATATTTTCATAAAGACTGTAATAAAATTCTTTTGTACAAAATATTAATTGTGAAATTTTTTTTTAACGGGTAGGTAATACCCGAGAGATATATAAATTCACAATTAATATGTTACATTCTTCGAATCTGATTCAGCAAATCATCCATTATACTCCCTACTTTCACAACAATATACATTCTTTTATAGAAATCAAAACAACCATACTCATTCAAAATTTAATTACATATTCTGATTTTGAAATCTCAAAATTCAACTTGAGATATGACCAAAATCATCACTCTTAGATCGTTACATCTTTCACAAGCTATATTTTGACTTCAAAACTGTGTTAGAACATCAAATGTATGTTAACGATTACAATCTGTGTTCAAACCCTTCGAAAATTTCTGAAGACACTTCGAATGATGAGCAATCGAGATGATGATCCAACCACATGTTACCCACAGTTATGTACCCGAAAAACTCTTGAAACCAAAGTAAAAGTTTAAACAACGTATCCGCGTCAGATTCTTTGGTATTTATTAGCAAAAATAACTTTACGACTCCTATTCAAAGTAGCCAGTTTTGTCACAGCTCCAGCAAGTCAACTTCGACCATTCAGTCAGACTAACCTTATTATAACCTTGAGATATACACCATCGTTACCAGGGAACCTTTTACATTCCACCACATTATTAGCAGATGTACCAACAACTTCATTACCCTTTGACTTTAGCCTCTCCAAAAAGTCATTATAATTATTCATTGAAACCCCATCATTTACTCATTCGCATCTTGTAATGAGAATTGCCATACGAATCATTGGGAATTAGCAATCAGTATTTTGAAATCTCGCAGCATGTCTAAGCCAACAGTTATATGTGTATATATAACGTCTATCTTCTGGACTTAATTTGAATGTGAAGTTTCTGAAAAACACTCCAAACTACGAATTGGTTCTCCGAAAATGGAAAAAATGCTGATGAAGCAGCAAAAACTATAAACGACTTTAAACGGTAAAAGCTGGATGATAATGAAGAAGTGTGCTGGCAAAGTGCAGAAAAAGAGAAGTTTTGGAACTGAAAAATGGATTGAGCAGAGTAGGAAGGAGGCTGTGGACAAATTACAAAGACTGAACCTGACTTCAAAGGATCCAAATGATTCGGTACCTGCTGAAGTCATTAACGAATACCTTGCTCCTGACTCTAAACCCCTGCGAACAATATTCTTCATCATCCTCTGATATTAGAAATTCTAAAATATCATCATATCTTTCATTATAAATATCCTTCATATTTCTGAAGATATTTTCTTAATTTTTCTTATTTAAAATCATTTACCTCTTCGCGCTATCTGTATTACATCATAAAAGAAACTATTTTAGTTTCTAAATTCTGAAACATTCAAGTTTAAAATAGGAATATTTTGAAGTAGTGTTGGGAACTGAAGCATGAATTAGTATAATATAATGACACTTGATCAATGTGATTATATTATAGTAAGTCATGCTGAGTTTCTAAATGGAACGTGATGATTCACAGATCATAACATCATCAAGTGCCATGTTATATGACTCATGTATTCTATTTAACCTCTAAAATATCAAGAAAATATTTCTTGATGATTCGGCCTTTTCCAAGGTATTCTAGTAATTTGACAAGTCAAGATCGTGCCATAACAATTTCCTTCCTAGAACATTAATAATGTTCATTCCGAAATTCATATCTGTGAATTCTGGACCATTACAAGCGGTTCTTAATCGCAAGAAGAAGAAACGAAAGGACAAAACTCCGAAATAGAAATTGGGGTATAAATTGCAGCAAATAAAAGAGAGCATTAACTGTAAATGATAATGATTATAGAAGACAGAAGCAGAGACTTTGAAATATAAGGGAACATATAAAGCCCAACGACAAACCAGAAATTATAAACCATATATATCGATGCATATAGCAATATAAAGACACGGGAGAACTAGAAACACTATAAACCCAAGAGTATAGTAGAAGTAAATAGATTCTTCCGGCGGTAGATGAAAAAGAAGAATGACCGATATGAAAGTTAGAAGTATATCGAGAATCAGAACTGGATGGAGCATATTGATGAATACTTTAAAATATGAGTTGAGGGGAAAAGAATAGAAGGTGATGAAATATGACTAGGAACTTATAAATTAACAGATTTAACTCACACAATGGCGGAATAAGTGAATCAAACCCTCTAGTGAATAGGTTAAGTTTTTTTTTTTTTGATTAATTTAGTCAAACCACAACTAAATCAAGTGTGATTAGATCAACACCTAGAGCTATTATTCATCACCTGGGTGATTTGGACTGAGAGAGAATCAGAGGAGCTCACTAGATTTGAGTGTGTGTAACAAATGAGAGGCTTAACCTAAAATGAAGAACATAAGACTTTATATACCCCTGCTGTTGACTCACCCATACGATTCATTCATCACACGTACGAGTTGGCTTCATCAGCCGTACGGGTGATCACTCACTCGTGTCTTCTCATTTAGGTTGTAATTGTGACTTAGCTCAGCATCAACCGTGCGTATGAGCCTGTCATCCGTACTAGTGAGGCTTCACTCGTACGTCTGACTAAGTCTAACATAGTCAAACATCTAAATCTCGTTCCTGCAGTTCCTGTAACCACATACAAACACAGATAGGATAATAACGAGCAATCATGGTGGCCTGTAAACTGTTGTACCTGCAATGGACGTGGGTAGATGTCTAGGGACTTGCATAAAATGCATCAACAGAAGGTGTGAGTTGTAAGGAAACGAAGGAGGTGAATTTATAAGAAAATCTCCGACAAAACAATTGAAATGGATGCTCGCATTTAAAGCGGATCCTAATTCCCTTGATTACCGGAGAGTCAAATCTTATTAAGAAGATTTTCTTCAAATCCCTTGAAATCTGGGAATCAATCATATCTACGTCAAATGATAAGATGAATCTACACTTACTCATTTCACTCTTCTATGTTAGCTTCATTCGTACTCTTCATATAAATGGATTGTTTATCCAAATTATTCGTTGATGATAAAACTCTAATTTTCAGCCCGTATGCATCATGAAAACATACTTATTATCATTCATGACCTTTCCACTCAAATTTCGGGACGAAATTTCTTTAACGGGTAGGTACTGTGACAACCCGAAAATTTTCAACCAAATTTAAACTTTAATATTTATATGTTTCCGACAGGATAAGCAATATTTATTAAGTTAAATTTCAAGAATTTTAAACTATGTTCATACATTCATTCAACCTCGATCAAGTTCCAACGATTCACGAACCATTAAACGAATATGATTATATATGTATATGTGTATATATATTATAACTTGAAACGTAAACAAAATATTAGATTAAATACTTTATATGATTGTATCTGTTTCAAAATGTTTATCAATGGAATTAGAAGATAAGATCAAATGATTGAATTATCAGATATATTGAATTATGATTACAAGTCTTTGTTGAAAGGCCCACGTTGATTTGAGAAATCTTTCTATTTTAACAATATTCGGAAAATGGTAAAGTGGTTTATAAATAAGAACAAATTGTCAATCATTGAGAACTAGACAAAGGATAGTGGAAGATTGAATCCCATAAAGACTCTATTGATCTATTTAGTTTCAAACGTACAAAAACGTTTTCAGTTTAAAAAGAACTTTATTATTAAAACGTATATAACTTTTATAAATATCTAGAACCACTTTTGACAACTCATTACTTTACTAGTATGATAAAGATAACGATATTTATATTTTACTTTTACTTTATTTTTACTTTACTTTAACTTTAATAATTCATACTTTAATAATTTACTTTAATAATTCACTTTAATAATTCATACTTTAATAATTCACTTTAATAATTCATACTTTAATAATTCATACTTTAATAATTTATACTTTAATAATTCACTTTAATAATTCAAAAATCTATTATAAATAGAATTCAATAGGTTTCATTATTTCATAGAAACTTGAAAATATTTTTCTCTAAACTCCCTCAATCGATTTACATATATATATTTACTCCGTATTATTTCAAGATATTATTAGTATACATAAAATATTACGACGGAGTGCTGTCCGAGTGATTTCGAAATTGTTTTTCGAGTAGGATAGGATTAAGGAAATTATGGGTTATAGCTATGGAGGTGATTGAGTATGGTTCATGGGTATGCTCGTGAGGTCAATATAGTGTTTATCATTTCCGTTGCATCTACGTACCTTTCCTGCAATATTGAATCTCAATATTGATACGTGAGTACTCATAATTTAACTTTTACATACTAATAGTGTATCCCTGACTAGTGCTCGAGTATTTAGGATTATGCATGCTTGTACTTTTGATATTGCCCATAGACAGGTTAGGTTGAATCTTGAATTAGTTACACTTGCGGTTGAGATAAGGTATAAGATATGCATGTCTTTGGAAAGCTAGCGAAAAATTAAGAACTTTTCCTTTAGATATCGAATGGTTTCGATGAACGGATTAGAAGTTATAATCAATTGAATTTTCGATTATCGTCGTTTTAATCGTCGTTCTAGTTTTATCTTATTATTATCATTATTATTATCTTTATCAATAAAAGGGATTTATCATTAAAAATTGTTATTTTTTTTATTATTACTATCGTTATTATCGTTAAAGTTATAATTAGTATTATTATTATTATCCAATTATTATTATTATTATTATTATTATTATTATTATTATTATTATTATTATTATTATTATTATTATTATTATTATTATTATTATTATTATTATTATCATTATAAATATATATATCATTATTTAAAAATGGTTATTGTTATTGTTATTATTATTATTACTATATTATGATTAAGATAATTATTAGTATTATCGTTAATAATGTTATAGTAACTATTATTATTAATATTAGTGTAATTAAAACAAATATTTGTAACACCTAATTATTTTGATTACTATTATTATCATTATTATGAACACGATATAAAAGACGATTAAAAGCTATTAAACGAAACGATTAGGAAATAATGAGTAAGAGTATCATGATGAAATTAAAATATTATAAGATATTGATTTAGATAAAATTATCGTTCTTATTATTTTTATCATTACTATTATTATTAAAAGTATCGTTAGTATTAAAACTATCATTTTAACAAAAATTATCATTTTAATAGAAATGTCATTGTTACTATAGAATATCATTATTATTATTATTATTATTATTTTAAATAGAATTATTATTTTAAATATAATATTAAAAATTATCGTAAATATTAAAGTTATCATAATTAGAATTATCGTTTTATCATAATGTCATCTTAGTAATTATAAATATTGATATTTTTATAATAATAATTATTATTACAAAATAATACAACTTTTACTTACTATCATTATAGATATTATTTTATCAAATAAATATGTGATAGAAACATATTTTACTACGTGTAATAACTTACTTTAATAATACCTATCATATTATCTTTATGATATTAAATGAACCCTATAAATTTTATTACTTAATATATATAAAAGTATATTTTATTATATAAATTTAATATAAAATTTTATTTATTAATAAATAAATTATATTATTTACTCTAATAAATCTTTTAAAAATATTTAAAAATATAAAACGACGATATTTAAACTATATATTAATCATGTATAGATTTTTGGAAATTATTTTGAGTCAAATTTACTTTTGTTGACTTTTGCATATTAGTCTCGAGCATTAGGATTGTGGTACACTATGACTTGACCTAATTTGTTAGACAAATATTGACCAACACATAAATATATATAATTAATTTAGGTTCGTGAATCCGAGGCCAACCTTGCACTTGTTCAATGACGTTATATGTATTTTTACTACGAAATACAGTATGGTGAGTTTCATTGATCCCCTTTTACTCTTTACATTTTTGGGGCTGAGAATACATGCAAATGCTTTAGTAACTGTTTTACAATAATTATATGCGTGAGTTTCATTTGCCCTTTTTTACTCTTTACGTTTTTGGGCTGAGAATACATGCAAATGCTTTATTAACTGTTTTACAATATTTATATGCGTGAGTTTCATTTGCCTTTTTACCCTTTATATTTTTGGGACTGAGAATACATGCGCTTTTATAAATGTTTGACGAAATAGACACAAGTAATTGAAACTACATTCTATGGTTGAATTATCGAAATCGAATATGCCCCTTTTTATTAAAGTCTGGTAATCTAAGAATTAGGGAACAGACACCCTAATTGACGTGAATCCTAAAGATAGATCTATTGGGCCTAACAAACCCCATCCAAAGTACCGGATGCTTTAGTACTTCGAAATTTATATCATGTCCGAAGGAGGATCCCGGAATGATAGGGGATATTCTTATATGTATCTAGTTAATGTCGGTTACCAGGTGTTTATCATATGAATGATTATTTTTGTCTCTATGCATGGGACGTATATTTATGAGAACTGGAAATGAAATTCTTGTGGTCTATTAAAATGATGGAAATAAATGATTATGATAAACTAATGAACTCACCAACCTTTTGGTTGACACTTTAAAGCATGTTTATTCTTAGGTGTTAAAGAAATCTTCCGCTGTGCATTTGTTCATTTTAAAGATATTACTTGGAGTCTTTCATAGCATATTTCGAAGAACGTTGCATTCGAGTCATTGAGTTCATCAAAGATTATTATTAAATCGATTTATAGTTGGATAGTGGATATTATGAAATGGTATGCATGCCTGTCAATTTTCGATGTAAAGAAAGTTTGTCTTTTAAAAACGAATGCAATGTTTGTAAAATGTATCATATAGAGGTCAAATACCTCGCAATGTAATCAACTATTGTGAATAGTTTATAATGTATATGAACGGGTCCTTTCAGCATAATAAGTCCCTAGTTATATCAACCGAAGCCATATTAAAGTTAGACAGGCCAATTGGACGACAGACGAGCTTGTTGACTAACGGAGGGCCCGAACACTATAAATAGACGAGCATGGCTTCACTTTTAGGGTTGATCACTTCATCACCTCCACAACCCTACCAGACGTTTTCTCTCTACCAAAACAGATCCAAAACCCACCAAGTCGAATTAATGACTCTAGGCATCGATGAACGCATAAATATTTTTATTATTTTTATTTTTTATTTTTAGTTAGGAGGTTAAGATTATCAACTCGTTCTCAAGCAATAAGTCATCTAGTGAAATTATTAGAACACCAAATATTAGGTCATCTTGAGCGGCTAGTGAAGTTTAGATCTGAAATCTGATATGAAACTATTAGAATGTCATTCATGAGATCATCTTTTGATCATGTGATCATTAATCAAAGAAACCTCAATTTCTTAATAAAGTGGTAAGAGTTGTTTTAAAAGATTGTGGGATCTTTCAATAAAATAGGTATGAGTTAATTGTAACAAACTAAATTTTCATATTGTCTTAAATTTGAATTTATGTTTTCTAAAAAAAAGTGGTCAACTCTAAATGTAAACCTTTTGTTGCAGCTCATGTGGTAGTAGTCTGCCTCTCTTAGCGAGAGGTCAGTATTGCACACAATGTTGCCCTTTTACCCTTGAATTCCACCCAAAGGTGCCTTCCGCACATCACGTTGCGGGGGGGGGGAGGGGGGTGGTTTACCGCCCATGCCCTCGCATCGGGCCGGGTTTCCTCTTGAACAGCAGTTGAGGGCGGGTTATACAGCTGTAGGGAGATGAGCGTGTGGGTGGTTAAGTTCCCCTGAGCGATCCCGTACTGCTGTTAAAAAAAACTCACAATAAATGTGTGGTGAAATCATGCTAATCACATTATCAGTGTTGGGTTTTATTCCATGTTATTTTTTTTGTCTTGGGCTTTATACTTTGTATTTTGTGGGCTGCCTTTAGCTTACTTAAGCCCATAAGACTGTAATTGGGTCATATGATAATCTCATTATTCACATAATGCCGTATGAAATAGCAAATGTGTATTATTCTTAAAATCCAAGAACTCGTGCATAATTCATACAATGGGATCTTTTAAATCACACTTGGATAGTTAGTTACTTGCAGTTACTTAATTAGGCAATAGTAATAGTTATTTTGGTATGTATGTTCTTTTTTTCTTTTTTGTAGCAAAAAAGACGCAAATCATTGAAAGTAAAAGCCGACCAGCCTAAAATTTTGATATTGACATGAACGGCTTTGTGCATGTTACTTTTGGTACCCATACTTCATGAACCGCTACAAAGTTCTTTTTAACGTTATCCCATATACTAAAATGGCATAAAATATTAATTTTTATTATCTCAAATTTATTGTCGAGTATTTTATTTTAAGATGTTTAAAATTAATTATGAATTCTCATAAAATGATAAGAATAAAGAAATTAAATATTTTTATAACTTAAAATATGTATATAAAACAAATAGGTAGATAACGAGTAAGGGTCGATATAAATATAAATATACGGGTGAAGTTGTGATGTGGTCCAACGGTTGGTGGCATGCCTCCTTTAGGGGAGGTCAGGAGTTCGACCCCCGTTGGTTACATATTAACCCGGCCACAATTTCATCTCTGCCATGAAATTCCAGCCATGGCACCTTACCCACATCGCGTTGGGGAGGGGGGGTGTAAAGGGGAGGGGATTTTACCGTCCATGTCCCGTATGGATTGATGCAGGTTTTTTCATAGGCACGCAGTTGGGGGCGGGTATAACCTGTGTAGGAGAGATGAGCGCATGGGTGGTTAAGTCCCCCTAGATGATCCTAATAGATGTCCAAGAAAATATATATAAATATAAGGGTAAATATAAATACAGTGCACTAATAATATTTTTAAAACCGTGTGTTTTATCTGCGAACAATAAATTTTAGACGGAGAGAATAAACAAATAACGCAACTGATTAAGTATGAGAATAATTATACCACTTCTCTAGCTAAACATACCCTTATATATATAGCATATTATAAGTTGATACTATTTGACGGTGGTGAATCCGAGTTACTGTACAATACCATTAAAGTCAAACTTGGTAGTATTTTTTTAACTCCACAACCTAAAAAGTAAATTCTTCTATGTTATTTGACATCTTTAGAAGATAATAGGCTAAGCTCTTGAATGCATAATTATTTAGTTTAGTTTCTATCTACTTCCTGAAATATTTAACCGATTATCTCCAACAATCACTCTCTTATTCCATTTTCACGTCTACAGTCATTTCAGTTTGAACCTCTGCTGCCACAATGATTACGAATGTGCTGGCTGGCTCTGATACCACTTAATAGGATCGTTTTTTGTTGGTGATTTTAGTGTGATCATCCAACAAGATTTTAGATAGTTGCAATTTTAAGTGTAAGCAAAGACTATTGAGTTATACTTGTTGACGGGTTAAGTGAGTGTGGAGCACACGCCCGTAAATATTGTGGGGTCCAAGGGGCAGCGCCCCTCCCAGATGAGTGGGCACAGATCGATGGGGGTTGCGCCCCGAAACCTCAACCGAAATGACATTATACGTTATGTCGAAAAGGTGTTTGCCAATAGTTTCTAGTCTATAATTACACATTTTCGTGTAACAACTTTTCTCTCATAATTGAAGGATTACACCCTTTCAGTTTAACTGCCGATATTAACAGAATATCTTAATTCGTTTTGGCACTTTTGCTTACATAACACAACATATAGAATTCTCATTTCTTCAATAATTTGATTTGTGATTTCATTGCCAAAAACACAAATTTCGTTCCTGTCTTATCACTGTAAAGATTTCGTGAAACCAAGGCAATCGTTGAGTCGAAATACTTTATAGAGAAATTGAATACACAATTCAAAAATCAATTCGGACATTCAAACCGTACCCAATTTCTAATATTTTTTATATCCACCAACATGTCCTTCTTATAAGCTCATCAGTCTCGCAGTATTTTAAAATCAATTGGTGATAAAAAAAAAAATTCACTAAGCATATATGCATATTTTAGTTTTTGTCCATTTTTTATGTTAGATACTTTTGCGATTATCTCCAATATCATATTAGATTATTTATGATAAACACTAAAATAGATTATGTTTAGCAGGTTTCACACCTAATACGTGAGTTATTCACAAGTTTATAACGTATTAACTAATACTCTAGTGTTCTTCTATTCATGACTTTCTTACCGTATCAAAGTTGTGGTAATAAAATGACGGTAAGCTATCATAAAATAAAATATGAATGCTCTGCGACATAAATTAATTTGCTTATACTTATTTTAGAAAGGTGGCTCATACACGTTAATATAATACTTTTATGAATATACACATTCACTTTTAGAAATGAACTCATAACTTCATGATTAGAGAAATAGTATACTTCGTAGTACTCAATAACTTTTTAATAATTTATTATACTTTTACAAACGGTTAGTAATTAAATAGAATCAATATTCTAACTTATGTTTTAAAGTCACATAGTAGAATTAGAATATAATCGTTATATAAATAGTTGCCATGAATAACATAAAAGGCAAGTTTTACCATCAAAGGTTGCACTACCATACCACTAAAGCCTTAACTTCGATGGTCCATATATTTATTCATTAGTATCAATAATATTTTTCTTTAGTTAAAAGCACTCTAACTTACCTTATATGAAATAACAAAATTGACCTTTAATCTCTTCGCCGAAAAAACATCTAACATTGCTATCCATATATGACGACCCTCAATTTTTCAATTTTTGTTATTACTGTTCCACTATTAGGACTTTTTGTAATCATAAACTTTATGTATTCGACACTTTGATTAAGTTGTATTTTGATCAATAATTCATGTTATATAAAGTTTATGTATTTGTGTGATTTATATTATATAAACTATATGTATTAATATTTAAATGTGATATAATATAACTATTAAAAACTAATGTAAACTAATTAGAACCAAATTTAAAAGTTAATAAGTTAGGGACTAATAATTAAATAAAATATAATTTAAATAAATGTAACCTTAATAATAATAAAAAATACATAAATAAATAAAATGCCGATTTAAAATATATATATATAAATAAACCTATAAACTTATAAATATATCGGCTAGGCTAGAAAATTAATAAGAAAGTAAACTTGATCACAAAGGAATCCTCTCCTAGCCAAATTCTAACTCATAATCCTTGATTTCCAAGCAAATTGAGTGAGATTAAGAAACCCAACACACCTATAAAAAAAACCCTCATGTTATTCATTAATCTCACCACAAAATAATCCCACAAATCTGCATCTAGTCGACTAATTTTTCTGCAGTCTTCCCTCCCTTTTCAGTCGACTAAATAACACCTTCCACAGCCCGGCCTTCATTCGTAAATCATCATCACCATCACAGCCTCTTTCAGTCGCAATCAACAGCCCTCCAAAACAGCTGCTGCAGTCGACTAAAACCCTCCAAACAGCCCCTCCATTCGACTAATTTCCTGCTGTTTTTCCTGTTTCTGTTTCGCCAACACAAACCACCAAGAAACCTGCTTGTTCTTGCTGCTAGTCGCCATCAAACCAGCCCTAAAAGTGATCCATTATTGCTGCATCTGTTGCTGTTTCAATCGTGATCAATAGGACCCAAGAAGCCTACAATTGGGTCGAATTTTGCTGCTGCTGTACCTGCTATTTTGTCGAACCAGATCAGACCCAAGAAGACCTCTTTGGGTCGTGTTTTCCAGCTGCTAGGTTTCTGTTTTTCTGTGCAGTCCATAATCATCATCAATTCTTAGTCTTAACTGTGACGCCCCGTACTAAATCATCATGTACGGACCATCATCAACAGGATCATTACAAGGTTAAGTACTATATGCGTTTTCAAAACAGAGTTTGCATTCATAAATAAAAGTGACGTCATAACATACGTCAATTGTTTTACAAATCAAAAGTATGCTTCGCTAAGTAGAAGCATTAAATAAGTGTACGTGACCATAATAGTCGTTACATAACATAAGTTTATAAGTAAAAAGTTTGAATGCAACATAAGTAGTCATGCGATAACAACTCTAGGCAGCGGGTTCTACAGCACGACTAGTAAGATAGCGGAAGCGACTTCAAGCACCTGAGAAAATACATGCTTAAAAAGGTCAACACAAAGGTTGGTGAGCTATAGTTTAAGTATAACAGTAATGTAAGTAGGCCACGAGATTTCAGTGCTACAACGAGCGTTTCAAAAGTATGTAAAAGTATATGCTTAACCGTGGGCACCCGGTAACTAACTTAACGTTTAATGTACCCCCTTAAAGTGCACTTGGCAAGTGCGTATAACCTCGAAGTATTAAACACTCGTTAAATGCTAGCGCTACTAGCCCGAGTGGGGATGTCAAACCCTATGGATCCATATCTAAGATTCGCGTTCACGGTTCAAAAACCAATGATTAAACGTTACCGAGCTAAAGGGAATGTTTCTGCCGTTATATAACCCACACATATATAAAGTTTAAGTACTCGTGCCTAGTATGTAAAACATAAAATCCGCATGTATTCTCAGTTCCCAAAATAAGTTAAAGTAAAAAGGGAATGCTATAACTCACAATGATTAGTAGTAATGGTAAGGTAGTAGTCGGAAAGTGGTGTGCAAGTAACGGTCCAAACGTCCTCAACCTAAGTCAAATAGCACTAAGTCAATAAGTCGTCTCAAAAGGTTTACAAGTACGTAATTAAGGTCATAAGGGTCATCATCAATCATCATTAAACAAAAGGTAACAAGTAAGACTCGTTTAAGAAAGTCGTTTAAAACAAAGGCTGACTTCGGTCAGTCACCACGGCCTCTACCCTTACTGAATTAAGGTGAGACCAGTGGTCATGGCTCCGTCTATGAGTCCCTTAAGTGTGGTAAAATTTACAGAAGCAAACTCATCTTGGTTTGACCGTGGCGACGGTCTAAGTGCGAGTAGGTCAGAAATTTCTGCACAACGTTAAAGGACATGGTAACGATCGGAGGGCCATAAATCCTAAACCGTAACTCGGATTAAGACGAGTCCTATATGAAAAGTTATCTACTCGAAAAGTTCTATCTAAAAATCAAGGTTAGAACAGCCCAGGTCTACTGGTCTGTTCCAGAAGCATCAGGTCAGTAGGTTTTGGACAGAACAGTGGGTTTTGGAGAGTTCCGGTTGTCTCGGTGCTTGATGTTCATCACGGTTCTCATCCTTGATGCGTATAGCTTCAAGTGTACAACTCGTTGATGTGTTAACATCATTTTGACCAAGGTTTGTCCATCATAACTCAAGTGCAAGTGTTGTAAGTGTTTGATGAACCAAGGTTACATGTAAGTTTATGAACAAGTTCATGAACACTAAGAAAGATCACAACCAAGTGTTGGATCCATGATACTTGCACCAAAGTGTAAGCTCTTGTTGGTTTCATGTCCTTGTTCAAATGTGTAGTAAGCAACTAACAATAAGAAATAAAGAAAATGAATGATAAGCCTAAACCAACCATGAAGGTGGTATTCTAGTAACATACAACAAACAAGAACACAAGTAACAATTATAAAGATTATAAACTTTAAATCTTTTGAAACAAAATAAAGTAGAAAACTAACTAAATAATAAAAATGGTTCATAGTTGCTCATACTTTTAAAGATTCAACCCAAGTTGATCTTTAAGTGAAGTAACTTTAAAGTTACTTCAAGAACTACAAGTAATGAGTTTATACAACTATGAACTTTAATCTTTTGAAACAAAATATGTAGAACATAACTAGATAGATTATGTTCTTGATGTTCTTGTTATAACAAGATAAAGATGAAGAATCAAAACTAGAAAGTTTGATCTTGTAACTTAGTAAATAAAGACAAGTAAGTAAGTAAATAATAACTAGTAACTTACAAGTAATCAACCTTAAACAAGAACAAGTAACAATTTAACAACAAAGAATGATGATGAAGATGGATTGGAAATCGGTTTTAAGAAGAAAAGAAGAAAAGAAAAAGTCTTCAAGATTACTTACAAGAACTAGAGGAAAAGTGAGAAAGAATGAAGCAAGTTTGAGAGGAATCAAGTGTGTGTTTTTGAGAGAGTAACAAGTGAGCAAGTAGTAATGAAAAATGAAACTAAAATGCCCATCTAATGGCCTAAAGGCCACGACTTTCTGCAGCAAAAAGGAGGGAAGAAGAAGTCTTATGGTTACTTGTATGTAAAGCTTGAAAAAGTTGGGTAAAAGGGTGGTGTTCATGGGGATAATGAGCCAACTATATTCCAATTCTATGTAACCAACTAGTTTAAGTTCAAGTATCATACTTACATGTAAACATGGGCTAGTTTAATCCATAATATAAGTAGGGTGGGCTTACACTAGTCCATTAACACTTAAAAGGCCCAAGTTGCAAGTAGTTAGCAAGTAATCCAATAAAAGTCCATCTTAAGCCCAAGTAACTAACTAAAAGCCTTAGTTAATTAAAATGATTAATAAAATTAATCATGAATGTAAATAATATCTTAAAATATTATTCGTGCAAGTTCCGGGTGTCACAAAGACGTTTCGGGCATTTAAAGTTCAAGTACGGGCAATTAAAGCAACATATAAATGTAATAACATACATTCGTTTAATCAAGCGTATTAATAATAATAATTATTAATAAATAACGTTGGAAAAACCAGGGTCGTTACATTACCCACCTGTTAAAGAAAATTTCGTCCCGAAATTTAAGCTGAAGTAGGTGGAGGAGTCGGGAAAAGATGAGGATATTTCCGCATCATTTGATCCTCTCGTTCCCAAGTAAACTCAGGTCCTCGTTTGGCATTCCATCGTACTCGTACAATCGGAATCTTGTTGCGTTTCAAAGTTTTGATCTCACGATCCATAATCTCAACAGGTTCCTCCACAAAGTGGAGTTTGTCATCAATAGTAAGTTCTTCCAAAGGTATGATGAGTTCGGGTGCAGCAAGACACTTCTTCAAGTTTGACACATGGAAGGTAGGATGAACTGAGCTCAATTGTGCTGGTAGATCCAAACGGTATGCAACTGGTCCAACACGTTCCAAGATCTCGAAAGGACCAATGTATCGTGGGTTCAACTTTCCACGTTTTCCAAAACGGATCACACCTTTCCAAGGTGCAACCTTCAACATTACACGATCACCAACATTAAATTCAAAGTCTTTCCGTTTAAGATCGGCATAGCTCTTTTGGCGATCACGGGCAGTCTTAAGTCTAGCTTGGATCTGAGCAATCTTCTCTGTGGTTTCGTGAACTACCTCGGGTCCGGTGATTTGCTTTTCGCCTACTTCGGCCCAACAAATAGGAGATCGGCACTTACGACCATACAGTGCTTCAAAAGGTGCAGCATTAATGCTTGAGTGATAACTGTTGTTGTACGAGAATTCGGCGAGTGGCAAATGCCTTTCCCAGGCCTTTCCAAAATCAATGACACATGCACGCAGCATGTCCTCCAAGGTCTGAATCGTTCGTTCACTTTGTCCGTCAGTCTGAGGATGATAAGCAGTACTCATGTCAAGACGAGTTCCCATGGCTTCTTGCAAAGAACGCCAAAATCTGGAAGCAAAACGGGGATCGCGATCGGAGATGATTGATAAAGGTACACCATGACGAGATACAACCTCTTTGATGTACAGCTGAGCAAGTCTTTCCATTGTATCAGTTTCCTTCATCGCTAGGAAGTGTGCAGATTTGGTGAGGCGGTCAACAATAACCCAAATAGTATCGCATCCGCCCACCGTCTTCGGCAGCTTAGTAATGAAATCCATTGTGATCCTTTCCCACTTCCATTGTGGGATTTCCGGCTGTTGAAGTAACCCAGAAGGTCTCTGATGTTCGGCTTTAACCTTCGAGCAAGTCAAACACTTACCAACATAAGTCGCAACGTCCTTCTTAAGATTCGGCCACCAATACTGTTCTTTAAGGTCGTGGTACATCTTACCTGCACCAGGGTGAATCGAATATCTCGATTTGTGTGCTTCATCAAGTATCAAGCTTCGTAGATCTCCATAGTAAGGTACCCAAATTCTTCCGGCATAACATCGGAGTCCAGACTCTCTAACCTCGAATCGAGAGACAAGTATGTTCAAATGCTCGTGAGATATGTTCTCCTCCTTGAGAGCCTCAACTTGGGCTACTCTGATCTGGTTGTTGAGGTTCGAATGGATGGTGATGTTCAGAGCCCTAACACGGAGAGGTGCCGTCCTCTCCTTTCGGCTTAAAGCGTCAGCCACAACATTGGCCTTGCCAGGGTGATAACGGAGTTCACAATCGTAGTCGTTGAGCGTCTCGATCCATCGACGCTGTCTCATATTCAATTGCTTCTGATCGAAGATGTGCTGGAGACTCTTGTGATCGGTGAAGATAGTGCTCTTAGTTCCATACAAATAATGTCTCCACAATTTGAGTGCAAAGACAACGGCTCCAAGTTCAAGATCATGTGTAGTGTAATTCCGCTCGTGAATCTTCAATTGGCGGGAGGCATAGGCAATAACCTTTGATCGTTGCATCAGTACACAACCAAAACCACTCTTCGATGCATCGCAATAAACAACAAAGTCGTCACTGCCTTCAGGAAGTGATAGGATAGGTGCGGAGGTTAACTTCTTCTTCAAAGTTTGGAATGCTGATTCGTGTGTGGGTTCCCAAATGAACTTCTTGCCCTTGTGAGTCAGTGCGGTCAAAGGACGCGCAATCAGAGAAAATCCTTCGATAAACCTTCGATAATAACCGGCGAGACCTAGAAATTGACGAATATGCGTTGGAGTAGTGGGGGTCTCCCACTTGCTGATGGCTTCAATCTTGGCGGGATCAACTTTGATACCCTGGTCGCTCACAACATGACCCAAAAACTGTACTTCCTTCAACCAAAATTCGCACTTGGAGAATTTGGCGTAAAGTTGCTCTTGTCTTAAGAGTTCAAGCACTAGCCGAAGGTGTTGCTCATGTTCTTCTTCGCTCTTAGAGTAGATGAGGATATCATCTATGAAGACGATAACAAACTTATCTAAATAAGGCTTGCAGACACGATTCATGAGATCCATGAACACGGCAGGGGCATTTGTCAAACCGAATGGCATCACGAGGAACTCATAATGACCATAACGAGTCCTGAATGCAGTTTTCATCACGTCACTTTCCTTCACCCTCAGCTGGTGATATCCGGATCGCAAATCGATCTTTGAATAAACGCTCGATCCTTGTAGTTGATCAAAAAGGTCATCAATTCGTGGAAGAGGATATCGATTCTTGATAGTCAATTTGTTGAGTTCACGGTAGTCGATACACATACGGAAGGATCCATCCTTCTTCTTTACAAACAACACAGGTGCGCCCCAAGGCGAGAAGCTTGGTTGGATAAACCCTCGATCTAATAGCTCTTGTAGTTGACTCTGTAATTCTTGCATCTCGGAAGGTGCGAGTCTATAAGGTGCGCGAGCTACAGGTGCAGCTCCTGGCACTAAGTCAATCTGAAACTCTACTGCCCTCGGTGGCGGTAATCCAGGCAGTTCTTCGGGAAAGACATCGGAAAACTCGTTCACAATACGCACATCGTTCACGTTCTTCACCTCAGTTTCTACCGCTTTCACATGTGCTAGGACAGCAAAGCGTCCCTTCTTCATAATCTTTTGCGCTTTCACGCAACTAATGAGGTTCAACTTCGAGGTACATCTCTCTCCATAGATAACCAGTGGTTCGCCATCTCCTTGTGGTATGCGAAGTGCTTTATCTCCACAGATAACATCGGCCTTTATCTTGCTCAACCAATCCATACCGACGATCGCGTCAAAACTTCCCAGTTTGATAGGTATCAAATCAATTTCGAAATCTGCACCAGCTATGTTGATAATAGCTCCATGACTAATATGGTCAACCTTTTCAAGTTTTCCATTGGCTACCTCGACAAGCATACTTTCCTTCAAAGGAACTAACGACCAATCTAACTTATCACAAAAATGTCTACACACATAGCTCCTATCGGCACCAGTATCAAATAGGACAGAAGCTAAAAGATTGTTGATCTTGAATATACCTGTCACCAAGTCGGGGTTGTCGCGAGCGTCCCTTGCATTAACATTGAAGGCTCTAGCACGTGGTGGTCCGCCATCCTTACGCTTGTTAGGACACTCGTTTCTGAAATGGCCCGTCTTTCCACATTCATAACACTTCTTAGGCCCATTGTTGTTGTGGTTTGGCTTCACATTCAAAGTGGTAACCTTGCAATCCTTGCCAACATGTCCAGATCGTTGGCACTTCTCACAGATAACATTGCAATACCCAGTGTGGTGCTTGTAGCACCTATTGCATTGTGGTAGGGTTCCTTTGTAGTTCGGATTGGTGCGGTTGTTGTTGTTGGGGTTGGTGTTGTTGTTGTGCATGTTGTTGTTTTGCCTAAACCCTTCTTGTCGCTTTGCCGGGTTTTGATCATAGTTCCTACCCCTGTTGTTGTTGTGGTTGTTGTCCCATTTCCTCTTTTCACCACTAACAGTTTCAAACTTAGCCTTCTCCGGCTCGTCCAGGATGATTTGATTCAAGAGAGTATGCGCCATGCGCATTGCTTCGGGAACACTTGGTGGTTTGGATGAGGTAACATTACCCTTGATGGACTTAGGAAGTCCCGAGAAGTATTTCTCCAAACGCTTAAATTCGGGGGTGACCATGGTTGGACACATAAGAGCCAATTCCAAAAACCTACGGTTGTAGCTGTTAAGGTCGTTCCCTACGGTTTTCAATTGCATAAATTCGATTTCCATCTTTTGAATCTCGGTTCTCGGACAGTATTCCTCGATCATAGCACATTTAAATTCTTCCCAAGGCGTAGCATACGCCTCATCAATTCCTTTCGCTTGGGCCATGGTATTCCACCATGTGAGCGCGCCATCAGACAGCGTGCAAGATGCAAATTTCGTTTTGTTAGCCTCAGAACAATTGCTAACCCTGAATACCGATTCCAACTTTTCGAACCATCTGGTGAGACCGACGGGTCCCTCAGTGCCACTGAAGTAGTGTGGCTTGCAGTTTTGAAATTCCTTGTAAGTACACCCATCTCGGACGACAGGTGGATTGACAGGCGGTGGTGGTGGAACTTGGGGTTGTCTTTCAGCTAGTGCAGCAGCGACACGTTCGTTAATCATGTCCTCAATCTGGGCGGCGGTAGGTGTGGTTCTTCCGTTGGCCATGATGTTCTATACAAACATTTTGACTCAAGTCAAAATCCATTATGCAAATAATAATAGTATAGTATATAACAACCAACATGAAAACAGCACAACACATGTTGATTAAGTAATGCAAGCATATATAAGTACCACAAAACCATGATATGATAACGTAAATAGAACACTTGCGCACAAAGTAACAACACAAATTCCATTCATTAATGATAATAAGTTCATACATTACAATAAGTTCGTACATTACATAAGTGAAATATGAAATTACAAAAGAGATTACAATACAGAATCTAGTACAAAGTCCTACGGCGATGGTGGGTACAAGATGTCCAAAACATGAGCCAACTGCTCCTCGAGCTCAGTAACTCGAGTCTGGAGAATCTCAATCTCCCGCCTCATTTCCTCATTAGAGGAAGATGATGGGGCAGGTGGTGCTGGCGGTGCAGGTGGAGCCGGTGGTGCTGAAGTGGATGGTCCGGCTCTGGGTGGAGACGGTAATATCTGTGGATCGGCGGGGTACGGCACCAGCCGTTTACGAGCAGTGATCCTACGACGCCGACCATAAGCGTCAGTGACAGTACGACCAGGAATTATGCCAGCGAAGCGATACCGCTTCTTCGGCGGGGTAGAAGGTGCCTGAATCGGTCGGTCAGCGGGATCCTCCTCATCACTGGAGTCGTCAGATGAGGTGTCGTCTGAAGAAGCATCGGTGGAAGAACCGTCGTCTGAATCATGCGGTGGTGGTGCGGGTGGCTCAACATATCCGAAAGCGGCCAACATCTGTCGGTGTCGGCCTGGCGTAATCACGGCTAAGCGGCCGTCGGCAGTGCGTCGGCAAGGTGTGCGCCAGTGATTACGGAAGGGTCCTTCCCCGAACTCCGCGGGGATCTCCATGCCACCAATGCGAGCCAGTTGCCTCAGGGGTCTGGAAGAAGACGCCGGGATAGGCACACTAGAGCTAGCTCCAGAACTAGAGGCGCCGGGGTCGCCAGTGGGTGTCGGGGCCGGAATGTCAGCAGCAGCAGCAGCAGCAGCAACAGGTGCAGCAGTGGGAGGAACAACGGGGCCTGAGCCGCTCGGGATGTCAGTAGGTGGAACGTCCGACATCTGAACAAGGAAAAATAAATTTTCCATGTCAGTATGTCATAAAGCAAGCAAATAATAGGCCAACAGTTTAATTCATGTATAACAATAAGTAGCATGGCAATATCAGTAATCGTACGAAACTAGCATGCAATCGAAAGCAAGTAATAGCATGCAGTAGTGAAATCATGTAGTAGCATACGGCATATAGCAGTAACAGTAAGCAGCAGCATGCAGTAAGTTCAGCGAAAACAAGTAAACTAGCAAGTTGTAGATTAGTCCTATTAGTGAATCCTACTCGGGTCGGTCTTAGACTCACTAATGCAACCTAATTCCCTACAACCAATGCTCTGATACCAAATGTGACGCCCCGTACTAAATCATCATGTACGGACCATCATCAACAGGATCATTACAAGGTTAAGTACTATATGCGTTTTCAAAACAGAGTTTGCATTCATAAATAAAAGTGACGTCATAACATACGTCAATTGTTTTACAAATCAAAAGTATGCTTCGCTAAGTAGAAGCATTAAATAAGTGTACGTGACCATAATAGTCGTTACATAACATAAGTTTATAAGTAAAAAGTTTGAATGCAACATAAGTAGTCATGCGATAACAACTCTAGGCAGCGGGTTCTACAGCACGACTAGTAAGATAGCGGAAGCGACTTCAAGCACCTGAGAAAATACATGCTTAAAAAGGTCAACACAAAGGTTGGTGAGCTATAGTTTAAGTATAACAGTAATGTAAGTAGGCCACGAGATTTCAGTGCTACAACGAGCGTTTCAAAAGTATGTAAAAGTATATGCTTAACCGTGGGCACCCGGTAACTAACTTAACGTTTAATGTACCCCCTTAAAGTGCACTTGGCAAGTGCGTATAACCTCGAAGTATTAAACACTCGTTAAATGCTAGCGCTACTAGCCCGAGTGGGGATGTCAAACCCTATGGATCCATATCTAAGATTCGCGTTCACGGTTCAAAAACCAATGATTAAACGTTACCGAGCTAAAGGGAATGTTTCTGCCGTTATATAACCCACACATATATAAAGTTTAAGTACTCGTGCCTAGTATGTAAAACATAAAATCCGCATGTATTCTCAGTTCCCAAAATAAGTTAAAGTAAAAAGGGAATGCTATAACTCACAATGATTAGTAGTAATGGTAAGGTAGTAGTCGGAAAGTGGTGTGCAAGTAACGGTCCAAACGTCCTCAACCTAAGTCAAATAGCACTAAGTCAATAAGTCGTCTCAAAAGGTTTACAAGTACGTAATTAAGGTCATAAGGGTCATCATCAATCATCATTAAACAAAAGGTAACAAGTAAGACTCGTTTAAGAAAGTCGTTTAAAACAAAGGCTGACTTCGGTCAGTCACCACGGCCTCTACCCTTACTGAATTAAGGTGAGACCAGTGGTCATGGCTCCGTCTATGAGTCCCTTAAGTGTGGTAAAATTTACAGAAGCAAACTCGTCTTGGTTTGACCGTGGCGACGGTCTAAGTGCGAGTAGGTCAGAAATTTCTGCACAACGTTAAAGGACATGGTAACGATCGGAGGGCCATAAATCCTAAACCGTAACTCGGATTAAGACGAGTCCTATATGAAAAGTTATCTACTCGAAAAGTTCTATCTAAAAATCAAGGTTAGAACAGCCCAGGTCTACTGGTCTGTTCCAGAAGCATCAGGTCAGTAGGTTTTGGACAGAACAGTGGGTTTTGGAGAGTTCCGGTTGTCTCGGTGCTTGATGTTCATCACGGTTCTCATCCTTGATGCGTATAGCTTCAAGTGTACAACTCGTTGATGTGTTAACATCATTTTGACCAAGGTTTGTCCATCATAACTCAAGTGCAAGTGTTGTAAGTGTTTGATGAACCAAGGTTACATGTAAGTTTATGAACAAGTTCATGAACACTAAGAAAGATCACAACCAAGTGTTGGATCCATGATACTTGCACCAAAGTGTAAGCTCTTGTTGGTTTCATGTCCTTGTTCAAATGTGTAGTAAGCAACTAACAATAAGAAATAAAGAAAATGAATGATAAGCCTAAACCAACCATGAAGGTGGTATTCTAGTAACATACAACAAACAAGAACACAAGTAACAATTATAAAGATTATAAACTTTAAATCTTTTGAAACAAAATAAAGTAGAAAACTAACTAAATAATAAAAATGGTTCATAGTTGCTCATACTTTTAAAGATTCAACCCAAGTTGATCTTTAAGTGAAGTAACTTTAAAGTTACTTCAAGAACTACAAGTAATGAGTTTATACAACTATGAACTTTAATCTTTTGAAACAAAATATGTAGAACATAACTAGATAGATTATGTTCTTGATGTTCTTGTTATAACAAGATAAAGATGAAGAATCAAAACTAGAAAGTTTGATCTTGTAACTTAGTAAATAAAGACAAGTAAGTAAGTAAATAATAACTAGTAACTTACAAGTAATCAACCTTAAACAAGAACAAGTAACAATTTAACAACAAAGAATGATGATGAAGATGGATTGGAAATCGGTTTTAAGAAGAAAAGAAGAAAAGAAAAAGTCTTCAAGATTACTTACAAGAACTAGAGGAAAAGTGAGAAAGAATGAAGCAAGTTTGAGAGGAATCAAGTGTGTGTTTTTGAGAGAGTAACAAGTGAGCAAGTAGTAATGAAAAATGAAACTAAAATGCCCATCTAATGGCCTAAAGGCCACGACTTTCTGCAGCAAAAAGGAGGGAAGAAGAAGTCTTATGGTTACTTGTATGTAAAGCTTGAAAAAGTTGGGTAAAAGGGTGGTGTTCATGGGGATAATGAGCCAACTATATTCCAATTCTATGTAACCAACTAGTTTAAGTTCAAGTATCATACTTACATGTAAACATGGGCTAGTTTAATCCATAATATAAGTAGGGTGGGCTTACACTAGTCCATTAACACTTAAAAGGCCCAAGTTGCAAGTAGTTAGCAAGTAATCCAATAAAAGTCCATCTTAAGCCCAAGTAACTAACTAAAAGCCTTAGTTAATTAAAATGATTAATAAAATTAATCATGAATGTAAATAATATCTTAAAATATTATTCGTGCAAGTTCCGGGTGTCACAAAGACGTTTCGGGCATTTAAAGTTCAAGTACGGGCAATTAAAGCAACATATAAATGTAATAACATACATTCGTTTAATCAAGCGTATTAATAATAATAATTATTAATAAATAACGTTGGAAAAACCAGGGTCGTTACATTAACCTTCTTAAGGTATACTAAACCCCTAGCTTAATCTTACTTGTTAATTTATTTACTTTAAGTTGTTGTAAGTATTATGATATAAGTAGTAGGGTTAAGTAATGATAAAGATTATGATTAAAAGATATAATGAAAGTTATGTTAATTAACAAGATCGTAATTAAAAGTATTATGATTATGAATAAAGTATGATAAAAGATTATGAATGCATGTTGAATTAAAAGTACTAGGTTAAGATGAACTAGTTAATGAATATCATGTATTGATTATGATTATTATGATTAGGGTTAAAAGATTGAATATGATTATGATATAGATTATGAATATGAGTTGAGTATGATTAAAAAGATTAGGGTTAATGAATACGATTAAGTATTATGAATTAGGGATTTGAATATGATAAATAGTTTATGATTTTATGTTAATGTTATTAGGTTTTGATTATGATAAAAAGCTATGATTTTATGATTAGTAAAGTAGTAATGGTAAAGATATACATGCATGCATGCATGCATGCATACGTATGTATGTACATATATATATATAGGTAGGTATATGCTTGTGTATATATCTAGATATATACATACATGTATATGTATGTGTATATATGTATATGTACGTGTGTGTGTATGTATGAATGTGTATTATATATAAGGTTAGCAAACATAATAAGAAAAGTAATAAGTGTATATATATATGTATCATCTTACACTTATATATATGTAACACATACACCTAATATATATATACTATATAGTTATGAACATGTATGATCATAAATAAAGTATCTTAATAAATTCGTTATGTGTATACACTTATAACATGAAGGTTATAATTAAAGATAGCGTACAAGACTACAAACATCACCACTACTTGTGGCCTAGGGTGATCCTTGTTGCCTTATGGGAACCGCTTGTGGATTTCGAATGCCATGACTTAGATTCTGGTCAAGAATCCTGGGCGCCCGGTAACAACTGATCATTCGAGTGACTTGCATGTTAGCAACAAAGTTTGGTCGAGATTGTACAATACCTTTGTTAAGAATTATAACACGAACTTCTTAAACTAGAAGCTTACTATAAGTGGAAGCTTTCCATAAATAGTAGGTTTCTAAAAAATAGAAACTTTTGAGAAATAGTAACTTTTCTCGAAATACTGTCACTGTTAATATAGTTTGCTATATTAATAAACAAACTTTATGTCTATTAGACATTAACTAATCAAACATTATATCTCTAGGTTGAGATCTCCGATTACATACTTCGTTCTTACTACTTGCGTGGAATATCTACTTGCTACTAAGGTGAACTTCATAGCCCCGCTTTTTAACTATCTTTATATACTTATTTTGAACTTTTGGGGTGAGACACATGCTTGCTTTCAAACAGTTTTACGCTTAGACACAAGTACCCGAAAGCTGTTTAACTGTGCTGAGATGCTTTGATTCATGCTAAATCCCTGCCATGATATCGTTAATTGCTACGTATAAACGCAAACTTAGTTATTGTGAGTAGGCCTATTGAGAGTTGAAATGTCCCGTTCTTATTGATTAAAAATGTTCCATATTAATTGATTTCGTTGCGAGGTTTTGACCTCTATATGAGATGTTTTTCAAAGACTGCATTCATTTTTAAAGCAAACCATAACCTTTATTTCATAAATAAAGGTTTAAAAAGCTTTACGTAGATTATCAAATAATGATAATCTAAAATATCCTGTTTACACACGACCATTACATAATGGTTTACAATACAAATATGTTACATCGAAATTAGTTTCTTGAATGCAGTTTTTACACAATATCATACAAACATGGACTCCAAATCTTGTCCTTATTTTAGTATGCAACAGCGGAAGCTCTTAGTATTCACCTGAGAATAAACATGCTTTAAACGTTGATGTTTTAGCAGAGTAGTATATAAAATAGCTTATATTTTTACAGGAAATACTATTAAATACGATACAATTTTACACAAGATATTTATTTATTTATTGAATGGATATACTTAAACCTTGCTACAACACTTATAGGCAGTGTACCTAATCGTACAGTAGTGTAGTTTTTAGTAAGTCCGGTTCGTTCCACAGGGAAATCTTTAAACAAAGCTTAACGCTATATTAGTTTACTTTTATAAAAATACAAATATATATATATATAAGTAATATTATTATTATAAAGGGGAGTTTTTACCGTTTAATGACCGGTTTGTGGATTTTAAAACTTTAGTCGCAGTTAAAACCAAATGTAAAATATTAAAAATAAATACAAGACTTAAATTAAAGCATAAAGTAAATAATGATAATGAAATTGCGAATAATAAAAGTGCGATAAAATAAACTTGCGATAATTAAAAAGTACGATAATTAAAAGTGCAATAAAATAAAATAACAATAAAAATGCGATAATTAGAAGTGCAATTAAATATAAAATAAAGGAGATTAAATATGAAATAAAAGAATTATGCTTATTTAAACTTCCGTAATCATGATGTTTGACGTGTTGATTTTAGTTTTATGCCCATGGGTTAATTGTCCTTTGTCCTGGATTATTTAATATGTCCGTCTGGTTTTGTCCATAACAGTCCATCAGTCATAAATATAAAGTGCGAGTGTCCTCGTCAAATTATCCTTATACCCGAAGTTAAATATTCCAACTAATTGGGGACTTAAACTGTAACAAGATTTTAATACTTTGTTTAATAATTACACCAGGATGTCGACTGAGTGTAACCCAAGGTTTTAATATTTTGTTATCAATTATACCAAGTGTCCTTGTACATAATTTCACCCCTGTTTTAATTATTCTAGTGGCTATTAATCCATTCCCGTGTTCGGTTAAATGGACGATTATTCGTACATATAAATACCCCGCCCATCGTGTCCGATCGAGTGTATATGGTAATTTATAGGGACGCCCAATTGTAAATCTTTATATTAACATTAACAAACCATCATTTAGTTAAACAAATATAAAGCCCATTAATAGCCCATAGTCTAATTTCCACAAGTGTCGTTCTTTTGTCCAAACCCCAATTATGGTACAAAGCCCAATTACCCAATTTTAGTAATTAGCCCAACATCATGATTACTTCGTTTTAAATAAGCATAATAATAACTTAGCTACGAGACATTAAATTAAAAAGGTTGAACATAACTTACAATGATTAAAAATAGCGTAGCGTTACACGGACAGAATTTCGACTTACACCCTTACAACATTCGCTAACATACCCTTATTATTAGAATTAAAATTAAAATTAAAATTAAAATTATAATATATATATATATAATACGTTTATGAGAGAAGAAGAAAAAGGATGGTTTTTGCGATCAGAATTCGGTTGCTTTTATAGGGAGTTTCAGAAATTGGGGCTCCGCGACTCGCGGCCCTTTTGGCCTTCAAACTCCGCGAGTCGCGGAGTTTGCTTTTACAGCTCACACGAGTTTGGCTCTTTGTTTACCGACGGTTTTATAAATAAATATAATATATTAAATAATTATAAGAATTATTTAAATATTATATTATATTTATGTGCATAGTTGACTTGCAATTTTTAGTCCGTTGCGTCGAGCGTTGAGAGTTGACTCTGGTCCCGGTTCCGGATTTTCGAACGTCCTTGCGTACAATTTAATATCTTGTACTTTGCATTTTGAATCTTGTACTCTTGTAATTTCGAGACATTTCTTATCAATAATTGGAACCTCTTTGATTGTATTTTGTACTTTTAAGCTTTTTAGTCGTTTGCGTCTTCAATTTGTCGAATCTGTCTTTTGTCTTCACCTTTTATTATTTAAACGAATATCCTTTTTAAATAGAACAATTGCAACTAAAAGCTTGTCTTTCTTGAGGAATAATGCTATGAAATATATGTTCGTTTTTAGCATTATCAAATATTCCCACACTTGAGCGTTGCTTGTCCTCAAGCAATATCGTCTTGAGATACTAGAATCACTTCTTTATTCTTCACACTTTGTACATCAGTGATTTTTATACGGCGGTATAAACAATGGTAGTAACGATATGGTTTACAGTCCCACATGACTATAAAAATTTAGATCCATTAAGGAAATTGGATCGTTATGAAAACATTTGATCTTTTGAAAATTAAATCTAGTTTTTACCCTAGATAAGTTTTCCAGAATAACCCTTTACCGGTGTTTGCAAAATATTTTTGTGGGTTTGGTGGGTTTCAGATTTGAAAATTTTAGCTCAAAACTTGCGGTTTTGTGTCACCCACTTGCTAACCTTGTATTTGGAAAGCAACACGTCCAGTTTACTTGTCCCGTATATTACCTTTCGGTAAACTACCGTCCGGTTGTAAAGGAAAGCGTTGAACAAGCAACTGTTAAGGCAATGTCCCCTGACATGCTTTTAATTATGGTCTATAACGTGTCAGATGCAATTACTATCCTTGGTAGGAGCAATAGTAAAGCTCACCCTTATGATTTTTCGGTCTGGCATAAAGTCCTGTCTTTGACCACTATGCAACCACCGTTCTTACGGTTGACACCCGATTTGGTTCAGGTGACCTAATGAATTCCAGGTGAATTCCTAGGATTTTACGTTCAATGGTAATGAATGCATTGAAAATAGGGTTTTTAGAAAACAAATCGGTTTGTAATTTTGATCAAAATATTTTCTCGTTCAAGCTCGAGTTTAGATATCATTGAATTCCATGAGTTTGTAATTCTCAATCTTTAAGGTCAATCTCAAGGATTGAGTAATATCAGGCTTAAAAGCTGATTTTTGATCTTTTAAGGAGATTATCCTTTTTGGGGATCTGATTCATTAGTCTTATCCAGCTAATTTGCATGGTGCCCCCCCATTTTACGAGATAAATCCTTCTCATGGTTAGGATAAATCTGACCACTTGGTGACCCTGTTTGATGCTGAGGTCCGTAGATTTCCTGCTGATTTTAGTGATGACTTTTCTAGATTTTTCGTCAACCTACAGCTGGTCTGGACGACAACTTCATGACCTAAATCAAGAAGCGCGTGTCTTTTTCGGAAAACTTTACTTCCTTTTAATGATGGAATTGATTCATCATGTAGATCCATCTTTCTTACAGTAAATCAGGTAAAACAGTTTAGTTTAGTCCAAAGCAAAAGTATTTTCAGTTATTTGTACAAAAATATGTGATATATGTTTTGAATAACTTGGTAAATTTTCCCACACTTGGCTTTTATTTTCCTTTTTATCGTCCTCTATTCCATTTTAAATGAATTTTAACATTTTGGTTTGTTTCTCAATTTATGTCCTTTCTGAGGTAACAATAATTTCGGTGTTAAAACCTAGTTTTATCGTTCATAAGTATGTATAAACATGATTTTGAGTTCATTTAATTGAAAATTTTGAAAAATTTTACTAGATTTGGGTAGTCAGTATATAAGACTAGGGATGTTCTTTATTATCAGAGAGCACTAGATTCTAATACAACTACTTCTTTACTAGTATTTTTAATGGTAACCCAGTGTTTAAGATAAAAATTTTAAAATTCCAAAAGAATTTAACCCCTTCCCACACTTAAGATCTTGCAATGCCCTCATTTGCAAGAAATCAGTAACAATTTAAATTATTGAGGGTGATTTGTGTGAAAATGATTAAATTTTTACCAAAGTTTCCAAATATATTGGCGTTTGTTTGCTGAATGATAAATGGTGCACATCATTTGTTCATTCCATCTTGTTGTTATTTCACATATATTTTGCATCTTGTCGTCAAAATTAGTTGCTTTTGCTGAACTTAATGTCAGTCTTTGAAAATGCGTTGTTTTACCCTGTTGTGTACATAAGATAAACTGCAAACATATATACATATTTTTGAAGTTTGGTATATTACCCCACATTCAAAAATTATTAAAATCTAAGAATAAAAGTTAGAAAATTATAAAAACTATTACAATATTAACATAAGTATTAAACGTATCAACATTACAAATTACAAAATAAATAAAACTAAGTAGACTAGGGATGATACTGGTACCAATAGGGGTTCCAAGCATAACCATAGGTGCTATAGAATGCTTCGGCAGGGTTATACGTAGGATACGGTGGTTGCATCTCTATTGACCAGGGAGGGAATATAGGTTTTGGTGTAGGAATATAGTTTCTGCCTATATGTTGGCAATGAGCCATGATTTGGTTCTGATGAACTTGCCAATCTTCAAATGCTCTCTGTCTAGCATTTTCGTACTCCTGTGAAGCTATAAACCTTTGCATTTCTTGCATCTCATTTCCCCCTCCTACATTACCTTGCTGTTGGTTTCTCTCAACCTGTGGATGTCTACCATGGTACTGTACTGCGGCGTTATTTCGCCTTTTCAAAACTTTCGCACCATGGTATACATTTAAACCTATAGTATCGCGGGGTTCTGGTTCTTCTACTAATAATCCCCCCCGACTTATATCCACACCGAGATATTCAGCAATCAAAGTAATAAAAATACCACCTCCTATTATGCTATGCGGTCTCATCCCCCTAACCATAGCTGATAAATAATAACCCACACAATAAGGTATACTTACAGCGCTTTGTGGGTCTCAAATACACATATGGTAAAACAAATCCTGTTCATTTACCTTTTCCTTGTTCTTACCTCTTTGTGTAATCGAATTAGCTAAAAACCTATGAATCACTCTTAATTCAGCTCTATCTATATCCAAATAAGAGTAATTTCCCCCTTTGAAACGGTGATGGCTTGTCATTTGACTCCATACACCGTGTGTATCAAAATTTTCATCTATCTTTCTACCATTTAGTATCAACCCTCTACAATCGACAGATGCTAACTCCTCAGGCGTATATATACGTAAAGCCTGAGCCATGTCTAGTAAAGACATGTGGTGCATCGAACCTCCTAACAAAATTCTAATAAAAGATCGATCGGTTAAACTAGCTACCCGATCATTTAATTCTATACTACATAACAATTCTTCACACCATACTTTATATACAGGTCTACGCATGGTGAATAAACGTACCCAGTCATTAAAAGTAGAATTACCATACCTCTGTACAAGTAATTCCCTAATTGGCCCGGCCAATTCTACAGCTTCTAAGGGTTCCCATTCTATGACCCTCGGTACCTCAACAACTTTAGAATGAAGAGTATGGAACCCCCTTTGATACTTTGGATAATCTATCCAAAGTCTGTCAAATCTCAGGTTCGGGTGCAAATCTTTCAAGTGCATATCAGAAAATGTCATGACTGGATGAGGTATATCTTGCTTGTAGTAGTTATCCACCTCCTGTTGTTCTGCATTCTCAGCAGGAGCATTGCGAGCTTGGGATGAAGATTCACCCCTTTCAGTCTGCAAAACACATCAAACACAATTTTTGTGCATCCAAATATGCATTAGTGTCAGCAAAATCATCAATCTAAATAATTACAATGACATGATCAATTTATATCAAACTTAAGCTCATTTTCATATTTTCATCAAATCTACACTTTTTCAAAATAGCATATACGAAAATGTTCGCCAAGTTCATAAGTATTCAACTCAAATAACATGTCAAAATAATCATTACTAGCAATTAAACAAGTTTCAAATGGCATTATCTCTCAAAAATCAAGTTCATGAATTTTAGACTTGAAAAAGTCCACTTTAATTCTCAAAATCATGTTTAGGCTCAAAGTTTGGATCATTTAACTACCTAGACATGTTACACTACTTAATTTAGGAACAATTCATGACAAAAATCGGCCATAACCTGTTTATATCAAAAAGCCCCAAATTTGCTCAAGAACACAAACCCTAGATTACTCAAAATTTGAAGTTTAAGGCTTCTAATCATGTTAAACAGCATCAATCTAGGTTATACAAGCATAATACATAAACAATTTAAGCCTAATTACACTAAAAAGCATCAAAATCAAATTGGGTATAAAATTGCTTAAGAACACTAATTTTCGGATTAAATGGTGTTTAGGTGTAGAAATTTACCGTTTTTCTTGAGTAATTCCTTGATAGCATCCTTCTCAACATGATTTTAGTAAAAGATTTGATGATTAACGGTTAAAAATTGTGATTTTGGGGGTGTTTTTGGGGTTTTTTTGTGCAGGTTTTTCGCAGTTTTTTTTTTCTGTGGTGTGTGGTTTGAGCTGTTCGTTCAGCTATATTTTTTTCTGTATTTCGGTCCTCCCGCGACTCGCGGTGTTTAAAGCTTCAAACTCCGCGAGTCGCGGAGTTTGCTTTTTTTTTTTTTAACATCTTATATTAATTAAAACAATTAAGTAATTAATTTTAAAATTTTGTTTCCCTTGTTATTTAGGACGAGGTCGTTTCGGATCGATGTCCTAGTCCGTCCCTCGACAAAATTTTTAAAATTTGTCTTTTTGTAGCGATTGTTTTAAAAGCTAAGATTTTTGGGTTTTTTTAATGTTTTTGACATACTTTAATTCAATAAGATTAAAAATAATGATAATAAAAGTTCTCGTCCCTCCCTCGGGTAAAGCAATTTCGGTTCAAAGACCTAGTCTTCAACTTACGACGAATTTTAAAAATCATATTTTTAACTTAATGAGATAAAGTAAATTTTTGTTTTTAAATTCACACAATTTAAAGATAAAATTCAAAATTAATATTAAAAATTCACACCAAACTTAAAATTTGAAATGCATAAAATTAAAAATTCATATTTTAAAAATTAAAAATTCACACCAAACTTAATTTAAAAAATTCATATTACAAATTCACACCAAACTTATATTAATCTTTCAAATATTTACAATTTTAAATATATTGTTTTTACAAAGTTTACAATATTAATTTAAGATTTAAATATTAATTTTAAAAACATGGTAAAAATAAAATTAAAAATCTTTTTGGCTTTTTATCCCACTTTAATCAATCAAATATTATCAAAAATATGCGCCCCTCTTTTCAGTAAAGTAATTTCGGTTCCAAGACCTAATTTAACTCATGACGAATTTTTGAAATATTTTGGGTTGATTGATTAAAGATATTTATACCTTAAGAATAAACGTTAAATTTCGCAGTGATGTAATAAATTTTTGAATGATATCAATAATTTCGGTCGCCAAACCTAATTTTATTCAATACCAATTTAATACTTTATAGCGAACAAATTAGCGTTTATTATCAAAAGGTTAAAAATAAAATAAAATAAAAACTGTACAAACATACCTGTGAAATAGATTTCTTAGTTATATGATCTATCCCATTCATAAGATAGTCGGTTTAATTGATTTTCCATGGCTACATAGGCGTAACCTCGAGCATTCAGTGTTTTTTCTTCTAAACATACGAACGGTCCGTCTCTGCATAAAGTAACAAATTCGGTGTTTGAATAGGTTTGATTATTTGAACATTTACCTCCATGTGACCATTTTCCGCATTTGTGACATCTTTCTAGGTGTCGTGCTCTTCTTTTCGCTGCGGATTTTGATTTTCCTTTACCAAATTGTAACTTATTATCTTCGCATCTGGATTCTTTTCTAACTCCGTCCATTCTTTCTCTGATTACTGATACTATTTCACTTGGTAGTATGTCATTATTACGTTTAGTGATCAAAGCGTGTAGCATTAGACCATGGTTTAGTTCACAGGCAGTCTTCGTTTCCTAAAAAAATAAAAATTCAGAATGGGGGGAGAAGACTAGTTCTTTAGGGTCTGCTAGGGAAAGACCATTCGGGTTCCATTTTCGAGAACTACACGAAAACAGACAATCTAACTCTAACAGAAATACATATTATCCTTTAAAGACTTGATTCTCCCCACACTTAGTTAGCTGTGGTGTCGAAATTGTGATTAACTTCGTTGTCAACTTCCATCGGACTATCTATGTAGTGTTTAACTCTGTGACCATTAACTTTAAATTCAATCCCATTTGAATTTATTAATTCTATCGTTCCGTATGGGAAAACTCTTTTAACTATGAATGGTCCAGACCATCTTGATTTCAATTTTCCAGGAAATAGCTTGAATCGTGAATTGAAAAGAAGAACTCTGTCTCCTTCCTTAAATTCTTTTGAACTTCTGATTCTTTTATCATGCCATTTCTTCGTTTTTTCTTTATAGATTAACGAATTTTCGTATGCTTCATGTCTTAATTCTTCTAATTCGTTTAGTTGACTTAATCGTAGACGTCCGGCTTCATGTAAATCAAGATTACATGTCTTCAAAGCCCAAAATGCTTTATGTTCAATTTCTACTGGAAGATGACATGCTTTTCCATAAACAAGTCTAAAAGGTGTGGTTCCAATTGGAGTTTTGTAGGCTGTTCTAAAAGCCCAGAGTGCATCCTCCAATTTAATGGACCATTCCTTCTGATTTGATCCTACGGTTTTCTCTAGAATACGTTTTAAAGCTCGGTTGGTATTTTCAACTTGTCCACTTGTTTGTGGATGATATGCGGTGGAGATTTTATGAGTTACTCCATATCTTTTAAGAACTTTCTCAAGTTGATTATTACAGAAATGAGTACCCCGATCACTTATTAAAGCTTTCGGTGTTCCAAACCTTGCAAAAAGACGTTTTAAAAAGTTGACTACAACTCGTGCATCGTTAGTTGGGAGAGATTGTGCTTCCGCCCATTTAGATACATAATCAATGGCTACGAGAATATAGAGATTATTATGAGATTTTGGAAATGGGCCCATAAAGTCAATACCCCAAATGTCAAAAACTTCACATACTTGGATGACATTTTGTGGCATTTCATCACGTTGACTTATTTTTCCGGCCCTTTGACAATCATCACAGGATTTGCAAAGAAGGTGTGCGTCTTTGTAAATTGTAGGCCAATAGAATCCAGCATCATAAACTTTTCTTGCTGTTAGTTGAGGCCCATAATGCCCTCCTGTTGGTCCTGTGTGACAATGGTTTAATATTTTACTGGCTTCATTTCCAAATACACATCGGCGTATTATTCCATCGGGACAACTTTTAAACAGATGTGGATCTTCCCAAAAATAGTGTTTTATATCACTGAAGAATTTCTTTCGTCTTTGGTACGATAATCCTTTTTCAAGGAATCCATAAACTAAGTAGTTTGCATAGTCTGCAAACCATGGTATTTCATTATAATCTATCTTCAATAGATATTCATCAGGAAAGTTGTCTTGTATGGCCGATTCATTTAGAACTTCTAATTCGGGATTTTCAAGACGAGAAAGGTGATCAGCGGCGAGATTTTCTGCTCCTCTTTTATCTCGGATTTCAATATCAAACTCTTATAAGAGTAAGATCCAACGGATTAATCTTGGTTTAGCATCTTGTTTCGAAAATAGGTATCTAAGAGCAGAATGGTCGGTATAGACCACCGTTTTTGCTAGAACGAGATATGATAGAAATTTGTCAAAAGCAAAGACAATAGCAAGGAGTTCTTTTTCAGTAGTTGTATAGTTCGTTTGTGCTCCTTGTAACGTCTTACTAGCATAATATATTGGTTGAAATCGTTTTTCAATCCTTTGTCCTAAAACGGCTCCCATTGCAAAATCACTTACATCGCACATTAGTTCAAATGGTAGATTCCAATTTGGTGTTATCATGATCGGCGCATTAGTGAGTTTCTCTTTAAGAATATTAAAAGATTTGATACATTCATCTGAAAAGATGAATGGAGCATCCTTTTCTAGGAGTTTATTCATAGGAGTGGCAATTTTAGAAAAATCTTTTATGAAACGTCGGTAAAAACCGGCATGCCCTAGAAAACTCCTAACTCCTCTAACATTGGTGGGATGTGGAAGTTTAGCAATTACATCTACTTTAGCTCTATCCACTTCAATTCCTTCTTTTGAAATTTTATGTCCAAGAACGATGCCTTCTTTAACCATGAAATGGCATTTCTCCCAATTAAGTACTAGATTTGATTGTTCGCATCTAATAAGCATTCGTTCCAGATTAACTAGACATGATTCAAATGTATCACCGAAGACTGAAAAGTCATCCATGAAAACTTCCATGCATTCTTCTATCATGCCGTGAAAAATTGCCATCATGCACCTTTGAAAGGTTGCAGGGGCGTTACAAAGTCCAAATGGCATGCGTTTGTAAACAAAAGTACCATAAGGGCACGTGAACGTGGTTTTCTCTTGATCTTCGGGTGCTATTGGAATTTGAAAATATCCAGAAAATCCATCTAGAAAACAATAGTAACTATTTCCGGCTAATCTTTCCAACATTTGATCTATGATAGGTAAGGGAAAGTGATCTTTTCTGGTGGCGTCATTTAATTTTCTATAATCAATACACACACGCCATCCTGTTACAGTCCTAGTAGGAATAAGCTCATTTTTCTCATTTGTAATGACAGTCATGCCACCCTTCTTAGGCACGCATTGAACTGGGCTTACCCATGGACTATCAGAGATTGGATATATCAAACCTGCATCTAGTAGTTTAATAATCTCTTTCTTAACTACATCTTGCATATTAGGATTTAGTCTTCTTTGGCGTTGGACATACGTTTTATGACCTTCTTCCATAAGGATTTTATGTGTGCAATACGAAGGACTTATTCCTTTAATATCATGAATCTTCCATGCAATGGCTGGTTTATGAGCTTTCAATACAGAAATGAGTTGTGATTTCGCATTTTCAGTAAGAGAAGACGATATTATTACAGGTAATTCAGATTCACCATGTAAATAAGCATATTCCAAATGGTTTGGAAGTGGCTTTAACTCTAATTTCGGAGGTTCTTCTATCGATGATTTGTATCGATATCTGTCTTCTTCTTTTAGCATTTGAATTTCTTCTGTTGTTGGTTCATATCCATTAGCTATAAGTGTAGCTAACATTTCAGCATCATCAATTGGTTCATTACCTTCTCCTAAAGAACATTCTCCTGTTCCTTGTAATTCTGGAAATTCTTCTAATAATTCTGCATGTGCATCTATAGTTTGAATATAATAACATGTATCATCTGCAGATTGCGGTTGTTGCATTGCTCTATCAACTGAAAAGGTAACACTCTCATCCTCTATACTTAGGGTCAATTTCTTACCGAACACGTCTATCATTGCTTTAGCCGTGTTTAAGAATGGTCTTCCTAATATGAGAGGAACTTGATAATCTTCTTCCATGTCCAAAACAACAAAATCTACTGGAAATACTAAAGTACCAACTTTAACTAGCATGTTCTCCATTATCCCTCTAGGATATTTTATTGATCTATCGGCTAGTTGTATGCTTATTCTGGTTGGTTTCAATTCTCCAAGGTCTAGTTTAGCGTATAGTGAATACGGCATTAGATTTATACTAGCACCTAAATCTGCCAATGCTTCTATTGAACTAAGACTACCCAGAAAATATGGAATCGTGAAACTTCCTGGATCAGATAATTTTTCTGGTATCTTATTCAACAGTACTGCTGAACAATTAGCATTCATAGTAACAGCCGACAGTTCTTCCATTTTCTTTCTATTTGAGATTAGATCTTTCAAGAATTTAGCGTATCTAGGCATTCCTGAAATCACATCAATGAAAGGAAGATTTACATTTATCTGTTTAAACATATCCAAGAATTTGGATTGCTCGGCTTCAAGTTTTTCTTTCTTCATTTTACTCGGATAAGGAAGTGGTGGTTGGTATGGTTTAACATAAGGTTTATCCTTAACTGTGTTATCTTCATTAACCTTTTCAACTACCGGTTCTTTTTCCTTATCTTGATTAGGTTGTGGTTCTTGTGGAGTAGGAATAGCTTCATCAGAAGTTACAGGTATTTCAGGTGGTTTAAGTGTTGTACCACTTCTTGTGGTAATAGCTTTAGCTGTTTCATTCCGGGGGTTAGCATTTGTATCACTAGGTAGACTTCCCGGTTTTCTTTCACCTATTAACCTTGCTAGGTTACTTACTTCTTGTTCCAGATTTTGAATAGAAGCTTGTTGATTTCTAAATGCTTGAGCATTTTGTTCATTGGTTTGTTTTTGAGATGTGAAAAACTGCGTTTGAGTTTCAACTAGCTTCGTCATCATATCTTCTAAATTCGGCTTTTTATCATCGGTTTGTTGTGGTGGTTTGTTTTGAAAATTAGGTCTTTGCTGATTGTAATTATTATTGGATACTTGTTGATTGCTAGGACCTTGTTGGTTGTTGTATGGAATATTTTGGTTATAATTCTGGTTTTGATTGTAAATCGGTCTTGGCGGTTGATAATTATTCTGATAATTATTTCCAGGCCTTTGGTTTATGTATGAAATATTCTCTCTTTGTTCCATTGTTAATTCAATACTGAGACAATCTTTTGTCAAATGTGGTCCTCCACACTGCTTACAACTAATTCGTATTGAGTGAATATCTTTAGTCATCTTTTCCATTCGTCTCTCGACAGCATCTATCTTTGCGGAAATGGAATCTAAGTCATGGCTAGAATCGGCTCTAGCTGATTTAGATGATCTAACGATATCTTTTTCTTGGTGCCACTCATGTGAGTGGGAAGCAATGTTATCAATAATTTTGTAAGCATCAGTTTCGGTTTTCTTCATAATAGAACCACCAGCTGCTATATCTATGTCTTTCCTTGTAGTGATGTCGCATCCTTGGTAGAATATTTGTACTATTTGACAAGTGTCTAAACCATGTTGCGGACATCCTTTTAACAACTTTCCATATCTTGTCCACGCCTCATATAGAGTTTCATTTGGTTTCTGTGTAAACGTAACAATTTCTGCTTGAAGTCTTACGGCTTTAGATGCAGGAAAGAATTGTTTAAGAAATTTGTCAACTAAAACATCCCATGTATCGATCGCCCCTTCAGGTAACGATTCCAACCAATCTTTGGCTTCTCCCTTTAAAGTCCAGGGAAATAACATGAGATATATATGTTCATCCTCCACTTCTCGGATTTTAAATAGTGTGCAGATCCTATTAAAGGTACGTAGATGTTCATTTGGATCTTCCTTCGGCGCACCACTAAATTGGCATTGATTAGTCACCATGTGTAGAATTTGTCCTTTGATTTCATAATCTGGCGCATTAATGTCTGGATGAGTAATTGCGTGACCTTGGCCAGTGCGTTTAACTCTCATTCGGTCTTCCATATTTAAAGGTTCCAGATTCTCCATAATTGAATTTGTTGAATCGAAATCACTAGAGGATTCTGATTTAATGGTTCGTTCCTCAACAATCTCTGTTTGAATGATTGGTGGTTCTGGAGGAAAGTTTAGTGGTTCAGGATCTACGAATCGTTCCTGAATATTCTCCGGATTCTCAATTGTGAGGTCGGGTTCAAAAAATGGATTATCGGAAATTTGAATTGGAGTACTTGGTCGACTGGATGACGATTCTAAAGAAAAATCAACGGCGGTAATATTAGCTAGATGTCTTGATCGAGTTACAGGTGGTGAACGTACAAAAGGTGGTGAACGTCTTGCTCGGTGCATTCACTGAATATCCTATTAGTTTTTAAAAGGAAAGAAAAATTATATAAGTTATCCAATTAATAGACTTTTGTGATTTTGCCCACGTTTCGAATAGCCAAAAGTTGCAGCAGAGGGGCAGGATTCGTTTGGTCTCAATATAATTGAGGACTGTTTGGATCCAATAACCCGGTCCACGTACAAATCTAACTATTACTACGAACCAGAAAATTTTGATGTCTATCAATTTAACCACTTAAAATAAATTTTCGTAATTTTAAGAAATTTAGATAAGAAGTAGAATAAAAATCTATGTCCTAAAACTAGAATAGCGAGAAATAAGAAAGAAAAAGAGTTCGTCGAAAAAGGTCGAAAAAGAAAAATGGTTGAAAAATAAAAGGTGACGGAAAAATAAAAGAAACTTATAAAACTTAAAAAATACTTGACTAACCTAACCTTATTACTACAACTAACTTAAAATTATAATCGCAAATTGAGATTACTAATTGGAATGATAATTGATACATAGGTAAAATTCGTCTAAAATATTAAAGCTTACAGGAAAAACTAAATCCCAAATGGAAATAACTTAAAAAGAAATTAAAACTTAAAAAGGCGTCGCAAAATTCTAAAGCACCTAAATCTTAGTCTAAAGAAAAATCACTTAAGGGATTTTACGGTAAAGCCTAAAAATCTAGAAGTAAAAATAACTATGGCAAAAACTAAGTTTAAAACTAAATATGAGCTAAAAATACAAATATTACGCTAAAACGATTAAAAAGGACAAAATATAAAAATATATAAAAAGTTGTAAAAAATACAATTTTTATAAAAATATTATTTTTATATTATTTATTTTATAATAGTATTAATTTTTATATATAAATAAAACTAATTAAAATTTAATATTACAAATTAATTAAAAACTTAAACTAAATAATATTATATATAAAACCTAATTAGGTTTAATAATAATAATAATAAATAAATAAAACCTAACTCGTATTAATTGCTGGACCAGGTTCGTGTCAGACAGCTCCGCGAGTCACGGTTCCCGAAGCTGCAAACCCCGCGAGTCGCGGGGTTCCAGTTTTCAACTCTGGAACAGTTTTAAATTTGACGTTTTTTTTATATGTTTTCTAATTTTCTGTTTTTATATAAATAAAAGATATTTAAATAAAACTTATATTTTTATAAACTAAAATAAAAATAAAGAAACTTATAAAACTTTTAACAAACTCTTAAAAATATATAAATTTTTGTTTTTCTTTTTATATTTTCGAATATTTAAAACGTATTTTTAAAAAAACTAATTTTAATAAAAGTAAACAAAATTTTTTTTTTTTATTAGCGTTGTGCTTCCGGCTTTTAAGCTAGATTGATCCCCGGCAGCGGCGACAAAAATACTTGATGTTTTAGCAGAGTAGTATATAAAATAGCTTATATTTTTACAGGAAATACTATTAAATACGATACAATTTTACACAAGATATTTATTTATTTATTGAATGGATATACTTAAACCTTGCTACAACACTTATAGGCAGTGTACCTAATCGTACAGTAGTGTAGTTTTTAGTAAGTCCGGTTCGTTCCACAGGGAAATCTTTAAACAAAGCTTAACGCTATATTAGTTTACTTTTATAAAAATACAAATATATATATAAGTAATATTATTATTATAAAGGGGGGTTTTTACTGTTTAATGACCGGTTTGTCGATTTTAAAACTTTAGTCGCAGTTAAAACCAAATGTAAAATATTAAAAATAAATACAAGACTTAAATTAAAGCATAAAGTAAATAACGATAATGAAATTGCGAATAAAAAAAGTGCGATAAAATAAACTTGCGATAATTAAAAAGTACGATAATTAAAAGTGCAATAAAATAAAATAACAATAAAAATGCGATAATTAGAAGTGCAATTAAATATAAAATAAAGGAGATTAAATATGAAATAAAAGAATTATGCTTATTTAAACTTCCGTAATCATGATGTTTGACGTGTTGATTTTAGTTTTATGTCCATGGGTTAATTGTCCTTTGTCCTGGATTATTTAATATGTCCGTCTGGTTTTTGTCCATAACAGTCCATCAGTCATAAATATAAAGTGCGAGTGTCCTCGTCAAATTATCCTTATACCTGAAGTTAAATATTCCAACTAATTGGGGACTTAAACTGTAACAAGATTTTAATACTTTGTTTAATAATTACACCAGGATGTCGACTGAGTGTAACCCAAGGTTTTAATATTTTGTTTTCAATTATACCAAGTGTCCTTGTACATAATTTCACCCCTGTTTTAATTATTCTAGTGGCTATTAATCCATTCCCGTGTCCGGTTAAATGGACGATTATTCGTACATATAAATACCCCGCCCATCGTGTCCGATCGAGTGTATATGGTAATTTATAGGGACGCCCAATTGTAAATCTTTATATTAACATTAACAAACCATCATTTAGTTAAACAAATATAAAGCCCATTAATAGCTCATAGTCTAATTTCCACAAGTGTCGTTCTTTTGTCCAAACCCCAATTATGGTACAAAGCCCAATTACCCAATTTTAGTAATTAGCCCAACATCATGATTACTTCGTTTTAAATAAGCATAATAATAACTTAGCTACGAGACATTAAATTAAAAAGGTTGAACATAACTTACAATGATTAAAAATAGCGTAGCGTTACACGGACAGAATTTCGACTTACACCCTTACAACATTCGCTAACATACCCTTATTATTAGAATTAAAATTAAAATTAAAATTAAAATTATAATATATATATATAATACGTTTATGAGAGAAGAAGAAAAAGGATGGTTTTTGCGATCAGAATTCGGTTGCTTTTATAGGGAGTTTCAGAAATTGGGGCTCCGCGACTCGCGGCCCTTTTGGCCTTCAAACTCGGTCGCGGAGTTTGCTTTTACAGCTCACACGAGTTTGGCTCTTTGTTTACCGACGGTTTTATAAATAAATATAATATATTAAATAATTATAAGAATTATTTAAATATTATATTATATTTATGTGCATAGTTGACTTGTAATTTTTAGTCCGTTGCGTCGAGCGTTGAGAGTTGACTCTGGTCCCGGTTCCGGATTTTCGAACGTCCTTGCGTTTCTTATCAATAATTGGAACCTCTTTGATTGTATTTTGTACTTTTGAGCTTTTTGGTCGTTTGCGTCTTCAATTCGTCGAATCTGTCTTTTGTCTTCACCTTTTATTATTTAAACGAATATCCTTTTTAAATAGAACAATTGCAACTAAAAGCTTGTCTTTCTTGAGGAATAATTCTATGAAATATATGTTCGTTTTTAGCATTATCAAACGTCAACAAAAATGTTGGTGAGTTATAGGTTTAACCTACATATATCAAATCGTAACAATAGACTACAAGATTTCATATTTCAATACACATCCCATACATAGAGATAAAAATCATTCATATGGTGAACACCTGGTAACCGACATTAACAAGATGCATATATAAGAATATCCCCATCATTCCGGGACACCCTTCGGATATGATATAAATTTCGAAGTACTAAAGCATCCGGTACTTTGGATGGGGTTTGTTAGGCCCAAAAGATCTATCTTTAGGATTCGCGTCAATTAGGGTGTCTGTTCCCTAATTCTTAGATTACCAGACTTAATAAAAAGGGGCATATTCGATTTCGATAATTCAACCATAGAATGTAGTTTCACGTACTTGTGTCTATTTTGTAAATCATTTATAAAACCTGCATGTATTCTCATCCCAAAAATATTAGATTTTAAAAGTGGGACTATAACTCACTTTCACAGATTTATACTTTGTCGGGAAGTAAGACTTGGCCACTGGTTGATTCACGAACCTATAACAATATATACATATATATCAAAGTATGTTCAAAATATATTTACAACACTTTTAATATATTTTGATGTTTTAAGTTTATTAAGTCAGCTGTCCTCGTTAGTAACCTACAACTAGTTGTCCACAGTTAGATGTACAGAAATAAATCGATAAATATTATCTTGAATCAATCCACAACCCAGTGTATACGTATCTCAGTATTGATCACAACTCAAACTATATATATTTTGGAATCAACATCAACCCTGTATAGCTAACTCCAATATTCACATATAGAGTGTCTATGGTTGTTCCGAAATATATATAGATGTGTCGACATGATAGGTCGAAACATTGTATACGTGTCTATGGTATCTCAAGATTACATAATATACAATACAAGTTGATTAAGTTATGGATGGAATAGATTTGTTACCAATTTTCACGTAGCTAAAATGAGAAAAATTATCCAATCTTGTTTTACCCATAACTTCTTCATTTTAAATCCGTTTTGAGTGAATCAAATTGCTATGGTTTCATATTGAACTCTATTTTATGAATATAAACAGAAAAAGTATAGGTTTATAGTCGGAAAAATAAGTTACAAGTCATTTTTGTAAAGGTAGTCATTTCAGTCGAAAGAACGACGTCTAGATGACCATTTTAGAAAACATACTTCCACTTTGAGTTTAACCATAATTTTTGGATATAGTTTCATGTTCATAATAAAAATCATTTTCCCAGAATAACATCTTTTAAATCAAAGTTTATCATAGTTTTTAATTAACTAACCCAAAATAGCCCGCGGTGTTACTACGACGGCGTAAATCTGGTTTTACGGTGTTTTTCGTGTTTCCAGGTTTTAAATAATTAAGTTAGCATATCATATAGATATAGAACATGTGTTTAGTTGATTTTAAAAGTCAAGTTAGAAGGATTAACTTTTATTAAAATTCAAGTTAGAAGGATTAACTTTTATTTGCGAACAAGTTTAGAATTAACTAAACTATGTTCTAGTGATTACAAGTTTAAACCTTCGAATAAGATAGCTTTATATGTATGAATCGAATGATGTAATGAACATCATTACTACCTCAAGTTCCTTGGATAAACCTACTGGAAATGAGAAAAATAGATCTAGCTTCAAAGGATCCTTGGATGGCTTGAAAGTTCTTGAAGCAGAATCATGACACGAAAACAATTTCAAGTAAGATTTCCACTCGAAATAAGATTGTTATAGTTATAGAAATTGAATTAAAGTTTGAATATGATTATTACCTTGTATTAGAAAGATAACCTACTGTAAGTAACAAAGGTTTCTTGATCTTGGATGATTATTTGGAATGGATTTAGAAAACTTGGAAGTAAACTTGCAATCTTGGAAGTATTCTTGATTTTATGAAACTAGAACTTTTGGAATTTATGAAGAACACTTAGAACTTGAAGATAGAACTTGAGAGAGATCAATTATATGAAGAAAATTGAAGAATGAAAGTGTTTTTAGGTGTTTTTGGTCGTTGGTGTATGGATTAGATATAAAGGATATGTAATTTTGTTTTCATGTAAATAAGTCATGAATGATTACTCATATTTTTGTAATTTTATGTGATATTTCATGCTAGTTGCCAAATGATGGTTCCCACATGTGTTAGGTAACTCACATGGGCTGCTAAGAGCTGATCATTGGAGTATATATACCAATAGTACATACATCTAAAAGCTGTGTATTGTACGAGTATGAATACGGGTGCATACGAGTAGAATTATTGATGAAACTGAACGAGGATGTAATTGTAAGCATTTTTGTTAAGTAGAAGTATTTTGATAAGTGTCTTTAAGTCTTTGAAAAGTGTATGAATACATATTAAAACACTACATGTATATACATTTTAACTGAGTCGTTAAGTCATCGTTAATCGTTACATGTAAACGTTGTTTTGAAACCTTTAGGTTAACGATCTTGTTGAATGTTGTTAACCCATTGTTTATTATAACAAATGAGATATTAAATTGTTATATTATCATGATATTATGATATATAATATATCTTAGTATGATATATATACAGTTAAATGTCGTTACAACTATAATCGTTACATATATGTCTCGTTTCGAAATCATTAAGTTAGTAGTCTTATTTTTACATATGTATTTCATTGTTAATACACTTAATAATATATTTACTTATCATTTAACATAATTAACCAAGTGTATCAATATCTTAATATGATTCATATGTACCTAGTAAGACGTTGTTATAACGATAATCGATATATATATCGTTTTCGAGTTTCTTAAATTAATAGTCTCATTTTTATGTATATAACTCATTGTTAAAATACCTAATGAGATACATACTTATAATAAAATCATGTTAACTATATATATAACCATATATATGTCATCGTATAGTTTTTACAAGTTTTAACGTTCGTGAATCACCGATCAACTTGGGTGGTCAATTGTATATATGAAACCTATTTCAATTAATCAAGTCTTAACAAGTTTGATTGCTTAACATGTTGGAAACACTTAATCATGTAAATAACAATTTCATTTAATATATATATAAACATGGAAAAGTTCGGGTCACTACAAGAGTGACGTCTCTAACCATTTGACCGTTGGTCTTTGGTTACATAATAATGATTAAAACGACACTGACAGTTCAAGGTGTCCTGGGGTAACTTTGTTTAGTTTCGATATCATAACTTCTGCATCTGCTTTTGATAACTAAATCTTGTAGTCTAAAACTATATTAAACCTATGTTGTTCACTCAACCATTTTTGGTTGACACTTTAAGCATGTTTTGTCTCAGGTGAAGATTGCTAAAGATTGTGTGCTATTTGGACTTTTCTGCTTTTGGAGTCCGCATTTTATCATTTATATTACTGCATTAAAACACCTAGATTACATTTACATTTTTAAAGGATTCATTTGTAATGACTTATATTTTTCCGCTGCTTTAATACATTGGTTTTTAATTAAAACGTCTCATATAGAGTCGTTCTCGCTTTACACTTGTGTTATGATATTGGTTAGTCACATATGACCCCCGGTCCCATTTAGGGGGTGTGACAGATTGGTATCAGAGCCAGGTTGTTATAGAGAACCAGGATTGCATTTTATGTGTGCCTTATGTGTTAGTTAGGGTGCCTTAGCGATCTTTAGGTCTATAACCTTTCCTGTTTAAGTTTCTAGTGCATTTCCCTTTACATTTTACTTAGTGCCTTTACGTCTTCCTTAGAACTTGCCTAACTTCGTTCTTTCGTGTCTTTTAGGATGTCTCGCTTTAGCCCGATCATCATCTCCGACAACGAGTCCGAAGGATCCGTTAACTCACCGGTCTATATACCTACTACTCCACCCGCATCACCGATTTATGAACCTGCTAAACCATCCACATCACCTATTTACATGCACGCCACTCCACCACACTCCCCTCCTATGGGAGAATCCTACACAAATGCTAATTATGATAGGGATGACAAGGAGGAAGAACCCGAATCCGAGCCCTCTGTTGACCTACCTTCCTCTTTGAAGAGGAAGGAGCCCGAGACCCCCCACTAATGATATCCCCGGTCCTTCTAAGAAACAAGACACCACCGACTTGGCAATGATTATTGAACTCCAAGATAGGTTGGCAAAGGAGCAAGAGAGCACATTTGATTTCATGTCTGTTTATATTAAGGACCAAAAGCAAAAGAACAAAGTGATTGAAGGTTTCATGAAGTTTGTTCATAATCTCCTATAGGATAAGGAGCAAGCGTCTGTTCATGCCCAATTGGCTAAGGTCAGGGAGAGCCAAGACCAATTGGGGAAGATGATGGCCGACATGGAGGCGCTTCAAGATAAGACAATTAAGGATTTTGATGATTTCTTTGAAGAGTATCATTAGATAGTTGTTCTTCTAGCATATGTTTTCCATTTTCGTATTAGTGTTTTCATTCTTTGTAAAGGCTTTGCCTAAAACTACTATCCTCGTTTTGTTTCATGTGTAATAAAAAGATGTTAGTTATCCTTGTGATGTTTAATAAAATTTAAGTGTTTTTATTACATCTCGTTGATTTCTCTTGTATATTTCCCTATTACGTTGTTGTGTGAAATTTGTGCATTTATTAAACAACTTATAACTTACTAGCACCATAGCTCTTCAACTAATACTGTTTTTGTGTATTGAAGATCATGTCTCATTCAACTCGTGGTGCTAACACTCTTCCAAATGTCACTTTGACTACCGCACAATTTCAACAACTGCTTGCTGCCGCTCAAGGCAACAATAATCAAGGGAACAACCAAGGGAATCCACCTACATCATGCATCTACAAGGATTTCATGAACTATAAGCCTCCATACTTTAATGGAAATGAGGAAGCAGTCGAGTTAACTCGTTGGTTCGAAAAACTCGAATCAATCTTTCGTATCTGTAACTGTGCGGAGGCCGACAAAGTGAAGTATGTCACTCACACTCTAGGTGGCCTTGCTTTGACTTGGTGGAACGCTTATGCCCAAACTATGGGACTAGATGCTGCAAATGCTATTCCATGGGCCGTTGTGAAGAGAATGATGACCGATAAGTTTTGCCCGAGGAATCAAATTCAATGGCTAAAAGTAGAGTTTTGGGAATTGAAGGTCAATGGTACTAATATTGAAGCTTATACCAACAGGTTTATAGAGTTGGTTTCATTGTGCTCGGATATGGTACCCACCGAACAAAAGAAGATTGAGCGATACATAGAAGGTCTTCCTGATGAGATTCAAGGAAATGTTATTGCTGCTAGTAAAGAGACCTTAGATGCAGTGATACTTATGGCTCAAAACTTGATGACGACTAAGAGGAGAAAGGCCGGTGCTAATAAATAAGCCGAGGCTAAGTCTAGTGAGGGAAAGAGAAAGTTTGAACCATCTCAAGGTTCAAACCAAGGTTCAAACAAGAAAGCCGCTGATAATACTAGAAGCGGTTATGCTGGAACAAGACTAAATTGTAATCGTTGTGATAGAAACCATTATGGGAAGTGTTTGGCCGAGTGCACTAAGTGCAAGAAGGTGGGTCATATAGCTAAGTATTGTAAAGTTCCCGCTACAAAGTCAAACGGTTTTGTTCCAACGTGCTATGGTTGTGGAGAAGTAGGACATTTCCACAATGAGTGTCCAAAGAAGAAGGGTGATAATGGTAATGCTAAGAGTCGTGCCTTTGTGATGACTACCGAAGAAGCCCGTGGGGATGATGAAGTGATAACGGGTACGTTTCTTGTTAACAACATCTATGCTACTGTTTTATTTGATTCTGGTGCCGATTGAAGTTATGTGTCTACTGAATTTTGTGCCCTATTCATCGAAAAACCCCAAGCCTTAGAAATTAAACGACTTGTAGAAGTAGCAAATGGTAAGGTTATGAAAGTAAACAATGTGTATAAAAACTGTGATCTGATTCTAGCCGATAAACACTTTAAGATCGACCTATTGCCAGTCGAGTTAGGAAGCTTTGACATAGTCGTAGGAATGGATTGGTTACGCCCATTAAGAGCTACAATCATGTGCTATGAGAAAACCATTAACATTCCTCTTGAAAATAGTGAAACCCTAATCGTTCAAGAAGAGACGAGTGGTTCTAAAGTTAACATCATCTCTTGTATCAAAACCAGCAAATATCTAATGAAGGGATATCAAGCTATCTTAGCTCATGTTAAGAAAGTTGAACCGGAAGAGAAACATATTGAATATGTACCGGTGGTTAGAGACTTTCCCGAAGTATTTCCCGAAGAACTCCCTGATCTCCCTCCCCAACGACAGGTTGAGTTTCAAATTGATTTAACTCCTGGTGCTGCACCGATTGCAAAAGCACCATACTGATTAGCTCCATCCGAAATGAAGGAATTATCTAGTCAACTCCAAGAACTTTTGGAGAAAGGTTTCATTCGTCCTAGCTCGTCTCCGTGGGGAGCACCCATTTTATTTGTCAAGAAGAAAGATGGCACGTTGAGAATGTGTATTGATTACCGAGAACTCAACAAGCTAACCATCAAGAATCGTTATCCACTCCCGTGCATTGATGACCTGTTTGACCAATTGCAAGGGTCGAGTATCTATTCGAAGATTGATCTTAGGTCGGATTATCATCAATTGAGAGTCAAGGAAACGGATGTTTCTAAGACTGATTTTCGAACACGCTATGGACATTATGAGTTTCTTGTCATGCCTTTTGGTTTAACCAATGCTCTTACTGTATTTATGGATCTTATGAACCGTGTATGCAAACCTTATCTTGATAAATTCGTAATTATTTTCATCGATGATATTCTAATCTATTCCAAGAACGAGAAAGAGCATGAGCAACATCTTCGATTGATTCTAGAGCTCTTAAAGAAGGAACAACTGTATGCTAAGTTCTCCAAGTGTGATGATAATGCCAAAATCATACATGTTTATTGTCTGTATTCCGATCCAATTTAATATCAATTTGTATGTAATTGTTGTACGTATGTATTATAATTCATGTATATTTGTAAAAGTCCATTGTGATTGAATAAATGAAGACCAACAGCGAAAACGATGCTTAAAATGAAGTCCGATAACGAAAACAGCCCAGAAATACACTTCCAGACTCAGATGAGGCGCATCCCAAAAGGGATGAGGCACATCTGTATGCGTGTTTTTGCCGAAGGTTTCAGATACGACATTTTAAAGCCATGAGACGCATTTAGAAGACCATATGCGGTGCATCTGGTAGGAGATACGGCGCATCTCCCTTCCTGCCGATAGTTCTGAGTGCCAAATCTAGCTGGAATTGACAAACTTTAAAGGAATGCGGCGCATCCTATGGAGATGCGGCGCATCTGATCAATTTCTGGCCAGTTTACCTAACTTTTGAGCCTATTTAAGAGAACCTTTGATTCATTCTTTCATACACCTTCACTATTACATTCTCCCTCAGTTTCAATACGTTTTTCAAGGCTCAAGGAAGGCTACAAGTCAATCTCCATTCTTTCAACATCAAGATTAAGCTAGGATTATTCATCGCAATCGGTATTATCGTTCTATATCTTTTAAACATGAATTCAACTTGTATTAACTGTTCCATTAGTTCTATTATGATTATGTTTGGCTAAAAGCCTTGTGTGTTTGCTTCAATGTAAGATTTATAGCTTGGGATTGTTCTATACTTTGATGTTATGCTAGTTATATATATGTTTGATTGATTAAATCATCTAGTCCAACTACAAGAACCATAGTTATGATTGTTTAGTTCATCACTTCAATTACATAAATTGTGAATCAATTAATGTGAGTTAACTCAGTGAACAATTTATGCTTCAATACAACTAGTAATCTAGACGGTAAGATACATAAGCTTAAGTGATTTCGTTATGTGTTTAATCCGATAATTGAAGGAGTTCCAAAACAACATAGTCATGAAATTACCTCAAGTAACTATTGTAGTTTAGGTTTTATGTGAGTTTAACCGGGTTGGGTCTAATTAGTTAATTCAATCTAAATCACCTTGTTCTTTTGAGAAATCCATTGTTGTAATCATATTTATATCCTAGTTCAATTATACGAGTTGTGACTTGATTTATGTGAGTTTATCAAAGGCTATAACTCGTACTTCAGTACATAGTGATCTAGTCATCCATATGTGAGTATAGGATGGTAATTGGATGATATTTAGGTTTTACAATCATGCAGTTTACTTAGAGTGCTCTTAGTAAACTAGGTTTTATGTGAATTTAATCAAGAAAGAATCCTGTTGATTAAACATAGTTCTTAAGTTTATAGATATTGTGAAATTGATATAAACTGCTCTATTATAACTATTACATAACGGTTTTAATTATAAAAGAACAATCCCTGTCATTTATCAAGCATAGAAGTAAACACCACATTCTCATTCTTGTTATTCATTATATTTATTTACTTTTTCGTTAAACAAAAATACAACTTCAAACACAAATCCCCCTTTAGAATAATTAATTGTTAAAAAGTCCTTAAAACAAACTTCTCCCTGTGGTTCGAACTGGTCAATTTACTTGCTAGTTACTGCATGATCGGGTTTAGTTGCCTGTATTATGTGTTAATTATTGAGCATATTGTCTACATTTTAAAGGTTACGTCTTGACACATCAACTTTTTGGCGCCGCTGCCGGGGAGCGGTTTTGTTAAAAGATTTAATAAACTTTGAATTATTCGATCCTTTTGTAGGAATTCAATTCCTAGAAAAGTTACTTTTTATTGTAAGCTTGTGTTTTTGCAATTAGTTTATTTGTGTGTTGTGATTGCAGGATAGGTATTGATTCATGAATCTACGTTCTTCCAACTCTAATTTAATTCCTTCATATCCTGAACCTGAAAGAGAACTTCACGAACGCCTAAGAGCTCAAGAAGTAGAGTCTCTTGCTCAGGGTTTAGAATCACTTTCATTAAATTCTAACTCTGAACCAGTTATTCAACCAATCATAGAGCCAGTTATTAAAGAAGAGGAAGAGATGGCTGCTACAAATCAAACGATGGATGCATTAATGAAGGCAACAAGAACAGGTCAAGGCCACGCAATTATTCAACCTACGATGAATGACGGCTTTGAAATAAAGGGTCAATTTCTCCACATGGTGACTAATACATGCCAATTCGGTGGAGCTCCAAATGAGGATGCTAACGAGCATCTTCGTAAGTTTGTAAGCATTTGCAAGCTATTCAAGATCAAGGATGTCACCGATGATATCGCATGTTTAAAAATCTTTCCATGATCATTAAAGGATGATGCAAGAGATTGGCTAGACTCATTACCAGAAGGTTATATTGAAGATCGGAATGATATGATGGACAAGTTTTTGTCAGAATTCTTCCCTGCTTCAAAAGCAGCAAAGTTGAAAAGTGATATAAATCACTTCAAGCAAAAGCCTAATGAGACTCTTTATGAAGCTTGGACCCGATTCAATAAAATGCTTAGGGTATGTCCTCAACACGGGTTGAATACATTCCAAAAGGTCCAAATATTCTATAAAGGAGTCAATGTGGCTACTCGAAAGGATATTGATGTTGCAGCAGGAGGATCAATCATGAAAAAAACACCCGAAGAAGCTCACACAATCATTTCCGATATAGCAGCACATTCTCAAAATTGGCATCAAGAGATGGAGTTCTCTAGATCAACCACGGTTGCTAGTATTGAAAGCAACGATGAAATCGCTGCTTTAAAAGTTCAATTGGCAAATCAAGGAAGGCAAATTGAGAAGATGACAAAAGAAATGCATGCTATCAAGGTAGGGTGTGAATTATGCCAAGGTCTCCATCTTACTAGAGATTGTGATCAAACGACAATGGAAGAGCAAGCAAATTTTTTAGGTTACTTGCGTAAAGGTGAAATGAATTTTGACGACTTTCCAGCGGTTGAAGCAATGAACCAGAAATATCCACCTATTAACAGTTATCAAATAGGAGGACCTTCAGGTTCAAACAATAATTACCACGGAGGAAATTCAGGTTACCAAAATAACCGGAATTTCCAAAATCAAAATCAAAGAAATGCACCACCGGGTTACAATTACCTAAACAACCGTAATAAACCTCCACGAAATTACCAAAATAATTTCCAACACAATCAACCACAACCACAACCACAACCACATGTACAACCACAACCCGAGAAGAAATCCAGTTTAGAAGATCTTTTGAGAGATTTTATGGTTAAACAGGAGCAAAATGCGGAACTTCAAACTCAGCAAATTCGAAATCAACAAGCTACGATTCAGAATTTAGAAAGAGATGTTGGAAGGATGTCACAGTTATTAGCAGAGAGGCCGCCTGGTGCTCTCCCCTCGAATACTCAAGTGAATCCCAACAACAATCAAACAAGGAATGAGCATGTAAATGCTATAACTACTAGAAGTAGTTTAACTATTAACCCAGAGAACCATAAGTCCCCGAAAGTTCCTTTATCTCCTTCTGTTTTGCAGGTACCCGTTGATGTAGATGAGCTTGTTGAAAAAGAACAAGAGAAAGATGATCCACCAGAGATCATATCGAAGAAAAGTGAAGAACCACCAGTAAAGGTGTACAAGGCACCTATTCCATACCCAAAAGCATTGAAGAAAGACAGACTCGCGAGCCAATATCAGAAATTTGCGGATATGATCAAGCAAATCAGCATTAACATGCCACTCGCGGAGGTTCTTAAGGGTATGCCCCATTACGAGAAGTTTTTGAAAGATCTCATATCCTCGAAGGGTAAATACCATGAACTTTCTGCCACATTCCTCCATGAGGAGTGTTCGGCCATCTTGAAAAAGCAAAATGTACCTCCAAAATTGGGAGATCCGGGTAGTTTTATGATACCATGTATGATGGGTGATTCGGTAGTGTACGATGCACTAGCCGACCTAGGTGCAAGTGTTAACCTAATGCCTTACTCGTTATATTTAAAACTTGACTTAGGAGACTTGAAACCAACCCGGATGGGTATTCGATTAGCAAACCAATCATTTGATACTCCCATAGGTATAGACGAGGATATTCTTGTAAAAGTTGGCTCACTTATCTTTCTCGTCGACTTTGTTATTCTAGAAATGCAAGAGGACACAAAAGTTCCTATCATTTTAGGACGTCCTTTCCTTAACACCGCAGATGCTATCATTAATGTCCAAAAAGAATAATTAAGTCTAGGTGTGGGAAACAATAGAATAATTTGTCACATTGACAAAGCCATGAAACGACCCACTTCTACCGATGACTCTTGTTTTCAAATTGATGTTATAAATCTTTGTGTTAAGGGTGAATTGCAGGAGCTAATTAAAATTGATACCTCAGGGTTTTCCCCGGTAAGTGAAAGTGAATATTTCAATATTGATGAAGATTTTGATGAGTTGATGAAGGTGGTCACGGATAATGAGACCATAGAAGAAGGAATTCCCAAGGAAGAGGAATCATTTGAAGATATCGAAAATAAAGATAGATTCCGTATAAAGTATTCCGTGGAAGAACCACCTGTGCTAGAGCTTAAGGAGCTACCCAAACACTTGGAGTATGCTTATCTTCAAGGTACATCTCAATTACCGGTAATTATTGCTTCACATCTTTTCGGTAACGAGAAGGATAGGTTAATCTCTGTTTTGAAAACCCATAAAAAGGCTATAGCCTGGAAAACGACCGACATTCCAGGGATAAACCCGTCTTATTGTACACATAAAATTCTCCTTGAGAATGACTTCAAACCAGTAGTACAAAGACAACGTAGGCTAAATCCCAACATGAAAGAGGTTGTTAAAAAGGAGGTAGTCAAGCTTCTTGACGCCGGGTTAATCTACCCATCTCCGATAGTCCTTGGGTTAGTCCAGTACAAGTAGTACCGAAAAAGGGGGTACAACCGTTATTGTAAATGAAAAGAACGAACTCGTTCCAACTAGAACAGTTACCGGCTAGAGAGTTTGTATTGATTACAGACGTCTCAATGATGCCACTAGAAAGGATCATTTCCCGTTGCCTTTTATTGATCAAATGATTGAACGATTAGCGGGGAAAGAATATTATTGCTTTCTAGATGGTTTCTCCGGTTACTTCCAAATTCCAATTGATCCCAACGACCAAGAAAAGACCACATTCACTTGTCCTTTCGGTACCTTTGCCTATCGCCGCATGCCATTTGGTTTATGCAATGCACCCAGAACCTTTTAAAGGTGAATGATGGCAATTTTTGATGATATGATAGAGGATTGTATGGAAGTCTTCATGGGTGACTTTTCCGTGATTGGAGACTCCTTTGAATCGTGTCTTTTTAACCTTAAACGTATGCTTATCCGATGTGAGATAGCAAACTTGGTCCTAAATTGGGAAAAATGCCACTTCATGGTGAAGGAGGGTATTGTACTTGGCCACAAGATATCTCGTGCGGGAATAGAGGTATATAAAGCTAAAATTGAAGTTATTTCTAAGCCTCCTATACCGTCGAATGTTAAGGCCATTAGAAGCTTTCTTGGTCATGCGGGATTCTATAGACGATTTATCAAAGATTTTTCTAAAATCGCCCGCCCAATGACCAAACTTCTTGAAAAAGATGCTCCATTTGACTTTGATTCTAATTGCGAGAATGCATTCTCCATTCTAAAGTCAAAACTCACACAAGCTCCCATTATCCTATCTCTGGATTGGAGTATACCATTTCAATGTGTGACGCGAGCGACTACGCCTTAGATGATGTTTTAGGACAACGTCCCGATAATCATTTTCGCCCAATTTATTATGCGAACAAAACTCTAACATTAGCTCAAATTAATTATACCACCACGGAAAAGGAGCTCCTGGCGGTTGTTTATGCGTTTGATAAATTTCGGTCATATTTGGTGTTGTCCAAAACCATTGTTTACACGGACCATTCGGCCCTAAGGTACTTATTTTCGAAACTAGATGCAAAGCATCGTCTCATACATTGGGTTCTTTTACTTCAAGAATTTGACATTGAGATACGTGACAAGAAAGGATCCGAGAATCTAGCTGCCGATCATCTATCCCGACTTGAAAACCTTGAATTAGATAAACTCGATGATACAATCATCAAGGACACATTTCCCGATGAATCTCTAATGAGGGCTGACAAGGAATCTGAAATCCCATGGTTTGCCCATTTTGCAAACTATCTTGCTTCAGGCATTCTTCAAAAAGGACTTTCTTATCAACAAAAGAAGAAATTCTTTGCGGATTTGAAGTCCTATTTCTGGGAACACCCCGACCTATTTCGTGTTGGTGCGGATCAAATGATTCACCGTTGTGTGTACGAAAAAGAGTCTCAGCAAATTCTTGAGCATTGCCATCAAGGGTCGACCGGCGGTCATTTCGGACCAAACCACACCGCAAAAAAATCCTTGACTCAGACTTTTATTGGCCCACGATCTTCAAAGATGCCCATAGTTTCATTCGGAATTGCGATGCATGCCGACGAATGGGTAACATATCAAAAAGGGATGAGATGCCTCAAAACGGCATTCAAGTTTGTGAAGTCTTTGATATTTGGGGAATCGATTTCATGGGACCATTTCCAAGTTCCCATAAGTGCAAGTACATCTTAGTAGCCGTTGACTATGTGTCCAAATGGGCTGAAGCAAAAGCTTTGCCTACAAATGATGCTAGGGTGGTGGTGAACTTCTTGAAAAATCTCTTCTCGCTCTTTGGAATCCTAAAGGTGCTCATATCCGATCGAGGAACACATTTTGCTAACAACCTTCTTGAAAAGGTGTTGAAGAAGTATGGTGTAACTCATCGTTTCTCTACTCCGTACCACCCGCAAACGAGTGGTCAAGTAGAGAACACAAATCATGCCTTGAAACGCATACTTGAGAAGACGGTTGATAACAACCCTAAGATTTGGCAACGCAAGTTAGATGACGCGTTGTGGGCTTTTCGAACTGCGTTTAAAACACCTATCGGTACCACACCATTTAAACTTGTATATGGTAAAGCGTGCCATCTACCGGTTGAAGTAGAACATCGAGCATACTGGGCGTTGAAGCTTTATAATTTGGACATGGAAAAGGCCGGAGAAAATCAATTCATGCAAATGCATGAATTGGAGGAGTTAAGGTTAGAAGCGTACGAGAATTCGAGCTCGTATAAGGAGAAAATGAAAAGGTGGCATGATGCCCGATTGAAGGAAGTAAAAGAGTTTAAAACCGGTGATAAGGTTTTGGTTTTTAACTCACGGTTTAAATTTTCTCCCAGAAAGTTGAGGTCCCGATGGACGGGACCTTATTTAGTGAAACAAGCATTCCCGTCGGGGTACGTTGAGTTGTTTGGAAACGGAAATACCTTTAAGGTGAATGGTCATCGCTTGAAACTCTATTTTGATGGAGTTGAAACCACGGTTCGAGATGACATCACCCTATTCCCCAAGGCTAATTAGCTTGGGACGGAGTCGCGTGAACGACTCGTTAAAACTTCACAACATGTATATAGTCCCACTCGTGTACATATTTTTACAAATTTGAGTGTTTATGAGTGATTTCTAAGTTATTATACGAACCAAATTGACAAGAAGCCTTCCAAAATTGTTTAGGACATGAAAAACATGAAAAAATGGTGTTCCAGGACTAGATGCGCCGCATCTTAACGGGGATGCGCCGCTTTAACAGGTTGAAAAAATCTCGAAGGTTTTGGATACGCCGCATTCAAGCAATGTGCCTCTTTAAGATAGTCAGATGCGCCGCATCTAACCCAGATGCGCCGCATATGGGGTGTTTTTTTCCTGGTCTGCGCGATAACTTACACAAATATGGTTGTAAACTCCATTTTTTCATTATTTCACCCACAAAACCGAACCCCAATCCATTTTCTCTCAAAACATTCATCTCTAAAGACAAAATCAACCGTTTAATCCCATCTTTCAACAACAAATCCGACTATTAACATGGGAAAGGTAAGATTACTCTTCATTTCTTCATGATTTTTATGTTCTTCATTCTTCAATTCGGATTTTGCTTGTTATAAGTGTGGGGGTGTTTGAATCTTCATGTTTTGGTCATATTATGCTTGTAATGTTTCTAATAATCCTTGTTCATACTCTAATTTGATGATTACATGCTTAAATCTTTAATTTTCAAATTAGGGTTCTTGATGAAATTTGGGGGTTTCGAATTTTTGACCAATTACTTGTTTAAATTGAGATGTTTGATGTTTAACTAATTGTTTACACTAGCAAAATGCCATGAATCCTTGCTGAATCACATAATCTTGCATAAATTGTAATCTAGGGTTCTTAATTTGGGGATTTTGACTTGTGTTGACTTGTTGTTGTTCTAAGTGGAATTTTTGCAATACATTACTAATGCTAAACTCATTTATGCCTTAACTTAGTGTTTATTCGATTTGAAAGATTACATTTGAGAGTTAAAGCATTATATGCGTTAGGCTTTTTGGTGAAATGTTGGCTTGACCTGACTTTAATGTTTAAATGTATGAAAACCATAGATAGCATATTGTTAGACATGATTATTGACGAATACTTATGGTTTGATATGTTATGGCATTGAAAGTTTTTGGTGAAATTAAACATGTTTGGTATGATTATGCTTGTAAAAGTGTCTCTAATCATATGACATACTAGTACATGTTTGTTGAAGATGGAATGAGTCCGTACCATGATAGGATTATTTTTCACATGTAGTTCGAGAGATTATTAGATATGTATAATATAACATGTTTAAATTCATTCTAAATGGTTTTGGTGTATAAATTGTGGCTAATGTTAGTGTAACATCCCTTTTTTTCCCGTACATATTTAAAGGTACAAACTTAATTATTAGCACGATTATATCTTGTTCGTTTATGTGATTAAATGAGCCATAGTGTTAGTTTATGAGTTGGTGCATGTATGTGAGTGTATATATATATGTATATATATATTTGAGAATACATGTGTGAACGTGTATATGTACGTGTCGCGATGGAGTTCAGTCGTGCGGGACTTAAGGTTGAAGCTTAGACGTGCATAGGAAGAGTGAATGAGGTGTGCTAGTTGTTTGAACCATCATTTTGTGTTAAATGGTCGAAGTGACCAGGCTCAGGCAAACGCTGCGCCGCGACGGGCGGGACCGCGCCGCGACAAACAAAGCAAACCTGGATCAGGGATTAGGCTAAGAAGGGCCTATTTTCCCTTTATGTGTCACGCCGCGACGATTGAGGCCGCGCCGCGATAGTTCTGCTGAACTGGTGTTGAACTTAGCTCATTTTAGGGGATTTTAAGGGGCAAAATGGTAAATTGACATATGGATCTGATGGGGGCATTAACTCTCCACCACATATTCATTTATTTCATTTCCTTTTCTATTTTCTTTCCAATTTCTCTCCCAAAACACAAAACCCACTTAGTTTAATCTTGAGATTTGGAGTTGGAGATTTGTGAATCAAACCTAGGAGCGAGATTTAAAGTTGTTCTCCTTGTTACTAGCTACAAGAAGATAGTCTTGGTAAGTTCTAACTTTATGTTTTAAGTTTTAATTGGTTAATGGTTAGGGTTCGGGTTACTAGAGATTAGTATGACCCATTTGAGGGTAAAATGGGTGAGTTTGGGTTATGTTGTTGTAATGAAACCCTAATAGCCACTATTTAGGGTTTTGGCCTTGTGATTTGAGGTTGTAAGTGTCAATTGGTGTTGTTAGTCACTAATGCACTTTAAGATTTATGAAAGAAGTGTAAATGGATAAGTTTGACTTGATTGTGAGTCTAAGTAATATAAAATGGGTCAAAATGTACTAGTTGACCTAATTAGATGAAATGGGTATGGATTACCCTAAGTTTTGTGTTAATTGAAGTTAATAGACTTTAATTCACTAGTCTTAGTGATTAAAGTCTAGTCTTGGCCAATTATGGGCGATTGTGAGTAGTTGAGTCATTTAATGCAAATTGGGTCATTAAATGCTCAAGTGGGAGTATTGTGGTTAATCCCCCTAGTTATGAAATTGATTGTGCACTTAATGATTTAGGTACATTGCGTTGAAGCTCGAAAGTGCTAAATCATCATCCTTGTGACAAGGTGAGTGGAATAATTATACGTTCATGTATATGGCGTGTTTATTTGTGAATGTTATGGTATGAACCATGTGCCGGTAGTGCCATAACATGTATGTGACGGTTATAGGATGTGAACCACGTGCCGGTAGCATTGAGTGTGAACCACGTGCCGGTAGCACTATAAAATGAGGCGTGAACCACGTGCCGGTAGTGTCAAAGTGTGAACCATGTGCCGGTAGCACTATAAAAGAGTGAGACTCAAATGCGTATGGTGTGAACCACGTGCCGGTAGCACCATAGCGTTATGGTTAACCATATTGTGTTGTGATCGTTTAGCATTATATATATATATGGTGTTGAGTATATGCTAATGAGATTTTGTGTCAATGTACGACTTGTTGGTATTTCGGGTATGATTGACTTGCTATGTGAGTTACATGTTCGTACGAGGTATTTGGTAATTGTGATTGCAAATAGATGGGTTATATATATGTATGTATAATTATTGCATTCACTAAGCCTTGCTTACCCTCTCGTTGTTTACCATTTTATAGGTTCCGGCTTGGACAAGGGTAAGGGCATACGGTTGGATTAGTTGTCTCCCGTTTGGTTTAACAGGGGGTGCTTTTGGGATAGCTTTTGAAGTGGCCTAACGTTTTGGGTAGTTTAGCCCCAAACTATGCTCGAGTGTCGTTTGGATTATAAACTATCATTGTAGTGGGTCAAACTTGTATTAAACTTAATTAATGGCCTTCGAGCCTTTTGTAAACATTTAAATGGTTGTACGTTTAAATGAAACTTGTGGAATGGTTTGCATATTTAATTGGCGCGTAAATGTGTATTATAAAAAAAAAATTATCGTATGGAATACGGGTTGGGTTGTTTCAAGTGGTATCAGAGCATGGTCTAAGGGATTTAGGCGACTTGAGATAGGTGCCTAGACTTGGACTTTATTGTGTGAGCGCTTTATGCGGGACTTGTAGGACTTTGGGTCTAATCGGGAATTGTTAGTGCTTTGGTTTATGTGAACTAACCTGGTGCTAATTGTTTTGTGTTGTGTTTAGCAATCATGAAGCAAGACGAACGTTGTACTATCAAGTTAATGCGACGTGCTCGGGTAACAACAATTAGCTACCGTTGTTACGGGTTCAAATCGTGTCAAACAAACGATGTACGAATATTGTTGAGCAAGATGGGGTAGTGTGGTGTATAGGTATATGCATATGTGTTAAGTCCTTTCGTTTCATTGCTTAATGTACTTCGTTTTATATAATGAAGATGAGAAATGGACACGACACCAATGACGGAAGTATGAGTGAGGATGTTGAACTCACGGCCAAGGTTGAGGCCATCTTTAAAAGACTAAAGAAGGATTTTCTTGACGATGTCCGAAAGGTCTTCCAAGAGTCGTTCGATGTACAAGTGACCGAAATAATCAATGATCGAATGAAAGCCGCAATAGAGGAGGCTTTAGAGGCTAGAAACATTTATCCTCGAGGCGAAGGGGGTAAAGGTAATGGTGGGGGTGGAAGGCGGGACTTCCACTACAAGAATTTCAAGGATACTCAACCTCCGATGTTTAATGGGGTGAGGGATCCATTGAAAAGCACTTGTTGGATTTCCGATATCGAGGGAGCTTTCCGTACCACGGAATGTCCTCCCGAGAAGAAGACGAGGTATGGGTCTAGCATGTTACGTGAAGAAGGCAAGTTGTGGTGGGACGATAAAATCAATTTATATGGTGAAGAGCAATGTATGAGCTTGACATGGGAGGAGTTTAAGAAGGAATTTTTCCAAGAATATCGAACTTCTTCCGACCTTGATAGAATCCGGGACGATTTGCATCATTTGCAACAAGTTTCAATGGACTTGGTTACTCTCAAGTCTAGCTTTTTGGCAAAGACTCGTTTTTGCCCGGAATATGTTGGTGACGATCACAAGCTAATGAAAGATTTCTACCGTACCTTGAACGATGAGTTAAAGGGTAAGATTAGTCGGGGAATGGCTAAGACTTTTGAAGAACTATTCGAGTTGGCTCGGGGTTTTGAACCGGAGGTTTCGAGGAAGAGTGATTTCACTTTTTCAAAGAGAAAGTTTGAAGGTTCGAGCCATTCGAATTTTTCAAATAAAAAGAACAAGAAAGGCTCCGAAAGCTTAAATAGTGTGAAGAAGGGTGCTTCTGGGGGTTTCGGGCCCACGTATTTTAATTGTAAACAAAGGGGACACATGGCCCGTGATTGTACCAATGGCCCGAACAAATTTACTTGCTATAATTGTGGTAAGGAAGGGCACAAGAAGCCGGAATGTCCCGAGTTGAATAATGATCATGTTAAGAAATTGGAGAGAGCAGCGGGCATGGCTAGAGGTCGCAACTATTTGATGACGAATGATGAAGCTACGCAATCCAACGAAGTTGTCTCAGGTACTTTTATGGTTAACTCTAATCCGGCAAGGATTTTATTTGATAGCGGTGCAAATTTGTCATTTGTGTCTCCAAAATTTGTGCCTAAACTTGATAGACCGTTAGCTAAGTTAAGTCGTCCGGTAGAAGTCGAAATAGCGGACGGCAAGACGGTGCTAGTGGTTGATGTGTGTAAGAATTGTGATGTCGTTTTTGGTGCCGAAAACTTTAAAATTGATCTCATCCCTATGACTTTGGGCGATTTTGATATCGTTGTTGGTATGGATTGGCTCGATCGAAATAGAGCCGATATTGCATGTCATGAAAAGTTTATACGTATGAAGACTGTCACACCCCCAGTTAGGGCCTGGGTGAAATGTGACTTAATATCAAATCAACCAACATATTATAATATACGAGAACAATACTAAATGATAAAACAAACTTTATTGAGCACGCAGCGGAAAATGAAACGTAGTTACAATGATAGGAATAACAATAATGGAAATGTTCACATGCAGAAGTAATAAATGCGATATCTCTTGATCCTATGTCCAAGTAGCATCACATAAGCAGTAAGTATAAGAGCTTGAATCAAACAGCACCTGAGACAAAACATGCTAAAGTGTCAACCAAAAGGTTGAGTGAAGTTCATAGGTTTAACAAATAAGTTTGACCGTTTGTTTTAGACCACAAGATTTAATCTGTAAGGTTGATCTCCCGCAGGATCAAAAAGTTATGCCAGTGCGTGATATTTAGACTAAACGTTCAAGTTTGCCCCATGACAAGTTAGTTCTACTTGTCGGTTTAATTTCATTATCAAGCAATACAAAGATAACATCAAATGTATCGGGGACGTTACTCCCGATAGGCCTACCCCCAATAACTAAGCATGCCGCAGCACCTAAAAATATCACTGTAGGGACTTAGTCGGACATAGCCGGGTATAGCATAGTTTTAGTTGGTACTTGTGTCTAAATTGTAAATAGTAAAAGCAGCATGTGTCTCACCCCAATAAGTATAAAAAGTAAATTGAGCTCAAGTAAAGTGGGGCTATAAAAATCACCTTAGTAATTCGATGAAGTAAGGTAGTCCTTAAAGAGAATGTATGGATGATCGAAGCACAAGATAAGTCAACCTAAGAATAAGTTGAGAATAGTTTAGATGTTTTGCCCGTATGAAGATAAGTTTAAGTATTTTCGTGTGTAGTAAGTTTAAAGATTGTTTATCGTTTTGGAAAGGCTTTTGCATATTAGACAAGCTTCCAATCTACCCACTTTCAATTTAAAATGGACTTTTCAGGTCATTAGGTTTCTGAGCACTAGGATCCGTTAAATTGGACAATCCAGACCCTCCACCTAAGACTTTCGAGCTTCCATCCACATCGAGAAAGTTTAAGATCTATACAAGTCTAATATACCGATCCAATATGTTTTTAGGTGTGTATAGGAATACAACACTTTAGTTATTTTACTTATAAGTGTTTCAATATATATAAATATTATATATATGTAAGGATACATATATATATTTATTTTAAATTTTGTTTTAGATCAATAATAGCATCAATTAATTATCTAATAATATTAACAAGTGTAATATTGATTTAATATCAGTAGGTAATATGTATAAAACATAATAAAATTTTTATACACATTAATATTAAGTTTTGTGTATTAAATAACACTTTTTATTATTTTTTTAATAGCTAAAATGTAAATAAATAGGTAAACAAATTAAACATCACATTTTATATTTTTCTTATGTTCTACTGATCAAAATAAGCTTAAGAAAAATTTATAGATTTTTGTTATGGTGTTTAAGTATTTATTTTCCATTTTCCTTTCGGTTTGTAATAATACAAAGTTTATAAAGAATTAATTATTAAATGAACCAAATTAATTCAACCAATATTTTTTTCTATGCTTATAATGTTAGAACAAAGTCAGAAAAATTATTTATACATTTATATAAATAGTTTAACTATTTAATCATACTATTGTGTAGTTTTTAGTTTTAATAAAAAAAATTAAATAGAAATACATAACCATTAATTCTACAAATATTTTTATAACTTTATTAATAGTTATTAAGTAGTTTTTAATAGTTATCATGGTTAAAAACCTGTTGTAACATGTAATTTCATTTTATTATAAAAAACAGTTTAATCGGGTACTGTAGCGTTTTCAGAAGAAAATTCAAATTAAATATTAAACATGCGAATTTAATTATAAAAAAAATTTATAATTACCCTTACATATGATATAGCAAGCGACTAAAATAAAATTTTACAAAAAAATTCGTTTACTATTTAATAAAAATCATTTATGTATTTCGGTTTATAAAAAAAATCAGTTTTTGATTTTTAATAAATACTATTCCGACTTTATAATTCATGAAACTAATTTTTATAGACATTAGGATACTTAACACTAATTATCATGTATTTACATTTTTTATTAAAATTAATTTCGTATTTAATTAGTTTTTAACATAAAAACTAGCATAAAACTATATAAAAACTTAATAAAAACTATATAAATTAATTAGGGGACTTACAAAAAATAGTTGCTGAGACTTGGGAGAGTTTCTTTCAAGTTGAGAGTGTGTTTTGAGGTGTGAGTTGAAATGAAACAAATGGGTGCTATTTATAGTGAAAATAAAGTTGATAAAATGAGTTTTATAATTTTTTTTTTTTTAGTCAACAATAGGTGGTACTAGTTTATACCTTATTTTTAGTCAACATAAGGATGTAATGGTTTAAGATTCTTTAGTCTCATTATTATTACTATTATTATTTTTACATTTACTACATTGATAAGTATTATTTTCTTTTTACTAATTCATGACTTGTATATATTTAGTTCCCAATTGTTTTATTATTTATATAAATGTCACTTTTTATTTATTACTTACAGGTTATTAGTTATAATATTACATAAATGCATAAATTTTAATTAGTAGCGAGTGTCGACTAACAGTTTATTATTTTCATCTTTTATTAACTTGTCAATTATTGCACAAAGTTAATTAATATGTTTTCTAACTCTTAACACTTAACAATTATTGATTAAAGTTTGATCATTAAGTTTTAATTATATTGTTTGGGCATTTAATATTGAAAAAATATAGAATGGAAAAATGAGGGTCGTTATAGTACCTCCCCGTTATTGAAAACTTCGTCCCGAAGTTTTTAGGTAGTTTTCTCGTTTGCATCAGCAGTTGAGAAGAGATGGGGATATTTCCGTTTCATATGGTCTTTGCGTTCCCAGGTATATTCGGGGCCTCTACGCGAATTCCACCGGACTTTAACGATAGGTATATTGCTTTTACGCGTTTGTTTGACCTCTCCTTCCATGATTTCTATAGGTTCTTCAACGAAGTGCATTTGCTCATCAATGCGGACATCATCCAGAGGAATAACGAGTGTGTCATCGGCAAGACACCGTTTAAGATTTGAGACATGAAACACATCATGTACTTGACTAAGTTCGGTTGGCAGTTCTAATCGGTATGCCACGGGACCGACTCTTTCAGTGATTGTGAATGGTCCAACATATCGTGGACTGAGTTTACTTCGCTTACCGAAGCGGACAACACCTTTCCAAGGGGATACTTTCAACATGACTTTATCTCCAACTTGGTATTCGATGTCTTTTCGTTTCTTATTGGCATAGCTTTTCTGTCGGCTACGGGCAGTTTCTAAACGTTGCTTGATTTGAACGATCTTTTCGGTAGTTTCGTGAATAATTTCAGGACCAGTTAAATGTCTGTCCTCAAGTTCATCCCAACACAAAGGGGATCTACACTTCCGTCCATATAAAGCTTCAAAAGGTGCAGCCTTAATGCTGGAGTGATAACTGTTATTATAAGAAAATTCAACCAAAGGTAGATGTCTATCCCATCCTTTCCGAAATCGATTGCACAAGCACGTAGCATATCCTCCATAGTTTGAATGGTTCGTTCACTTTGACCATCGGTTTGTGGATGATAAGCTGTACTCATGTCGAGTTGAGTTCCAAGAGCAGATTGTAAAGTTTTCCAAAATCTAGAAACAAATCGACTATCGCGATCAGAAATGATCGAGATAGGAACACCATGACGTGAGACGATTTCTTTAATATAAAGCTGTGCTAATCTCTCCATCTTGTCGGTTTCCTTGATCGGTATGAAATGTGCAGATTTAGTAAGACGATCAACTACGACCCAAATAGTATCGTTACCGTTCGAAGTCTTAGGTAACTTAGTAACGAAGTCCATAGTGATACCTTCCCACTTCCACTGCGGAATGTCGGGTTGTGTCAACAGACCAGAAGGCTTTTGATGTTCGGCCTTGACTTTCAAACAAGTGAGACACTTACTAACATAAGTAGCAATATCGGCTTTCATGTTAGGCCACCAGTAGAATTCCTTCACATCGTGATACATCTTACTGGAACCGGGATGGATAGAATATCTAGTCTTATGTGCTTCATCCAAGACTAGTTCGCGAAGATTACCAAAACGAGGAACCCAGATTCTATTGCCAAAGTACCGTGTACCATTAGCTTTCACTTGAAGTTGGTTCTCAAAACCAATAGGTCCTTCACCTTCGATAAGTGTCGGTCTAATAGCTTCCAATTGAGCTTCACAGATTCGTGAAATAAGATTCGATTTGATTTTTAGGTTTAAAGCACGAACACGTTTAATATCGTCTTTTCGACTAAGGGCATCGGCAACTACATTCGCCTTGCCAGGATGATATTTCAGCTCACAATAATAATCGTTCAATGTCTCGAGCCATCGACTTTGCCTCATATTCAGCTGTTTTTGATCAAAGATGTGTCGAAGACTTTTATGGTCAGTGTACACCGTAAAGTGATTACCATAGAGATAATGTCTCCATATCTTTAATGCAAATACCACGGCACCTAACTCTAGGTCATGTGTGGTATAGTTTACTTCATGTTTCTTCAACTGTCTAGATGTATAGGCGATAACCTTCTCTCGTTGCATTAAAACACAACCAAAGCCATGCTTTGAGGCATCGCAGTAAACAACAAAGTCGTTGGTACCTTCAGGTAAAGAAAGAATCGGGGCTGTGGTCAACTTCTCCTTCAGAATCTTGAAAGCAGATTCCTGTTCTTCGGACCACTCAAATTTCTTCCCTTTTTGAGTCAGCTTTGTAAGAGGTTTGGCAATGAGAGAAAAATCTTTTATAAACCTTCGATAGTAACCGGCAAGTCCCAAAAATTGACGAATATGCTTTGCAGTCTTTGGTATCTCCCAGTTCTGAATAGCAGTAATCTTAGCTGGATCGACATGTATTCCGTTTCTATCAACAACATGTCCGAGAAATTGTACGGTTTTGAGCCAAAACTCGCACTTAGAAAATTTAGCATAAAGTTGTTCCTTTCGTAAGAGTTCAAGAATCATGCGCAAATGTTGCTCATGCTCTTTCTCATTCTTCGAATAGATCAAGATGTCGTCAATGAATACGATGACAAATTTGTCAAGATACGGTTTACAAACACGATTCATGAGGTCCATGAACACGGCAGGAGCATTAGTTAAACCAAAAGGCATGACACAGAATTCATAGTGCCCATAACGAGTGCGAAAAGCAGTCTTAGGAATATCGGATTCCTTGACCTTGAGTTGGTGATAACCGGATCTTAAATCAATCTTTGAATAAACACTTGACCCTTGAAGTTGGTCAAATAGATCATCAATACGTGGCAACGGATAACGGTTCTTGATAGTAAGCTTGTTAAGTTCGCGGTAATCAATGCACATCCTTAATGTACCATCCTTCTTTTTAACAAACAGAATAGGAGCTCCCCAAGGGGACGAGCTTGGACGAATGAAACCTTTATCCAATAGTTCTTGGAGTTGGTTGGATAATTCCTTCATTTCGGAAGGTGCTAAATGGTATGGTGCTTTAGCAACAGGAGCAGCACCAGGAGTTAAATCAATTTGGAATTCAACTTGTCGAGGAGGTGGAATACCCGGAAGATCTTCGGGAAACACATCGGGAAAGTCTTTAACTACTGGTACATCTTCAATTCGCTTCTCTTTCGATTCAATCAGATTAACGTGGGCTAGAATAGCTGGATAACCTTTCATAAGGTATTTGCGGGTTTTAATACAGGAGATAATATTGAGATTGGAACCACTCTTTTCACCTTGGATAATAAGAGTCTCTCCATTTCCTAATGGAACATGAACGGTTTTATCGTAACACATGATCGCAGCTCTTAATGGACGTAACCAATCCATTCCAACTACGACATCGAAACTTCCTAGCTCGACCGGCAAAAGGTCTATCTTAAATTCTTTGCTGGCTAAGATTAGGTTGCAGTTTTTATAAATTTTATCAACTTTCATGATCTTTCCATTGGCTACTTCTACTAATCGTTTAGTTTCTAAGGGTTGAGGCTTTTCAGTAAATAGGGTACAAAATTCATTAGATACGTAACTTCGGTCGGCACCAGTATCGAATAAAATAGTTGCGTAGCAATTATTGACGAGATACGTACCCGTGATGACCTCATCTTCATCTCGGGCTTTAGCAGCAGTAATAACAAATGCACGACCCTTTGCAGCAGTAGTATTGGCTCCAGTAGCAGGATTATCTCTCTTCTTAGGGCAATTTGGACTAATGTGTCCCTTTTCCCCACAAGTATAACAAGTAGGAGGAGCTTTGGCAGGAACAATAGATTTATTCTTTGGAGGAGTCCTACACGTCTTAGCTACGTGTCCCACTTTCTTACACAACGAACAAGTGGCAGTGCACTGCCCCGGGTGATGCCTTTCACAACGAACACAAAAAGGATAAGTGCCCTTATAATTCTTCCTTGTACTATCCATAAGCTTTTTACTAACATTCTGAGTTGAACCTTGAGACGGCTCAAACTTCCTCTTACCATCATTACCCTTGGTTTCAACTTGCTTATTGGCCGACGCCCTTCTTCTCTTGGCCAACATGAGATTTTGTGCCATGAGAATCACAGCATCCAAAGTAACCTTCTCAGCAGCAATAACATTCCCTTGAACATCCTCGGGAAGACCTTCAATATACCGCTCAATTCTTCTAGCTTCAGTAGGAAACATTTCAGGACATAGAGTAGAAAGCTCCAGATAACGATTGGTATAATTCTCAATGTCAGTACCCTTGACCCTGAGTTCCCAGAACTCAGCTTCAAGCTTCTGAACTTGACTCCTTGGGCAGAATTTGTTGACCATCATACTTTTGAGTTCGTCCCATGGAATTGCATTAGCATTATCAATTCCTACGGACTTGGCATAAGCAGTCCACCAAGTTAAAGCATTACCACCCAACGAGCTAGTGGCATACTTTACTCGATCATCATCACCACAGTTGCAAATACGGAAAATAGATTCCATCTTTTCGAACCAACGAACTTGTTCGACAGCTTCTTCGTTTCCCTTAAAAGCGGGAGGGTGACAGTTTGTAAAGTCCTTGTAGGAACAAGGTTTTGGTTGAGTATTAGCATGATTAGCTTGGGCGTTGCCTTGGGCAGCAGCGAGTAACTGTTGGAATTGCTCAGTAGTTAACACAACGTTGTTAACGGTAGGTGCAGCTGAACGAACCATGATGTCACTACATAAAAGTGAACATATGTTTGATAAGTTTAACAAGTTATAAGTTTGAGTAATCACAAGTATGAATAAACTAAAGTATTGATATCGCATGATATTAATAAAACACTTTATATTATTAGAACGAGGCATTAAATAAGCCTTTATTACACGATTCGGAAATAGAAATTGTTTAAGGCACAGCCTTTACATAGATGGAAAATAGGAAAAATAACTAGGAAATATTAAGATTGAAGTAGTCTTCATATTTCGTCTCCAACCTTCTTCATAAACTCCTCAACTTTCTCATTTTTCGTCTTTTGTTTCTCATAGAGATACTCGAAGTTGTCATAAAGGTTGGTAACACGACTGTTTACGGCATTAGTGTTGTACTCTCTTATGGCAAGTTGTTCGTCGACTCGACCTTTCTCCATTTTCATTCGGACATCAACATCCTCCTTGAGGTAAGCAAGTGATTGCTTTCCCCAGCGAGTGTTGCGTTCTTCCTCGCACTTTAGCATCAGCAACTCCTTTCTTAGCTCGACGTTTTCTTTCATAAGTTTCTTCATTCGACGATCCACTCTTTCCATGTGGCGAAGTAGACCTCCAATGTTTCTCTCGGTATCGTTTCGTAATCTCATGATTTCATACTTAGGACCATCATAAAAAGGAGATCGGGCTCTCTTCCTTGATGGACCAACTTCTTCATGCCGTTTTCCCTTATCTTGGGTTCTCGGAGTTGGGTAGTATTGAGGAGACCCATGTGAATCTAAAATAGTATTCGGGCTATAATTCAGCGGTGGTGAAGCAGGACTATAAAGAGGACTTCGAACTGGTCTCGAAGTTGAAGAGTGTCCAACACCTACTTCGGTGGTAGGGTTGTGAGTTGCTTTGTTGGGCTTGTTAACGCTTGAGCTTGACATCCTATCATTAGGAAAGAGACCTTGATTAGAATCTTTGAGTCAAGTTTATTAAAGCATAATTGTTAAGATTATACGACAATCCTAAGTGCTTTAAGTCTAAGGCAGGAAAGGTTATAGTTTCCTAGGTTGCTAAGGCACCCTAGCTAACAAGTAAGGCACACATAAAAATGCAATCCTGGTTCTCTATAACAGCCTGGTTTGCTCTGATACCAATCTGTCACACCCCCAGTTAGGGCCTGGGTGAAATGTGACTTAATATCAAATCAACCAACATATTATAATATACGAGAACAATACTAAATGATAAAACAAACTTTATTGAGCACGCAGCGGAAAATGAAACGTAGTTACAATGATAGGAATAACAATAATGGAAATGTTCACATGCAGAAGTAATAAATGCGATATCTCTTGATCCTATGTCCAAGTAGCATCACATAAGCAGTAAGTATAAGAGCTTGAATCAAACAGCACCTGAGACAAAACATGCTAAAGTGTCAACCAAAAGGTTGAGTGAAGTTCATAGGTTTAACAAATAAGTTTGACCGTTTGTTTTAGACCACAAGATTTAATTTGTAAGGTTGATCTCCCGCAGGATCAAAAAGTTATGCCAGTGCGTGATATTTAGACTAAACGTTCAAGTTTGCCCCATGACAAGTTAGTTCTACTTGTCGGTTTAATTTCATTATCAAGCAATACAAAGATAACATCAAATGTATCGGGGACGTTACTCCCGATAGGCCTACCCCCAATAACTAAGCATGCCGCAGCACCTAAAAATATCACTGTAGGTACTTAGTCGGACATAGCCGGGTATAGCATAGTTTTAGTTGGTACTTGTGTCTAAATTGTAAATAGTAAAAGCAGCATGTGTCTCACCCCAATAAGTATAAAAAGTAAATTGAGCTCAAGTAAAGTGGGGCTATAAAAATCACCTTAGTAATTCGATGAAGTAAGGTAGTCCTTAAAGAGAATGTATGGATGATCGAAGCACAAGATAAGTCAACCTAAGAATAAGTTGAGAATAGTTTAGATGTTTTGCCCGTATGAAGATAAGTTTAAGTATTTTCGTGTGTAGTAAGTTTAAAGATTGTTTATCGTTTTGGAAAGGCTTTTGCATATTAGACAAGCTTCCAATCTACCCACTTTCAATTTAAAATGGACTTTTCAGGTCATTAGGTTTCTGAGCACTAGGATCCGTTAAATTGGACAATCCAGACCCTCCACCTAAGACTTTCGAGCTTCCATCCACATCGAGAAAGTTTAAGATCTATACAAGTCTAATATACCGATCCAATATGTTTTTAGGTGTGTATAGGAATACAACACTTTAGTTATTTTACTTATAAGTGTTTCAATATATATAAATATTATATATATGTAAGGATACATATATATATTTATTTTAAATTTTGTTTTAGATCAATAATAGCATCAATTAATTATCTAATAATATTAACAAGTGTAATATTGATTTAATATCAGTAGGTAATATGTATAAAACATAATAAAATTTTTATACACATTAATATTAAGTTTTGTGTATTAAATAACACTTTTTATTATTGTTTTAATAGCTAAAATGTAAATAAATAGGTAAACAAATTAAACATCACATTTTATATTTTTCTTATGTTCTACTGATCAAAATAAGCTTAAGAAAAATTTATAGATTTTTGTTATGGTGTTTAAGTATTTATTTTCCATTTTCCTTTCGGTTTGTAATAATACAAAGTTTATAAAGAATTAATTATTAAATGAACCAAATTAATTCAACCAATATTTTTTTCTATGCTTATAATGTTACAACAAAGTCAGAAAAATTATTTATACATTTATATAAATAGTTTAACTATTTAATCATACTATTGTGTAGTTTTTAGTTTTAATAAAAACAATTAAATAGAAATACATAACCATTAATTCTACAAATATTTTTATAACTTTATTAATAGTTATTAAGTAGTTTTTAATAGTTATCATGGTTAAAAACCTGCTGTAACATGTAATTTCATTTTATTATAAAAAACAGTTTAATCGGGTACTGTAGCGTTTTCAGAAGAAAATTCAAATTAAATATTAAACATGCGAATTTAATTATAAAAAAAATTTATAATTACCCTTACATATGATATAGCAAGCGACTAAAATAAAATTTTACAAAAAAATTCGTTTTCTATTTAATAAAAATCATTTATGTATTTCGGTTTATAAAAAAAATCAGTTTTTGATTTTTAATAAATACTATTCCGACTTTATAATTCATGAAACTAATTTTTATAGACATTAGGATACTTAACACTAATTATCATGTATTTACATTTTTTATTAAAATTAATTTCGTATTTAATTAGTTTTTAACATAAAAACTAGCATAAAACTATATAAAAACTTAATAAAAACTATTTAAATTAATTAGGGGACTTACAAAAAATAGTTGCTGAGACTTGGGAGAGTTTCTTTCAAGTTGAGAGTGTGTTTTGAGGTGTGAGTTGAAATGAAACAAATGGGTGCTATTTATAGTGAAAATAAAGTTGATAAAATGAGTTTTATAATTTTTTTTTTTTAGTCAACAATAGGTGGTACTAGTTTATACCTTATTTTTAGTCAACATAAGGATGTAATGGTTTAAGATTCTTTAGTCTCATTATTATTACTATTATTATTTTTACATTTACTACATTGATAAGTATTATTTTCTTTTTACTAATTCATGACTTGTATATATTTAGTTCCCAATTGTTTTATTATTTATATAAATGTCACTTTTTATTTATTACTTACAGGTTATTAGTTATAATATTACATAAATGCATAAATTTTAATTAGTAGCGAGTGTCGACTAACAGTTTATTATTTTCATCTTTTATTAACTTGTCAATTATTGCACAAAGTTAATTAATATGTTTTCTAACTCTTAACACTTAACAATTGTTGATTAAAGTTTGATCATTAAGTTTTAATTATATTGTTTGGGCATTTAATATTGAAAAAATATAGAATGGAAAAATGAGGGTCGTTATAAAGACCCCAAGTGGGGGAGAGTTGATTATTAATGGCGATAGACGAAGAAGACTTGAACCGATATGTTCTTCTGCACGGGCACGTCGTTTTCTTGTTAGTGGTGGCTTGGCTTTTCTTGCCCATGTTGTTGATACTCGTGATGAGCCACCACCCATTTGTGAAATTCCGGTGGTTAGTGAATTCGAAGACGTATTTCCGGACGAGTTACTGGGTGTTCCGGTGGAAAGACAAGTTGAATTTCGTATTGAGTTGGTTCCGGGAGCTACTCCCATTGCTAAAACTCCTTATCGTTTAGCACCAATGGAAATGCAAGAGTTGTTAAATCAAACCCAAGAGTTTCTTGAGAAGGGTTTTATTCGACCGAGTGCTTCGCCATGGGGCGCACCGGTTTTATTAGTGAAAAAGAAGGATGGTAGTATGTGGATGTGCATCGATTACCGGGAATTGAATAAAGTGACGATCAAGAATCGGTATCCATTGCCTCGGATTTTCAATTTGTTTGACCAACTTCAAGGTGCGACGTATTTCTCTAAGATCTACCTACGGTCTGGCTATCACCAAATGCGGGTCCGTGAGGAAGATATTGAGAAAACGGCTTTTCGAACGCGTTATGGGCATTTCGAGTTTGTAGTTATGCCTTTTGGTCTTACGAATGCACCGGCAGCATTCATGGATCTTATGAATCGAGTGTGCCAACCTATGTTGGACAAGTCGGTGATTCTGTTCATTGACGACATACTAGTCTACTCGAAAAGTATGAACGAGCATGAATGTCATTTGCATGAAGTATTAAAGACGTTACAAAAGGAGAAGTTGTATGCTAAGTTCTCCAAATGTGAATTTTGGTTAAGGGAGGTTCAATTCCTTGGCCACATTGTGAACAAAGACGGTATTCAAGTAGATCCGGGGAAGATAGAGACGGTGAAGAGTTGGAGACAACCGACTACGCCTACGGAGGTCCGAAGTTTCCTCGGATTGGCTGGTTATTATCGTCGGTTTATCCAAGACTTTTCTAAGATCGATTCTTCATTAACGAAATTGACGAGGAAGAATGCGAGGTTTGTTTGGGAGAACGAGCAAGAAATTGCTTTTCAATTGTTAAAGGAGAAGTTATGTCAAGCTCCGGTGTTAGTTTTGCCGGAAGGGGTGGAAGACATGACGGTTTATTGTGATGTTTCGTTAAATGGACTCGGGTGTGTTCTAATGCAAAGAGGTAAAGTCATCGCTTATGCCTCTCGACAATTAAAGGAACACGAGACGAGATATCTGACTCATGATCTTGAGTTGGCGGCGGTTGTGCATGCGTTGAAAATTTTGCGCCATTACTTGTATGGTGTCAAGTGTACGATTTATTCGGATCATAAGAGTTTGAAACATCTCTTTAATCAACGAGATTTGAATTATCGTCAACGTAGGTGGATGGATGTGGTAAAAGACTATGATTGTGAGATACTCTATCATCCAGGCAAGGCGAATGTGGTCGCGGATGCGTTAAGTTTAAAGAGTCATCACCCTGTGTTACGATTGGGATTGTTACGTATGATTATTAGTAACGATTTTCTTGAAAGACTCGGCGTGATTCAAATAGAGGCTTACGTTCACAACAAGCATGCGGAGCGAATTGTGGGACAATCGGAGTTCATTACTATGGGCTCGCGGGGTTTGTTGTCTTTTCAAGGAAGAGTGTGGGTGCCTAAGATGGGAGATTATCGACAAGTGCTACTTGATGAAGCACATAAGTCAAAGTATTCCATTCATCCGGGCGCAACGAAAATGTATCTTGATTTAAAGAAAGATTATTGGTGGCCTGGCATGAAACGTGATGTTGTGAAGTATGTTGAGCAATGCGTCACGTGTTTGCAAGTTAAAGCCGAGCACCAAAAGCCGTATGGTAAGTTACAACCGTTAGAAATCCCGAAATGGAAATGGGAGCACATTACCATGGATTTCATCACAAAGTTACCTAAAACGGCGAGAACCCAGTTTGATTCGATTTGGGTTATAGTTGATCGACTGACGAAGAGTGCTTTGTTCCTTCCCATTAAGGAAGCAATATCGTCAGAGACCTTGGCTAAGTTGTTTATCAAGAAAGTCATCTCTCGACACGGTGTTCCTATATCGATTGTTTCGGATCGAGATACTCGTTTTACATCTCGATTTTGGGAAAAGTTTCACGAAGATATGGGTACGCAATTAAAATTAAGCACGGCGTATTATCCTCAAACGGACGGTCAAACCGAACGTACGAATCAAACTTTAGAAGATATGTTACGTGCGTGCATTATCGATTTTGGTGGTAGTTGGGACGAGCACTTACCTTTGGTGGAATTCTCGTACAATAATAGTTATCATACTAGTATTGGAATGCCACCTTATGAGATGCTTTATGGGCGTAGGTGTCGAACCCCGATTTGTTGGGGTGAAGTGGGACAAAAGGAAATCGGGAGTACCGATTTGGTTTTAGAGACGAATAGCAAGATTGATGTGATTCGAGAGCATTTGAAAAAGGCTCAAGATAGGCAAAAGTCGTATGTCGACAAACGTAGACGAACGATCGAATTTCAAGAAGGTGACATGGTGATGCTTAAGGTTTCGCCATGGAAAGGTATTATTCGATTCCGGAAACGAGGAAAGTTAGCTCCTCGGTTTATTGGGCCGTTTAAGGTTTTAGCTCGTGTTGGTGAAGTCGCGTATCGTTTTGAATTACCCGAAGGGCTTGCGGGGATCCATAATATATTTCATGTTTCCCACCTCCGTAAGTGTCCTGCGGATGATTCATCTTAGGTGCCATTAGACGAGATTGAGCTAAATAATAAGTTAGAGTATATCGAGGAACCGATTGCCATACTTGATGAGAAGGTCAAAAGATTGAGACATAAAGAGGTAAGGACTTTTAAAGTTCAATGGCGTCGTAGTAAGGGTTCCGAGTTCACTTGGGAGCCCGAAGAGTTTGTGTTGGTTTATCTTCTTTCTTGTCATGCGGCTTGGATCGCGAGGACGCGCTCCGATTCAAGTGGGGGAGAGTTGTAACATCCCTTTTTTTTCCCATACATATTTAAAGGTACAAACTTAATTATTAGCACGATTATATCTTGTTCGTTTATGTGATTAAATGAGCCGTAGTGTTAGTTTATGAGTTGGTGCATGTATGTGAGTGTATATATATATGTATGTATATATATATATATATATATATATATATATATATATATATATATATATATATATATATATATATATATATATATATATATATATATATATATATATATATATATATATTTGAGAATACATGTGTGAACGTGTATATGTACGTGTCGCGATGGAGTTGAGTCGTGCGGGACTTAAGGTTGAAGCTTAGGCGTGCATAGGAAGAGTGAATGAGGTGTGCTAGTTGTTTGAACCATCGTTTTGTGTTAAATGGTCGAAGTGACCAGGCTCAAGCAAACGTCGCGCCGAGACGGGCGGGACCGCGCCGCGACAAACAAAGCAAACATGGATCAGGGATTGGGTTAAGAAGGGCCTATTTTTCCTTTATGTGTCGCGTCGCGACGATTGAGGCCGCGCCGCGACCGTTCTGCTGAACTGGTGTCGAACTTAGCTCATTTTAAGGGATTTTAAGGGGCAAAATGGTAAATTGACATATGGATCTGATGGGGGCATTAACTCTCCACCACATATTCATTTATTTCATTTCCTTTTCTATTTTCTTTCCAATTTCTCTCCCAAAACACAAAACCCACTTAGTTTAATCTTGAGATTTGGAGTTGGAGATTTGTGAATCAAACCTAGGAGCGAGATTTAAAGTTGTTCTCCTTGTTACTAGCTACAAGAAGATAGTCTTGGTAAGTTCTAACTTTAAGTTTTAAGTTTTAATTGGTTAATGGTTAGGGTTCGGGTTACTAGAGATTAGTATGACCCATTTGAGGGTAAAATGGGTGAGTTTGGGTTATGTTGTTGTAATGAAACCCTAAAAGCCACTATTTAGGGTTTTGGACTTGTGATTTGAGGTTGTAAGTGACAATTGGTGTTGTTAGTCACTAATGCACTTTAAGATTTATGAAAGAAGTGTAAATGGGTAAGTTTGACTTGATTGTGAATCTAAGTAATATAAAATGGGTCAAAATGTACTAGTTGACCTAATTAGATGAAATGGGTATGGATTACCCTAAGTTTTGTATTAATTGAAGTTAATAGACTTTAATTCACTAGTCTTAGTGAATAAAGTCGAGTCTTGGCCAATTATGCGCGATTGTGAGTAGTTGAGTCATTTAATGCAAATTGTGTCATTAAATGCTCAAGTGGGAGTATTGTGGTTAATCCCACTAGTTGTGAAATTGATTGTGCACTTAATGATTTAGGTACATTGCGTTGAAGCTCGGAAGTGCTAAATCATCATCCTTGTGACAAGGTGAGTGGAATAATTATACGTTCTTGTATATGACGTGTTTATTTGTGAATGTTATGGTATGAACCATGTGCCGGTAGTGCCATAACATGTATGTGACGGTTATAGGATGTGAACCACGTGCCGGTAGCATCGAGTGTGAACCACGTGCCGGTAGCACTATAAAATGAGGCGTGAACCACGTGCCGATAGCGTCAAAGTGTGAACCATGTGCCGGTAGCACTATAAAAGAGTGAGACTCAAATGCGTATGGTGTGAACCACGTGTCGGTAGCACCATAGCTTTATGGTTAACCATATTGTGTTGTGATCTTTTAACATTATATATATATATGGTGTTGAGTATATGCTAATGAGATTTTGTGTCAATGTACGACTTGTTGGTATTTCGTGTATGATTGACTTGCAATGTGAGTTACATGTTCGTACGAGGTATTTGGTAATTGTGATTGCAAATAGATGGGTTATATATATGTATGTATAATTATTGCATTCACTAAGCCTTGCTTACCCTCTCGTTGTTTACCATTTTATAGGTTCCGGCTTGGACAAGGGTAAGGGCATACGGTTGGATTAGTTGTCTTCCGTTTGGTTTGATAGGGGGTGCTTTTGGGATAGCTTTTGAAGTGGCCTAACGTTTTGGGTAGTTTAGCCCCCAAACTATGCTCTAGTGTCGTTTGGATTATAAACTATCATTGTAGTGGGTCAAACTTGTATTAAATGTAATTAATGGCCTTCGAGCCTTTTGTAAACATTTAAATGGTTGTACGTTTAAATGGAACTCGTGGAATGGTTTGCATATTTAATTGGCGTGTAAATGTGCATTATAAAAAAAAAATTATCGTATGGAATACGGGTTGGGTTGTTTCAGTTAGGTTTTGGATTTAGATTTCTAACGCTAATCAATTTGGTTTGTTTTGTTTGGTTTTGTTTTGTCTAATTTGACTGTTTGTAGGATAAAAGGAAGGAACAAGTTTATGGAGGTCCATCAACTAGGAAGAGAAAAGCAAAGGAACCTGCTCAACAAACTCAACAAGAAAGTGAAGAGGAGCAAGAGAGTGAAGAAGAATTCATGGAAGCATGGCAATACACCGGTTAAGCTATGCAAATTCCTTATCAACGAACCAAAGATAAATGGATCAATGATATCTTGGAAGATCCTCATTATCGCAAGATGGAAATTAAAGTTAAAGAAAAAGCGATCCATCCAGGGAGATATATTGATTGGTTACCATTAGTGGAGGCAAATGAATTAATGAACATTCGAGAAGTTCTTCGAATCCCATACGAAGGAAGAATTGTTAGAGCTTGGGAACAATTATTTAGTTTAAAAGAAGATGTTTATCCATTGATCATTATTGAGTTTCTAGCCACCTTGAGGTGTTGTTTTGGTTCTCCGAGTAATAATTCTTTTGTGAGGTTCAGATTAGGTGGCCAAGACCGGATAATGACACTCTTACAATTTGTTCGTGGTCTTGGTATCTATGAGGGAATGCCCGTCAACATACTCTCAAATTACTTCGCCAATTGTGAATATTATGTTTCCAACTTTGACCATGCAACTGCATGGAGTAACATGAGCAATGCAGCCTATAGCGCAAGCAAGAATCCATGCACCAAAATAAATTACTACAGAATGAGGTGCATTCAAAGGTTTATCTCAAGCACCATTAATTTCAGAAAAGATAGTAGCAAAAAAGTCATAAATCTGGATATTTGGTATGTGGATCGAATTTGGAACAAATCCCATGTTCATATTCCTAGAATGATTCTTACTTTCTTGTTGGGTGAAAAAGGTGAAAAGAAGATTAGCCCAAATCGCGGGGGGCATTTTGTTACCTTAATTGCAAAATTTTACAATATTGACTTGCATGGTTTTGAGAAGAGAGCAATGGTAGCATTTGACACCCAGTTTTATATTGGGGCAAATATCTTGCAAAGGGGTTCAGATAAGTTGTTAAGAAGATATGTGGATAGACAGCCTGCTGCTCAGCCGAAGGAAGGAGGTGATGTTCCTATGGAGGAACAAGTGCACCATGAAGTTAGTACAGGTGCAAGTGGTTCGAGTCCACCGGGTAACTGGGAATCATACATGAACACCTAATTTTCAGAATTACGACTTCATCAAACTCGGGAAACTCAGAGAACAATCGACCATTATGATACAGTTTTTCAAGATTTGAGGGGGCACATTGACGAGGGGAATGATAGGACTTGGTACACTCAAGCCGGGCAGCAAGCTCAGCTTAACTGGATTCATGATCAGACTGTGTCATATGCTGCAGATCCCGCTAACTACTCTCCCTCTCTTTGGCCTGCATACGACCCATGGGTTTAAATGGGTGATCCATATCCGCCTCCTTATCCTCCTGCATACCCCCTAACCCTCCTAATGAAGAAACTGTTATCATCCCTGCTCAAGCGACCTATCAAGGGTACAACCCTTCAGTATTTCAAGACGACGACTCAGCAAACCAAAACGAAGGTGGAACTGGACCAAGCAGCTCATTTTGGGGATTTTTCTAACCCTTGATTTGTGTTCGCAGGTTTATATTGATGACTTCCGTGGATGATGGTTTGCTTCTTTGATGATTTGAACAATGTTGGTTATGTTTGAAAACAATTTACTTCATTTGGTTTGTTTAGGATTATGGTAATTTGAATTGTGATGTAATTTGCTTAATTTGACTTCCTTAGGTTTTTATAAGTGGGGTGTTTTCGGTACACGGAATACAACCCCATGGTTTTTATGAAATGTTTGCTTGGTTTGGATTGATACAGGTGAGCATTGTGCTATATACTGCATTTTTACAAAGACTGGCAATAAGTTCAACACATACTTGATTGATGATTGATTTGTGGTTGCAAGAAGTGGATGATGTTCTTATGCTGGCATTCAGTTCAACGCCATCATCCCGTACACTTCGGTTTTAAACCTAGAAAGTAATAACTCTCTTATACACTATTTAACCCTCTTGAATTTTAATTTTTCTGATTTCATGTAACGAGGGCGATACATGAACTCAAGTGTGGGGAGGAAGTTATAAATTCTTTCGGGTTTTGATTTTGGTTAAAAAGGCTTAAAATGGTGAAATTTTTTGAACTTTTATCTTCATAAATTCAAATTTTGTTTAAAATTTCTAGATTTTAAAACTAGGTGTATACACCGAAATTATTATCACAAAACAAATTAAGAAACAACCAAATGATTGAGTTTATTTTGTTAAAAATCATAAAACTAGTAGTCATATAAAAGAGATAATCATCATGCTATACCACATTCTTAATAAAAGAATCATCAAGTACTTTGTTGTTCTAACAATCTAATCCAATGCTCATCTATGTAATGATTGTGAAGGAAGTCAAGTCTTCCAATGACACACTTGCTAACCTATGTTACAAGATGTAGTCCAGAACAGCTGTAGGTTGATGAAAAATCTTGAAAAGTCATCCCTATAATCGGCGGAAAATCCACCTCACCTCAGCATCAAACAGGGTTTTTGGCGGTCAAACTTATCCTAACCATGAGATGGATCTGTCTCGTACAATGGGGGGCACAGTGCAAATTAGCTTTTAAGACTAATGAATCTAATTCCCAGATGGATGATCTCCGTAAAGATCAACTGCATCTATGTTGACTGCGGTCAACATACATATGCCATAACAAATTGAGGTGTGCAAACTCATGGTTCACCGATGATATTTGGACATGATATAGTTTCTTCTAAAACTTATGCTATTTTACGAACTATATTGTGTAAAACCATTTTTAGGACATCCGGTTTCAAGTTCCATGATACTTCAATCATGGGGGCGAGTAGCTTGCTAAGCGCCGACTGAGGCTTCAGTTTTCAGTTACCCTCAACTGGACTTTGAGGTTAAAATCGGAAAACTTGATTAGTGTAAAAACTAACATGAATACTTTTCAAAATATCAAAGGTTTTTCGCAAAGGTCCTAATTTCCTAAGGATCCAAATTTTCAAGAAATGTGGACTTTAAAACCCACATTTCGACTTTGGTGTGATTTCAATTCGCGTATGTACTCCAAAGGTGTGTGTATACTCAAAACGCGTGCGTGTGTTACATTGTGAAATAAATAAAAAGTGTGAGTGCGATTCCCATTTTTGTGTTCTCAATTAAATGCGTGTGTTCACTATAGTAAATTTGGATTTCTTGTAAGTTTTGCTTGAGGACAAGCAAGGTTTAAGTGTGGGGATTTTGATAATGCCAAAATCATACATGTTTATTGTCTGTATTCCGATCCAATTTAATATCAATTTGTATGTAATTGTTGTACGTATGTATTATAATTCATGTATATTTGTAAAAGTCCATTGTGATTGAATAAATGAAGACCAACAGTGAAAACGATGCTTTAAATAAAGTCCGATAATGAAAACAGACCAGAAATACACTTCCAGACTCAGATGAGGCGCATCCCAAAAGGGATGAGGCACATCTGTATACGTGTTTTTGCCGAAGGTTTTAGATACGATGTTTTAAAGCCATGAGATGCATTTAGAAGACCAGATGCGGCGCATCTGCTAGGAGATGCGGTGCATCTGGTAGGAGATGCGGCGCATCTCCCTTCCTGCCGACAGTTCTGAGTGCCAAATCTAGCTGGAATCGACAAACTTTAAAGGAATGCGGCGCATCCTATGGAGATGCGGCGCATCTGATCAATTTCTGGCCAGTTTACCTAACTTTTGAGCCTATTTAAGAGAGCCTTTGATTCATTCTTTCATACACCTTCACTATTACATTCTCCCTCAGTTTCAATACATTTTTCAAGGCTCAAGGAAGGATACAAGTCAATCTCCATTCTTTCAACATTAAGATTAAGCTAGGATTATTCATCGCAATCGGTATTATCGTTCTATATCTTTTAAACATGAATTCAACTTGTATTAACTATTCCATTAGTTCTATTATGATTATGTTTGGCTAAAAGCCTTGTGTGTTTGCTTCAATGTAAGATTTATGGCTTGGGATTGTTCTATACTTTGATGTTATGCTAGTTATATATATGTTTGATTGATTAAATCATCTAGTCCAACTACAAGAACCATAGTTATGATTGTTTAGTTCATCACTTCAATTACATAAATTGTGAATCAATTAATGTGAGTTAACTAGGTGAACAATTTATGCTTCAATACAACTAGTAATCTAGACGGTAAGATACATAAGATTAAGTGATTTCGTTATGTGTTTAATTCGATAATTGAAGGAGTTCTAAAACAACATAGTCATGAAATTACCTCAAGTAACTGTTGTAGTTTAGGTTTTACGTGAGTTTAACCGGGTTGGGTCTAATTAGTTAAATCAATCTAAATCACCTTGTTCTTTCGAGAAATCCATTGTTGTAATCATATTTATATCCTAGTTCAATTATATGAGTTGTGACTTGATTTATGTGAGTTTATCAAAGGCTATAACTCGTACTTCAGCACCTAGTGATCTAGTCATCCATATGTGAGTATAGGATGGTAATTGGATGATATTTAGGTTTTACAATCATGCAGTTTACTTAGAGTGCTTTTAGTAAACTAGGTTTTATGTGAATGTAACCAAGAAAGAATCATGTTGATTAAACATAGTTCTTAAGTTTAAAGATATTGTGAAATTGATATAAACTGCTATATTGTAACTATTACATAACGGTTTTAATTATAAAAGAACAATCCATATCATTTATCAAGCATAGAAGTAAACACCACATTCTCATTCTTGTTATTCATTATATTTATTTACTTTTTCGTTAAACAAAAATACAACTTCAAACACAAATCCCCCTTTAGAATAATTAATCGTTAAAAAGTCCTTAAAACAAACTTCTCCCTGTGGTTCGAACTGATCAATTTACTTGCTAGTTACTGCATGATCGGGTTTAGTTGCCTGTATTATGTGTTAATTATTGATCATATTGTCTACATTTTAAAGGTTATGTCTTGACACATCATGTGAATTTTGGCTGAAACCGTACAATTTCGTGGGCATGTAGTTGATAGTGAAGGAATACATGTCGATTCGGCGAAAATCACTGCTTTTTGGAACTGGGAAGTGCCTAAGAGTGCGAAACATATTCGCCAATTTTTAGAACTTGCTGGTTATTACCGAAGGTTCATCAAAGATTTTTCTATTTTAGCCAAACCTCTCACTTAGCTAACTCACAAGGGGAAGAAGTTTGAGTGGTCCAAAGAATAAGAATCTGCTTTTAAGGTTCTAAAGGATAAATTGACCACAGCCCCAATTCTATCACTATCCGATGGCAACGATGATTTTGTAGTCTATTGTGATGCCTCAAACCAAGGTTTCGGATGTGTCTTAATGCAACGTAACAAAGTTATAGCCTATGCATCGAGACAATTGAAGAAACATGAGAAGAACTATACCACGCATAACCTAGAGTTAGGAGTTGTGGTGTTCACATTGAAGATGTGGAGACATTATCTCTACGGGATTAAATTCACGGTGTTTACCGATCATAAAAGTCTTCAACATATCTTTGACCAGAAGCAACTAAACATGAGACAAAGGCATTGGGTCGAGTTATTAAATGACTACGACTGTGAGCTTAAATATCATCCTGGTAAGGCGAATGTAGTTGCCAATGCCCTTAGTAGAAAGGATCGTGACAAACCGATTCGAGTCCAAGCTTTAAATATACGTATTCGTACGAATCTTACATCTCAAATCCGTGAAGTACAACTTGAGGCATTGAAGGAAGAGAATGTCCAACTCGAGGGACTTAAAGGTCTCGTAAAGCAACTTGAACTTAAGGGAAATGGAATAAGGTATTTCAATAACCGAATCTGGGTCCCAATCTTCGAAAATCTTCGAGAACTAGTCTTGGATGAAGCACATAATACTAGGTATTCTATTCACCCGGGCTCTAGTAAAATGTATCACAATGTGAAAGAGTTTTATTGGTGGCTTAACATTAAATCTGATATTGCCGATTATGTGAGCAAGTGCCTTACTTGTTTGAAAGTTAAGGAAGAACATCAAAAGCCATCTGGTTTACTTCAACAACCGGATATTCTGCAGTGGAAGTGGGAATGTATCACTATGGATTTCATTACCAAGTTGCCCAAGACTTCAAACGGCAATGATACTATATGGGTCATAGTGGATTGTCTTACTAAATCTGCACACTTCTTGCCAATCAAAGAAACTGACAAGATGGAGAAATTGTCACAACTTTATATCAAAGAGATTGTCTCACGTCATAGAGTCCCTATTTCAATCATTTCAGATCGTGACAGTCGATTTATTTCTAGATTTTGGAAAACTTTACAATCTGCTCTTGGAACTCAACTCGACATGTGTAGTGCTTATCATCCGTAAACCGATGGTCAAAGTGAACGAACCATTCAAACATTGGAAGATATGCTTCGTGCTTGTGTTATCGATTTCGGTAAAGGTCGGGATAGACACTTTCCTTTGGCTGAATTTTCCTACAACAACAGATATCATTCAAGTATTAAGGTTGCACCTATCGAAGCCTTGTACGGACGAAAATATAGATCCCCACTGTGCTGGGATGAACTAGAGGATAGATAATTAACTGGTTCGGAAATCATTCATGAAACAACCGAAAAGATCGTTCAGATTAAGAAACGATTAGAAACTGCCCGTAGCCGACAGAAGAGCTATGCTGATATTCGTCGGAAAGATTTGGAATTCCAAGTTGGTGATAAATTCATGTTGAAAGTATCCCCTTGGAAATCTGTCGTTCATTTTGGTAAACGAAGCTAACTAAGTCTGCGTTTTGTTGGACCTTTCAAGATTATCGAAAGAATTGGTCCCGTGGCTTATCGATTAGAACTACCTGCTGAGCTTAGTAATGTACACGACGTGTTTCACGTCTCCGATCTGAAAAAGTGTCTTGCTGATGACATACTCGTTATTCCTTTGGATGACATTCGCATTGATGATAAGATGCACTTCATAGAAGAACCAATTGAGGTAGTAGATCAAACTGAAAAATGCTTGAAACAAAGCACTATACATATTGTTAAAGTCCGTTAGAATTCAAGACGAGGCCCTGAGTATACCTAGGAACGTGAAGACCAAATGAGACAGAAATATCCCCATCTCTTCTCAACCGCAGATGCATCCGAGAAGTCCACCTAAAACTTCGGGACAAAGTTTTTATTAACGGGGAGGTGCTATGACGACCCTCAATTTTTCAATTTTTGTTATTACTGTTCCACTATTAGGACTTTTTGTAATCATAAACTTTATGTATTCGACACTTTGATTAAATAGTATTTTGATCAATAATTCATGTTATATAAAGTTTATGTATTTGTGTGATTTATATTATATAAACTATATGTATTAATATTTAAATGTGACATAATATAACTATTAAAAACTAATGTAAACTAATTAGAACCAAATTTAAAAGTTAATAAGTTAGGGACTAATAATTAAATTAAATGTAAATTAAATAAATGTAACCTTAATAATAATAAAAAAATACATAAATAAATAAAATGCCGATTTAAAAAATATATATATAAATAAACCTATAAACTTATAAATAAATCGGCTAGGCTAGAAAATTAATAAGAAAGTAAACTTGATCACAAAGGAATCCTCTCCTAGCCAAACTCTAACTCATAATCCTTGATTTCCAAGCAAATGGAGTGAGATTAAGAAACCCAACACACCTATAAAAAAAACCCTCATGTTATTCATTAATCTCACCACAAAATAATCCCATAAATCTGCATCTAGTCGACTAATTTTTCTGCAGTCTTCCCTCCCTTTTCAGTCGACTAAATAACACCTTCCACAGCCCAGCCTTCATTCGTAAATCATCATCACCATCACAGCCTCTTTCAGTCGCAATCAACAGCCCTCCAAAACAGCTGCTGCAGTCGACTAAAACCCTCCAAACAGCCCCTCCATTCGACTAATTTCCTGCTATTTTTCCTGTTTCTGTTTCGCCAACACAAACCACCAAGAAACCTGCTTGTTCTTGCTGCTAGTCGCCATCAAACCAGCCCTAAAAGTGATCCATTGTTGCTGCATCTGTTGCTGTTTCAATCGTGATCAAGAGGACCCAAGAAGCCTACAATTGGGTCGAATTTTGCTGCTGCTGTACCTGCTATTTTGTCGAACCAGATCAGACCCAAGTGAAATGTCCCGTTCATATTGATTATAAACGTTCCATATTAATTGATTTCGTCACGAGGGTTTGACCTCTATATGAGATGTTTTTTAAAGACTGCATTCATTTTTAAAACAACCATAACCTTTATTTTATCTATAAAGGTTTAAAAAGCATTACTTAGATTATCAAATAATGATAATCTAAAATATACCGTTTACACATGACCATTACATAATGGTTTACAATAAGAATATATTACATCAAAAATAAGTTTCTTGAATGCATTTTTTACATAATATCATACAAGCATGGACTCCAAATCTTGTCCTTATTTTAGTATGCAACAGCGGAAGCTCTTAATAATCACCTGAGAATAAACATGCTTAAAACGTCAACAAAAATGTTGGTGAGTTATAGGTTTAACCTATATATTATCAAATCATAATAATAGACCACAAGATTTCATATTTCAATACACATCCCATACATAGAGATAAAAATCATTCATATGGTGAACACCTGGTAACCGACATTAACAAGATGCATATATATAAGAATATCCCCATCATTCCGGGACACCCTTCGGATATGATATAAATTTCGAAGTACTAAATCATCCGGTACTTTGGATGGGGTTTGTTAGGCCCAATAGATCTATCTTTAGGATTCGCGTCAATTAGGGTGTCTGTTCCCTAATTCTTAGATTACCAGACTTAATAAAAAGGGGCATATTCGATTTTGATAATTCAACCATAGAATGTAGTTTCACGTACTTGTGTCTATTTTGTAAATCATTTATAAAACCTGCATGTATTCTCATCCTAAAAATATTAGATTTTAAAAGTGGGACTATAACTCACTTTCACAGATTTTTACTTCGTCGGGAAGTAAGACTTGGCCACTGGTTGATTCACGAACCTATAACAATATATACATATATATCAAAGTATGTTCAAAATATATTTACAACACTTTTAATATATTTTGATGTTTTAAGTTTATTAAGTCAGCTGTCCTCGTTAGTAACCTACAACTAGTTGTCCACAGTTAGATGTACAGAAATAAATCGATAAATATTATCTTGAATCAATTCACGACCCAGTGTATACGTATCTCAGTATTGATCACAACTCAAACTATATATATTTTGGAATCAACCTCAACCCTGTATAGCTAACTCCAACATTCACATATAGAGTGTCTATGGTTGTTCCGAAATATATATAGATGTGTCGACATGATAGGTCGAAACATTGTATACGTGTTTATGGTATCTCAAGATTACATAATATACAATATAAGTTGATTAAGTTATGGTTGGAATAGATTTGTTACCAATTTTCACGTAGCTAAAATGAGAAAAATTATCCAATCTTGTTTTACCCATAACTTCTTCATTTTAAATCCGTTTTGAGTGAATCAAATTGAAATGGTTTCATATTGAACTATATTTTATGAATGTAAACAGAAAAAGTATAGGTTTATAGTCAGAAAAATAAGTTACAAGTCGTTTTTGTAAAGATAGTCATTTCAGTCGAAAGAACGACGTCTAGATGACCATTTTAGAAAACATACTTCCACTTTGAGTTTAACCATAATTTTTGGATATAGTTTCATGTTCATAATAAAAATCATTTTCCCAGAATAACAACTTTTAAATCAAAGTTTATCATAGTTTTTAATTAAATAACCCAAAACAGCCCGCGGTGTTACTACGACGGCGTAAATCCGGTTTTACGGTGTTTTTCGTGTTTCCAAGTTTTAAATCATTAAGTTAGCATATCATATAGATATATAAAATGTGTTTAGTTGATTTTAAAAGTCAAGTTAGAAGGATTAACTTTTATTTGCGAACAAGTTTAAAATTAACTAAACTATGTTCTAGTGATTACAAGTTTAAACCTTCGAATAAGATAGCTTTATATGTATGAATAGAATGATGTTATGAACATCATTACTACCTCAAGTTCCTTGGATAAACCTACTGGAAATGAGAAAAATAGTTCTAGCTTCAAAGGATCCTTGGATGGCTTGAAAGTTCTTGAAGCGGAATCATGACACGAAAACAATTTCAAGTAAGATTTCCACTCGAAATAAGATTGTTATAGTTATAGAAATTGAATTAAAGTTTGAATATGATTATTACCTTGTATTAGAAAGATAACCTACTGTAATTAACAAAGGTTTCTTGATCTTGGATGATTACTTGGAATGGATTTAGAAAACTTGGAAGTAAACTTGCAATCTTGGAAGTATTCTTGATTTTATGAAACTAGAACTTTTGGAATTTATGAAGAACACTTAGAACTTGAATATAGAACTTGAGAGAGATCAATTAGATGAAGAAAATTGAAGAATGAAAGTGTTTGTAGGTGTTTTTGGTCGTTGGTGTATGGATTAGATATAAAGGATATGTAATTTTGTTTTCATGTAAATAAGTCATGAATGATTACTCATATTTTTGTAATTTTATGAGATATTTCATGCTCGTTGCCAAATGATGGTTCCCACATGTGTTAGGTGACTCACATGGGCTACTAAGTGCTGATCATTGGAGTGTATATACCAATAGTACATACATCTAAAAGCTGTGTATTGTACGAGTACGAATACGGGTGCATACGAGTAGAATTGTTGATGAAACTGAACAAGGATGTAATTGTAAGCATTTTTGTTAAGTAGAAGTATTTTGATAAGTGTCTTGAAGTCTTTAAAAAGTGTATGAATACATATTAAAACACTACATGTATATACATTTTAACTGAGTCGTTAAATCATCGTTAGTCGTTACATGTAAGTGTTGTTTTGAAACCTTTAGGTTAACGATCTTGTTAAATGTTGTTAACCCAATGTTTATAATATCAAATGAGATTTTAAATTATTATATTATCATGATATTATGATATATTAATATATCTTAATATGATATATACATTTAAATGTCGTTACAACGATAATCGTTACATATATGTCTCGTTTCGAAATCCTTAAGTTAGTAGTCTTGTTTTTACTTATGTAGTTCATTGTTAATACACTTAATGATATATTTAATTATCATATTATCATGTTATATATAATATAACAATGTATTAATATGCTTCATATATATTTAGTAAGACGTGGTTATAACGATAATCTTTATATGTATCGTTTCGAGTTTCATACTTCAATAGTCTCCTTTTTAAGTATATAACTTATTGTTACTATTTTTAATGAGATACTTGATGATCATTATATCATGTTAAACATATATATTTATTCATTTATGTATCATCATGTCATATACAACTTATAGCGTTCGTGAATCATTGGTCAAACTGGGTAATCAGACGTTTACAAAATTTCCGTTTCAATTAACCAAGTCTTAACAAGTTTGATTTCTTAACATGTTGGAAACATTTAATCATGTAAATATAGTTTTCATTAAACATATAATCATAGAAAGGTTCGGAAAAGTTCGGGTCACTACAGTACCTACCCGTTAAATAAATTTCGTCCCGAAATTTTAAGCGATTGGAGGTGTTGGCTCATCTTCTGGAAATAAGTACGGGTACTTCTTCCTCATCTGATCTTCTCGTTCCCAGGTGAACTCGGGTCCTCTACAAGCATTCCATCGAACCTTAACAATCGGTATCTTGTTTTGTTTAAGTCTCTTAACCTCACGATCCATTATTTCAACGGGTTCTTCAATGAATTGAAGTTTTTCATTGATTTGGATTTCGTCCAACGGAATAGTGAGATCTTCTTTAGCAAAACATTTCTTCAAATTCGAGACGTGGAAAGTGTTATGTACAGCCGCGAGTTGTTGAGGTAACTCAAGTCGGTAAGCTACTGGTCCGACACGATCAATAATCTTGAATGGTCCAATATACCTTGGATTTAGTTTCCCTCGTTTACCAAATCGAACAACACCTTTCCAAGGTGCAACCTTAAGCATGACCATCTCTCTAATTTCAAATTCTATATCTTTTCATTTAATGTCGGTGTAGCTCTTTTGTCGACTTTGGGCGGTTTTCAACCGTTGTTGAATTTGGATGATCTTCTCAGTAGTTTCTTGTATTATCTCCGGACCTGTAATCTGTCTATCCCCCACTTCACTCTAACAAATCGGAGACCTGCACTTTCTACCATAAAGTGCTTCAAACGGCGCCATTTCAATGCTTGAATGGTAGCTATTGTTATAGGAAAATTCTGCTAACGGTAGATGTCGATCCCAACTGTTTCCGAAATCAATAACACAAGCTCGTAGCATGTCTTCAAGCATTTGTATCATCCTTTCACTCTGCCCATCAGTTTGTGGATGATAGGCAGTACTCATGTCTAGACGAGTTCCCAATGCTTGCTGTAATGTCTGCCAGAATCTTGAAATAAATCTGCCATCCCTATCAGAGATAATAGAGATTGGTATTCCATATCTGGAGACAACTTCCTTCAAATACAGTCGTGCTAACTTCTCCATCTTGTCATCTTCTCTTATTGGTAGGAAGTGTGCTGACTTGGTGAGACGATCAACTATTACCCAAATAGTATCATAACCACTTGTAGTCCTTGGCAATTTAGTAATGAAATCCATGGTAATGTTTTCCCATTTCCATTCCGGGATTTCAAGTTGTTGTAGTAGACCTGATGGTTTCTGATGTTCAGCTTTGACCTTAGAACACGTCAAACATTCTCCTACATATTTAGTAATATCAGCTTTCATACCTGGCCACCAAAAATGTTTCTTAAGATCCTTGTACATCTTCCCCGTTCCAGGATGTATTGAGTATCTGGTTTTATGAGCTTCTCTAAGTACCATTTCTCTCATATCTCCAAATTTTGGTACCCAAATTCTTTCAGCCCTATACCGGGTTCCGTCTTCCCAAATATTAAGATGCTTCTCCGATCCTTTGGGTATTTCATCCTTTAAATTTCCCTCTTTTAAAACTCCTTGTTGCGCCTCCTTTATTTGAGTACTAAGGTTAGTGTGAATCATTATATTCATAGATTTTACTCGAATGGGTTCTCTGTCCTTTCTGCTCAAGGCGTCGGCTACCACATTTGCCTTCCCCGGGTGGTAACGAATCTCAAAGTCGTAATCATTCAACAATTCAATCCACCTACGCTGCCTCATATTCAGTTGTTTCTGATTAAATATGTGTTGAAGACTTTTGTGGTCGGTATATATAATACTTTTGACCCCATATAAGTAGTGCCTCCAAGTCTTTAATGCAAAAACAACCGTGCCTAATTCCAAATCATGCGTCGTATAATTTTGCTCGTGAATCTTCAATTGTCTAGACGCATAAGCAATCACCTTCGTCCGTTGCATTAATACACAACCGAGACCTTGCTTTGATGCGTCACAATAAATCACAAAATCATCATTCCCTTCAGGCAATGACAATATAGGTGCCGTAGTTAGCTTTTTCTTCAATAATTGAAACGCCTTCTCTTGTTCATCCTTCCATTCAAATTTATTCCCTTTATGCGATAATGCAGTCAAGGGTTTTGCTATTTTGGAGAAATCTTGGATGAATCTTCTGTAGTAACCAGCCAATCCTAAAAATTGACGTATATGCTTCGAAGTTTTTGGGGTTTCCCACTTTTCAACGGTTTCGATCTTTGCCGGGTCCACCTGGATACCTTCTTTGTTCACTATGTGACCGAGGAATTGAACTTCTTCCAACCAAAATGCACACTTTGAAAACTTAGCGTACAGTTTTTCTTTCCTCAATACTTCTAGCACTTTTCTCAAATGTTCTTCGTGCTCTTGATCATTCTTTGAGTAAATAAGTATGGTATCGATGAAAACAATGTCAAACTTGTCAAGATATGGCCCACACACTCAGTTCATAAGGTCCATGAACACAGCTGGTGCGTTAGTCAATCCAAACGGCATAACCATAAACTCGTAATGACCATAACGCGTCCTAAAAGCAGTTTTTGGAATATCATCCTCCTTTACTCGCATTTGATGATATCCAGAACGTAAATCGATCTTCGAATAAACCGACGAGCCTTGTAGTTGATCAAATAAGTCGTCAATTCTCGGCAGTGGATAACGGTTTTTGATGGTAAGTTTGTTCAACTCTCTGTAGTCAATACACAACCTAAATGTACCATCCTTCTTCTTGACAAACAAAACAGGAGCTCCCCATGGTGATGTGCTTGGTCGAATGAAACCACGTTCTAATAGTTCTTGCAGTTGGCTTTGCAGTTCTTTCATCTCGCTGGGTGCGAGTCTATAAGGAGCACGAGCTATTGGTGCAGCTCCTGGTACAAGATCTATTTGAAATTCAACAGATCGATGTGGAGGTAGTCCCGGTAATTCTTTCAGAAATACATCGGGAAATTCTTTTGCGACGGGAACATCATTGATGCTCTTTTCTTCAGTTTGTACTTTCTCGACGTGTGCTAGAACAGCATAGCAACCTTTTATTATTAGTTTTTGTGCCTTCAAATTACTAATAAGATGTAGCTTCATGTTGCCCTTTTCTCCGTACACCATTAAGGGTTCTCCTTCTTCTCGTACAATGCGAATTGCATTTTTATAACATACGATCTCTGCTTTCACCTTCTTCAGCCAGTCCATGCCAACTATTACATCAAAACTCCCTAACTCTACTGGTATCAAATCAATCTTAAATATTTCGCTACCCAGTTTAATTTCTCGATTCCGGCATATATTATCTGCTGAAATTAATTTACCGTTTGCTAATTCGAGTAAAAATTTACTATCCAACGGCGTCAATGGACAACTTAATTTAGCACAAAAATCTCTACTCATATAGCTTCTATCCGCACCCGAATCAAATAAAACGTAAGCAGATTTATTGTCAATAAGAAACGTACCCGTAACAAGCTCCGGGTCTTCCTGTGCCTCTGCCGCATTAATATTGAAAACTCTTCCGCGGCCTTGTCCATTCGTGTTCTCCTGGTTCGGGCAATTTCTAATAATGTGGCCCGGTTTTCCACATTTATAACAAACTACATTGGCATAACTTGCTCCGACACTACTTGCTCCGCCATTACTCGTTCCGACACCATTTGTTCCTTTTGTTCTGTTAACCCCTGGTCCGTAGACCTCACACTTCGCCACGCTATGACCATTTATTTTACACTTGTTGCAAAATTTGGTGCAGAACCCCGAGTGATACTTTTCACACCTTTGGTATAGCTGCTTCTGATTGTTGTTATTGTTGCGGTTGTTATTGTTGTTGGGATGATTGTTGTAGTTGCTGTTGTTGTTGTTGTTGTTGTTGTTGTTGTTGTTGTTGTTGTTGTTGTTGTTGTTGTTGTTAGGCCGTTTGTTGTAGTTGCGATTGATGTTGCGATTGTTAGGATAGTTGTTGCGATTATTGTTGTAATTGTTGTTGTTGTTGTTGTTGTTGTTGTTGTTGTATTGGTGATTCTTATCACCGTTTTCCTCCCACTTTCTTTTGACTTGCTTCACATTGGCCTCTTCAGCCGTCTGTTCTTTAATTCTTTCCTCAATCTGGTTCACTAGTTTGTGAGCCATTCTACATGCCTGTTGTATGGAGGCGGGCTCGTGTGAACTTATATCTTCTTGGATTCTTTCCGGTAATCCTTTCACAAACGCGTCGATCTTCTCTTCCTCATCTTCGAACACTCCCGGACACAATAGGCATAATTCTGTGAATCGTCTTTCGTACGTGGTAATATCAAATCCTTGGGTTCGTAACCCTCTAAGTTCTGTCTTGAGCTTATTGACCTCGGTTCTGGGACGGTACTTCTCGTTCATCAAGTGCTTGAATGCTGACCACGGTAGTGCGTACGCATCATCTTGTCCCACTTGCTCTAGATAGGTATTCCACCATGTTAACGCAGAACCTATGAAGGTATGCGTAGCGTACTTCACTTTGTCCTCTTCAGTACACTTACTTATGGCAAACACCGATTCGACCTTCTCGGTCCACCGTTTCAATCCGATCGGTCCTTCGGTTCCATCAAATTCCAAAGGTTTGCAGGCAGTGAATTCTTTGTAGGTGCATCCTACACGATTTCCTGTACTGCTAGATCCAAGGTCATTGTTGGTATGTAGCGCAGCCTGTACTGCGGCTATGTTTGAAGCTAGAAAAGTACGGAATTCCTCTTCATTCATATTCACGGTGTGTCGAGTAGTCGGTGCCATTTCCTTCAAAATAGTCAAATGGAACAAGTTAATCATACAGAATATTAAGAGTATTTAATAGTATTTCGTAGCATAATATGAACTCATTTATAAAAGCTTTTTCTTCATTTTAGCATTTTATAAGTTTAAATTCGGGTAGTACCGACCCGTTAAGTTCATACTTAGTAGCTAATATACAATTCAACTACTACAATTCTATATGAAAAACTGATTATTATAATATTTCGCGTTCAAACTTTTATACAATATTTTACAAACTTACAATACCGCTTATTTTACATAAAGCATGAAATATAGCACACAATAACTTTGATACAAGATAGTTGTGAAGATAATTCTAGCTAGTACACAAGTCGTTCAGCAAAGGCAATAAAGACACGTAATTCATACGTCCAGAAACAAGTCATGCATTCTGGTTTTACTAGGACTACTTCCCATCCTTGGTCTTGTGGAACATAACTGTTATGGCCGTTGATAAGACGGCGTGTTGTAACGTCATTAAAGGAACGAGGGTTACGTAATGACCAACAGTCTCGTAATAACCTAAAAACCTCGTTTCTTACCCCAATTACCGACTCCGTCACTTGTGGGAACTTTTTGTTTAATAGTTGTAGCCCGATGTTCTTGTTCTCACTTTGGTGAGAAGCGAACATTACTAACCCGTAAGCATAACATGCTTCTTTATGTTGCATGTTAGCCGCTTTTTCTAAATCACGAAGTCCTATATTCGGATATATTGAGTCAAAATAATTTCTTAACCCGTTGCATAAAATAGCATTTGGGTTCCCCGCAATATATGCGTCAAAGTAAACACATCGTAACTTATGGGTTTCCCAATGTGATATCCCCCATCTTTCAAATGAAAGCCTTTTATAAACCAAGGCATTCTTGGAACGTTCTTCGAATGTCTTACAAACTGATTTTGCCATAAATAGTTGTGCCGAGGAATTCTGACCGACTCTAGACAAGATTTCATCAATCATGTCTCCGAGTAAGTCTTCTAAAATATTGGGTTGTCTATCCATGTTGTGTTTTTATATTGTAAAATAGACAAGAGTTAGATTCATAAAAGATACTTATTAATACAAGCAATTTTTACATATATCGTAAAGCATAAGCACACTATATTACATATATTACACCGCACAAATACAACTATCTTATTCCGACTCACTCGTTTCTTCTTTTTCGAACTTGGTTCTTTTTGCTAAGTTTTTAGGGATATATGATGTTCCCCTAATACGAGCCGTCGTTTTCCACATTGGTCTAGAAAAACCTGGTGGTTTAGAGGTTCCCGGGTTATTGTTACAACTTAAGAAATACTGGTGTTGACGATACATATAAAGTTCATCGGGGTTGGAATCAGATTTCTCTATTTTTATGCCCTTTCCCTTATTGTTCTCTTTTGCCTTTTTAAATTCAGTTGGGGTAATTTCTATAACATCATCGGAATCCTCGTCGGGATCCGATTCATCGGAGAATTGGTAATCCTCCCAATATTTTGCTTCCTTGGCGGAAACACCGTTGACCATAATTAACCTTGATCGGTTGGTTGAGGATTTTCTTTTACTTAACCGTTTTATTATTTCCCCCACTGGTTCTAGTTCTTCTTCCGGTTCCGATTCTTCTTCCGGTTCCGATTCTTCTTCTGGTTCCGATTCTTCTTCCGGTTCCGACTCTTCTTCCGGTTCCTCTTCGGGAACTTGTGAATCAGTCCACGAATCATTCTAATTTACATTTGACTCTTCATTATTATTAGGTGAGTCAATGGGACTTGTTCTAGAGGTAGACATCTATCACATAATATTAAACGCGTTAAGAGATTAATATATCACATAATATTCACATGTTAAACATATATAGTTTCCAACAAAATTTGTTAAGCAATCATTTTTTAAGTAAACACGGTCGAAGTCCAGACTCACTAATGCATCCTAACAAACTCGATAAGACACACTAATGCAAAATTCTGGTTCTCTAAGACCAACGCTATACCAACTGAAATGTTCCGTTCATATTGATTATAAACGTTCCATATTAATTGATTTCGTCGCGAGGGTTTGACCTCTATATGAGACGTTTTTCAAAGACTGCATTCATTTTTAAAAAAACCATAACCTTTATTTTATCTTTAAAGGTTTAAAAAGCATTACTTAGATTATCAAATAATGATAATCTAAAATATACCGTTTACACACGACCATTACATAATGGTTTACAATAAGAATATATTACATCAAAAATAAGTTTCTTGAATGCAGTTTTTACATAATATCATACAAGCATGGACTCCAAATATTGTCCTTATTTTAGTATGCAACAGCGGAAGCTCTTAATAATCACCTGAGAATAAACATGCTTAAAACGTCAACAAAAATATTGGTGAGTTATAAGTTTAACCTATATATTATCAAATCATAATAATAGACCACAAGATTTCATATTTCAATACACATCCCATACATAGAGATAAAAATCATTCATATGGTGAACACCTGGTAACCGACATTAACAAGATGCATATATATAAGAATATCCCCATCATTCCGGGACACCCTTCGGATATGATATAAATTTCAAAGTACTAAAGCATCCGGTACTTTGGATGGGGTTTGTTAGGCCCAATAGATCTATCTTTAGGATTTGCGTAAATTAGGGTGTCTGTTCCCTAATTCTTAGATTACCAGACTTAATAAAAAGGGGCATATTCGATTTCGATAATTCAACCATAGAATGTAGTTTCACGTACTTGTGTCTATTTTGTAAATCATTTATAAAACCTGCATGTATTCTCATCCCAAAAATATTAGATTTTAAAAGTGGGACTATAACTCACTTTCACAGATTTTTACTTCGTCGGGAAGTAAGACTTGGCCACTGGTTGATTCACGAACCTATAACAATATATACATATATATCAAAGTATGTTCAAAATATATTTACAACACTTTTAATATATTTGATGTTTTAAGTTTATTAAGTCAGCTGTCCTCGTTAGTAACCTACAACTAGTTGTCCACAGTTAGATGTACAGAAATAAATCGATAAATATTATCTTGAATCAATCCACGACCCAGTGTATACGTATCTCAGTATTGATCACAACTCAAACTATATATATTTTGGAATCAACCTCAACCCTGTATAGCTAACTCCAACATTCACATATAGAGTGTCTATGGTTGTTCCGAAATATATATAGATGTGTCGACATGATAGGTCGAAACATTGTATACATGTCTATGGTATCTCAAGATTACATAATATACAATACAAGTTGATTAAGTTATGGTTGGAATAGATTTGTTACCAATTTTCACGTAGCTAAAATGAGAAAAATTATCCAATCTTGTTTTACCCATAACTTCTTCATTTTAAATCCGTTTTGAGTGAATCAAATTGCTATGGTTTCATATTGAACTCTATTTTATGAATGTAAACAGAAAAAGTATAGGTTTATAGTCAGAAAAATAAGTTACAAGTCGTTTTTGTAAAGGTAGTCATTTCAGTCGAAAGAACGACGTCTAGATGACCATTTTAGAAAACATACTTCCACTTTGAGTTTAACCATAATTTTTGGATATAGTTTCATGTTCATAATAAAAATCATTTTCCCAGAATAACAACTTTTAAATCAAATTTATCATAGTTTTTAATTAACTAACCCAAAACAGCCCGCGGTGTTACTACGACGGCGTAAATCCGGTTTTACGGTGTTTTTCATGTTTCCAAGTTTTAAATCATTAAGTTAGCATATCATATAGATATAGAACATGTGTTTAGTTGATTTTAAAAGTCAAGTTAGAAGGATTAACTTTTATTTGCGAACAAGTTTAGAATTAACTAAACTATGTTCTAGTGATTACAAGTTTAAACCTTCGAATAAGATAGCTTTATATGTATGAATAGAATGATGTTATGAACATCATTACTACCTCAAGTTCCTTGGATAAACCTACTGGAAATGAGAAAAATAGATCTAGCTTCAAAGGATCCTTGGATGGCTTGAAAGTTCTTGAAGCAGAATCATGACACGAAAACAATTTCAAGTAAGATTTCCACTCGAAATAAGATTGTTATAGTTATAGAAATTGAATTAAAGTTTGAATATGATTATTACCTTGTATTAGAAAGATAACCTACTGTAAGTAACAAAGGTTTCTTGATCTTGGATGATTACTTGGAATGGATTTAGAAAACTTGGAAGTAAACTTGCAATCTTGGAAGTATTCTTGATTTTATGAAACTAGAACTTTTGGAATTTATGAAGAACACTTAGAACTTGAATATAGAACTTGAGAGAGATCAATTAGATGAAGAAAATTGAAGAATGAAAGTGTTTGTAGGTGTTTTTGGTCTTTGGTGTATGGATTAGATATAAAGGATATGTAATTTTGTTTTCATGTAAATAAGTCATGAATGATTACTCATATTTTTGTAATTTTATGAGATATTTCATGCTAGTTGCCAAATGATGGTTCCCACATGTGTTAGGTGACTCACATGGGCTGCTAAGAGCTGATCATTGGAGTGTATATACCAATAGTACATACATCTAAAATCTGTGTATTGTACGAGTACGAATACGGGTGCATACGAGTAGAATTGTTGATGAAACTGAACGAGGATGTAATTGTAAGCATTTTTGTTAAGTAGAAGTATTTTGATAAGTGTCTTGAAGTCTTTCAAAAGTGTATGAATACATATTAAAATACTACATGTATATACATTTTAACTGAGTCGTTAAATCATCGTTAGTCGTTACATGTAAGTGTTGTTTTGAAACCTTTAGGTTAACGATCTTGTTAAATGTTGTTAACCCAATGTTTATAATATCAAATGAGATTTTAAATTATTATATTATCATGATATTATGATATATTAATATATCTTAATATGATATATACATTTAAATGTCGTTACAACTATAATCGTTACATATATGTCTCGTTTCGAAATCCTTAAGTTAGTAGTCTTGTTTTTACTTATGTAGTTCATTGTTAATACACTTAATGATATATTTAATTATCATATTATCATGTTATATATAATATAACAATGTATTAATATGCTTCATATATATTTATTAAGACGTGGTTATAACGATAATCATTATATGTATCGTTTCGAGTTTCATACTTCAATAGTCTCCTTTTTAAGTATATAACTTATTGTTACTATTTTTAATGAGATACTTGATGATCATTATATCATGTTAAACATATATATTTATTCATTTATGTATCATCATGTCATATACAACTTATAGCGTTCGTGAATCATTGGTCAAACTGGGTAATCAGACGTTTACAAAATTTCCGTTTCAATTAACCAAGTCTTAACAAGTTTGATTTCTTAACATGTTGGAAACATTTAATCATGTAAATATAGTTTTCATTAAACATATAATCATAGAAAGGTTCGGAAAAGTTCGGGTCACTACAGTACCTACCCGTTAAATAAATTTCGTCCCGAAATTTTAAGCGATTGGAGGTGTTGGCTCATCTTCTGGAAATAAGTGCGGGTACTTCTTCCTCATCTGATCTTCTCGTTCCCAGGTGAACTCGGGTCCTCTACGAGCATTCCATCGAACCTTAACAATCGGTATCTTGTTTTGTTTAAGTCTCTTAACCTCACGATCCATTATTTCAACGGGTTCTTCAATGAATTGAAGTTTTTCATTGATTTGGATTTCGTCCAACGGAATAGTGAGATCTTCTTTAGCAAAACATTTCTTCAAATTCGAGACGTGGAAAGTGTTATGTACAGCAACGAGTTGTTGAGGTAACTCAAGTCGGTAAGCTACTGGTCCGACACGATCAATAATCTTGAATGGTCCAATATACCTTGGATTTAGTTTCCCTCGTTTACCAAATCGAACAACACCTTTCCAAGGTGCAACCTTAAGCATGACCATCTCTCAAATTTCAAATTCTATATCTTTTCTTTTAATGTCGGTGTAGTTCAAAAGACTAGTTACATTACAATGTTTAACGTACGAATGAAACCTATGCGACACAATTTAAAGTAGTCAAAAGACGCTCCAACTATGCATGTATACTTGACATCCAAGCAAGTATCAAAAAGAGTGCGGAAGCATGTATCAAGTAGCTTTCAAGGACCTGAGAAAAACATATAGAAAACTGTCAACGAAAACATTGGTGAAATCATAGGTGTTTTAGTAAACGTTGCATTTGAACCACAAGATTTAATATAATATGATTATCTAAATCATTTTCATTCCAAAGTTATTTGTTTCGCGGGCACCCAATTATCAAACTTAACTGTTTTGCACCCTTTGCGTAGTGTTAGAACATACACTAGACCCGAAAATATATTTCATCCGCTAATGGTAGCGAACCGTCCGAATGAGGCTCGTCAAGCCCATGTGATCACATAATATAAGTTCTCGTTTACACCCTGCAAGTGTAACTAATGATAATTGAATTGATTATTTTTGTTCAAACCCGTACGTGGAATGTTCGTTTTCGTACTTGTGTTCAAAGTGTAAAGTATGATACGTATATGTTTCTCATCCCATAGTTTAAAGCATAAAAGTTGTTTGAAAGATGGGACTATGATCTCACCTTGAGTGCACGTATGAAAAGTACTTCACAAAGTAACGTGTCCGAAGAATAATGCTAGTCTTGATCTAAACAAATAGGTCGTATCAATAACGGTAAACACAATAGGTCAAAGATGTTCAATTAGTCATATGGCTCGTTACGACTCGATTATGTAGCATGTGAAATCAAATTGTCAAGTTTCATGCAAGATACAAGTATAGAAACAAGTTAGGAAGGTTACAGAATCATTTGGTTAAGTTTGACAAAAAAGTCAAACTTTGGTCGGTCAAAGTCAACGAAAAAGTCAACACGTTCGGGTCGGGTCCCGAACTATTTTTCTGAGGTTTTTAATCATATATGAGCATGTTAGAACAAGTTACATGTGAATCGGAGGTGCGTAGCATAGCAAACATTATTCAAAAATCGACAAAGTTGGACAGACCACTTTGGCGCGCCGCGCGGGTATATGGCGCACCGCGCCATTACCTGTGCAGAGAATTCTGGCAGTTTTTAAGTTTTATGCACGAACCTAACTTCAACCAATCACCATTTATGACCCGCAAACAACCAAAGCATGTATCTTATATCATCGGAAAGGTATTTTGACAAGGAAAACAACTAAACACATTTCATCCATCACATTTACTTTTACAACAACCAAAATTACATTCAAAGTTCCTCATTAAATGCACTCAAGTTCATAAATGAAATTCGATGATTCGGCAACCAATTTATATGAATGATATGCCGTTTCGAAGGTGATCAAGCATACAATACAACCTAACACTTACAAATAACATTTCATGTCATTCAAAGCATCAAAAGTTCATTTCAAGTTCATCAAACCCTAACCCAAATCCACCAAAACCAATAATCAAGTTTATGAAGTTTTCTAAAACAACCTACACATCAAATTGAAGCTAGTGCTACTAGTAACACATTTAATACTTGCACTTTACCATAACAACAACATTTAAGCAACCAAATTACCAAATCAAACACACCAAAGTTCATATTTAAGCTAGTTACTTCAAATAACGAAATCGAGCATATAAATCATATAATCATGTTAGACTTGAGCCATAGACACTAATTAACAACTTTATAAGTTAAAAACATCAAGAACACAAAATCTAGTGATTTTAGAAAGTTACCCAAACTTGATGAAATCGGTATGGAATCGAAGAGAAAGATGAGATGATTCCGAATATGCAATTTGTTTAGATGGATGCTTGCTCGATTTGATTTAGATGATGATTCTTGAAATTGGAGAATTTAGAGAAAATATGGAAGTAGAAGAAGAAAAGGGAAATGAAAAAGAAAAGATGGGGGTGGGGGTTGACTAGTCAAAGGCTAGTCACCTCTTTGGCATTTTGGCGTAACTAGTCCCTCAAGTTCGTTTGCGGGTGCGTGAAATACCTAGACGAGATATTTTTAAAACACGTATTAACCGGAGATGTTATAAACATATAACGGGATTTAAATAGTTAAACGGAAAAGTAAACGGAAAAAGGCGGGATGTAACATTACCTACTCCTTAAAAGAAATTTCGTCCCGAAATTTAAGTAGGCGTAGTAGTTGTTGTTTCTTCCTCGGGATCTTGCGTTTCCGGAGCCGGGAATAAATGAGGGTATTTCTTTTGCATTTGATCTTGCCTTTCCCAAGTAAACTCGGGTCCCCTTTTAGCGTTCCAACGGACTTTAACAATCGGAATTCGGCTTTGTTTCAATGTCTTGACGGAGGTGTCCACAATTTCAACCGGTTCCTCCACAAAATGAAGTTTGTCATCAATAGTAAGTTCCTCGAGAGGGATGACGATATCGGGTTCGGCAAGACACTTTTTCAAGTTAGATACATGGAAGGTAGGATGAACGGAGTTCAATTGATGCGGAAGATCTAAACGATAAGCAACGGTTCCAATACGCTCCAAGATTTCGAAAGGACCAATATACCGCGGATTTAGCTTCCCGCGTTTCCCAAAACGGATTACACCTTTCCAAGGTACGAATTTCAACATGACGCGGTCACCGACTTGAAATTCAAGGTCGTTGTGTCTTTTGTCGGTATAGCACTTTTGACGACTCCGGGCCGTCCGAAGCCTATCTCGGATTTGAACGATCTTTTCGGTGGTTTCGTGAATGAGTTCGGGTCCGGTGATTTGTACGTAGCCTACTTCGGCCCAACAAAGGGGAGAACGGCATTTTCGGCCATATAATGCTTGGAATGGGGCGGCTTTTATACTCGCGTGATAACTATTGTTGTAAGAGAACTCGGTGAGAGGTAAGTGCTTGTCCCAAGCTTTTCCAAAATCAACCACGCAAGCTCGTAACATGTCCTCTAAGGTTTGAATTGTACGTTCGCTTTGTCCATCAGTTTGAGGATGATATGTGGTGCTCATGTCTAAACGCGTTCCCAACGCTTCTTGCAAGGTACGCCAAAATCTAGAAACAAAACAGCCACCTCGGTCGGAGATAATCGATAAAGGTACACCGTGTCGAGCTACGATCTCCTTTATGTAAAGTTGTGCAAGTTTCTCCATTTTGTCGGTTTCTTTCATAGCGAGAAAGTGTGCGGATTTGGTGAGACGGTCAACAATAACCCAAATGGTATCATAACCGCCCGTCGTTTTTGGTAACTTGGTGATGAAGTCCATCGTTATTCTTTCCCACTTCCATTGCGGGATTTCGGGTTGTTGAAGTAACCCGGACGGTCTTTGGTGTTCGGCTTTGACTTTGGAACATGTCAAACACTTGGCAACATAAGTAGCTACGTCCCTTTTGATGTTCGGCCACCAATATTGTTCTTTAAGGTCGTGGTACATCTTATTGGCACCGGGGTGAATCGAGTATCGTGACTTATAGGCTTCATCTAAAATAAGGCTTCGTAGGTCCCCATAACTAGGCACCCAAATCCTTTCGGCGAAATATCGGAGTCCGGTCTCTCTAATTTCGAATCGAGAGATGAGAATGTTCAAGAGCTCGTGTGAAATGTTTTCATCCTTGAGAGCCTCATCTTGGGCTACCCGAATTTGGCTATTAAGGTTGGTGTGGATGGTGATGTTTAAGGCTCGGACACGAAGAGGCACCGCTCTTTCATTTTGACTTAAGGCATCGGCTACTACATTTGCCTTCCCGGGATGGTAACGAAGCTCGCAATCGTAATCGTTTAAGGTTTCAATCCACCTTCGTTGTCTCATGTTTAGTTGCTTTTGGTCGAAGATGTGTTGGAGACTTTTGTGATCGGTAAAGATAGTACTCTTGGTTCCATAAAGATAGTGTCTCCGCATTTTAAGTGCAAAGACAACGGCTCCAAGTTCGAGATCGTGTGTCGTGTAGTTTCGTTCATGAATTTTGAGTTGTCGAGAAGCATAAGAAATGACTTTCGTTCGTTGCATCAACACACACCCAAAACCATGTTTCGAGGCATCGCAATACACAACAAAATCGTCATTACCTTCGGGAAGTGACAAGATAGGAGCAGTGGTTAGCTTTGTTTTCAAGATTTGAAATGCGGATTCTTGTTCGGTCGCTCAATTGAATTTCTTTCCCTTGTGAGTTAAAGCGGTTAGAGGACGAGCAACCAAAGAGAAATCCTTGATGAATCTACGGTAGTATTCGGCGAGACCCAAGAATTGACGAATGTGAGTAGGAGTAGTGGGAGTCTCCCATTTACTAATGGCTTCGATTTTCGTTGGATCGACTTTAATACCTTGGTCACTTACAAAATGACCAAGAAATTGAACTTCCTTCAACCAAAATTCACACTTGGAGAATTTAGCATAGAGTCGTTCTTGTCTTAAAAGTTCAAGCACGAGCCGGAGGTGTTCCTCGTGTTCATCTTCGCTTTTAGAATAAACCAAAATATCATCGATGAACACGATAACGAATTTGTCAAGATACAGTTTGCACACGCGGTTCATAAGATCCATGAACACCGCCGGTGCGTTAGTGAGACCAAATGGCATTACAAGAAATTCATAACTCCCATAACGAGTTCGGAAAGCGGTTTTGGAGACATCTTCCCCCTTAACCCTTAATTGATGATAACCCGAGTGGAGATCGATTTTTGAATATACACAAGACCCTTGTAGTTGATCAAAGAGGTCATCGATGCGAGGAAGATGATATCGGTTTTTAACCGTCAATTTTTTTAGTTCAAGATAATCAATGTACATTCGTAGGGATCCGTCTTTCTTTTTAAAAAACAAAATCGGAGCGCCCCAAGGTGAATGGCTAGGTTGGATAAAACCACGATCAAGTAGTTCTTGGATTTGACTTTGCAATTCTTGCATCTCGGATGGAGCGAGTCTATAAGGTGCACGTGCTACGGGTGCGGCCCCCGGAATAAGATCGATTTGGAATTCAACCGGTCGATGAGGTGGAAGACCCGGCAATTCATCGGGAAATACATCGGAATAGTCACTAACAATTGGCACATCATCGATGTGCTTCTCATCGGACTCGACTTTCTTAACGTGAGCAAGGATCGCAAAACAACCCTTATGGAGTAGTTTTCTAACTTTAATGCATGAAACGAGGTTGAGTCCGGTGCAACTCTTATCGCCATAGACGATCAAAGGTTCACCATTCTCGATAGGAATTTGGATTGCGTTAAGATCACAAAGGATGTGAGATTTCGTTTTGGCTAGCCAATTCATACTGATGATTACATCGAAACTTCCTAGTTCCATGGGTATCAAGTCAATTTCAAACTCATTACCCAAAATGTTTAACGTACACCCCCGGTAATATTTGTCGGCACTCAATAGTTTTCTGTTGGCCACTTCAATGGTATAAGTGGTATCTAGTGAAAGTGGTGGAGTATTAAAAGAATGAGTCAAAGTCTTGGATACAAAACTCTTATCGGCACCCGAATCGAATAAACAAGTAACATAAGTGTTGTTGAGGAGAAACATACCCGTGACTAATTCATTGTCATCTCGGGCTTCCTCGGTGTTGATGTTGAAAGCTCGTCCGCGCGTGTTGGTGTTGGCTTTCTTCTTCGGACACGCATTTCTAAAATGACCCGTTTGGCCACATTCATTACAAGTACCCGATTTTGGTGCATTGGGCACCTTTTGAGCGACGGGAGCGGCACTTCTACAATCGTTGGCCACATGACCACCCCTTTGGCACCGGTGGCAAAATAGATTGCTACATTCACCATAGTGGTGTTTGTGGCATTTGTTGCAAAAGGGTTTATTTTCGCCATAACTTTTCTTGGCGTCGGAGGTGAAAGGCTTTTTGGTGAAGTTGTTGTTGTAGTTGTTGCTTGATTGGGGGGCTTCCCATTTTCTTTTGTTGCCGCCCGATTTATCCTCGGCCTTAGGTGCCGGAACTACAATTTCGTCAACCGTTTCGATCAATTGGCGGGCCATGTTCAAAGCTTGTTGTAGGTTAGCGGGTTTGGATGACATCACTCCTTGTTTGATGCTCTTTGGAAGACCATCCATATAGAGTTCAACCCTTTGAGATTCGGGGTTCACGAGGTTGGGACACATCAAGGATAGCTTGGCGTATCGTTGATTGTAGGCCTTGAGATCGTTTCGGACCGCCTTTAAAGTCCTTACCTCTTGTTCGAGCTTTCGGGTTTCTTCACGAGGGAAAAATTCGACGATCATTCTCTCTCTCAAATCGGCCCAAGAGAGGGTGTGAGCTTCATCGGTACCCACCGATTGTACATACGTGTTCCACCACGTGAGGGCGATACCGGCAAAGGTGTGGGTGGAATATTTGACTTTATCTTGGTCTCGACAACCGCTTATGCTAAAAACGGCTTCCGTTTGTTCGAACCATCGAGTGAGTACAACCGGTCCCCTGGTTCCATCAAAAGTGTAAGGTTTGCACCCCATGAAGGCTTTGTAGGATCACCCTTCGCTTGAGTTATCGGCCCCTTGATTGTTGTTGTGGTTGTTGTTATTGTTGGAGGAGTGATCGGCCATGGCCGCTTCCACGGCGGTGGCTATCATTCGTTGTAGTGCTTGTTCGGGAGTCTCATGGCGTGGCACACGACGAGGAGGCATTGTTCCTTCAAAACACAAGAATACCGTTGATTAGTATTCTTAATAATACTAACCATGATATGGAATAAGGATAGAGAGAAATTTTTCCTTGACTCGCCTTAAATTCTTTATGTCATAATGTCGGAATGTTCATATGAGTCACCGTAATATAATCTCGGAAATTATATTACCCTAATTCATATGTGCATTCGACACTAATTCATATAGTCAAGGTGGCGCGTCAAATGAATCAAGTAACGTGAGATTAAGATTGAATAAGAATTAGATATGATAGACGAGTTCGAGTATAATGCACAAGTAATCAAGTAATTCCTACTTCAAGTCTAGATGCCGGTTATAGTCTAGACTCACCAATGTACCCTGTGACTCGGGATCGACACCAATGAACTCTAAATCCCTACAACCAACGCTCTGATACCATCTGTAGCGACCCGACCAAAACATGTTTGACGGCTCCGACTACTTAGGTCCCGTTACGTGGTCATAAGTCTTTATCATGACGTTTGACCAAAATATGTCGCATTTATTTCATAAGTAAAAGGATGTTTCAAGTTTACAAATGTAGTTCAAAAGACTAGTTACATTACAATGTTTAACGTACGAATGAAACCAATGCGACACAATTTAAAGTAGTCAAAAGACACTCCAACTATGCATGTATACTCGACATCCAAGCAAGTATCAAAAAGAGTGCGGAAGCATGTATCAAGTAGCTTTCAAGGACCTGAGAAAAACATATAGAAAACTGTCAACGAAAACATTGGTGAAATCATAGGTGTTTTAGTAAACGTTGCATTTGAACCACAAGATTTAATATAATATGATTATCTAAATCATTTGCATTCCAAAGTTATTTGTTTCGCGGGCACCCAATTATCAAACTTAACTGTTTTGCACCCTTTGCGTAGTGTTAGAACATACACTAGACCCGAAAATATATTTCATCCGCTAACGGTAGCGAACCGTCCGAATGAGGCTCGTCAAGCCCATGTGATCACATAATATAAGTTCTCGTTTACACCCTGCAAGTGTAACTAATGATAATTGAATTGAGGATTTTTGTTCAAACCCGTACGTGGAATGTTCGTTTTCGTACTTGTGTTCAAAGTGTAAAGTATGATACGTATATGTTTCTCATCCCATAGTTTAAAGCATAAAAGTTGTTTGAAAGATGGGACTATGATCTCACCTTGAGTGCACGTATGAAAAGTACTTCACAAAGTAACGTGTGCGAAGAATAATGCTAGTCTTGACCTAAACAAATAGGTCGTATCAATAACGGTAAACACAATAGGTCAAAGATGTTCAATTAGTCCTATGGCTCGTTACGACTCGATTATGTAGCATGTGAAATCAAATTGTCAAGTTTCATGCAAGATACAAGTATAGAAACAAGTTAGGAAGGTTGCATAATCATTTGGTTAAGTTTGACAAAAAGTCAAACTTTGGTCGGTCAAAGTCAACGAAAAAGTCAACACGTTCGGGTCGGGTCCCGAACTATTTTTCTGAGGTTTTTAATCATATATGAGCATGTTAGAACAAGTTACATGTGAATCGGAGGTGCGTAGCATAGCAAACATTATTCAAAAATCGACAAAGTTGGACAGACCACTTTGGCGCGCCGCGTGGGTATATGGCGCGCCGCGCCATTACCTGTGCAGAGAATTCTGGCAGTTTTTAAGTTTTATGCACGAACCTAACTTCAACCAATCATCATTTATGACCCGCAAACAACCAAAGCATGTATCTTATATCATCGGAAAGGTATTTTGACAAGGAAAACAACTAAACACATTTCATCCATCACATTTACTTTTACAACAACCAAAATCACATTCAAAGTTCCTCATTAAATGCACTCAAGTTCATAAATGAAATTCGATGATTCGGCAACCAATTTATATGAATGATATGCCGTTTCGAAGGTGATCAAGCATACAATACAACCTAACACTTACAAATAACATTTCATGTCATTCAAAGCATCAAAAGTTCATTTCAAGTTCATCAAACCCTAACCCAAATCCACCAAAACCAATAATCAAGTTTATGAAGTTTTCTAAAATAACCTACACATCAAATTGAAGCTAGTGCTACTAGTAACACATTTAATACTTGCACTTTACCATAACAACAACATTTAAGCAACCAAATTACCAAATCAAACACACCAAAGTTCATATTTAAGCTAGTTATTTCAAATAACGAAATCGAGCATATAAATCATATAATCATGTTAGACTTGAGCCATAGACACTAATTAACAACTTTATAAGTTAAAAACATCAAGAACACAAAATCTAGTGATTTTAAAAAGTTACCCAAACTTGATGAAATCGGTATAGAATCGAAGAGAAAGATGAGAGGATTCCGAATATGCAATTTGTTTAGATGGATGCTTGCTCGATTTGATTTAGATGATGATTCTTGAAATTGGAGAATTTAGAGAAAATATGGAAGTAGAAGAAGAAAAGGGAAATGAAAAAGAAAAAGAAAAGATGGGGGTGGGGGTTGACTAGTCAAAGGCTAGTCACCTCTTTGGCATTTTAGCGAAACTAGTCCCTCAAGTTCGTTTACGGGTGCGTGAAATACCTAGACGAGATATTTTTAAAACACGTATTAACCGGAGATGTTATAAACATATAACGGGATTTAAATAGTTAAACGGAAAAGTAAACGGAAAAAGGCGGGATGTTACACTGGGCGCCCGGTAACAACTGATCATTCGAGTGACTTGCATGTTAGCAACGAAGTTTGGGCGAGATTGTATAACATCTTTGTTAAGAATTATAACCCGAACTTCTTAAACTAGAAGCTTACTATAAGTGGAAGCTTTCCATAAATAATAGGTTTCTAAAAAATTGAAACTTTTGAGAAATAGGAACTTTTCTCGAAAAACCGTCATTGTTAATATAGTTTACTATATTAATAAACAAACTTTATGTCTATTAGACATTAACTAATCAAACATTATATCTCTAGGTTGAAATCTCCGATTACATACTCCGTTCTTACTACTTGCGTGGAATATCTACTTGCTACTAATGTGAACTTCTTAGCCCCGCTTTTTAACTATCTTTATATACTTATTTTGAACTTTTGGGGTGAGACACATGCTTGCTTTCAAACTGTTTTACGCTTAGACACAAGTACCCGAAAGCTGTTTAACTGTGCTGAGATGCTTTGATTCATGCTAAATCCCTGCCATGATATCGTTAATTGCTACGTATAAACGCAAACTTAATTATTGTGAGTAGGCCTATTGAGAGTGACGTCTCTAGCCATTTGACCGTTGGTTTTTGGTTACATAATAATGATTAAAACGACACTGACAGTTCAAGGTGTCATGGGGTAACTTTGTTTAGTTTCGATATCATAACTTCAGCATCTGCTTTTGATAACTAAATCTTGTGGTCTAAAACTATATTAAACCTATGTTGTTCACTCAACCATTTTTGGTTGACACTTTAAGCATGTTTTGTCTCAGGTGAAGATTGCTAAAGATTGCGTGCTATTTGGACTTTGCTGCTTTTGGAGTCCGCATTTTATCATTTATATTACTGCCTTAAAACACCTAGATTACATTTACATTTTTAAAGGATTCATTTGTAATGACTTATATTTTTCCGTTGCTTTAATACATTGGTTTTTAATTAAAACGTCTCATATACAGTCGTTCTCGCTTTACACTTGTGTTATGATATTGGTTAGTCACATATGACCACCGGTCCCATTTAAGGGGTGTGACACCATATTACATACTCGGTATATGTTTTGAAATGATTGTCTGCTTAAAAAACAAAACAAAAAAAACCAGAAAATATAACTAATCTCCCCAATAATTTTTTTTTTTTTTTTTTTAAAGGCAAACCTACAATTTACACATAAAACCACAAATATTTACATCTCACTGCCTCACGCGAGGCTTGAACCCACAACCTCTTAGTTGAATGGTTCCTCTCATACCGCTAGGCCAAATGCCCTTTGGTTCCCCATTAATATTAAATCATTTATTTCTTAAATAGAATTAATCACTCAAATAAAATTAATCACTTTCTTGAATACCTACAAATCTTTCTTAAATTCAATAAAAATTTATAGGTGACAAGTTTTTGAAACGAAGAAGTAACAAATGCATTTAAGATTCAATACAAACTCTTATGAAACATATTTTCTACACGAACACATTATATAATTGGTACATTTTTGAATATTTATAGAAAGTGTTAGTGCATTAATGAAATGTAATCATAGAGCCATGTGGCATTCCATTGTGGAGATCAAGAGTTCGATTTCATGCAACCACTAAATTATTTTTTCTATGAAAATGGAGGTTCGCCTGCAATGACTTCGAGCTGCTCGCAAAATGAGTAGTCGCCCTTGAATTAATAATCAGTTCAAAAAACGTTAGATACTAGGGTTTAAAAAAAGCCATGCATAAATCTATCATAAATAACGGTTGATATAATATTGATTTTTTAATCACGGTTATTCAATTGTTACCATGTATTTTGTCGCATGTGAACGATAATCTTTAGTGATTTCGTTAAAAAATTCTAAATTTATTTGACAAATATTGACTCCTTAAATACTGTTTATGCCACGAAATATTTTCCGTGTAAATAAACATAAAATCCCAAAACTTCACAAAACACACATGTGTGTGGTTATATATAAATGAAACTTGATTATATATTTACTCATTTCATCAACTCTACTTGCTTTCTAATATAATATAATCTACTATATACAAAAACATGATAGAGGGTCGAAGTCATACTAGTAGTGGTGGTAGTATGAAAGAAATAGGAAACATATGCCGCCACGTCATCACCGGCCGGTGGTTCATGGTGTTTGCCTCCCTTCTCATCATGTCAGTCTCCGGTGCAACTTACATGTTTGGTTCATACTCGGGTGACATAAAAACTTCTTTAGGATATGACCAAACTACCCTTAACCTTCTTAGTACATTCAAAGATTTAGGTACAAATGTTGGGGTCATTTCAGGGCTAATCAATGAAATCTCACCACCTTGGGTTGTCTTACTAATTGGTGCAACCATGAACTTCATAGGTTATTTCATGATATGGCTTTCGGTTACTAAAAAGATCGAAAAACCACGATTATGGCAAATGTGTTTGTACATTTGTATCGGTGCGAATTCACAAACATTTGCTAATACAGGTGCATTAGTTAGTTGTGTTAAAAATTTCCCACAAAGTAGAGGTGTTGTATTAGGTCTTTTAAAGGGTTTTGTAGGTTTAAGTGGTGCTATTATTACACAAGTGTATCATGCGGTTTATGGGTACGATTCGAGGTCGTTGATCTTGTTTATTGGATGGCTTCCGGCTGCGGTTTCTATCGTGTTTCTAAGGATCGTTCGGGTTATGAAAGTGGTTCGACAAAAGAATGAGTTGAGAATGTTTTATAAGTTTCTTTATTTCTCACTTGTGCTAGCAGGGTTTCTTATGGTTATAATTATAATCCAAAATAGTATCAAGTTTAGTCATACAAAGTTTATGATAAGTGCTTCTATTGTTGCGATCTTACTTGTTGCACCTATTTTGGTGGTGTTTCAAGAAGAGTTAAGGCTATGGAAGATTAAACGAGAAATGGTTGATAATGTTATGATTTCGCCGGTTAAAGATGTCATAAACGGTTCGAACACAAGTCGCCTTGATCAATCACCATTATTAGATGAATCGGAAAAGGCGGTTTCATGTTGGAAAACCGCGTTTACGCCACCTAAAAGAGGGGAGGACTTCACCATTTTACAAGCATGTTTTAGCATTGACATGTTGATATTGTTTACAACTACTACTTTTGGTATAGGTGGAACCTTAACCGCGATCGATAACCTAGGACAAATCGGGCGGTCTCTCGGCTACCCACAAAAATCGGTCACCACATTCGTTTCGCTTGTGAGTATTTGGAATTATTTGGGTCGAGTTGGGTCGGGTTTTCTTTCGGAAACCTTGTTAACCAAGTACAAGTTTCCAAGACCATTGATGCTCACTTTTGTGCTTTTTATCTCATGTGTTGGACATGTTTTAATAGCATTTGGTGTACCAAACTCACTTTATATTTCTTCTATTATAATGGGCTTTTGTTTTGGAGCACAATGGCCATTAATTTATGCAATCATATCCGAATTATTCGGGTTAAAATACTACTCAACATTGTACAATCTAGGAGCCGGGGCAAGCCCGGTCGGGTCATATCTTCTCAATGTGGTCATTGCGGGTCGTCTTTATGATAAAGAAGCGACCCGACAACTAAGAGAAAAAGGGATAGTCCGAAAAGATGGGGATGATCTAACTTGTATAGGTGTAGACTGTTACAGAATGTCGTTTCTTATTATAACTGCAACAACGATATTTGCATGTTTAATTTCGATTGTTTTAGTGATTCGAACAAGAAGTTTCTATCGTGGCGATATTTATAAGAGATTTCGAGAGGCGACAGAAGTGTCATCCACTGAAATGGAGATGGTGGTGCCATCGTCTACCACCCCACCGTTATCGGAATCACAACCGGAAAGAAAAATGATGAAAGAAGATGATAAGTAAGGTATATGTTAACATAAATTGTGTTAGTTGGCACAAGTCTTGTATTATTTTGTTACATTTTGATTTGGTAGATAGTTATTTGCCATATATCAAATTTGTGATAGGGGAAATAAATATATGTGTGATGCAAAGAGTTAATTATACATGTAAATTTTGTTTTTTCTGATTTTACTCTTTAACAGTTGTAGCAAACAAAACATATATATCCTCAAGTTTTGAAGAGATAAATAATGAACCAAAGGAAAAAAATAGCACAATGCTCCTAATTTCTGCTTAATAAAGGTCTTTAATCTGTTCATCTATTAGTTTGATCAAATTTATAGAGTTATGTACTTGAGCAAGATTATAGTTGGTGGTAGATATTGTGTTTGTTGATGTGATAATTTGACACGAGTCTTCATGTTCAAACTGATACATTTTGGATGGTTAGATAAAGAATATCCATTTTCTATAGTTGAGTAAAGAAATTTAAAAAAAAAAAAAAAAATAAATTAAAAAAAAAAAAAAAAAAAACCTTGTTTTGTAACGTGCACTTTTTTTTGATGGAGATATGATCATTACATTACATAAGAGTATATCATACACAAAACTTGAAGGATTGTGTCTAGAGGTCCATCATTGTAGTAAGTAATAAACCCATATCAAATTAATTATACATATTTTAACTATTCTGCCATTGAAAAATATTTTTTATGTTATTGTATAATTAACTACAGAGTATATAATTAAGTATTTCTATATTGAATCATTAAAACTTCATTAAAGTCAAAGATATATAAAACAACTTCACATGGACATATGACTAATCTACATGGGGTCCAATGTTGACATTGGATCTTGAATAAAAGTTTTAATAGTTTCAGCCCCTTTTACCTCAAACTTGACTCACCTTCCGAATCTTAAATTCTTAAATCTTCCAAAGCCTCAGGAACCACACCAGCCACTTGAAACTTTGTGACAAAAAGCTCTTAACTCCAAAAAATATAGTTTCTTATTGAATATTATATGTTAAAACACCATATCTTAAGATATGGTCTAGATGTGGCCCATTAAATCATTTAATGATCGAGTTGAAACCTCATTAATAGTTTAGTAGGTGAAGAAGACATCAATGGTAATAATTAACCTAACCGAATATTTTTGTTTGACAATGTTTGAAAGGATGATGATATTTCTATTACAAGGTTTGACAATTTCACATTATCGTGTGTATCAATATGTTGTGTTGTACACAGAAAGTACAAATGTATTCGATTTATTACAAGTGAAAATGTAAATACTCTTTTTGGGCCAATCAATCCGTTTATTAGGCTAAGTAGATGACACTGATCATGAAGCATTTAGGTTTGACCGTTTGACATCTTTTGAGCCTGAAATGATAATGAACAAGTTCTGTGGTTAGCCGCGCTTCGCTGCGGCCGAAGCGCGGTTAACCAATTAATAGTTGTTTTTTTAGTTTTTCTAGTGACGTGTTATATGATATATACATTAAATATACACACAACTTGTTTCATGCGTACATAGTTCTATGTTCTATGTTTGTTGTTTGTTGTTTTTATTACGTTATCGGTAGTGTAAAATAAGGTTACATAGTTCTACCAAATATGTTATACATTAATATATATTTATTAGTTCGTTAATAATATTTATATTCTCATATCAAATTTCAAAGTAGCACAATCCTATCTAAAATATCTTGCTGGAAAATATTTATAAAGGAAAAATTTTTTATAAAAATGATTATCTTATAAAGAAAGGGTGAGTTAAAAGTTTTATTTAAAAAAAATGTAAAAGCATTGAGAAAATATGAGATAAATTTAAAAAAGTTTTAAAAGTTTTAAAAGAAGAATAAAGGGAAAGTAGTAAAATAAATATTGTAAAAGAAGTTGAGAAACGAAATTAAAAAATAAAGAAGTAAGAGGGTTTAAATTAACAAAATTAAATGAGGTAGGAGAGTGTGAGGATTTACTTGAAAATTAAAATAATGGAGGGGTGACATTTTAAAATATCAAAGAAAATGAAGGGGGTAATGGTAAAAAAAGTAAAAAGTAAAAAAAAAAAAAAAATAGTGGTAGAGGAGTCCAATGCAAGTATCGAACTTGCACCCCTAAAGGGAAAAAAAAGTTGAAGGTCAAATTTTACAAATTAAAAAAGGTAAAGAGCTAAAAACTTGGTGTAAGAATTATTAAATTAAAAATTTAAGGCGTTAAATTATAAAACGTAAAACTAAAATTAAAAAAGAGAAAAAAAACAAAATTAAAAAGGTTAATAATGGCAAGAAAAAAAAAACCGAGGCTCAGAATTAAACCCAGGTACCTTCCATACATGTAAGCTGAGATGCCATTGTACCAAAGAAACTTTCATTTATTATCCTAGTAATGAAATATTTATCATATAAAATTTCGGGGTTAAAATATAAAAAAAAGGTTGAAAAGACATTCGCTACAGTGTTATTTTTTTGGCTTTTTATGTTTTCTCTTTGAATATATATATAATATAATATTTCCTTCATAAAACATATGCCGTACCAACCAACTTTTTTTTTTAAATACAATGGTAAACAAACTAGCCCTAATCTACATCATCCTAAACAAACGAGCTCATACACAGAGTGAAAAAGTATTTGATTAGGACAAAAATAAAACTAAAATTATAACATCTGGAAAACTGTAATATCGACTACACTAAACCATCCATTGCAACAATGAATACAAACTAAAAAACAAACAACTAAGCTACCATCATTGAGACAAGATTTTTTTTTAAATAGTAGATTTTCATGAATAACTTACAAAAATAGAAATTCACCAAAAATTTTTTACACAAATGGTATATCTAAGTTTCAAACTTCGGATTTGGTAAAACCGAAGTTTGGAACTTCGGTTTTCTCCCTTTTTGCAGAACAAAGGCTGACTGGTCAAGCGAATATGATACGTGGCAAACTGAAGTTTGGAACTTCGATTTTGATTCAAATGCTTCAACCGTGATTTTAATGCTCATTTATTCACTGGATCCGTGTAAATAAAAACTGGCGAATTAAAGGATGCCACGTGGAGACCGAAGTTTCAAACTTCGGTTTTTTGTTTATTTTAATCCGAAGTCTTAGAACTTCGATTTTACGCACATCAAACCCAAACCAAACTCATTCTGCAAAAAAAAAAAAACCCCGAATAAAAAAAATGGCTCAAATGAATCAAGTTCGTGCTAGATCGGTCCCGATTGATAGTTCTCTATTGTTTTTACAAGCCGAAATGAGCCATAGATCATATACAGTATTTACCAAGAAGCTTGAAGAGGACGTGTTAATAAAACCAAGAAGATGTGACTCAACTTTTGGCAGCATATTACAGGTCTTGAAAACGAAACAATACATGCGGGGGTCCAGGTGTACCTTGATAATATCGGGTTAGGTTTAGTTTGTAAATTGGGTAAACAAAGACTAGACTGGTCACTTATTACTGCTATGGTTGAAAGATGGCGCCCGAAAACGCATACGTTTCACTTACCGATTAGTAAAAAATTCTTACCTTATATATTAATAATTATTTATTTCAATATATATATATATATATATATATATATATATATATATATATATATGTGTGTGTGTGTGTGTGTGTGTGTGTGTGTTATAATTCAGTAGGCTTATAACTACCTTTAGTGGTTTGATTCTTGATTAAGAATGCTAATAATGAAGTGTAAGAACAAAGATGATAATGGAGAGAAAGAAAGAAACACTTTGTAAGTGTGAGAAAATGGTGCAAGTTTAATGCTTGCATTCATGGCTATTTATAGCAAAAATATCACAAGTTTAGGTAATACAATAATATTACTTTTGTGTATCAATAATTGACTATCCATTTATATATATATTTATATATTATAACACTCCCCCTTGGATAGCAATTTTGTTTGTTGAAGATCAACTGTAAGTTACTGCCTCGTTAAAAACCTTGCTAAAGAAAACCCAGTGGAAAAAAAAAACTTTAGCTAAGGGAAAAAGAGTGCAGCATGGAGTTGACTCCCCCTCAAGTAGACATCGCTTCAGTTGTTACATCTTTTGAACATGTCTCATACCAATGTTATGAACGTGTGTTCTAAAAATAGCAGTTGGAAGTGCTTTCGTGAAAAGATCAGCAGAGTTTTTGCTGGATTGAACATATCTCATTTCAATCTCGTTGTCCTTAATGAGATTTTGAGTGTATGAGAAGAATCTAGGAGGTATGTGTTTGGTTCGGTTACTTTTGATATACCCTTCTTTCATCTGTGCTATGCAAGCTGCATTATCTTCATAGATAATTGTTGGACTTTTATCGCGTTCTAGTCTACAAGAATCAGTAATGATTTGTGTCATTGATCTCAACCAAAAACATTCCCGAGTAGCTTCATGTAATGCAATCACTTCGGCATGATTTGATGATGTAGCAATAAGTGTTTGTTTTTGAGAATGCCATGATATTGCAGTACCTCTATTTAGGAATACATATCCAGTTTGAGATTTAGTTTTATGTGGATCAGATAAATAACCTGCATCAGCATAACCAACCAAATCTTGTTTTGATTCGTTAGAATAAAATAATCCTAAATCAGTAGTTCCTCGAAGGTATCGAAATATGTGTTTAATCCCATTCCAGTGTCTTTTGGTAGGAGCAGAGCTGAACCTTGCCAACAAATTAACTGCAAAAGAAATGTCAGGTCTTTTACAATTTGTAAGATACATAAGACCTCCAATTGCACTAAGATATGGTACTTCTGGTCCAAGAATATCTTCATGATCTTCACATGGACGAAATGGATCAGTTTCAACATTGAGTGATCTAACAACCATAGGAGTACTTAATGGTTTTGACTTGTCCATATTGAAACGTTTCAGAATCTTTTCAGTATATGTTGTTTGATGTACAAGTAAACCATTAGGCATATGCTCAATTTGTAAACCAAGGCAATACTTGGTTTTTCCGAGATCTTTCATTTCAAATTCTTTCTTTAAAAGTTGAATGGCTTCATGGATCTCTTTATTTGTACCTATGATGTTAAGATCATCAACATAAACAGCTATGATCACATATCCGGATGTTGTTTTCTTAATGAAAACACAAGGACAAGTAAGGTTATTTGTATACCCTTTGCTTATCAAGTAATCACTTAATCGGTTATACCACATACGTCCCGATTGTTTTAACCCATATGAAGATCTTTGTAATTTAATCGAATACATTTCTTTGGGTTTTGCATTTGATGCTTCTGGTACCTTAAATCCTTCAGGTATCTTCATATATATATCACTATCAAGTGATCCATATAGATAAGCAGTCACAACATCCATGAGATGCATTTCTAAATTTTTAGAAACTGCCAGACTGATTAAGTATCTAAAAGTAATTGCATCCATAACAGGGGAATAAGTTTCTTCATAATCAATTCCCGGTCTTTGAGAAAAACCTTGAGCTACAAGTCTAGCTTTATACCTTGTAACTTCATTTTTCTCATTTCTTTTTCGGACAAAAATCCATCTGTATCCTACAGGTTTCACATCTTTAGGAGTGAGAATGATGGATCCGAAAACTTTTCTTTTATTGAGTGATTCTAATTCAGCTCGTATTGCTTCTTTCCATTGAGCCCAATCATGTCTATTTTGACATTCAACCATAGATGTTGGTTCTGGATCATCATCATTATTCATGATGTCAAATGCAACATTAAATGAAAATTTCTCATCAAGATTTTTCATTTCATTTCGGTTCCATAATATTTTTGAATGTGCATAATTGATTGCAATTTCTGTATTGACATCATCAATCTCCTCTGCAGTAGGAGTACTGATTTGTGGTTCTTTTTGAACACTTTCTTTTACCTTATTATCAGCTGATTTTCTTTTTCGAGGATTTTTATCTTTAGAACCAACTGGTCTCCCATGTTTCAGACGTGGCATAGATTCTTGAGTGACTACATTATCAGTTTTCCGATTTGGAATCTCAACTCGAGCTAGAGTATTAACTACTGGTATATATGATTTAGTCACCCTTTTTGTATCTGTGAATGCATCAGGCAATTGATTTGCAAGTTCTTGTATATGCATTATCTTTTGAACTTCTATCTCGCATTCTTTTGTGCGAGGATCAAGATACTTTAATTGAGGTTCACACCATGAAACATCATTTTCTTTATGTTTTATTTCTCCCCCTAATCTAGGAAACAATGTTTCATTAAAATGACAATCAGTAAAACGTGCTGTAAAAATATCACCTGTCATAGGTTCAATATACCTTATGATTCAAGATGTTTCATATCCAACATATATTCCCAACCTCCTTTGAGGACCCATTTTTGTACATTGTAGTGGCTCAATTGGAACATATACTGCACAACCAAATGTTCTAAGGTGGGAAATATTTGGCTCTTGACCAAAAGCAAGTTGTAGGGGGGAATATTTATGACTTGCACTTGGTCTGATGCGAATCAATGCAGCAGCATGTAAAATTGCATGACCCCATATAGATACAGGGAGTTTTGTTCTCATTATCAATGGTCTAGCGATTAACTGTAAACGTTTAATCAGTGACTCGGCTAAACCATTTTGTGTATGCACATGAGCAACAGAATGTTCAACAACAATTCCTATAGACATGCAATAGTCATTAAATGCTTGAGATGTAAACTCACCAGCATTATCAAGTCTCACCTTTTTAATGATGTAATCAGGAAAATGTGCTCTCAATTTAATAATTTCGGCAAGAAATTTTGCAAATGCCACATTACGGCTTGATAACAGACAAACATGAGACCATCTACTAGATGCGTCTATTAGGACCATGAAATATCTAAATGCTCCACATGGTGGATGAATTGGTCCACAAATATCACCTTGAATTCTTTCAAGAAACATTGGTGATTCTTTCTCAACCTTAAATGGTGAGGGTCTAGTTATCAATTTTTCAAGAGAGCAAGATATACATGGAACCATTGTATCATGAAGGATTTTTCTATCCTTCAGTGGATGTCCATGTGTACATTCAATAATTCTTTTCATCATTGTTGATCCTGGATGGCCCAATCTGTTATGCCATAAATTAAATACACCAGGATCAATATACTTTTCTTTAATCACCATATGTGCTTCTGGTACATTTATATGTGTATAATGTAATCCAGAATTAAGTCTTGGCAGTTTTTCAATCACGTGATTCTTGTTAGTGATACTTAAATATTTCTCATTTTCTGCCGTTACTGACTGATAATCATATCCATTAAGGTATATGTCAGAAAAACACAATAAATTTCTGCTTGACTTAGGAGAGAATAAGGTATTATTAATTAAAAATGTTGTACCGTTTGGTAATATGAATTTTGCCTTTCCTATCCCTTCTATCAAGTTAGCAGCACCTGATATTGTATGTATAGCTCCTTTCGTTGGTTTCAAATCAATGAAATATTTTTCAGATTTAAGTATAGTGTGTGTAGTACCACTATCTGCTATACAGAGATCTCTACTACTTGATTGATGTTGTGTTCCAGCAGAATTCATATTAAACTTCATATATAAGAAACAAACAGTAAGTATATAAATGTTACACAAAATGTTTATTACACACAAATAGATAAAACTGAAACATTTGACATACATAGAATTGAAACATCAAACATAGAACTGGAACATTTGATAAAACATATAGAACTGAAACATTTGAGAAAAACATGATGACAAAGGTTAAATCGTTTTATTTATAAAAGAAACATATTAATTTAATTCAAGAAATCTTCATATAAATTAGATGGTTGCTCGGTGACTGTTGGATCAATATTATCCACAAAATTTACTTCCTTTTCTTTACCTTTCAGCGAATCCTGATACATCTTAACAAGATGTTTAGATTTTCGGCAAGTATTAGCCCAGTGGCTCATTCTACCACATCTATAACAAGATTCTTCAGAATTTTTAGAAGAATTTTCTTCAACGTCTTGTTTAGTGGGCTTGTTTTGTGGTTGATATTTATATTTTCGTGGATTATTATTTCTTTGACCACCACGGCCACGACCACAGCCACGTCCACGCCCATTCCCATTACCATAAGGATGGTTTCTACCATAGTTATGGCTTTTGGCATGATGATGGCGATGGTTATTATAACCACGACCTTGCCCGCGTCCTTGTCCCTGTTTATAATTATTTGCAGTATTTGCTTCAGGGATTGCAAGTGTACCAGTAGGACGGGATTGCTGATTTTTCATTAATAGCTCATCATTTTGCTCTGCAACCAAGAGATATGAATTAAGTTCAGGATATGTGTTGAACTTTAGCATTCTCAAATTTCTTTGCACTGTGATGTTGGCAGCATTCATTGTGGAGAAAGTTTTCTCCAACATGTCTGCATCACTTATTTCATGTCCACAGAATTTAAGTTGTGAGACTGTATTATACAGAGCTGAGTTGTATTCATTTACTTTCTTAAAGTCTTTGAACCTTAATGTTCTCCATTGATCCATTGCAGCTGGAAGTAAAATTTCTCTTTGATTATTGAATCTGCTTTTGAGACCTTCCCATAAAACATGGGGATCTTCTACAGTCACATAATTATTTTGTAAGCATTCATCAATATGTTGATGAATAAAGCAACATGCCGTTGCTTGTTCTTTTTCAGAACAAGTGTTGTTTTTATTTATGGTTTCAAGAATGCCCATTGATTTAAGATGCATTTTTACTTTTATAACCCATGGCATGTAGTTGTTTTCCGTTGATTCTAAAGGAGTAAATTTAAGCTTTTCCAGATTCGACATTTTCTATTATCAAAAATTAAAACAAACAACATGATAAATTAGAGTCAATTTATATTCATAAGTATATAAACATTAAACATAAATTTAATATAACATAAATGATAATTAGGCGACAGTGTCGACCATATATTATTCAGGTGGTATAACCGACCATATATCATTTAGGTGGCAGAGCCAACCATAATTAGTATTAAGATTATCGTGCTGATAACGTGTTATAATTCAGTAGGCTTATAACTACCTTTAGTGGTTTGATTCTTGATGTTATAATTCAGTAGGCTTATAACTACCTTTAGTGGTTTGATTCTTGATTAAGAATGCTAATAATGAAGTGTAAGAACAAAGATGATAATGGAGAGAAAGAAAGAAACACTTTGTAAGTGTGAGAAAATGGTGCAAGTTTAATGCTTGCATTCATGGCTATTTATAGCAAAAATATCACAAGTTTAGGTAATACAATAATATTACTTTTGTGTATCAATAATTGACTATCCATTTATATATATATTATATATATATATATATATATATATATATATATATATATATATATATATATACGTATTAATGTTGTAAATATGCCTTAATATATATTCCCTTTAAATGTATATGGATTCCGTACATATACTATAATATAATCCGTGTATATATTATAAGATATTCCTTATTAATATATATATATATATATATATATATATAACCCGTATTAATATGTGTGATGACCCGTTCAAATCCATTTGGACGAATACATCATTCATTGATTTCATAGTGAGGTTTTGACCTCTATATGATACGTTTTGTAAACATTGCATTCTTTTGAAAAGGCACACCATAAATGAATATATAAATCCAAGGTTTTCGACATCTGATGATCTCTACGTATAGACAATCACCGTATATAATAGTTTTTAACAATACATCCGTTGACAATACAGTCAAATAAGATACATGGTGATAATTTGTGAATGCAAAGTTTTCTCGAATAAAGCATGTATAACTCCATGCACATAGCTTGTATAACGTATAAGCAGACAGCGAAAGACTTCTAGGAACCTGAGAATAAACACTCTTAAAAGTGTCAACACAAAGGTTGGTGAGTTCATAGTTTTAATGTTGCGCATAATCTGTATATAAAGGTGGATCATAAGATTTCAGTTGTTTCATCCAGAAACGTTTATCAAAATATTCTACGAAATTGAGCACCTTGGTAACTAAACTTTAACGTCATAATAAGTACCCCTATTTTAACATACATGCAACCAACATGTACAATACACGCAATCCAACGTGTACTAAACTCAAATAGCATACGTCTGTTTTATAGTTCAGGCTAGGGTTTCTATACCTGGAACAGAAGGGGATGTCAAGCCCTATGGATCCATATACAACTACTCGCGCCCACCAGTTCTTATAACTGGCAGTTACTAGTACCAAAGCTAAGGGATTTTTGGTTCAAACTCAGTGTAGAATTTAGTATGTACTTGTATCCATTGCGTTTAAAATAAAGTACATGTATTCTCAGCCCAAAAATATAGATTGCAAAAGCAATTAAAAAGGGATCTATAAACTCACCTTAGCAGCACATAAGGTCATTCACCGAAATGTGACCGAAACTCGAAATGCAAAATAACCGTAGATCTCAACCTAGAGAACATATGTTGGTCAATACATGTCTAACAAGCTAGGTCAGGTCATAGTGTATCACAATCCTAATGCTCGAGACCGACATGCAAAAGTTAACAAAAGTCATCTCAAAAGTCAACCCGACCCAATATGATCTTTAAATCTATACATGTTTATTATTTCACATAGTTTTCCAATAATTGTAAAATCCGATTATAGTGTTTATAAAGCTTTAAAACATGATAAGACAGTCAACTTTGACAATTGTTCAACAAAACGAGACGTGTCTTATATAAGAGTTCATTTACTCGACTATTAATATCTAAAAATCCAATTTATCAATCTTATAAACAAGTTGTTTAAATATTAATTGCAGATTCAAAAGCATTTTCAATTAAATTCAATTATAATTCAGTTGATCATGTCTTTTAATTCGTTCATCGAAATCACGCCGATTTATAAATGAAAAGTTATTACTTTTTTGCCAGCTTTCCAACAACATGCATATCGTATACCTTATATCAGTAGTATATGTATTAAATTCGTGATTCATCATAAAACTATCTAACGACGAAATTTAGCGTACAAGCATGCATAAACATATATACTCGAGCACTAGACATGAATACAGTATTAATATATAAAAGATAAGATATGAATGCTCATGTATCAATATTGTGATTCAATATTGTAGAAAAGTACGTAGACGCAACGAAAATGATAAACACTAGTTTGATCTCACGAGCAATACCCCGAATAATACCCATCACCTCCTTAGCTATAACTCATAATTTCCTTAGTTCTATCCCGCTTGAAAAGCTTGTTTTGAAATCGTTTGGGCATAACCTCGTCGTAATATTTTATGTATAATAATACTAATAATAATACTCCCAACTATAAGATTAATAATAATATTAATCTTAATAATAATAATAATAATAATAATAATAATAATAATAATAATAATAATAATAATAATAATAATAATAATAATAATAATAATAATATAATAATAATAATAATAATAATAATAATAATAATAATAATAATAATAATAATAATAATACAGAGGGAGATAGATGAATACTTTGTGTATGTGTGCAACTGAAATCGTTCGATATTTATAGACCTTGCCTATCCAGCCATCCCATGCGATCGCATGGGTTTGAAGGCCTTTGGCCATGCGATCGCATGGCCTCCCCTTACAGCTCACATTATTTTGTTGTTTTGCTTGTCGACATAATTAAATAAATATATAATTTATATTAATTAATTATATATTATATTATATTCTCGTGCCTAGTTAACTTGTAATTTTGTTTACAATGTCTTGTACGTTTACGTTCGACTTATGTCCCGGTTTCGGTTTTTCGAACCTCCTTTCGTACGCTTAGGAAACTTGTACTTTACGTTTTGTGATTCGTACCTTTGTCAAAATATAGTCTTAAATTATCAATAAACTATATTACTCAAAGTGTATCTTGAACTTTCGAGTATTTTGGTCATTTGTGTCTATAAATTAACGTCTTAATATATATAATAATATTATTTTAAATCAAAACGTTTTATATCTAAGTTAATATTATATTTTATAACATTTGTAAAATATACATACATTTTCATTTTGAAATAGTGTTTTACTGTAGCAAAATGATTTTTTACTGTAGCAAATAGTGGTTTTCGAAAACACTGTAGCTTTTCGGGTACTGTAGCAATTCGAAAATACTGTAGAAAATTAGTGGGTTACTTGTTCATCTTAAACGTTTTAGTTAACTTATCTAAAGATCAATCGAATCAATAAACGAATGTTACTATCGTTTACTAAATAACTTGAAATTATATATATGTATATATCTTTATTTAATATACATAAATCAGTTTTTAAATACACATTGCAAGTTATTTATAATTAATTTTAATAATTAATATTCCAACTTATTGTATATATATATATATATATATATATATATATATATATATATATATATATATATATATATATATATATATATATATATATATATATATATATATATATATAGATGTTCGTGAATCGTCGGTCAATAGTCAAAGGTTAACTGAATATATAACATTAGTTCAAAAAATTTGAGAATCAATATTACAGACTTTACTTATCTTGTCGAAATTATATAAAGATTAAGTTTTAAATTTGGTCGGAAATTTCCAGGTCGTCGCAGTACCTACCCGTTAAAGAAATTTCATCCCGAAATTTGATAAAGATTGTCATGGCTAACAATAAAAATGTTTCAATGACGAATACGAGTTGATGAATAGAGTTTCATCATTATTGACTAATATAGATAAAACGATTCGATTATGTGAAGCGTACGAGTGAAGCTATCGCAAAAGAGTGAAGATGAGTAAATACAGATTCATCTTAACCGGTGACGTAATCATGGTTGATTTTCGAAATTCAAGGGATTTAGAGAAAATCTTCGTAATAAGATTTGGTTCTTCGGTAATTAAGGAAATTAGGATCTTCTTTGGTTAAATGCAATAATCTGTTTCGATTGCTCTGTCGGATATTTTACTATAAATCCACTCCCTTCGTTTCCTTCTTTCCACAGCTCACATCTTCTATTCTTTCTCCCTCAGTTCATACTTTAAAGTATTCGTCAATATGCTCCATCCATTTCTGATTCTTGATATACTCCTAACTTTTATATCTATCATTCTTCTTTTTCATCTGCTGCCGGAAGAATCTATTTACTTCTACTATACTCTTGGTTTTATAGTGTTTTTAGTTCTACCGTGTCTTTATATTGTTATATGCATCGATATATACGGTTTATAATTTCTGGGTTGTTGTTGAGCTTTATACCTTCCCTTATATTTTGATGTCTCTGCTTCTGTCTTTCTATAATCATTGACATTCACAGTTAATGCTCTCTTCTATTTGCTGCAATTTATACTCTCATTTCTATTTCGGAGCTTCATGCTTTTGTTTTCTCTTCGCAAGTAATGGTCCAGAATTCGTAGGTATGGAGTTTTGAATGAACATGGCTAATGTTTTAAGAGAGAAATTGTAATAGCACGATCTTGATTGGTTAAATTACCAGAATTCAAAAGAAAAGATAGAACTATCAAGAAATTATGTTTTTGATATGTTTATATACTAGATAGAGTGTATGAGTCGTGTAACATGGCACATGATGACGTTATGATCTGTGAATCATCACGTTCCATTAGAAACTCAGCATGACTTACTGTAATATAATCACGTTGATCAAGTGTCATTATATTATACTAACTCATGCTTCAGTTCCCAACACTACTTCAAAACATTCATATTTTAAATTCGAATTTTTCAGAATTTAGAAACTAAAATAGTTTCCTTTATGATGTAACGCAGATATCGCGAAGAGATAAATGATTTCAGATAAGAATAGTTATGAAAATATCGAGGATATTAATAATGAAAGATACGATGATATCTTAAAATTTCGAATATCGAAGGATGATAAAGAAGATTTGTCCGTAAAGGTTTAGAGTCATGAGCAAGGTATTCGCTAAAGGCTTCAGCAGACACTGAATCATTTGGATTCTTTGAAGGCAGATTTAGTCTTTGTGATTTGTCTACAGTCTCCTTCATAATTTGCTCAATCCGTTTTTCAGATCCAAATCTGAGCTTTTTCAACACACCACTCTTTATTATCAAACTTTTGGCCATTAAGACCATTTACAGTTTTGCTGCTTCATCAGCATTCAAAGTTATCATAACCGAATCGTCGGTTATTAATCCGAGGTGTTTTCAAGAGTTCGAAGGTTTTGAATGAAGATTGTAATTGTCAATATACATATGATATTTTATAGTCTTGAATGATACGAATATGTTTCTGGGTTTTATGAATAGAAGTGATGTTCTAGCACAGTTTAGAAGTCAAATTATAGCTTTGAAAGGTGTAGGGATCTGAGAGTGATGATATCGATTATATCTTGACTTGGATTCTGATATGTTAAAATCAGAATATGTAATTGAATTTGAATGAGTATGGTTGTTTTGATTTCTATGAAAGAATATATCTCGTTGTGAAAGTAGTGAGTATAGTTGAAGATTTGTTGAATCAGAATCGAAGAATGTAACATATTAATTGTGAATTTATATATCTTTCGGGTATTACCTACCCATTAAAAGTTTCACAAGTAATATTTTGTACCGGAGAATTTTATTACAGTCTTTATGAAAATATAAGTATTTATATTTTCATCAGATGTAATACAGATTTAATGAGTTAATATCATATTAAGCTCATTTGATTTTCGGCTGGATTAGAAATGAATAATCTCTAAAACATTAAAGATTTCATAATCTTTGCGGAGTATTTCACTAATGTAATCAATACTTTGTTATTCAGTTTTATTGATATTTCCTCAGTGAATCATGTTGGTGCTTATGGAACTCTTGCTAACTTTCGCAAGGTACGAATGATGTTTTCTGGAAAGTTTCAAGTACATCAAAAATGAAAGTGTAAAATCAAACATGTATTTGAATAATACACTTGATTTATTATGAAATGGAATCTATTAAGTCGAAGCAGAGATTATAGTTAATGATTGTTAAGTCATTAACGAAGGATGTACATCATAGCATATTAATAACATGAACTAACCGAGTAGTTAAGATTCACACGTAATAGCTTAGTACGAAAAGATTATTTTGATCTCAAAATTCATATATATATAAAATATATGTGACGACCCGGAAATTTCTGATCAAATTTAAACTTAATCTTTATATATTTCCGGCACGATAAGCAAAGTCTGTTATGTTAAGTCTCAAAAAGTTTGAATTGTTGTCATACATTCAATTGACCTTCGACGGCTCTCGACGATTCACGAACCACTATTTGTAAATAAAAATGTATATGTAAATAATTATATATTAAAAATTAAACTATTATATGCATTTAATGTTATATATAAATATGTAAAATAATATCGTGGTAATGAAAACTATTACATTATTATAAATATATATGTATATATATTTATATTACCTGTAAATATATAAAGATATATTAAATTATTTGATTAAAAATATATATAATATATTTATTTACGTAATAAAATTTGGTTATGTAAAAATTATATACATAGTATTTTAGAATATATATATAAGTATATAAAAACATCGATTACCTTATACTCATTTATTTTTTTTAATGAAGTTAATAACGAATATATATATATGGTAAAATTTTAGATTAAAATGTGTAAAATAGATATATAACTTCTATACATAATTATTTAATTGAATATTGTAAAATAAGTAATTTATAAATAATATATGTAGAAATTTATAATATCCCATAATTATGTTATAATATAAATTGTTATATCAATCAATACTAATATTATTATGAATATTTATTATTAACAGTATTATTATTATTAAAGATATTTGTTAATAACAATATTATTAATATTATTATTAAGATATTTATATTTATATTAACTGTATTATTTATGATTATATAACAATAGATCGTACACTATCTGATATCTCATTATATTTCCTTTTTGGTTTCTTCCTCCTGGATGGAATCATCTGTCGACACAATTACATCATAAAACAGCCCTCGTGAATCGTTCTGCTACACCAATTATTCAACAACTCAATTTATGTCATCAATTACTATATTTGTTGAAGAAAAACGAAAACTTTAAAAAGAAAACAGATAAACTGCTTCTACACCTCTGTTCGTTCCATGTTCAACCCAACAATTCGAAAATCGAATTAAATTGAAAATCTAGAAATACAGAAGCGTTCTAAATCATACCTTGAGTGTTTTCTCAAATTTTCAGATGTTAATTCGTTGAATCAAATGCGAATTCAAAGAGTCAAACTTCAAACCCCAAAAGTCAATCGAATGTTAATCTCAGAAATTCGAAATCTAAATGTTGTTTCAAGTTAAATTGATACGCCCAGCAAGTTACAGAGTTGATTTGGAAGATAGTTCATGAAGGAGTCGAGGCCTTAAAACCTTCAAATCTCAAAATCGATGATTTGATTCATTAGTTGTATCTGACAAAAATTTTGAAACCGTTTCTGTTTGGTTTTTATATTCCCATCGAATTTTATAAAACCAAAATTCTCCACAGCCGATTGTTGTAAATTCTTAAATCAATTCTTTGATTGATGTTATGATTACTCTAGTCGACTGAAAGATTTTAGAAGGAGACAGATGGATAAGATATATTTATTTATGGGAGTTAAAAATCAGAAAAATGGAAATGGAAGAAGGGTTTAGAGGGTTAGCGGGTTAGCGAGGTGACTCGGGTTTGAGTCCCGTCCCAGGCAGTTTAACTATATTTGATATATATATATATATATATATATATATATATATATATATATATATATATATATATATATATATATATATATATATATATATATATATATATATAATTATCTAATTATTAATTATTTTAATGAATATACAAACTAAATATATAAGATATATAATTTAATAAATATAATATATAAATTTGTTCAGTTACAATTATGTGTGTTAATATATATATAAATGATATAGTTTCGTGAATCCGAGGCCAACCCTTCATTGTTCAATATCGTCATATGTATTTTTACTACAAAATACATTAAGTGAGTTTCATTTGCTCCCTTTTAAATACTTTTGAAATATATATTTTGGGACTGAGAATACATGCGCTGCTTTTATAAATGTTTTATAAAATAGACACAAGTAATCGAAACTACATTCTATAGTTGGATTATCGAATCGAATATGCCCCTTTTTAGCTTGGTAGCCTGAGAATTAGGGAAATGGCCCCTAATTGACGCGAATCCTAAAGATAGATCTATGGACCTTGACATGTCCCATTCGGGTTACGAATGCTTTAGTACTTCGATTATCATGTCCGATGAGAGTCCCGGAATGATGGGGATATTCTATATGCATCCTGTTAGTTCGGTTATCAAGCGTTCACCATATGAATGATTTTTATCTATTTGCCGTGCGAAATGCCTGATATGAGATTATGTTTATGAGAAATTGAAATATGAAATCTTGTGGTCTATTAAAATGATGAAAATGAATGTTTATGATAAACTAATGAACTCACCAACCTTTTGGTTGACACTTTAAAGCATGTTTATTCTCAGGTATTAAAGAAATCTTCCGCTGTACATTTGCTTATTTTAAGGATATTACTTGGAGTCATTCATGACATATTTCAAAAGACGTTGCATTCAAGTCGTTGAGTTTATCAAGATTATTATTAAATCAATTATAGTTGGATATATTATGAAATGGTATGCATGCCGTCAACGTTCGATGTAAATGAAAGTTTGTCTTTTAAAAACGAATGCAATGTTTGTAAAATGTATCATATAGAGGTCAAGTACCTCGCGATGTAAATAACTATTGTGAATCATTTATAATCGATATGGACTTCGTTCAGATGGATTAGGATGGGTTATGAAAGTTGGTATCAGAGCGGTGGTCTTAGCGAATCAGGTCTTGCATTAGTGTGTCTAACTGATAGTTTTTTAGATGCATTAGTGGGTCTGGACTTCGACCGTGTCTGCATGTCAAAAGTTTTACTTATCATTTTTGTCAAAAATCATCTGCTTATCATCCTTAGGAAATTACCTGCTCTTTATTCTTAGTCTAGACACGTTTCACTACATTGACTACATGAATAGTGTATAGACAAAATTCATATCTTAGCGTATCTGACAATTCATATCTTAGCGTATCTGTTACTGTAGACCTTGCCTGATATCTCTCGTAAATTTCTTCGTACTTTAAGGGATCCTGGTACTATATATATCTATGCATATTATGCATTGAGAATACATCCAACTATCAATTGCTGTCACTAAACTCTTTATACCAAAAATCTTTTCTGTGATCGCGTAAGATGGCCTCTACGAATCGACCACGTTCCTCTATGTAACAGACTGAAACCCGGGCTAGTTGTAAGTTGTCTATTTTGCCCTTAGAGTTTGTGCTTAAGTTGTAAGTGCTTTTATTTTAATTATTTTATTAGTGTTTTATTATATTTTTGTTGTGACCAGTTTGTGACAAGGGTCCCAGAAAAAGTTTGTTTATTTTAATTGGACCTCATTGGGGTTACCTAATCGTGTGCGAAAGATTTCAGATAACTGGTAAATACCCGTGTGTGATGGGGTATTGTGTTTTAACACAAATATAAAAGCCTTGACCAGCTCATTTTTGATGTTTCCAGAAAATTCACTTCATCACTCCCGTACCTAACTTTCACCTCTTCAAAAACCCTAATCACTCAATCTCGATTTGGTTCTTAAATTGAGTCAAGAAACTGATTCCTTGTGTTGTTGTGAGTCTATCAAGGTAAGATTTGTCAAATTTCATGTCCAAATCAGTGTGTAAATTGAGTTTGAAGGTGAGTTTTGTTAAAAGTGATTTTTGGGTCAAAAGTACTTAAATTGATGTTGTTTGAGCATAAAAGTTGTGGGTTTATGTTTCTAAATGTTTAGTGTAAAAGATGTGTTCGGTTTTGGGGTCTTAAACGAGTCATAGGTCGAGATTTGGTGATTTTGGGTTGAAACCCGTCACTTTGCTGCTATTGCAGCTGATGAACTACCTTCGGCCGATGGTGAGGGACGATCGGCCGGTGGACAAGACCATCGACCGATGGTGTATGATTTCTGACCATCTGATGTAATTTTGACGATCGGCTGATTGGGGGGACCATCGACCGATGGTGTGTGGACGATCGGCTGATGGATGGGACCATCGACCGATGGTCTTAGACAGTGAAAATTTTAGTTGATTTATAGCCATTATGCTCTCCGTGTATTTTAAGATTTTCAGGATGTAAATTTTGAAAATGCACAAGTGTTAAGCATGAAATTTTTAGCGGACGCATTTTTTTTACTAATTTGCTATAATTTGCTGTCAGTGTGTCTAATCTTGATGGGAACACTATTCTAACTTGGTTTTTGATGTTCTCATGAGATAAGGACAAGGAGGAAGCTCAGAAATAATAACTGAGCAGTTGCTGGTAATTGGTGAGTGGGTCTATCTTCGGATAGAGTTTAAGTAGCATATCATGCTACTGTGGTTGACTCTTTTACCATGCATAGTGTAGAAATTGCCATGTTAGATTAATATAGTATGCATGATGTTGTATGTGAATTATGTGTACACTGTGTGATTGGCACCGATCGGGCCTAGGGAGACTGGGGACTCGAGACCGTGCTTAGGAGAGGTTAGAGTCCGTATGAGGTCAACTGTGCCTAGGGGAGGTTGGGTCCATAGGCTACTGATTGTTGAGTATAGTGTGAACGATGCACCCCCTGCATCTGGATAACTATACTGTGAATTGAGTAGCAGGGACTATCGGTAGGCTCAGGCCCGATCAGCTGAGAGTCGTGTGAAATGTCCCGTTCTTATTGATTAAAAACGTTCCATATTAATTGATTTCGTTGCGAGGTTTTGACCTCTATATGAGACGTTTTTCAAAGACTGCATTCATTTTTAAAACAAACCATAACCTTTATTTTATAAATGAAATTTTAAAAAGCTTTACGTAGATTATCAAATAATGATAATCTAAAATATCCTGTTTACACACGACCATTACATAATGGTTTACAATACAAATATGTTACATCGAAATCAGTTTCTTGAATGCAATTTTTACATAATATCATACAAACATGGACTCCAAATCTTGTCCTTATTTTAGTATGCAACAGCGGAAGCACTTAATATTCACCTGAGAATAAACATGCTTTAAACGTCAACAAAAATGTTGGTGAGTTATAGGTTTAACCTATATATATATCAAATCGTAACAATAGACCACAAGATTTCATATTTCAATACACATCCCATACATAGAGATAAAAATCATTCATATGGTGAACACCTGGTAACCGACATTAACAAGATGCATATATAAGAATATCCCCATCATTCCGGGACACCCTTCGGATATGATATAAATTTTGAAGTACTAAAGCATCCGGTACTTTGGATGGGGTTTGTTAGGCCCAATAGATCTATCTTTAGGATTCGCGTCAATTATGGTGTCTGTTCCCTAATTCTTAGATTACCAGACTTAATAAAAATGGCATATTCGATTTCGATAATTCAACCATAGAATGTAGTTTCACGTACTTGTGTCTATTTTGTAGATCATTTATAAAACCTGCATGTATTCTCATCCCAAAAATATTAGATTTTAAAAGTGGGACTATAACTCACTTTCACAGATTTTTGCTTCGTCGAGAAGTAAGACTTGACCACTGTTGATTCACGAACCTATAAAAATATATACATATATATTAAAGTATGTTCAAAATATATGTACAACACTTTTAATATATTTTGATGTTTTAAGTTTATTAAATCAGCTGTCCTCGTTAGTAACCTACAACTAGTTGTCCACAGTTAGATGTACAGAAATAAATCGATAAATATTATCTTGAATCAATACACGACCCAGTGTATACGTATCTCAGTATTGATCACAACTCAAACTATATATATTTTGGAATCAACCTCAACCCTGTATAGCTAACTCCAACATTCACATATAGAGTGTCTATGGTTGTTCCGAAATATATATAGATGTGTCGACATGATAGGTCAAAACATTGTATACATGTCTATGGTATCTCAAGATTACATAATATACAATACAAGTTGATTAAGTTATGGTTGGAATAGATTTGTTACCAATTTTCACGTAGCTAAAATGAGAAAAATTATCCAATCTTGTTTTACCCATAACTTCTTCATTTTAAATCCGTTTTGAGTGAATAAAATTGCTATGGTTTCATATTGAACTCTATTTTATGAATGTAAACAGAAAAATTATAGGTTTATAGTCAGAAAAATAAGTTACAAGTCGTTTTTGTAAAGGTAGTCATTTCAGTCGAAAAAACGACGTCTAGATGACCATTTTAGAAAACATACTTCCACTTTGAGTTTAACCATAATTTTTGGATATAGTTTCATGTTCATAATAAAAATCATTTTCCCAGAATAACAACTTTTAAATCAAATTTTATCATAGTTTTTAATTAACTAACCCAAAACAGCCCGCGGTGTTACTACGACGGCGTAAATCCGGTTTTACGGTGTTTTTCGTGTTTCCAAGTTTTAAATCATTAAGTTAGCATATCATATAGATATATAACATGTGTTTAGTTGATTTTAAAAGTCAAGTTAGAAGGATTAACTTTTGTTTGCGAACAAGTTTAGAATTAACTAAACTATGTTCTAGTGATTACGAGTTTAAACCTTCGAATAAGATAGTTTTATATATATGAATCGAATGATGTTATGAACATCATTACTACCTCAATTTTAGTAGGTAAACCTACTGGAAGTGACAAGAAATGATCTAGCTTCAAAGGATCTTGGATGGCTTGAAAGTTCTTGAAGTAGGATCATGACACAAAAACAAGTTCAAGTAAGATTTTTACTCGAATTAAGATAGTTTATAGTTATAGAAATTGAATCAAAGTTTGAATATGAATATTACCTTGAATAAGAAAGATAACCTACTGTATATAACAAAGGTTTCTTGATCTTAGATGATTACTTGGAATGGATTAGAAAGCTTGGAAGTAAATTAGTAAACTTGAAGGGATTTTTGAAGTCTTCTTGAAGTGTTCTTCATATGATGATTATAGCTTGATTCTTGAAGTGATTTTTGATGAAGATGATGATTAACTACTGGAAAAATACGTTCATAATAGTGTGTGTGTGTGTGTGTTGAGAGAGAATTAGAAAGAGAATTAGAAGTGAAATGGAGTGAATGATGAGTGGTAATTGGTGAGTGGTGAGTGGGGTTAAAAGGAGTTCTAGTTAGTTGACTAGCTCATGGTAGAAGTTAAAATTGATTATTCATACATGACATAATCAAGAGTGGAATCCCATGCTAGTTCCTATTGGTATATACCCATAGTAAGTACGTTTTGAAGCTGTGTATAATACGGGTAAGAATACGACTAGAATTCTTGATGAAAGAAAAGAATGGGAAAGTAACTGTAACCATTTTCGTTAAGTATGAGTGTTTTGATATATGTCTTGAAGTCTTCCAAAAGTATTTTAATACATCTAAATACACTACATGTATATACATTTTAACTGAGTCATTAAGTCATCGTTAGTCGTTACATGTAAGTGTTGTTTTGAAACCTTTAAGTTAACGATCTCAATTAATGTTGTTAATCCATTGTTTATTATATCTAATGAGATGTTAAATTAGTATATTATCATGATATTATGATATATTAATATATCTTAATATGATATATATACATTTATATGTCGTTACAATGATAATCGTTACATATATGTCTCGTTTCGAAATCCTTAAGTTAGTAGTCTTGTTTATATGTATATTACTCATTGTTAATATACTTATGGAGATACTTACTTATCATAATCTCATGTTAACCATATGTATATCCATATATATATCGTCATGTCGTTTTTACAAGTTTTAACGTTCGTGAATCGCCGGTCAACTTGGGTGGTCAATTGTCTATATGAAACATATTTCAATTAATCAAGTCTTAACAAGTTTGATTGCTTAACATGTTGGAAACATTTAATCATGTAAATATCAATCTCAATTAATATATATAAACATGGAAAAGTTCGGGTCACTACAGTTGTAACGACCCGGAAATTTCCGATCAAATCTAAACCCTAAACTCTATAGGTTTCCGACACGATAAGCAAAAACCCTAATGTTGAGTCTAGAAAGTTTAAATTTTATATTCGGATAACTAGTTACCCTTTGACCAAGCCCAACGATTCACGAACATTTATTTGTAAATAGATATGTATGTATTTAAATATAACAATAATAATATTATATGATTTTTTTTTTTATGTGAGCATATGAGATAAATAATATGTAATATTATAATGTATATACATAAAGTTTATACATAATTATTTATGCAAATACGGTAGTATAGGTAATTTTTAAATACTATAGAAATTTCTAATATATCATTCTATGTAATGAATTATGTGATAGTATTAATTTGTTATATTTATCAATATTATTACCTTAAATATTATTATTATCTATTATTAATTATTAAAAATTAAGTTAAAAATAAACAAATAAATAAATAAGACGTCGGTAGGAATATATCCAAATTACAGCTGGATCCACGTTTTATCCTTTTGCCATTTTCTGTATTTTCATATCACTATTGTTAGTGATATATACCATAACCAAATGAATTTGACAAACAAAACTCTGTAACATATTTTTTTTTTTTTCTTCTTTCCCAACTCAATACGAGATTGTCCAACCACACCACCCGTCCATTCATCACCATTTTTCTTCACCATCTTCACCGAGAGTCGTCACCATGTAACACCACCACTCGCCACCAAGATCCTCCACCGAAGCATCACACGGTCACCATTCAACATCTTCTTCAATCCGTCATTCTATCTCTCTCTCTAAACCTTCATCGTGAACCATAACCATCTTCAACCTTTCACTATGATCCGCCATCACCACCACCTTCTAGCAAGTATCGAACTAAACCGCTATATATTCCTCTCTTCTCTCTCTCGTTAATGTCTTTTGATCACAACCATTACCAACACCGTACCACCCTCACCACAGCATCCTTACACCATCGGAGTTTCCACCACTATTACTCGTGTTTTCTATTTCTATTTCGACCCATAACACCACTATGATCTCGTCTTATTTTTTTTTTTCCTAATCGAACGAGCTCAACAATAAACCTTCATCTTACTGTTACTGCTCCAGTTCGAAATGCAAAGTTGCTGCACAAGGCTTCTGTTATGAATAAAGAAAAGATGATAAAGAATATTGAGGTTCAAATGGACAAGTGATTTTATTTGTGTTTAAAAAGAAAGAAAAAGATAGTGCAATAATGGGTATCCAAGAAAAAGAAGTGAGTTCCAGCTCATTATATGTTTCTTTTGTATCGATTTATAATGCGGTATCCACCAGAAAAACCAAATCCTTAAACTGGTTAATAATTTGGGCCGAGATATTTTGATTTTCAACTGGGCCGCAGGCCACTTATTCCTTATACGGGTTATATACAATAAAAGTGATAATAATTTCAGAAAAATAATTTAGATCGGTTGGTTAAGAGTGGTGTCTGGTGAACTGGAGGTCTCAGGTTCGAGCCCTTGCCCGAGCATTTTTTTTTTAGAATAAAAGAAGGAAGTGAAGGCATCGACCTGTTCAGCTAGTCTAAATACAGCATTCCACGAACTGGGCTTGTAAGAAATTACTAATTGGGCTTATGAGATATAATGGGCCACGAAAGACCAAGTCCATCATCTAAGTTTGTGATGTTAGTGAAGAAAATGAGAAACCGTTTATATATATTATATATTTATACACACGAACTAATTCAAGAAAATAGAAGCAGAGGAATGGTTGGGTGTGTATTTGCTAAATGAGAGGTTGTGGGTTCGAGTCCTGTATCGGGCAGTTCTACTCTTTTTAATGCTACAAAGGTAAAACCTTATAATGCTAGGACTTCTATTATTATTATTATCATTATTATTATTATTATTATTATTATCATTATTATTATCATAAGTATTAGTAGAATTACTAGAAAAATCATTATTTTTATAATTATTATAATTAGTATCCCTTATTACTAAACTTATCATTTTTATAAAAATTATTATTATTATTTTTGGTATTATTATTATTATTATTATTACAAATTATTGTAGTATCATTAAAATTATTATTCTTACAAACACAAGATATTTATATAGAAATATATTTATTGCATATATCATAAGTATATCTAATTTACTAATTTAATAATTACATATGTAGATATATATAACATTAGAATTAATAAATATATTAATATTGTTAACAAGTAATATATTCTTATATATATAAATATATGAACTGGATTGAATACCATTACATGCTTATTATGTGTTTTAATATATATTTTACTGAAATAGGTTCGTGAATCCGATGCCAACCTTATACTTGATCAATGATGTTATATGTATTTTTACTACAAAATACATTAGGTGAGTATATAGTCCCACTTTTAAACTCTAAATATTTCGGGATGAGAATACATGTATTTTATGTTTTACGTTATGGACACAAGTAACTGAAAAATATATTCTACGTTGAGTTGTACCACTGGCATACTTCCCTGTAGCTTGGTAACTAATATTTACAGCGGTATTGTAAACGCGAATCCTGTTGATAGATCTATCGGGCCTGACAACCCCAACCGGACTGGACGACCAGTATTCAACGGTTGCACAGTACTTCGTTTCGTGACTACACTTGGTACGGCGTAGTAAGATTTCATAATAAAGGGAATATGCGACGTGATTAAATGTTAAGTATGGTTACCAAGTGCTCAACCACTTAGAATATTTTTATTAAAATGTTTATATATAAAATCTTGTGTTCCATTGTTATAACGCTGCTAGCATCAAACCTATATATCTCACCAACTTTATGTTGACGTTTTAAAGCATGTTATTCTCAGGTACGAATTAAGTCTTCCGCTGTGCATTTGCTCATGTTAAGGACATATCTTGGAATCGATCATTGCAATGGAACCAAATGTTGATGACTTCGTCCAGGAGGATTAGGACGGGTTGTTACAGTTGGTATCAGAGCGTTGGTCTTAGCGAACCAGGTCTTGCATTAGTGTGTCTGACTAGTAGTTGTTAGGATACATTAATGAGTCTGGACTTTGACCGTGTCTACATGTCAAAAGTTTTGCTTATCATTTCTAGTCGGAAATCATCTACTTATCATCCTTAGGGAATTGCCTGCTTACCATTCTTAAGTCTAGACATGCCTTACTGCCTTTATTGCATAGATAGTGTATAGACAAATTTATATCTTAGCGTATCTATTACGATAGACTTTGCTTAATATCTTCCGTAAATTTCTCCGTAATTTAAGGGATCCTGGTACTATATATATCTATGCATATTATGCATTGAGAATACCATCCAACTATTATTTGCTGTCACTAAGCTTTTCATACCAAAAATCTTTTCTGTGATCGCGTACGATGGCCTCTACGAATCGACCAAGTTCTTCTGACTCCGAAGATAGCGTGACGGGAGCGCACCAACCGATCAACTATCGTGATTTCTTTAGAAAGTGGGGATGGGTTCGCGAAATACTTACCCTATGGAGAAATGAAGAAGGTACTCCATATCACGAGCCGAACTTACCACCTAACGTCGGAGTGCTCGACCCGCTCACCGGCGAACCTGTTCGCAACACCGTTTATACCCTTTTTGCAAGAATTTTTCGTCTTGAGACTACCATTAACGGAACTAGAGAAGATATCCGACCTTTACCTCACACTGATAACCAACCAGGGTTAGTAGAAGAAGTTAAAGAACTCCGAGCTCGAGTGTTAACTTTAGAGAGCACGGTACACAATTTGCAAGCACCAGCAGTATCACCAACACCAGTAACATCACCAGCTTCAGCACCAACGGTACCAGTACCACCAATAACCCAAGTTTCAACAATCCATGCCTCACCATCTCATTCTGCACCTCGAGTATAATCATCGTTCTACTAATCGTTCTACATCGATTATCTTCGCTCGACATGGCGATTATATAATTTCTAAAGTTTTAGAGATTATGTAATCTAGTATTAATGGTAAATCAAATGAGTTTAATATCTTATTGACTCATTAAATCCATGATTACATCTGAAGAAAATATATATGCAAATATATATTTTCATAAAGATTGTAATTAAAATTCTTTTGTACAAACTGTTAATGGTGAAAATATTTTAGCGGGTAGGTAATACCCGAGGAATATTTAGATTTCACATTAATCAGCTACACGGTACATTCTTCGACTCTGATTCAACAGTCAGTCACTATCCTACTTGTATCCATAGATATACGTATCCGTTCACCACAGAATCCATTTTCGTTCAATTTCATATTTGGATTTTGACCTATCAGAATCCAACAAGTGGCATAATGAAGAAAAACATTGGACAAAATAAAAATTTGTTAGAAACAAACGAATTAACTAATTGAAATTTTGTTAAGAATCTACGCTAACTGTTCCAGCTAACTGTTCCTAGCTAACTGATTACATTTTATTTATCGCAATTTAATTATCGCAATTTTATTTATCGTCATTTAATTTCTGTTATTTATTTTACGCCCTTTAAATATCGGGACACGTATACAAGGTTTTGACATATCATATCGACGCATCTGTATATATTATTTGGAATAACCATAGACACTCTATATGCAGTAATGCGGGAGTTAGCTATACAGGGTTGAGGTTGATTCTCAAATAATATATATACTTTGAGTTGTGATCGACACTGAGACCGGTACACGGGTCACGATACGTATTATTTAATTCGAATATTAAATATTAAATTATATATGAATCATTGAACTATTGAACTATCGGACTATTGGACTGCTAACTTTGGACAATTAAAATGAATTAAAATATTGATCATAACATATGAAACTAAACAATTCTTCAAGTTTGCCACTTGATTTCATTCTAAACCTCATTTATACCTCGACAATTACAATTCGCGTTCAAACCTTTCATGATTCTTGAAAATACCTCGATCGAGAAGTTGAACCAACTGCACCTCATTTATGGAAGAAAAGATTCTTGCATATAGTTATGCACCTGAAAAAAAAAAAAAAAAAAAAAAAAAAAAAAAAAAACTCTCGGAATCTGAGTCAACGCTTAACACGTAGCCGTGTTAATTCCTTTAGTGTTATTATTACCCAAAATAACTTTGCAATTCCTTTTCAAATTAGCCAAATTTTGTCACAGCTCCAGCAAGTTGATTTCGATTTTTCGTTCAAAACAACCTTGTTATAACCTCGGAATATATACGTGTTTATTTATTGTTACCAGAGAACCTTTTATAACCCACCATACTACCATCAGCGTTTAATCATCTAAAAACACAATGCTCCTGAAATCACCTCGGTTTGATAACCGATGACTCGGATCTGTTAACTTCGAAAATGCTGACGAAGCAGCATGTTGTAGATGGTCTTAATGGTTAAAAGTTGATGATAAAGAAGGAAGTGTTAGAAACACTCGATAGCAAATTTGGTAATGAAAAACGGATTGAGCTAACCGTGAAGGAAACAAAGAACAAATACAAGAACTGAATCTTCTTTCAAAGAATCCAAATGATTCAGTGCCTGCTGAAATCATTAGTAAGAACCCTACTCATTATTCTAAATCTTTCCAGATGATATTCATCACCATCATCCTATCTTAGATACTATAAGATATCTTCGTATCTTCCGTTATACATATTCTCCATATTTATTGAGATATTTTCACAACTATTCTTATCTGGGATCATTTATCTCTCCGTAACATCTGCGTTACAACATAAAAGAAACTGTGTTAGTTTCTAAGTTCTAAAACCTTCAAGTTTAAAATATGAATGTTTTGAAGTAGTGTTGGGAACTGATGCATGAATTAGTATAATATAATGAAACTTGATCAACTTCATTATATTACAATAAGTCATGTTGAGTTTCTAATGGAATGTGATGATTCACAGTACCATCATCATGTACCATGTTACACGGCTCTTACATTCTATCTAATCTCCAAACATATTATAACGTATCACCCTGATAGCTCTAATTTTCCAAAATATTCAGGTAATTTGATAAATTAAAATCGTACCATTACCATTCCTTCCTAAAAACATTAGTCATGTTCATTCCAAATCTTATACCTACGAATTCTGAACCATTGCCGCTTGGCTTGAGGACGGGAAGAGGAAATGAAAGAATGAAGCTCCAAAATAGAAACTAGAATATAAATCGCAGCAAATAGGAGAAAGAGTAGAAGATGTGGGATATGGAAATAAGAGAACGAAGGGGGTAGTTTTATAAGTGAAATATCCGACAAAGAAATCACAACAGATTTGCCGCATTGAATCAAGGGAGATCCTGTTTTCTAAATCGCCGAAGAACCAAATTTTATTACAAAAAGATCTTCTTTAAATCTCGTGAAATTCGGAAATTAATCATAACCCCGTCATCAGTTAAAACGATACCATATTACTCATTTCACTCTCTTTTGTGATAGCTTCGCTCGTACGCTTCACATGATCGAAATGTTTTATCTATATCTATCAATAATGATAAAACTTCATTATCACCTCATAATTGTCATAAAAACATTCCTATTGTTAATTATGACAACCTCTACCAAATTTCGAGGACGAAATTTCTTTAACGGGTGGGTACTGTAACGACCCGGAAATTTCCGATCAAATCTAAACCCTAAACTCTATAGGTTTCCGACACGATAAGCAAAAACCCTAATGTTGAGTCTAGAAAGTTTAAATTTTATATTCGGATAACTAGTTACCCTTTGACCAAGCCCAACGATTCACGAACATTTATTTGTAAATAGATATGTATGTATTTAAATATAACAATAATAATATTATATGATTTTTTTTTTTATGTGAGCATATGAGATAAATAATATGTAATATTATAATGTATATACATAAAGTTTATACATAATTATTTATGCAAATACGGTAGTATAGGTAATTTTTAAATACTATAGAAATTTCTAATATATCATTCTATGTAATGAATTATGTGATAGTATTAATTTGTTATATTTATCAATATTATTACCTTAAATATTATTATTATCTATTATTAATTATTAAAAATTAAGTTAAAAATAAACAAATAAATAAATAAGACGTCGGTAGGAATATATCCAAATTACAGCTGGATCCACGTTTTATCCTTTTGCCATTTTCTGTATTTTCATATCACTATTGTTAGTGATATATACCATAACCAAATGAATTTGACAAACAAAACTCTGTAACATATTTTTTTTTTTTTCTTCTTTCCCAACTCAATACGAGATTGTCCAACCACACCACCCGTCCATTCATCACCATTTTTCTTCACCATCTTCACCGAGAGTCGTCACCATGTAACACCACCACTCGCCACCAAGATCCTCCACCGAAGCATCACACGGTCACCATTCAACATCTTCTTCAATCCGTCATTCTATCTCTCTCTCTAAACCTTCATCGTGAACCATAACCATCTTCAACCTTTCACTATGATCCGCCATCACCACCACCTTCTAGCAAGTATCGAACTAAACCGCTATATATTCCTCTCTTCTCTCTCTCGTTAATGTCTTTTGATCACAACCATTACCAACACCGTACCACCCTCACCACAGCATCCTTACACCATCGGAGTTTCCACCACTATTACTCGTGTTTTCTATTTCTATTTCGACCCATAACACCACTATGATCTCGTCTTATTTTTTTTTTCCTAATCGAACGAGCTCAACAATAAACCTTCATCTTACTGTTACTGCTCCAGTTCGAAATGCAAAGTTGCTGCACAAGGCTTCTGTTATGAATAAAGAAAAGATGATAAAGAATATTGAGGTTCAAATGGACAAGTGATTTTATTTGTGTTTAAAAAGAAAGAAAAAGATAGTGCAATAATGGGTATCCAAGAAAAAGAAGTGAGTTCCAGCTCATTATATGTTTCTTTTGTATCGATTTATAATGCGGTATCCACCAGAAAAACCAAATCCTTAAACTGGTTAATAATTTGGGCCGAGATATTTTGATTTTCAACTGGGCCGCAGGCCACTTATTCCTTATACGGGTTATATACAATAAAAGTGATAATAATTTCAGAAAAATAATTTAGATCGGTTGGTTAAGAGTGGTGTCTGGTGAACTGGAGGTCTCAGGTTCGAGCCCTTGCCCGAGCATTTTTTTTTTAGAATAAAAGAAGGAAGTGAAGGCATCGACCTGTTCAGCTAGTCTAAATACAGCATTCCACGAACTGGGCTTGTAAGAAATTACTAATTGGGCTTATGAGATATAATGGGCCACGAAAGACCAAGTCCATCATCTAAGTTTGTGATGTTAGTGAAGAAAATGAGAAACCGTTTATATATATTATATATTTATACACACGAACTAATTCAAGAAAATAGAAGCAGAGGAATGGTTGGGTGTGTATTTGCTAAATGAGAGGTTGTGGGTTCGAGTCCTGTATCGGGCAGTTCTACTCTTTTTAATGCTACAAAGGTAAAACCTTATAATGCTAGGACTTCTATTATTATTATTATCATTATTATTATTATTATTATTATCATTATTATTATCATAAGTATTAGTAGAATTACTAGAAAAATCATTATTTTTATAATTATTATAATTAGTATCCCTTATTACTAAACTTATCATTTTTATAAAAATTATTATTATTATTTTTGGTATTATTATTATTATTATTATTACAAATTATTGTAGTATCATTAAAATTATTATTCTTACAAACACAAGATATTTATATAGAAATATATTTATTGCATATATCATAAGTATATCTAATTTACTAATTTAATAATTACATATGTAGATATATATAACATTAGAATTAATAAATATATTAATATTGTTAACAAGTAATATATTCTTATATATATAAATATATGAACTGGATTGAATACCATTACATGCTTATTATGTGTTTTAATATATATTTTACTGAAATAGGTTCGTGAATCCGATGCCAACCTTATACTTGATCAATGATGTTATATGTATTTTTACTACAAAATACATTAGGTGAGTATATAGTCCCACTTTTAAACTCTAAATATTTCGGGATGAGAATACATGTATTTTATGTTTTACGTTATGGACACAAGTAACTGAAAAATATATTCTACGTTGAGTTGTACCACTGGCATACTTCCCTGTAGCTTGGTAACTAATATTTACAGCGGTATTGTAAACGCGAATCCTGTTGATAGATCTATCGGGCCTGACAACCCCAACCGGACTGGACGACCAGTATTCAACGGTTGCACAGTACTTCGTTTCGTGACTACACTTGGTACGGCGTAGTAAGATTTCATAATAAAGGGAATATGCGACGTGATTAAATGTTAAGTATGGTTACCAAGTGCTCAACCACTTAGAATATTTTTATTAAAATGTTTATATATAAAATCTTGTGTTCCATTGTTATAACGCTGCTAGCATCAAACCTATATATCTCACCAACTTTATGTTGACGTTTTAAAGCATGTTATTCTCAGGTACGAATTAAGTCTTCCGCTGTGCATTTGCTCATGTTAAGGACATATCTTGGAATCGATCATTGCAATGGAACCAAATGTTGATGACTTCGTCCAGGAGGATTAGGACGGGTTGTTACAACAGTACCTACCCGTTAAATAAATTTCGTCCCGAAATTTTAAGCTGTTGAAGGTGTTGACGAATCTTCTGGAAATAGATGTGGGTATTTCTTCTTCATCTGATCTTCACGCTCCCAGGTGAACTCGGGTCCTCTACGAGCATTCCATCGAACCTTAACAATTGGTATCTTGTTTTGCTTAAGTCTTTTAACCTCACGATCCATTATTTCGACGGGTTCTTCGATGAATTGGAGTTTTTCGTTGATTTGGATTTCATCTAACGGAATAGTGAGATCTTCTTTAGCAAAACATTTCTTCAAATTCGAGACGTGGAAAGTGTTATGTACAGCCGCGAGTTGTTGAGGTAACTCAAGTCGGTAAGCTACTGGTCCGACACGATCAATAATCTTGAATGGTCCAATATACCTTAGATTTAGTTTCCCTCGTTTACCAAATCGAACAACGCCTTTCCAAGGTGCAACTTTAAGCATGACCATCACTCCAATTTCAAATTCTATATCTTTTCTTTTAATGTCAGCGTAGCTCTTTTGTCGACTTTGGGCGGTTTTCAACCGTTGTTGAATTTGGATGATCTTCTCGGTAGTTTCTTGTATAATCTCCGGACCCGTAATCTGTCTATCCCCCACTTCACTCCAACAAATCGGAGACCTGCACTTTCTACCATAAAGTGCTTCAAACGGCGCCATCTCAATGCTTGAATGGTAGCTGTTGTTGTAGGAAAATTCTGCTAACGGTAGATGTCGATCCCAACTGTTTCCGAAATCAATAACACATGCTCGTAGCATGTCTTCAAGCGTTTGTATCATCCTTTCGCTCTGCCCATCAGTTTGTGGATGATAGGCAGTACTCATGTCTAGACGAGTTCCTAATGCTTGCTGTAATGTCTGCCAGAATCTTGAAATAAATCTGCCATCCCTATCAGAGATAATAGAGATTGGTATTCCATGTCTGGAGACGACTTCCTTCAAATACAGTCGTGCTAACTTCTCCATCTTGTCATCTTCTCTTATTGGCAGGAAGTGTGCTGATTTGGTGAGACGATCAACTATTACCCAAATAGTATCAAAACCACTTGCAGTCCTTGGTAATTTAGTGATGAAATCCATGGTAATGTTTTCCCATTTCCATTCTGGGATTTTGGGTTGTTGAAGTAGACCTGATGGTTTCTGATGCTCAGCTTTGACCTTAGAACACGTCAAACATTCTCCTACGTATTTAGCAACATCAGCTTTCATACCCGGCCACCAAAAATGTTTCTTGAGATCCTTGTACATCTTCCCCGTTCCAGGATGTATTGAGTATCTGGTTTTATGAGCTTCTCTAAGTACCATTTCTCTCATATCTCCAAATTTTGGTACCCAAATCCTTTCAGCCCTATACCGGATTCTGTCTTCCTGAATATTAAGATGCTGCTCCGATCCTTTGGGTATTTCATCCTTTAAATTTCCTTCTTTTAAAACTCCTTGTTGCGCCTCCTTTATTTGAGTAGTAAGGTTATTATGAATCATTATATTCATAGATTTTACTCGAATGGGTTCTCTGTCCTTCCTGCTCAAGGCATCGGCTACCACATTTGCCTTCCCCGGGTGGTAACGAATCTCAAAGTCATAATCATTCAACAATTCAATCCACCTACGCTGCCTCATATTCAGTTGTTTCTGATTAAATATGTGTTAAAGACTTTTGTGGTCGGTATATATAATACTTTTGACCCCATATAAGTAGTGCCTCCAAGTCTTTAATGCAAAAACAACCGCGCCTAATTCCAAATCATGCGTCGTATAATTTTGCTCGTGAATCTTCAATTGTCTAGACGCATAAGCAATCACCTTCGTTCGTTGCATTAATACACAACTGAGACCTTGCTTTGATGCGTCACAATAAATCACAAAATCATCATTCCCCTCAGGTAATGACAATATAGGTGCCGTAGTTAGCTTTTTCTTCAATAACTGAAACGCTTTCTCTTGTTCATCCTTCCATTCAAATTTCTTCCCTTTATGCGTTAATGCAGTCAAGGGTTTTGCTATTCTGGAAAAGTCTTGGATGAACCTTCTGTAGTAACCAGCTAGTCCTAAAAACTGGCGTATGTGTTTCGGAGTTTTCAGGGTTTTCCACTTTTCAACAGTTTCTATCTTTGCCGGATCCACCTTAATACCTTTTTTGTTCACTATGTGACCGAGGAATTGAACTTCTTCCAACCAAAATGCACACTTTGAAAATTTAGCGTACAATTCTTCCTTCCTCAATACTTCTAACACCTTTCTCAAATATTCACCATGTTCTTGGTCATTCTTTGAGTAAATAAGTATGTCATCAATGAAAACAATGACAAACTTGTCAAGGTATGGTCCACACACTCGGTTTATAAGGTCCATGAACACAGCTGGTGCATTAGTTAAACCAAATGGCATGACCATAAACTCGTAATGACCGTAACGTGTTCTGAAAGCAGTCTTTGGAATATCATCTTCTTTCACCCGCATTTGATGATACCCGGAACGTAAGTCAATCTTTGAATAAACAGATGAGCCTTGTAGTTGATCAAATAAGTCTTTGATTCTCGGTAGTGGGTAGTGGTTCTTGATGGTAAGTTTGTTCAACTCTCGGTAGTCGATACACAACCTGAATGTACCATCTTTCTTCTTGACAAACAAAACAGGAGCTCCCCACGGTGATGTGCTTGGTCGAATGAAACCACGCTCTAAAATTTCTTGTAATTGGCTTTGCAGTTCTTTCATCTCGCTGGGTGCGAGTCTGTAAGGAGCACGAGCTATTGGTGCAGCTTCTGGTACAAGATCTATTTGAAATTCAACGGATCGATGTGGGGGTAATCCTGGTAATTCTTTCAAAAATACATCGGGAAATTCTTTTGCAATGGGAATATCATTGATGCTCTTTTCTTCAGTTTGTACTTTCTCGACGTGTGCTAGAACAGCATAGCAACCTTTTCTTATTAGTTTTTGTGCCTTCAAATTACTAATAAGATGTAGCTTCGTGTTGCCCTTTTCTCCGTACACCATTAAGGGTTTTCCTTTTTCTCGTATAATGCAAATTGCATTTTTGTAACAAACGATCTCTGCTTTCACTTCTTTCAACCAGTCCATACCGATTATCACATCAAAACTCCCTAACTCTACTGGTATCAAATCAATCTTAAATGTTTCGCTAACCAGTTTAATTTCTCGATTCCGACATATATTATCTGCTAAAATTAATTTACCATTTGCTAATTCGAGTAAAAATTTACTATCCAAAGGCGTCAATGGACAACTTAATTTAGCACAAAAATCTCTACTCATATAGCTTCTATCCACACCTGAATCAAATAAAACGTAAGCAGATTTATTGTCAATAAGAAACGTACCCGTAATAAGCTCCGGGTCTTCCTATGCCTCTGCCGCATTAATATTGAAAACTCTTCCGCGGCCTTGTCCATTTGTGTTCTTCTGGTTCGGGCAATTTCTAATAATGTGGCCCGGTTTTCCACATTTATAACAAACTACATTGGCATAACTTGCTCCGACACTACTTGCTCCGCCATTACTCGTTCCGACACCATTTGTTCCTTTCATTCTATTAACCCCTGGTCCGTAGACCTCACACTTCGCCGCGCTATGACCATTTCTTTTACACTTGTTGCAAAATTTGGTGCAGAACCCCGAGTGATACTTTTCACACCTTTGGCATAGCTGCTTCTGATTGTTGTTGTTGTTGCGGTTATTATTATTGTTGGGATGATTGTTGTAGTTGCTGTTGTTGTTGTTGTTGTTGTTGGGCCGTTTGTTGTAGTTGCGATTGATGTTGCGATTGTTGGGATAATTGTTGCGATTATTGTTGTAATTGCTGTTGTTGTTGTATTGGTGATTCTTATCACCGTTTTCCTCCCACTTTCTTTTGACTTGCTTCACATTGGCCTCTTCAACAGTCTGTTCTTTAATTCTTTCTTCAATCTAGTTCACTAGTTTGTGAGCCATTCTACATGCCTGTTGTATGGAGGCGGGCTAGTGTGAACTTATATCTTCTTGGATTCTTTCCGGTAATCCTTTCACAAACGCGTCGATCTTCTCTTCCTTATCTTCGAATGCTCCCGGACACAATAGGCACAATTCTGTGAATCGTCTTTCGTACGTGGTAATATCAAATCCTTGGGTTCGTAACCCTCTAAGTTCTGTCTTGAGCTTATTGACCTCGGTTTTGGGACGGTACTTCTCGTTCATCAAGTGCTTGAATGCTGACAACGGTAGTGCGTACGCATCGTCTTATCCCACTTGCTCTAGATAGGTATTCCACCATGTTAACGCAGAACCTGTGAAGGTATGCGTAGCATACTTCACTTTGTCCTCTTCAGTACACTTACTTATGGCAAACACCGATTCGACCTTCTCGGTCCACCGTTTCAATCCGATCGGTCCTTTGGTTCCATCAAATTCCAAAGGTTTGCAGGCAGTGAATTCTTTGTAGGTGCATCCTACACGATTTCCTGTACTGCTAGATCCAAGGTTATTATTGGTATGTAACGCAGCCTGTACTGCGGCTATGTTTGAAGCTAGAAAAGTACGGAATTCCTCTTCATTCATATTCAAGGTGTGTCGAGTAGTCGGTGCCATTTCCTTCAAAATAGTCAAATGGAACAAGTTAATCATACAGAATATTAAGAGTAGTTAATAGTATTTCGTAGCATAATATGAACTCATTTATAAAAGCTTTTTTCTTCATATTAGCGTTTTATAAGTTTAAATTCGGGTAGCACCTACCCGTTAAGTTCATACTTAGTAGCTAATATACAATTCAACTACTACAATTCTATATGAAAAACTGATTATAATAATATTTCGCGTTCAAACTTTTACACAATATTTTACAAACTTACAATACCGCTTATTTTACATATAGCATGAAATATAGCACACAATAAATTTGATACAAGATGGTTGTGAAGATAATTCTAGCTAGTACACAAGTCGTTCAGCAAAGGCAATAAAGACACGTAATTCATACGTCCAGAAACAAGTCATGCATTCTGGTTTTACTAGGATTACTTCCCATCCTTGGTCTTGTGGAACATAACCGTTATGGCCGTTGATAAGACAGCGTGTTGTAACGTCGTCAAAGGGACAAGGGTTACGTAATGTCCAACAGTCCCGTAACAATCTAAAAACCTCATTTCTTACCCCAATTACCGACTCCGTCACTTGTGGGAACGTTTTGTTTAATAGTTGTAGGCCGATGTTCTTGTTCTCACTTTGGTGAGAAGCGAACATTACTAATCCGTAAGCATAACATGCTTCTTTATGTTGCATGTTAGCCGCTTTTTCTAAATCACGAAGTCCAATATTCGGATATATTGAGTCAAAATAATTTCTTAACCCATTGCGTAAAATAGCATTTGGGTTCCCCGCAATATATGCGTCAAAGTAAACACATCGTAACTTATGGATTTCCCAATGTGATATCCCCCATCTTTCGAACGAAAGCCTTTTATAAACCAAGGCATTCTTGGAACGTTCTTCGAATGTCTTACAAACTGATCTCGCCTTAAATAGTTGTGCCGAAGAATTCTGACCGACTCTAGACAAGATTTCATCAATCATGTCTCCGGGTAGGTCTCTTAAAATATTGGGTTGTCTATCCATTTTGTGTTTTTATACTGTAAAATAGACAAGAGTTAGATTCATAAAAAAAAAATACTTATTAATACAAGCAGTTTTTACATATATCATAAAGCATAAGCACACTATATTACATATATTACACCACACGAATACAACTATCTTATTCCGACTCGCTTGTTTCTTCTTCTTCGGTTTTGGTTCGTTTTGCCAAGTTTCTAGGGATATATGATGTTCCCCTAATACGAGCCGTCGTTTTCCACATTGGTTTAGAAAAACCTGGTGGTTTAAAGGTTCCCGGGTCATTGTTACAACTTAAGGACTTCGGGGGTTGATGATACATATAAAGTTCATCGGGGTTGGAATTAGATTTCTCTATTTTTATGCCCTTTCCCTTATTATTTTCTTTTGCCTTTTTAAATTCAGTTGGGGTAATTTCTATAACATCATCGGAATTCTCGTCAGAATCCGATTCATCGGAGAATTGGTAATCCTCCCAATATTTTGCTTCCTTAGCGGAAACACCATTGACCATAATTAACCTTGGTCGGTTGGTTGAGGATTTTCTTTTACTTTACCGTTTTATTATTTCCCCCACCGGTTCTATTTCTTCATCCGGTTCCGATTCTTCTTCCGGTTCCGATTCTTCTTCTGGTTCCGACTCTTCTTCCGGTTCCTCTTCGGGAACTTGTGAATCAGTCCACGAATCATTCCAATTTACATTTGACTCTTCATTATTATTAGGTGAGTCAATGGGACTTGTTCTAGAGGTAGACATCTATCACATAATATCAAACGTGTTAAGAGATTAATATATCACATAATATTTACATGTTAAAAATATATAGTTTTCAACAAAATTTGTTAAGCAATCATTTTTCAAGTAAACACGGTCGAAGTCCAGACTCAGTAATGCATCCTAACAAACTCGATAAGACACACTAATGCAAAATTCTGGTTCTCTAAGACCAACGCTCAGATACCAACTGAAATGTCCCGTTCTTATTGATTAAAAATGTTCCATATTAATTGATTTCGTTGCGAGGTTTTGACCTCTATATGAGACGTTTTTCAAAGACTGCATTCATTTTTAAAACAAACCATAACCTTTATTTTATAAATGAAGGTTTAAAAAACTTTACGTAGATTATCAAATAATGATAATCTAAAATATCCTGTTTACACACGACCATTACATAATGGTTTACAATATAAATATGTTACATCGAAATCAGTTTCTTGAATGCAGTTTTTACACAATATCATACAAACATGGACTCCAAATCTTGTCCTTATTTTAGTATGCAACAGCGGAAGCACTTAATATTCACCTGAGAATAAACATGCTTTAAACGTCAACAAAAATGTTGGTGAGTTATAGGTTTAACCTATATATATATCAAATCGTAACAATAGACCACAAGATTTCATATTTCAATACACATCCCATACATAGAGATAAAAATCATTCATATGGTGAACACCTGGTAACCGACATTAACAAGATGCATATATAAGAATATCCCCATCATTCCGGGACACCCTTCGGATATGATATAAATTTCGAAGTACTAAAGCATCCGGTACTTTGGATGGGGTTTGTTAGGCCCAATAGATCTATCTTTAGGATTCGCGTCAATTATGGTGTCTGTTCCCTAATTCTTAGATTACCAGACTTAATAAAAATGGGCATATTCGATTTCGATAATTCAACCATAGAATGTAGTTTCACGTACTTGTGTCTATTTTGTAAATCATTTATAAAACCTGCATGTATTCTCATCCCAAAAATATTAGATTTTAAAAGTGGGACTATAACTCACTTTCACAGATTTTTGCTTCGTCGAGAAGTAAGACTTGACCACTGTTGATTCACGAACCTATAAAAATATATACATATATATTAAAGTATATTCAAAATATATTTACAACACTTTTAATATATTTTGATGTTTTAAGTTTATTAAATCAGCTGTCCTCGTTAGTAACCTACAACTAGTTGTCCACAGTTAGATGTACAGAAATAAATTGATAAATATTATCTTGAATCAATCCACGACCCAGTGTATACGTATCTCAGTATTGATCACAACTCAAACTATATATATTTTGGAATCAACCTCAACCCTGTATAGCTAACTCCAACATTCACATATAGAGTGTCTATGGTTGTTCCGAAATATATATAGATGTGTCGACATGATAGGTCGAAACATTGTATACGTGTCTATGGTATCTCAAGATTACATAATATACAATACAAGTTGATTAAGTTATGGTTGGAATAGATTTGTTACCAATTTTCACGTAGCTAAAATGAGAAAAATTATCCAATTTTGTTTTACCCATAACTTCTTCATTTTAAATCCGTTTTGAGTGAATCAAATTGCTATGGTTTCATATTGAACTCTATTTTATGAATCTAAACAGAAAAAGTATAGGTTTATAGTCGGAAAAATAAGTTACAAGTCGTTTTTGTAAAGGTAGTCATTTCAGTCGAAAGAACGACGTCTAGATGACCATTTTAGAAAACATACTTCCACTTTGAGTTTAACCATAATTTTTGGATATAGTTTCATGTTCATAATAAAAATCATTTTCTCAGAATAATAACTTTTAAATCAAAGTTTATCATAGTTTTTAATTAACTAACCCAAAACAGCCCGCGGTGTTACTACGACGGCGTAAATCCGGTTTTACGGTGTTTTTTGTGTTTCCAGGTTTTAAATCATTAAGTTACCATATAATATAGATATAGAACATGTGTTTAGTTAATTTTAAAAGTCAAGTTAGAAGGATTAACTTTTTTTTGCGAACAAGTTTAGAATTAACTAAACTATGTTCTAGTGATTACGAGTTTAAACCTTCGAATAAGATAGTTTTATATATATGAATCGAATGATGTTATGAACATCATTACTACCTCAAGTTTAGTAGGTAAACCTACTGGAAGTGACAAGAAATGATCTAGCTTCAAAGGATCTTGGATGGCATGAAAGTTCTTGAAGTAGGATCATGACACAAAAACAAGTTCAAGTAAGATTTTTACTCGAATTAAGATAGTTTATAGTTATAGAAATTGAATCAAAGTTTGAATATGAATATTACCTTGAATAAGAAAGATAACCTACTATATATAACAAAGGTTTCTTGATCTTAGATGATTACTTGGAATGGATTAGAAAGCTTGGAAGTAAATTAGTAAACTTGAAGGGATTTTTGAAGTGTTCTTGAAGTGTTCTTCCTATGATGATTATAGCTTGATTCTTGAAGTGATTTTTGATGAAGATGATGATTAAATACTGGAAAAATACGTTCATAATAGTGTGTGTGTGTGTTGAGAGAGAATTAGAAAGAGAATTGGAAGTGAAATGGAGTGAATGATGAGTGGTAATTGGTGAGTGGTGAGTGGGGTTAAAAGGAGTTCTAGTTAGTTGACTAGCTCATGGTAGAAGTTAAAATTAATTAGTCATACATGACATAATCAAGAGTGGAATCCCATGCTAGTTCCTATTGGTATATACCCATAGTAAGTACGTTTTGAAGCTGTGTATAATACGGGTAAGAATACGACTAGAATTCTTGATGAAAGAAAAGAATGGGAAAGTAACTGTAACCATTTTCGTTAAGTATGAGTGTTTTGATATATGTCTTGAAGTCTTCCAAAAGTATTTTAATACATCTAAATACACTACATGTATATACATTTTAACTGAGTCGTTAAATCATCGTTAGTCGTTACATGTAAGTGTTGTTTTGAAACCTTTAAGTTAACGATCTCAATTAATGTTGTTAACCCATTGTTTATTATATCTAATGAGATGTTAAATTATTATATTATCATGATATTATGATATATTAATATATCTTAATATGATATATATACATTTAAATGTCGTTACAACCATAATCGTTACATATATGTCTCGTTTCGAAATCCTTAAGTTAGTAGTCTTGTTTATATGTATATAACTCATTGTTAATATACTTATGGAGATACTTACTTATCATAATCTCATGTTAACCATATGTATATCCATATATATATCGTCATGTCATTTTTACAAGTTTTAACGTTCGTGAATCGCCGGTCAACTTGGGTGATCAATTGTCTATATGAAACATATTTCAATTAATCAAGTCTTAACAAGTTTGATTGTTTAACATGTTGGAAACATTTAATCATGTAAATATCAATCTCAATTAATATATATAAACATGGAAAAGTTCGGGTCACTACATCGTGTGCTCGTACAAGCCGCCGATCCTCGTATTGTCTTATTGTATGCTAGTTGGTAGTTAGCAAGTGTTGTTGTTAGTATATAGCTTGTGTGTGGCTTAAGCTATATCTGTTAGATAGATTCCATTCACTTAGCGGTACGCTAATCCCCTATATATTCTCCCCTTGCAGGTTTAGGTACTGCTAGTCGGAATGGGTGATGTGGCAGAAGACATGTTTGACAACCCTACTCTGATGTGGACTTTTGTTTAAATCATGTTTTGTAATAACGTAACACCGTTGTGTAAACTTAAACATAATTACTCAGATTAATGTAATGTCGTGACTTATAGTGTGTTTGTTAATAAGTCTTCCGCTGTGTTTTAAAAAAAAATGGCCGGTGTTACACTCTGACTCTGAAGACAGCGTGACAGGAGCACACCAACCAATCAACTACCGTGATTACTGGATAAAATGGGGGTGGGTTCGCGACATACTCACCCTATGGAGAAGGGAAGAAGGTACTCCATATCATGAACCGAATCTACCACCTAACCTTGGAGTACTCGACCTGCTCACCGGCGAACCTGTTCGCAACACCGTTTATACCCTTTTTGCAAGAATTTTTCGTCTTGAGACTACCATTAACGAAACTAGAGAAGATATCCGACCTCTACCTCACACTGATAACCAACCAGGGTTAGTAGAAGAAGTTAAAGAACTCCGAGCTCGAGTGTTAACTTTAGAGAGCACGGTACACAATTTACAAGCACCAGCAGTATCACCAACACCAGTAACATCACCAGCCTCAGCACCAACAGCACTAGTACCACCAACAACAACATCCGCGTCACCAGCTTCGACATCTCATTCGGTACCTCGAGTATAATCATCGTTCTACATGACGTTCTACATCATTTATCTTCATTCGATATAGCGATTATGTAACCTCTAATGTTTTAGAGATTATATATTCTTGTTCTAACGGTAAATCAGATGAGTTAATATCATATTAACTCATTAAATCCATGATTGCATCTGAAGAAAATATATATGTATATATGTTTTCATAAAGATTGTAATTAAAAATTCTTTTGTACAAACTGTTAGTGGTGAAAATATTTTAACGGGTAGGTAATACCCGAGGAAATATTTAACTTTCATATTAACATGTTATACTGTACATTCTTCGAATCTGATTCAAAAGTCATTTACTATCCTACTTACATCCACAGATATACGTATCCGTTTACAGCAGAATAACCACTTTCCTTCAATTTCATATTTGGATTTTGACCTATCAGAATCCAACAAGTGGCATAATGAAGAAAACATTGGACAAAATAAAATTTGTTAGAAATAAACAAATTAACTATGAGAAAAATTTTGTTAAGAATCCACGCTAACTGTTCCTAGCTAACTGTTCCTAGCTAACTGATTACATTTTATTTATCGCAGTTTATTTATCGCAATTTAATTATCGCAATTTTATTTATCGTCATTTAATTTCTGTTATTTACTTTATGCACTTTATTTATCGTCATTTAATTTCTGTTATTTATTTTACGCACTTTAAATATCGGGACACGTATACAAGGTTTTGACATATCATATCGACGTATCTATATATATTATTTGGAATAACCATAGACACTCTATATGCAGTAATGCTGGAGTTAGCTATACAGGGTTGAGGTTGATTCTTCAATAATATATATAGTTTAAGTTGTGATCGAGTCTGAGACGTATACGGGTCACGACACGTATTAATTAATTCGAATATTATATATTAAACTATATATGAATTATTGGACTGTCACTGTGGACTATCGACTGTGGACTAATAATATTGGACAATTAAAATGAATTAAAATATTGATTATAACATATGAAACTAAACAATTCTTCAAGTTTGCCACTTGATTTCATCATTAAACCTCAATTGCATCTTAACGATTACAATCTGCATTCAAACCTTTCATGATTCTTGAAAACACCTAAATCGAGAGGATGAACCAACCACACTTTATCTACGAGAGAAAATATTTATGCATATAGTTATGCACCTGAAAACTCTCGGAAACTGAGTAAACGTTTAACACATAGTTGTGTTAATTCCTTTAGTGTTATTATTACCCAAAATAACTTTGCAATCCCTTTCCAAATTAGCCAATTTTGTCACAGCTCCAACAAGTCAACTTCGACTTTTCACTCGGATTAGCTTATTATAACCCTGATATATAAGTTGTCTTTCATCATCGATACCGGGAAACTGTTTATATCTCACCACATTAGCAGTAAATTTACCAACAACTCCGTTGATCTTTGACTTTCTGAAAAATCACTATATTCAGTGAAACCCTACTATTTACTCATCTACAACTTATAACGAGAATTACTATACCAACTATCGGGAATTAGCAATCAGTATTTTGAAATCTTGCAGCATGTCTACATCAACAGTTATAAGTATACATATAATCCTTATCTCTTAGAATTATGATCTTCCACTCTGAAATTTTGAAAAGCACCCAGTCTACAAATCAATACTCCAAATTCTGAAAAAGCTGAATATAGCAGCAAAAACTGTACACGACCTTAACCGTCGAAGGTATAAAGAAAAAGAATAGTATGTTGGCAAAGCTCAGAAAAGTTGGAACTGGAAACCGGATGGAGCAAACCATGAAGGAGACTCTGAACAAATTGCAAGGACTAAACTTGTACATAAAGAATCCAGATGATTCTGTTTCTGATAAAATCTTTAGCGAATACCTTACTCCTTAACCACTCTAAATCATCGTGAATGAATTTCTTCATCACAATTTGATTCTGAAATCCTAAGATATCATCGTATCTTTCTTTATTAATACCCTCAATATTTCTGAAGATATCTTCATAAATATTCTCGTTTGATATTAATTATATCTCCGCGCTATCTGTGTTATATCATAAAAGGAAACTGTTTTAGTTTCTATATTCTGCGAAATTTCAAATTTAAAAAAAAATGAATGTTTTTTGAAGTAGTGTTGGGAACTGATGCATGAGTTAGTATAATATAATGACACTTGATCAATGTGATTATATTACAGTAAGTCATACTGAGTTTCTAAAATGGAAACGTGATGATTCACAGATCATAACGTCATCATGTGCCATGTACACTACTCTTACATTCTAACAGATCTCTAAACATATCAAGAACATATTTTATTGATAGTTCTATCTTTCCTCTTGAATTCTGGTAATTTAACCAATCAAGATAGTGCTATTACAATTTCTCACTTAGATAATTAGTCATGTTCATTCGAAACTTCATACCTACGAATTCTGGACCATTATTCGCTTGACTTAAAGTCGGGAAGAGAAAACCAAAGAATGGAACTCCAAAATATAAATGGAACGAAGGGGTGAATTTATAGTAAGATATTCGACAGAGCAATCGAGACAGATCATCACATTTAATCAAAGAGAATTCTAATTTCCTTAATTACCGAAGAATCAAATCTTATTACGAAGATTTTCACTAAATAGCTTGAATTCTTGAAATCAACCGTGACTACGTCACCTGTTGAGACGAAATTTCATTTATTCATTTCACTCATTTGTGATAGCTTCACTTATACTTTATGAGTAATCGAATTATTTTATCCATATTACTCAATGAAGAAAAAACTATTTTATCAACTCATATTTGTCATAAAAACATTTTTATTGTTAGTCATGACCACCTCAATCAAATTTCGGGACGAAATTTCTTTAACAGGTAGGTACTGTGACGACCCGGAAATTTTCGATCAAATTTAAACTTAATCTTTATATGTTTCCGACACGATAAGTAAAATCTGTTATGTTAAGTCTCAAAAAGTTCGAATTGTTGTCATACATTCAATTGACCTTCGACTGCTCTCGACGATTCACGAACCACTATTTGTAAATAAAAATGTATATGTAAATAAAAATGTATATGTAAATAATTATATATTAAAAATTAAACTATTATATGCATTTAATGTTATATATAAATATGTAAAATAATATACGTGGTAATGAAAACTATTACATTATTATAAATATATATGTATATATATTTATATTACCTGTAAATATATAAAGATATATTAAATTATTTGATTAAAAATATATATAATATATTTATTTACGTAATAAAATTTGGTTATGTAAAAATTATATACATAGTATTTTAGAATATATATAAGTATATAAAAACATCGATTACCTTATACTCATTTATTTTTTTTAATGAAGTTAATAACGAATATATATATATATATGATAAAAAATTTAGATTAAAATGTGTAAAATAGATATATAACTTCTATACATAATTATTTAATTGAATATTGTAAAATAAGTAATTTATAAATAATATATGTAGAAATTTATAATATCCCATAATTATGTTATAATATAAATTGTTATATCAATCAATACTAATATTATTATGAATATTTATTATTAACAGTATTATTATTATTAAAGATATTTGTTAATAACAATATTATTAATATTATTATTAAGATATTTATATTTATATTAACTGTATTATTTATGATTATATAACAATAGATCGTACACTATCTGATATCTCATTATATTTCCTTTTTGGTTTCTTCCTCCTGGATGGAATCATCTGTCGACACAATTACATCATAAAACAGCCCTCGTGAATCGTTCTGCTACACGAATTATTCAACAACTCAATTTATGTCATCAATTACTATATTTGTTGAAGAAAAACGAAAACTTTAAAAAGAAAATAGATAAACTGCTTCTACACCTCTGTTCGTTCCATGTTCAACCCAACAATTCGAAAATCGAATTAAATTGAAAATCTAGAAATACAGAAGCGTTCTAAATCATACCTTGAGTGTTTTCTCAAATTTTCAGATGTTAATTCGTTGAATCAAATGCGAATTCAAAGAGTCAAACTTCAAACCCCAAAAGTCAATCGAATGTTAATCTCAGAAATTCGAAATCTAAATGTTGTTTCAAGTTAAATTGATACGCCCAGCAAGTTACAGAGATGATTTGGAAGATAGTTCATGAAGGAGTCGAGGCCTTAAAACCTTCAAATCTCAAAATCGATGATTTGATTCATTAGTTGTATCTGACAAAAATTTTGAAACCGTTTCTGTTTGGTTTTTATATTCCCATCGAATTTTATAAAACCAAAATTCTCCACAGCCGATTGTTGTAAATTCTTAAATCAATTCTTTGATTGATGTTATGATTACTCTAGTCGACTGAAAGATTTTAGAAGGAGAAGAAGAGAGAAGACGGTTGGACAGATGGATAAGATATATTTATTTATGGGAGTTAAAAATCAGAAAAATGGAAATGGAAGAAGGGTTTAGAGGGTTAGCGAGTTAGCGAGGTGACTCGGGTTTGAGTCCCGTCCCAGGCAGTTTAACTATATTTTTTTTGTGTCTCTAAGGTACAATTTTATATTTATTAATTTATTATTATTATTATTATTATTATTATTATTATTATTATTATTATTATTATTATTATTATTATCATCACTATTATTATTAGTATTATTATTATTATTATTATTATTATTATTATTATTATTATTATTATTATTATTATTATTTTATCAAAGAAATATTAGATACATAAAAATATATTTGATATATAATATATTAGTATTACATAAATTTATAAAATAAACATTTTAACACTAATTATATAAATATATACATATAACAACTTATTGATTTTCAACATAATACTAATCACACACACACACACACACACACATATATATATATATATCTATATATATATATATATATATATATATATATAATTATATAATTATTAATTATTTTAATGAATATAAAACTAAATATATAAGATATATAATTTAATATATATAATATATAAATTTGTTCAGTTACGATTATGTGTGTTAATATATATATAAATGATATAGGTTCGTGAATCCGAGGCCAACCCTGCATTGTTCAATATCGTCATATGTATTTTTACTACAAAATACATTAAGTGAGTTTCATTTGCTCCCTTTTAAATGCTTTTGCAATATATATTTTGGGACTGAGAATACATGCGCTGCTTTTATAAATGTTTTACGAAATAGACACAAGTAATCGAAACTACATTCTATGGTTGGATTATCGAATCGAATATGCCCCTTTTTAGCTTGGTAGCCTAAGAATTAGGGAAATGGCCCCTAATTGATGCGAATCCTAAAGATAGATCTATGGACCTTGACATGTCCCATTCGGGTTACGAATGCTTTAGTACTTCGATTATCATGTCCGATGAGAGTCCCGAAATGATGGGGATATTCTATATGCATCCTGTTAGTTCGGTTATCAAGCGTTCACCGTATGAATGATTTTTATCTCTATGCCGTGTGAAATGCCTGATATGAGATTATGTTTATGAGAAATTGAAATATGAAATCTTGTGGTCTATTAAAATAATGAAAATGAATGTTTATGATAAACTAATGAACTCACCAACCTTTTGGTTGACACTTTAAAGCATGTTTATTCTCAGGTATTAAAGAAATCTTTCGCAGTGCATTTGCTTATTTTAAGGATATTACTTGGAGTCATTCATGACATATTTCAAAAGACGTTGCATTCAAGTCATTGAGTTTATCAAGATTATTATTAAATCAATTATAGTTGGATATATTATGAAATGGTATGCATGCCGTCAACTTTCGATGTAAATGAAAGTTTGTCTTTTAAAAATGAATGCAATGTTTGTAAAATGTATCATATAGAGGTCAAGTACCTCGCGATGTAAACAACTATTATGAATCATTTATAATCGATATGGACTTCGTTCAGATGGATTAGGACGGGTCATGAAAATATACATATAATTTCTTCAGAGGGAATGAGTTAATACTTCATAACTCATTGATACGATATACGCGTTGTTGATTAGTGATGATGTTTGCGGTGATTATGGATCTGGCGGAGCTTGTGATGTTGTAGATGCTGCTGATGCTGACGATGCTGACGGTACTGACGGTGCTGGTGATGCTGACGGTACTGTTGATGCTGCTGGTAAAACAAATCTAGCTTGTAAATCGTGCACCATTCCGATCAGGGTTTTATTTCATCATTTCTATTCGCTCACTCATCTGGTTTACAATTAGAACTAGAATAAGTAATCTCTAAAACTTTTAGAAACTACATATTCTCTGCAGAATATTTCTTCGATGAAGTTATGAATCAATACTTCATCGTTTGTTGTTGTTGGTATTCCTTGGTATCTATGGTGCGTATGACGTTGATGTTCGAGGTACAGATTGTGATGTTGTGGGGTGGGATGCGGATGTTGTTGTAGGTGGTGGTAATGATACTGTTGGTGTTGATGATGGTGGTACTGTTGATGCCGGTGATGCTGCTGGTGCTTGTAATCTTTGCACCATATTCTCCAAAGCCACTACCCGAGTGCGAAGCTCGTTGACTTCTTTTGCTACACCGGGATGATTGGTGGTTCGGACGAGCGGATGAATAAGATCCAGAATTTGAGATAGTATATAATCATGACGAGATACTCTAGAGATGAGAGAGAAAATGGTATTACGAACAGGTTCGCCGGTAAGTGCTTCAGGTTCTTCGCCAAAAGGGGAATGTGGTGGATGGAAGGGATCACCTTCTTCTTGTCTCCAATGACTAAGTAGGCTATGAACTCATCCCCAATTTATCCAGAATATGTGATGGCTGATTGGTTGATCCATTTCGATTACACTGTCTTCGAAGTTCAGGTGAAAATCCATATCGGAATAGCTGTCGGAGTTTAAGGAATTTGAACTAGATACAGGATCCATCTTGTATAATTAGAGAGATGATTTTTGATATGAAATAAATTATAGAATTTAGATTGGTACTCTTCAATACATAATTTACATATGTATATATAATACCAAAATCTCATAAATCACGGAGGAATTTTCAGAAGATGTCAAGCAAAGTTTACAGTAATAGATATGCTAAGATATGAATTCGTCTGTACACTATGTATGCAATAAATGCAGGAAAACGTGTCTAGACTTAAGAATGATAAGCAAGTAATTTCTGACAAAAAATGATACGTAAAACTCGGCAAAAACAGATACGGTCATACTTCAGACTCACTAATGCATCCTAACAATTACCAGTTAAACACACTAATGCAAATTCTGGTTCCCCATGACCTCAAGCTCTGATGCCAACTGTGATGACCCGTCCAAATCCATTTGGAAGAATACATCATTCATTGATTTCATAGTGAGGTTTTGACCTCTATATGATACGTTTTGTAAACATTGCATTCTTTTGAAAAGGCACACCATAAATGAATATATAAATCCAAGGTTTTCGACATATGATGATCTCTACGTATAGACAATCACCATATATAATAGTTTTTAACAATACATCCGTTGACAATACAGTCAAATAAGATACATGGTGATGATTTTGTGAATGCAAAGTTTTCTCGAATAAAGCATGTATGACTCCATACACATAGCTTGTATAACGTATAAGCAAACAGCGGAAGACTTCTAGGAACCTGAGAATAAACACGCTTAAAAGTGTCAACACAAAAGTTGGTGAGTTCATAGTTTTAATGTTGCACATAATCTGTATATAAAGGTGGATCACAAGATTTCAGTTGTTTCATCCAGAAACGTTTATCAAAATATTCTACGAAATTGAGCATCCTGGTAACTAAACTTTAACGTCATAATAAGTACCACTGTTTTAACATAAATGCAACCAACATGTACAATACACGCAATCCAACGTGTACTAAACTCAAATAACATACGTCTGTTTTATAGTTCAGGCTAGGGTTTCTATACCTGGAACAGACGGGGATGTCAAGCCCTATGGATCCATATACAACTACTCGCGCCCACCAGTTCTTATAACTGGCAGTTACTAGTTACCAAAGCTAAGGGATTTTCGGTTCAAACTCAGTGTAGAATTTAGTATGTATTGTATCCATTGCGTTAAAAATAAAGTGCATGTATTCTCAGCCCAAAAATATAGATTGCAAAAGCAATTAAAAAGGGATCTATAAACTCACCTTAGCAGCACATAAGGTCATTCACCGAAATGTGACCGAAACTCGAAATGCAAAATAACCGTAGATCTCAACCTAGAGAACATATGTTGGTCAATACATGTCTAACAAGCTAGGTCAGGTCATAGTGTATCACAATCCTAATGCTCGAGACCGACATGCAAAAGTTAACAAAAGTCATCTCAAAAGTCAACCTGACCCAATATGATCTTTAAATCTATACATGTTTATTATTTCACATAGTTTTCCAATAATTGTAAAATCAGATTATAGTGTTTATAAAGCTTAAAAACATGATAAGCCAGTCAACTTTGACAATTGTTCAACAAAACTAGACGTGTCTTATATAAGAGTTCATTTACTCGACTATTAATATCTAAAAATCCAATTTATCAATCTTATAAACAAGTTGTTTAAATATTAATTGCAGATTTAAAAGCAATTTCAATTAAATTCAATTATAATTCAGTTGATCATATCTTTTAATTCGTTCATCGAAATCACGCGATTTCTAAATGAAAAGTTATTAATTTTTCGCCAGCTTTCCAATAACATGCATATCGTATACCTTATATCAGTAGTATATGTATTAAATTCGTGATTCATCATAAAACTATCTAACGATGAAATTTAGCGTACAAGCATGTATAAACATATATACTCGAGCACTAGACATGGATACACTATTAATATATAAAAGATAAGATATGAATGCTCACGTATCAATATTGTGATTCAATATTGTAGGAAAGTACGTAGACGCAACGGAAATGATAAACACTAGTTTGATCTCACGAGCAATACCCCCGAATAATACCCATCACCTCCTTAGCAATAACTCATAATTTCCTTAGTTCTATCCCGCTCGAAAAGCTTGTTTTGAAATCGTTTGGGCATAACCTCGTCGTAATATTTTATGTATAATAATACTAATAATAATAATACTCCCAACTATAAGATTAATAATAATATTAATCTTAATAGTGGTAATAATAATAATAATAATAATAATAATAATAATAATAATAATAATAATAATAATAATAATAATAATAATAATAATAATAATAATAATAATATATAAATATAATAGAGAGAGAGATAGATGAATACTTTGTGTGTGTGCAACTGAAATCGTTCGATATTTATAGACCTTGCCTATCCAGCCATCCCATACGATCGCATGGGTTTGAAGGCCTTTGGCCATGCGATCGCATGGCCACCCCTTACAGCTCACATTATTTTGTTGTTTTGCTTGTCGACATAATTAAATAAATATATAATTTATATAATTTATATTAATTAATTATATATTATATTATATTCTCGTGCCTAGTTAACTTGTAATTTTGGTTCCGATGTCTTGTACGTTTACGTTCGACTTATGTCCTGGTTCTGGTTTTTCGAACGTCCCTTCGTACGCTTCGAAAACTTGTACATTATGTTTCGTGATTCGTACCTTTGTCAAAATATAGTCTTAAATTTTTAAAACACTATATTACTCAAAGTGTATCTTGAACTTTAGAGTGTTTTGGTCATTTGCATCTATAAATTAACGTCTTAATATATAATAATATTATTTTAAATCAAAACGTTTTATATCTAAGTTAATATTATATTTTATAACATTTGTAAAATATACATACATTTTCATTTTGAAATAGTGTTTTACTGTAGCAAAATGATTTTTACTGTAGCAAATAGTGGTTTTCGAAAACACTGTAGCTTTTTGGGTACTGTAGCAATTCGAAAATACTGTAGAAAATTAGTGTTTTACTTGTTCATCTTAAACATTTTAGTTAACTTATCTAAATATCAATCGAATCAATAAACGAATGTTACTATCGTTTACTAAATAACTTAAAATTATATATATGTATATATCTTTATTTAATATACATAAATCAATTTTTAAATACACATTGCAAGTTATTTATAATTAATATTCCAACTTATTGTGTGTGTGTATATATATATATATATATATATATATATATATATATATATATATATTTATGTATATATATATATATATATATCTATTTACAAATAGATGTTCGTGAATCGTCGATCAATAGTCAAAGGTTAACTGAATATATAACATTAGTTCAAAAATTTTGATAATCAATATTACAGACTTTGCTTATCTTATCGAAATTATATAAAGATTAAGTTTTAAATTTGGTCGGAAATTTCCGGATCGTCACAATATGTGTAGGAGAAGCAACTGTAACGTTGCAAGACGTCCAGATTTTATGGGGTTTACCAATAGACAGAGAGGTTGTATCCGGTATTTGGTATGAAACGAGTGATGCGGAGTGATTAACTACTTAGGGATCGCTGTTCAACATATTGGTACTAAGGGTATACAGAGAGGGAGGATATTACTTTCTTTATTAAAAGGGGAGTTGGGTAGAAATGTTGGAGACACTGACGAGTCTCACTGTGACGATCCTTCCAAATCCCTTTGGACGAATACATCATTCATCGATTTCACAGTGAGGTACTGACCTCTACATGATACGTTTTGTAAACATTGCATTCTTTTGAAAAGGCACACCATAATTGAATATCAAATTCCAAGGTTTTTGACGTTTGATGATATCTACATATAGACAATCATCGTAGTTAATAGTTTACAATACTACATCCGTTGATAATGCAGTCAAAATAAGATACATGGTGATGATTTTGTGAATGCAACGTTTTTCCGAATAAAGCATGTATGACTCCATGCACATAGCTTGTAACACCTATAGGCAAACAGCGGAAGACTTCTAGGAACTTGAGAATAAACATGCTTTCAAGTGTCAACACAAAGGTTGGTGAGTTCATAGTTTTAATGTTGCGTATAATCCATATATAAAGGTGGATCACAAGATTTCAGTTGTTTCATCCAGAAATGTTTATCAAAATATTCTACAAGATTGAGCACCCTGGTAACTAAGCTTTAACGTTATAATAAGTACCCCTGTTTTAACATACATGCAACCAATATGTACAATACACGCAATCCAACGTGTACTAAATTCAAATTGTATACGTCTGTTTTATAGTCCAGGCTAGGGTTTCTATACCTGGAACAGACAGGGATGTCAAGCCTTATGGATCCATATATAACTACTCGCGTCCACCAGTTCTTATAACCGGCAGTTACTAGTTACCAAAGCTAAGAGATTTTCGGTTCAAACTCGGTGTAGAATTTAGTATGTACTTGTATCCATTGCGTTTAAAATAAAGTGCATGTATTCTCAGCTCAAAAATATAGATTGCAAAAGCATTTAATAAGGAAGCAAATGAAACTCACCTTAGCAGATAAAGTTATTCACCGAAATGTGACTGAAACTCGTAATGCAAAGTAACTGTAGATCTCAACCTAGAGAACATATGTTGGTCAATAGATGTTTAACAAGCTAAGTCAGGTCATAGTGTATCACAATCCTAATGCTCGAGATCGACATACAAAAGTTAACAAAAGTCATCTCAAAAGTCAACCTGACCCAATATGATCTTTAAATCTATACATGTTTATTAACATAGTATAAGTCTTGATAATTGAACGACTTTATAGTTTATCAAACTCAAAATATTATTTATTTCAGGAGCTATATTATATTTGAATTATCATGGCAATCGAAAATATTTTATTATTTCACATAGTTTTCCAATACTTGTAGAATCAGATTATTGTGTTTATAAAGCTTTAAAACATGATAAGACAGTCAACTTTGACAATTGATCAACAAAACAAAACGTGCCTTATATAGAAATTCATTTACTAGATTAGTAATATTTGAAAATCCAAATTATCAATCTTATAAGCAAGTTGTTTAAATGTCAATTGCATATTCAAAAGCAATTTCCATTAACGTCAATCATAATTCAGTTGACCATATCTTTTAATTCGTTCATCGAAATTACGCGATTTCTAAATGAAAAGTTATTGATTTTTCGCCAGCTTTCCAAACACATGCATATCATATACCTTATATCAGTAGTATATGTATTAAATTCGTGATTTATCAAAAACTATCTAACGACGACAATTAGCATACAAGCATGCATAAACATATATACTCGAGCACTAGACATGGATACACTATTAATATATAAAAGATAAGATATGAATGCTCACGTATCAATATTGTGATTCAATATTGCAGGAAAGTACGTAGACGCAACAGAGATGATAAACACTAGGCTTGACTTGCTAATAATACCCACGAACATTACCCATAACCTCCATAGCTATAACCTATAGTTTCCTTAAATCTATCCCGCTCGAAAAGCTTGTTTTGAAATCGTTTGGACATAACCTCGTCGTAGTATTTTATGTATAATACTAATAATAATACAAATACTACTAATAATAATAAGATTAATACTAATATTAATCTTTAATAATAATAATAATAATAATAATAATAATAATAATAATAATATAAATAATATAAATAATTATATATATACAGAGGGAGATAGATAGTTGAGATATATGTGAGACGAACCAAAAATGATCGAGCTTTTATAGATGTGGCCTGTCCAGACACCTCATGCGATCGCATGAGATTATAGGGGGATCATGCGATCGCATGACCCCTTGGGACAGCTCACATTCCTTTTGTTTACTAGTTCGTCGACATATTATTTAATTATATACATTATATATAATTTATATTAATTATACATATATTATATTATATTCTCATGTATAGGTGACTTGTACTTTTAGTTCTGATGACTTGTATGTTGACGCTCGACTAACGTCCTGGTTCCGGTTTTTCGAACGTCCTTTCGTACACTTAGAAAACTTTTACTTTACGTTTCGCGACGTGTACATTTATCAATAACTAGACTTAATCAATGATAAACTATATTACCCGAAGTATAACTTAATCATTTGAGTGTTTTGGTCATTTGCTTCCTTAAATCAACATCTCGTTATCAATTAAAATATAAATAGTAATATCAAAACGTTTTATATCTAAATTACTTTACTATTATATATTATTACATCGTAAAATATATATTATTTTGAAATATTTATTTAATTATGAAACAATAAACGAGTGTTATAAACCTTTAAAAATATATATATATTTTGAACCCATATATATCTATATATATATACAATATAAACACGTTGCAAGTTATTTTATATATCTAATTCCAAATATAATCAAAAGGAAAAGATTTCCTAAATCGAAGTGGACCTCACAACAGAGACTCGTAACAATCGTAATAGCTATGTGATTGTTAGATGCTATCAAAATATCTTTTACTTCGATCGTTTGATAAAATCCTTTAATTCCGTCGATAAACATATAAAACATATATTGAGACAAATACGTTTAATGTAAAGTATTATACACTTAAAACTTTGTTAACGTTTTCAAGTTATAATAAATACATATATATATATATATATATATATATATATATATATATATATATATATATATATATATATATATATATATATATATATATATATATATATATACATATCTTATGTTTACAATCGTTCGTGACTCGTCGATATTTGGTCGAGGTTAAATGAATACATGAACACAGTTCAAAATGTTTGAGATTTAACTTATCAAAATTTGCTTGTCGTGTCCGAAACATTAAATCATTTAAGGATTAAGTTTAAATTTGGTCGGAAATTTCCGGGTCATTACACTCACCAACAGCGGGCTAGAGTATACATGTTAGCTCTAATGGACAGCGTTCTATTTTCTGACACTAATTTGTACGATGTCCCATTGAGCTTTCGTTATAACATCATTGACTTAAGTCCAGGTAGACGTATTAGTTGGGGTAGTGCGGTTCTCGCACATCTTTATAGAAATTTGTGTAAAGCTGCCACAAACGATCAATGCAAGGGCATTAATGGTGCACTGCTTTTAGTACAACATTGGGTGTATAAAATAATTCCAGTCCTCGTGCCAACTCTCATAAATGATATACGCATTATTTCCAGAGAACCTGGCACCGGAGGATATTCCAGTTATTCGTGGACCCTATGGTTCGAGGTATATTATTGTTACTTTATACCTTTAGAAATTGGTAACTATATTCATTTGTATACGTTAATTCCTATGTAGGTGGAATAGTAAACAGACAAACAAAACTACACCAGCACATGTATTGCCTACATGTCGCTCCGCACTTACGGCATTACAACCTCAACAGGTAACATTTATTTGGTATTATATTATGACGCTATGTTAAAGTCAAAAGATTTATTTGGTATTATAATATGTTGATGCAGTTTATGTAGCTTCCATATGATAATGTGTTACTGAGCCGACTTCCCCGTCAGTGCACAGCTGACAGAGCCTTGTAGTCATACCGTGGCCCGATTATATTTTGGGCTACTATTGAGATGAATCTACCAGATAGAGTTTGCAGACAGTTTGGTGGGACTCATAATATTCCAAGTGATGTACACTTGCTTCTCGCTCAGAATATTCAGGTTTGTTTATTATTTCCTTTGTAAAATATTGCGTACGCATGTCATCCACAACATTATTCTCGTTATTTTAAAGTTCATACGCATCATGGAAAATACCAGCGGGTCCAGGGATTCGGTACAATAATTGGTTCTTTTTGTTAGACCCATAACCGCGCAAAATAGGTCGTGGTGGTGAAATATGTTGCTTTTGTTTTTGACGGTTACGTTGGGGGGGACTGTAACTGTCGGGGGGATGGTGGCGACTGAGTCAGCACCAAAATGGTTTCAGTGGGACTTGTAACTGATACAGATCAAGTGATGTCGGAATCATCGATATCAAGAAGGTATTCCCATATACTCCGTATCATTTTCAAATTTGGACATTTTTTATAAAATGTGATTTAGTGCTTTTTGTAGTTTTCAACTGGTGATTTCGTTATATGTAAATCTCAGTTTGATGTGTTTGAAATCTAGTTGTGTTGCATGTGATATTATTATTGGGAATGAAGTTCATGGTGGTATAAATATATGTAGAAAAGTATCGATTATGACCAATAAACGTAGAGATTTGGGGTTAAAGTTAAAAAAGTGGCAGGGAGCAGAACCAAAGTTCCAAACTTCGGTTTCACCAAATCCGAAGTTTGAAACTTTGGTTTTACCATTTGTGTTAAAGTTTATGTTTAATTTCTATTTTTGTAAGGTCTTCTAAAAAAGCTACTATTTAAAAAAAATCATTGAGACAACTAATTAAATCACCGCATCTTCAGTCCACTTGACCCACGAAACACACCAGTTAAGTTGGCGCCTTGAAACAATTAGCATCCTGATGATTCTGGATCCAACCCACACATCGAACCTCTTAAAACACTTCAGACATTCGCTCTTCCGGATGCCTACACACAAAAGAGGGCAAACACCTAGTTTCGAGGACATCAAAGCAGCCAACGTACCACAAGACGCAAAAATTTGAAGCTCCAACGCAACAGAACCACGTGGTGTTTTAGCGAGATAAAAGACGGACAACGGAGAAGAACGACTGGGGAAGGGGAAGATCACCAAAGCAAAGTCGAACCAAACACCCGGGAAAGGAAGTCATGAAAAACACATAGAAATAAACCATTATTGAAATCCATAAGAGGCACAAAACCTCCAAACACCAACCCGATTCGTCGACCAAACCCCACTGCAAATCCTAAAAACTTACTTGTCTACCGCACATCTCTCTTTAATTTAATTTCCTGTTATTATTTTCATCTATTTTGATTTAATTTCTTGTTTTTTGATAAAAAAGGAAGAACGTCTCTCTTTTTATCCCTTTTTATTTTTTATTTAAATTTGATTTTTTTTTTCTATAAGAAAACTCATATTTAGATTTGTCCGTTTGACACTTTTCTATGTGTTGTTTATTTTGATTGTCCGTCTAATTTATTTTAGTTGTCCATCTAATTTATTTTGGTCGAAGAACTCTTCTATGATCATATTGTGGAAGATATGGCCCATTCAACGCACAACAAAAAAGACTGTAACAAACTGGTTGTGGTTATGATGGCATTTTAAGTCTATTTAAGTACAAAATCTAATGTGTATAGTGTTCCTTCAAAGATACGTAGTAGTTGTTACTTGTTAGTGGTTATTAACAAAACCTTAATTTATTTATTTATTTATCTGTATACTAAATGCCATCCAAGATTTGGTCATGGCCAAATCAAATTTTCAAACGACATCACAAGCAAAAAAAACAAATTTAGCCCTCGAACTTAGTCTAGAATACATTTTAACCCCTCACACCTGGGGGGTGAGTAATGTAAATTTTAATATTCTAATTAAAAAACTTAAACAAATTCCATCGAAATTTTTAACGGGCCATATCTTCCAGTTTGCCAAGAGTTAAATTTTTTCGACACCACCATTCAACTTGAAATAATTTTATGAACATACCGCAACTAACTACACGCGAAAAGGACGCCTCTTAAAAACGCAACCTTTCAGTCGATCTCTCATACATATACATACACGTACAATAAACAACTCAAACTAACCACATTATACAGATGGTTCTGTTCCCTTTTTACGCGATTTTTCAGCCACAAAAAACGCGCAATATGTTAGGTATACTAGGTATTAAACCGTTCAACTCGAAATAATTTTACGAACATACCGCAACTAACTACACGCGAAACGGACACATATACATTGATGCAACCCATATCACTCTAATCAACATTTTTTTATCGAAAAACGAGAACTAATAATAGAACAAGATTTTTTAGAGGGGTAAAGATGGTAATAAAACATGGCTTTGGACTAAATGGGATGTGATGATGGCTTCAAAAGCGAAATAGGGTTTGGGTATTTGAAGTTTGAGAGCGTTTAATCAAGCCCTTCTAATTAAATGGAAATGTTGTTATCATGTTTATCATAACAACTTATGGGTTTCGATATTTGAAACTCTGCATGGTAATGTCTCTTTGATTATGTTTCCTTCAATGATGTATGGGCTAAAATTGTATCATCTTTTCATCATGTTGTTGATTGTGACATTTGAATGTAAACTCCATCCACAAACTTGTAGGCAATGGAACATCTATTCATTTTTAGTTACATGTTTAGATTCTCAATGATTCGTTAGCTACAAGGTTTAGTAGACTTCATTTACCTGCATCGAATAAAGAAGCATTGATTTCCGATAGATTGGTGGATGGAGTCTGGCATTGGGATTAGACTATAGACTTGGGCAGTCGAAATGGGTGTGTGTGCAACAGTTTGTTTCGGTTGTTCAATATACTGTTATGTTTGATCATCAATATAGGTGGTATTGGGAGTATACTTCGGATGGTGTATATTCGATATGTTCATCTCGTGAATTCAGAGACCGGTTTACTCTTCCTTCAATTTCTCTAATTACTAATAGGTTCTCATTCATTCCATGAAAATTTAATGTGTTCATATGGAGATTGGGGTTGGATTACTTACATACGAGGTGGAATCATTCGAACAGAGGAGAGAATTTAGTTACTTTTACATGTCCTTTGTGCGGGGTGGGAACCAAAACTTTATCTCATACTTTTTTCGGTTGCTAAGTTATTCGAGAAGTGTGGATTAAGCGTTGGATTGATTTGAATCTCCTTCAATTCGAGTCTTTTTCACGGTTATCCAAGTGTGGAAACAGGCGTGGAATGCTTCCAAGGATGCTAAGAAGCAGCTAGTGATAGTTTCATCTAACACTTGGGCTTTGGCGATTCCAGAATCAAGTTGTTTCAGTGATAGCTCGGCTGGGAAAAGTCTTCTTTTTAATAATATTGCATTGTTCTCTTTTACGTAGATTTTGCTTAGAAGTACTTTAGTTTCTAGACTTATGTCTTCTAAAGCCTTTGTAATTCCTTTCCTAGCATTTTGCAAAGGTGGTTTTCCTATTTATAAAATTCTGCCGCTTAGAAAGAAAAATAATAGAACAAGATTCTATTATCAACTGATAAAGTAACCGAAACAGATATGATGGTGACATTCTCACTCGAGCCAAGCTCGTTGATTCAAAGCCCGCTGCCACTCCCTTATCCACGGCTAAGAATTTTACGACCCGAGGCACTCCTTTTTGAGACCAAACACAATATCGATCTCTTTTTGGTGTGCTCCAATACCTCACTATAACTCATCCTGACCTTTCCTATGCAGTAAAAAATCGGGTGAGTCAAATTGTTCATGCTTCGACTACTGATCATTTCCAAGTTGTCAAGCGCATCTTACGATATGTGAAAGGAACTATTCACTATGGTCTTCAGTTTTCACATGCTACAAAAATCAACTTTGCTTGGTTATTCAGATACAGACTGGGCACGTTGCATTAAGACACGAAGCTCTACTTATGGTTACTCGGTTTTCTTGGGAGGTAACTTGGTGTCTTGGAGTGTAAAGAAACAACCTACAGTTGCTCACTCCAATAGTGAGTCAGAATATAGGGCACTTGCGAACACTGCTGCCGAAATTATTTGGATCACACATCTTCTTCGCGAGTTGCATGTTTTACCTCATGATCATCCCACTATTTTATGTGACAATAAGAGTGCAATCTTCTTAAGTCAAAAATCACGTTTCCAACAAACGATCCAAGCATATTGATATTGACTATCACATTATTCGAGAACTGATTTCATCTGGTCGTTAATACACTAAATTTGTTCCCACGACAATCCAAGTTGCAGATATCTTCACTTAGAGCTTGCCTCGTCCATTGTTTGAGTCTTTCCGCTCCAAGCTCCGTGTTAGTCTTCGCTTGAGGGGGGTATTAAAGACAAGATCAACAAGTTTTATTTTTATTTTTACTGTAGACACACCATATAATTGTATTTTATCTTTCTTTTCGAGTTATGTATCGCATTATAAATGTGAATGAAATTACTTCACAATTGTGTGGAGAATATGTTTTTTACACCATACAACCAAAAAACTAAAACTAAACAACAAGAACCACATAGAACAACCCAAGCAACAAAATTGCACGATCAAAACAACCAAAAAAGAACAAAAGAGAGAGAAATGACTTAGATAAAGTTGCACACGACACTACTTGATTGGGGGTCCATCATCTTTCATGTTGTTTTGCACCGGAACATCGGCCGCAGTTGAGCTCAAGGAAGCCACAAAGGAAGTAGGAGCCGCCAAAGAAGACCCCACCTCATTCACTCTAGCAACGAGATCATCACATTTATCAACTAAGGAAAGGGTGTCAAACACGTTGACACCCACATTACGCGCAAGATTAACCGCCACAAACCCCATTACCCATAGCCTCAGAAATGTGATCTTCCATACAAAAGGACCCAAAATCCTTGGACTTAATTTCCACAATAGTTTTTTTTTTATTTATTTATATTTTTAGACGGCAAATTGGCCACGGGAACAACATCGTCATCAAGAATCGGAAGCCGAGACTCGATATGAAATTGACGAAGAAACCGAAGAATAAATCGAGACCGCATACCCCAAAATCGCCTAAACCTTTTTTTTTGAAAAGCGAGCATTTTATATAACTTAAACGAAACAATACAACGAAGAAGAAGCAATACATCAACCAAACAGACAACCTATACAAGGAGCCACATACAACAAGGAGAAAGCTAAGCTAGAATATATGTGCAAAAATGATACATGATGATGTTAAAGCTAAGGGGTATAAAATACTATTAAATTTTAGCAGGAAAAACTATTAAATACGATACAATTTTACACAAGATATTTATTTATTTATAGAATGGATATACTTAAACCTTGCTACAACACTTATAGGCAGTGTACCTAATCGTACAGTAGTGTAGTTTTTAGTAAGTCCGGTTCGTTCCACAGGGAATCTTTAAACAAAGCTTAACGCTATATTAGTTTTAATTTATAAAAATACAAATATATATAAGTAATATTATTATTATAAAGGGGGGTTTTTACCGTTTAATGACCGGTTTGTCGATTTTAAAACTTTAGTCGCAGTTAAAACCTAATGTAAAATATTAAAAATAAATACAATACTTAATTTAAAGCGTAAAATAAATAACGATAATGAAATTGCGATAAATAAAAGTGCGATAAAATAAAATTGCGATAATTAAAAAGTACGATAATTAAAAGTGCAATTAAATACAATAACAATAAATAAAAGTGCGATAATTAGAATTGCAATTTGTAGCGACCCCGACAAATCGTCAAGTGACGGCGTCGGCTACGTGGGTCCCATTACCTGATTATAAGTCTTTAAGATAACGTTTGACCAAAATATGTCGCCTTCATTTCAAAATAAAGATTATTTCAAAGTTTACAAGAATTGTTCAACCAAAAGTTAAGTTACAACGTTATAGATACGATTGAAATCTAGGCGACACGGTTTAAAGTAAAGTCAAAAGACGCTCCATGAAATGCATGTATACTCGACATCGGATGCAAGTATCAATTAGTAAGCGGAAGCATGTTTCACATATCGTGCAAGACCTGAGAAAAACATAGAAATCTGTCAACGAAAACGTTGGTGAAATCATAGGTTTAAGTAAGTAAGTACAAGTGAACCACAAGATTTGCATCAATGAAATAATAGTAATACATTCCAAAAGTTTGTTTCACGAGCACCCAATTATCAAAGCTTAACATTCCTTCCATTGTATACCCCATCACTTAGTGCTAGAACAAACACTGATTCTCGAAAATATATTTCATCCGTAGACGGTAGCGAACCGTCAAAGATGAGGGTTGTCAACCCATATGGCCATATAACATAAGTTCTCGCTTACACCCGGCAAGTGTAACTAATGATAATCGAATTGAGGATTTTGTTCTAAACTCGTATGTAGAATGTTTGTTTTCCCGTTCTTGTGTTCACTTAGTTCAAAAGAATCGTTTATGTTTTCTCATCCCAATATAAGTTCAAAAAGAGTAAAAGTGGGACTATGATCTCACCTTGAGTGCAAGAGTTAATAAAGTACTTCAACAAGTAGACGCGTGCAAAGACAAAGCTAGTCTTGACCTAAACATATAGGCTATATCAATAACGGTAAACACAAACGGTCAAAGATGTTCAATTAGTCCTATGGCTCGTTACGACTCGATTATATTAGCATGTGAATCAAATTGTCAAGTTTCATGCAAGATACTAGTAAATAATCATGTTAGAAAGGTTGCATAAGTATTTGGTTAAGTTTGACAAAAAGTCAAACTTGGTCGGGTCAAAGTCAACGAAAAAGTCAACATGTTCGGGTCGAGTCTCGAACAAATTTTCTATGCTAGTTATTCATATATAAGCATGTTAAAACAAGTTGCAAGTGAATTGGAGGTCTAGAACATCCCAAACATTTTTGGTAAAATGGACAAGTGGGACAGAAGCTGGGCACGGCTTATGCCGCGCCGCGGCCAGGCCTGTCGCGCCGCGACAATGGCCGTGGCCTGGTCCCAGGCCTGTTTCACTTGTTCAAGACTTGGTCAATTTTCAAACAAACGCAAAACTCAAACCGTAAACAACTAGAAGACGTATCTTATACCGTTGGAAAGCTCTTTTGACAAGGAACACAACTAAACATGTTTCACCAAACAAAAACATCATTTATAATAGCCGAAAACTCATCAAGTGATCATTAAACGTTCATTTTTAAGGTTTCAAGTTCTTCAAATGCAATTTGAGTTTCGGGAAACCAATTCACACATATAATATGCCGTTTTGAAGGTAATGAAACATACATTACAACTAAACACTAATAATTAACATTCCATGGCATTCAAGCATCCAAAAATTCATGTCAAGAACTATCAAACCCTAGTCAAACATCACAAAATCAATATTCATGTTTTTGAAGTTTTCTTAATCAACCTACGCATCAAAACGAAGCTAGTGATACTAGTAACACAATTAAAACATGCACTTTAACAATCTAACAACATTAACTCATCCAAAATCAAGGATTAAGCACACCCATTTCAAGTTCATGCTAGTTACTCCAAAAACAACAAATCGAGCAAACCAAACATATATTCATGTTAGACTCGAGCCATAGACACTAACTAACACCATTTCAAATCAAAAACACGAATTTAGAGAAACCTAGAGTTTTAGAAATGTTACCCAAACGAGATGAAGTTGGTATCAAATTGTAGAGGATGAAGAGAGGATTCCAAATATGTAATCGGATTTGTTGTGAGCTTCCAAGATTGAATTTAGATGATGAATGAATGGAATGGGTTTGTGTGTGTGTTCTTGAGATGGAGAGAAAAGGGATGAGGGAGGTGATGGAAATGGATGAAATGGGTTGACTAGTTGACCTAGTCAACTAGTTTGCCCATTTGGCAACTCCGGTCCCTCGAGTTTCAAAGCGGGTGCGGGATTTAACCGATCGAATATTTTTAAAACGCAAGTTAACAAGAGATGTTATAATTAAATGACGGAATTATTATGAACGTTAGTCAACGGAAACTACGAATTTAAATAACGAAAGGTATTATTTAAAAGAAAAAGACGGTGTTAAAAATAAATTTAACGGAAAAAACGCGGGATGTTACATTATCCACAACTCAAAAGAAATTTCGTCCCGAAATTTAGTTGGAAGTAGTAGTCGATATCTCTTACTCGAGACTTTACGTTGTCAATGCTATGAATAAGTGAAAGTACGTTCTTGAGGGCTCTCATGAATTTGGATAGTCAGGGTTTTACGTTGCATTAAGGTTCGGTTTTTACGATCCCCAGTTTCAACTGGTTTTCCTATGAAGAGAAGTTTGTCATCGATAGTTGATGTATCCAGCAGGATTGCACGTTCCTGTTCCGCAGGACACGTTTCTAAGTTTGTTACACGAAATGTAGGGTAAACGGAAACTTAATTGAGTCGGAAGTTCTAAACGGTAGGGAGCGGTTCTAATACGCCCCAAGGTTTCAAAAGGGTTAACATGTCGCGGGTTTAACTTTCCCTGATTCCCGAAACGGATTACACCCTTCCAAGGTGCGGGTTCTCAATACTACGTGGTTACACACTGGGATTTGTGAGGTTCTCCTCTAAGTTTGGTTTAACTCTTCTGGCGACAATGGGTTGTCTCGAGCCCTTCTCGGACTTGAACGATCTCAATTGTTGTTTCTTGATGGAGTTCAGATTTCGGTGGTTGATGCTTTGGTTAAATGAACAGGGGTATGACATTAGCGGTCATATAAGGTTTCGAAAAGTGCGCGTGAACACACGAGTGGTAACTACTGTTGTAAGAGTGATCTACTAAAGGTGACAATACGAGTTTGTGAGATGTCTTTCCAAGACGTAAATCGTTCGTTTGCTCGGTTCGTCAGTTTGTGGGTGGTACGCGGTACTCATGTCTAAGCGGGTTCCCAAGGTTTCTTGTAAAACTAGAAGTGAAACGAGTATTTCGATACAGAATAATTGACAAAGATACACCGTGTTGGAATAGAATCTCTTAAGATACGTTTGAACAAGTTAGTTAGGGTTCGAGAAATGTTCGTTAGGACTATTCACCCTCGTGGCGAATACTTATGTAATATGAGGAGTTTCTCTATCCATGGAGAAATGTTACAAGGAGTTTCTTTAAACGGAAATGCGAACGGTAAAGATAGTAGTGAAATGAGGACTTAGAATAGGATGAGTTTACATCTCGAGGTTGCTATAACGTGCCTCTAGTTGTCAAAAGTTGAAGTCTGAAAGAGAAACGAGGTAGTACACGTAGTTGTATAGTTCTGGGTTGAATAATAGTTGACCGATTATCAGAAACACAAGGGCGTTAAGTCAAAGAAGAGTGAAGTATCGTTGGATTGTGTGTTATCTTAATTTCCAGTAATATCAGACGGTAACGGTGAAATAGCAGAGCTATGTATCGTGGTACGCGATAACGAGAAGATTGATCGGATCCATAAATAAGTATTCAAATTCTCCGTGTAAAATAACGAATTTCAGCTTCCTTGATTTCGAGTCGAGAGGGGTTGCCTTTCAGGCGTTCACGTAGAAGTATTTCTATATTTGAGTTCCATTTTGTGCCACACGAATTTATCTAGTAAGGTTGGTGAAAAAAAAAAATAAATCACGTTCAAAGTCCGGACACGAAAAATGTTTAATTCTTTCCCTTAGTACGTTAACGAGGTTAAAGGACGAGCGATACGGGAAAAATTGGAAATTAATCTTTGGTAATAATCGCGAGATCCAAAATTTTACGAATACAAGTCGGAGTCGTGAGGGTTTCTCCAAAATTAATTAATTAATTAATTAATTTTTTTTTTTTTTTTTTTTTTTTTTTTTTTTACCTTGACCACTAATAACATGGTTTAGAATTTGGACTTTGTTTAACCAAAATTCTCACTTGGAGAATTCGGCATAGAGTTGCTCTTTTCTCAAGAGTTCGAGCGTAAGACGGAGACGTTGTCCGTTTTTCCTTTCCGCTTGAATAGCTTAAAACATCAATTATAAGTACGGTAATGGATTTGTCTAGATAAGTTTGCATACGCGGTTCCGGAGGTCTATGAATACGGGCGGAGCCTTAGTTAAACTGAACGGCACTAAAAGAAATTTATAACTATCGTAGCGAGTTCGGAAAGCGGTTTAGGAGACATCTTCTCCCTTAACCCTCAATTGATGATAACCAGAATGAAGGTCGATTTTAGAATATACGCGAGATCCGTGTAACAGTTCAAGAGGTTGTTGATACGGGAAAGAGGATATCGGTTCTTAAACGGAAATCATTTAGTTCACTAGAATCACATATATGTGGGGAAAACATTCCCTTCCTAACGTATAGGTTTTGGGCTCCCTAGTTCTATAGATGTCAAATCAAAGTTCAAATTACCTACCCAATAAGTCTAACGTACTCCCTCCGATAAAATTTATCGATACGCAATGGTTTCCCGTTGGTCACTTGAATGGCGTAAGTAATATCTAGGGGGAGGGGTGGAGTGCAAAGAGTAGGCTCCAAAGCCTTGGATACAAAACATTTATCGATACCCGAATCGGATAAACATGAAACATAAGAGTCGTTGAGAAGGAACGTACCCGTAACTAATTGTCGTTCCGGGAATCCTATGTGTTAAGGTTGAAAGCTCATTCGCGTACATTAGGGTGGGCGTTCTTCTTGGGACATGCATTCTTAAAATGACCCAGTTGTCCACATTCAAAACAAGCACCCCTTCTGCGTGCACTGGGCACCTTTTTAGCGACGGGGGCGGCACCCTTACAACTATGGGCCACATGGCCACTTCTTTGACACTTGATGCAAAATGGTCCGCCACATTTTCCATAATGATGTTTGTGGCACGTGTTGCAAAAAGGTCGTGTTCCAGCATAATTTTTCCTGCCGCCGGGGGTGAAAGGCTTCTTGGTGGAGTCGTTGTGGTTGTGGTTGCTTGATGGAGAGGCTTCCTGTTTTCTTTTGTTGTTAACTGGTTGGGCCTCGGCCGTTGGTGCCAGCGCTTCAATTTCATCCACCGTTTTTATAAATCGGCGGGCTATCATCACAGCCTCTTGTAGGTCGGCGGGTCTTAATGGTATTACCCCGTGTGGAATGCTCTTAGGGAGGCCATCCATGTAAAACTCAACTCCTTGGGGCCCGGGAGCCCGGAGGTTTGGACAAATGGAGGTTAGTTCGGCAAACCGTTGATTATAAGCTTCGAGGTCATCTCGGGCTATTTTTAAATTTCTTGGCCCCTGTTCGAGCCTTCGAGTCTCTTCGCGCGGGAAGTATTCGGTGGTCATTCTTTCTCTTAATTCGGTCCAAGAGAGTGTAAGGGCTTCATCGATACCCACCGATTGTACATACGTGTTCCACCATGAGAGAGCAATACCGGTGAGAGTGAGGGTGGAAAACTTGACCTTATCTTGGTCCCGACAACCGCTTATACTAAAAACGGCTTCTGTTTGTTCGAACCATCGGGTGAGAGCAACCGGTCCTTCGGTTCCATTGAAAGTGGGAGGATTGTACTTCATGAAGTTTTTGTAGGAGCACCCCCCGTTTGAATTACCGACCCCATGATTGTTGTTGTTGTTGGAGAAGTGACCGGCCACTGCCTCTCCCACAGCGGTGGCTATCATTCGTTGAAGAGCTTGTTCGAGAGTTTCGGGAGGGGTATTGTGTTGACCTTGGTGAGCCATTGTTCCTTCATGACACAAGAATACCGTTGTTTAGTATTATCAATAATACTAATCGTGATGTGGAAATCAAGATAAAGAGGAAATTTTTCCTTGACTCGCCTTAAATTCTTTATGTCATAATGTCGGAACGTCCATGTGAATCACCGTAATATAATCCCGGAAATTATATTACCCTGATTTACATGTGCATTTAACATTACTTTATAAAGTCAAGATGGCGCGTCAACAAAATTTATCAACGTAAGATCAAGATCGAATACGAGTTAGATATGATAGAAGAGTTCGAGTATAAATGCACAAATAGTCAAGTAATTCCTACTTCAATCTATATGCCGGTTGTAGTCTAGATTCACCTATGTACCCTATGACTCGGGGTGAACACAAATGAACTCTAAATCCCTACAACCAAGGCTCTGATACCACCTGTAGCGACCCCGACAAATCGTCAAGTGACGGCGTCGGCTACGTGGGTCCCATTACCTGATTATAAGTCTTTAAGATAACGTTTGACCAAAATATGTCGCCTTCATTTCAAAATAAAGATTATTTCAAAGTTTACAAGAATTGTTCAACCAAAAGTTAAGTTACAACGTTATAGATACGATTGAAATCTAGGCGACACGGTTTAAAGTAAAGTCAAAAGACGCTCCATGAAATGCATGTATACTCGACATCGGATGCAAGTATCAATTAGTAAGCGGAAGCATGTTTCACATATCGTGCAAGACCTGAGAAAAACATAGAAATCTGTCAACGAAAACGTTGGTGAAATCATAGGTTTAAGTAAGTAAGTACAAGTGAACCACAAGATTTGCATCAATGAAATAATAGTAATACATTCCAAAAGTTTGTTTCACGAGCACCCAATTATCAAAGCTTAACATTCCTTCCATTGTATACCCCATCACTTAGTGCTAGAACAAACACTGATTCTCGAAAATATATTTCATCCGTAGACGGTAGCGAACCGTCAAAGATGAGGGTTGTCAACCCATATGGCCATATAACATAAGTTCTCGCTTACACCCGGCAAGTGTAACTAATGATAATCGAATTGAGGATTTTGTTCTAAACTCGTATGTAGAATGTTTGTTTTCCCGTTCTTGTGTTCACTTAGTTCAAAAGAATCGTTTATGTTTTCTCATCCCAATATAAGTTCAAAAAGAGTAAAAGTGGGACTATGATCTCACCTTGAGTGCAAGAGTTAATAAAGTACTTCAACAAGTAGACGCGTGCAAAGACAAAGCTAGTCTTGACCTAAACATATAGGCTATATCAATAACGGTAAACACAAACGGTCAAAGATGTTCAATTAGTCCTATGGCTCGTTACGACTCGATTATATTAGCATGTGAATCAAATTGTCAAGTTTCATGCAAGATACTAGTAAATAATCATGTTAGAAAGGTTGCATAAGTATTTGGTTAAGTTTGACAAAAAGTCAAACTTGGTCGGGTCAAAGTCAACGAAAAAGTCAACATGTTCGGGTCGAGTCTCGAACAAATTTTCTATGCTAGTTATTCATATATAAGCATGTTAAAACAAGTTGCAAGTGAATTGGAGGTCTAGAACATCCCAAACATTTTTGGTAAAATGGACAAGTGGGACAGAAGCTGGGCACGGCTTATGCCGCGCCGCGGCCAGGCCTGTCGCGCCGCGACAATGGCCGTGGCCTGGTCCCAGGCCTGTTTCACTTGTTCAAGACTTGGTCAATTTTCAAACAAACGCAAAACTCAAACCGTAAACAACTAGAAGACGTATCTTATACCGTTGGAAAGCTCTTTTGACAAGGAACACAACTAAACATGTTTCACCAAACAAAAACATCATTTATAATAGCCGAAAACTCATCAAGTGATCATTAAACGTTCATTTTTAAGGTTTCAAGTTCTTCAAATGCAATTTGAGTTTCGGGAAACCAATTCACACATATAATATGCCGTTTTGAAGGTAATGAAACATACATTACAACTAAACACTAATAATTAACATTCCATGGCATTCAAGCATCCAAAAATTCATGTCAAGAACTATCAAACCCTAGTCAAACATCACAAAATCAATATTCATGTTTTTGAAGTTTTCTTAATCAACCTACGCATCAAAACGAAGCTAGTGATACTAGTAACACAATTAAAACATGCACTTTAACAATCTAACAACATTAACTCATCCAAAATCAAGGATTAAGCACACCCATTTCAAGTTCATGCTAGTTACTCCAAAAACAACAAATCGAGCAAACCAAACATATATTCATGTTAGACTCGAGCCATAGACACTAACTAACACCATTTCAAATCAAAAACACGAATTTAGAGAAACCTAGAGTTTTAGAAATGTTACCCAAACGAGATGAAGTTGGTATCAAATTGTAGAGGATGAAGAGAGGATTCCAAATATGTAATCGGATTTGTTGTGAGCTTCCAAGATTGAATTTAGATGATGAATGAATGGAATGGGTTTGTGTGTGTGTTCTTGAGATGGAGAGAAAAGGGATGAGGGAGGTGATGGAAATGGATGAAATGGGTTGACTAGTTGACCTAGTCAACTAGTTTGCCCATTTGGCAACTCCGGTCCCTCGAGTTTCAAAGCGGGTGCGGGATTTAACCGATCGAATATTTTTAAAACGCAAGTTAACAAGAGATGTTATAATTAAATGACGGAATTATTATGAACGTTAGTCAACGGAAACTACGAATTTAAATAACGAAAGGTATTATTTAAAAGAAAAAGACGGTGTTAAAAATAAATTTAACGGAAAAAACGCGGGATGTTACACAATTAAATATAAAATAAAGGAAATTAAATATGAAATAAAATAATTATGCTTATTTAAACTTCCGTAATCATGATGTTTGACGTGTTGATTTTAGTTTATTCCCATGGGTTAATTGTTCTTTGTCCTGGATTATTTAATATGTCCATACGGATTTGTCCATAATAGTCCATCAGTCATAAATATAAAGAGCGAAAGCCTTCGTCAAATTATTCTTATTCCCGAAGTCAAATATTCCAACTAATTGGGGATTCGAATTGTAACAAGGTTTTAATACTTTGTTTAATGAATACACCAGGTTATCGACTGCGTGTAAATCAAGGTTTTACTACTTTGTTAACAATTACACCAATTACCCTTGAATGTAATTCACCCCTGTTTCAACAAGTCTATTAACTATTAATCCAGTTCCGTGTCCGGTAAAATGAATAATTATTGGTATTTATAGATATCCCGCCCACCGTACCCAGTCAAGCGTATGTGGTTATATATAAGTACGTCAAATTATAAGTTTGTATATTAAATTAACAAGGTATTGTTTAGTTAATATAAAACCCATTAATAGCCCATAGTCTAATTTCCACAAGTGTCGTTCTTTTATCCAAACCCCAATTATGGTACAAAGCCCAATTACCCAATTTTAGTAATTAGCCCAACATCATGATTACTTCGGATTAAATAAGCATAATAATAACTTAGCTACGAGACATTAAATTAAAAAGGTTTAACATAACTTACAATGATTAAAAATAGCGTAGCGTTACACGGACAGAATTTCAACTTACACCCTTACAACATTCGCTAACATACCCTTATTATTAGAATTAAAATTAAAATTAAAATTAAATTTAAAATATAAATATAAATATAAATATTTACGTATAGATAGAGAGATGGATGGATTTTTTTGGATATTTAAAACGTCGAATTGCGCTGGCTTTTATAGGCAGTTTCAGAAATTGGGGCTCCGCGAGTCGCGGCCTTTTTGGACTTCAAACTCCGCAAGTCGCGGAGTTTGATTTTACAGCTCACACAAGTTTGGATCTTCTTTGCCGACGGATTATATAAATAAATATAATATATAAATAATTTTAGTAATTATTTAAATATTATATTATATTTATGTGCATAGTTAACTTGTAATTTTTAGTCCGTTGCGTCGAGCGTTGAGAGTTGACTCTGGTCCCGGTTCCGGATTTTCGAACGTCCTTGCGTACAATTTAATATCTTGTACTTTGCGTTTTGAATCTTGTAATCTTGTAATTTCGAGACGTTTCTTATCAATAATTGGAACCTCTTTGATTGTATTTTGTACTTTTGAGCTTTTTGGTCGTTTGCGTCTTCAATTAGTCGAATCTATCTTTTGTCTTCACCTTTTATTATTTAAACGAATATCACTTGTAAATAGAACAATTGCAACTAAAAGCTTGTCTTTCTTGAGGAATAATGCTATGAAATATATGTTCGTTTTTAGCATTATCACATGACATGAACTGCTCCAACTGTATAGAAACTAGGCCCAGAGCTTAGCCGATCCCAGATCTATTATTCAAAGACGCCACGACTAATCCCGGGTTTATAAGCCATTGATGCCATTCCAAAGAAGATTTCTAGAGCGTCTTTAAATGAACCATATTGATGCAAGTAAACGTTCGAGACCAAAACCACCCCCGTCTGTAGCAGCAGACATAATCGGTTTCTCCAACAAAATAGTACCCTCAACTTTTTCCCTACTAGTAACACAATTTGTTGAAGCAACACTCCCATCTACGGACTCATACAAGGCCTGAACATACAAGGCCAATCTAAGCTTCTCGGGATCATCCAAAACAAGACCCGAAACAGATCAACACCATTAACCCCAACAGGTTCTTGTTCCTCAAAGCAGTCAACGGATGCCAAGGCCTCAAAGGCACTTCGAACCACAATAGGTTGTCAATCCACAATGTCGATCTTGTAAAGAGCTAACGTGCATCCAAATGATTAGAATGAAAACCAAAAGCCTTCGACTTGGGGCTACCATCACCATATTTCATTAACATCACAATTCACCTTAGACGCCCCATGAACTCCCCAAACGTCTATATTAGAACATAGAATAAGATCCTCTAGTAACCCAATTGACTGATTTCACATCCTTTGATTTTTGAACCCAAATGCCACAGTTTTTCCCAGCCAAATCCGATCTTGAAGCATCTACCAACATTCGTATAGGACTCGAGAAAGTCGTTTCAATAAAAATGAACTATGACCCCAACCGTTAAAGCTCACACGAAGGCTTGGCCATGCTCAACATCTTACAAAGTCACGAAAACGTCACTCTCGTCCTGTTGACTACATGCAAAATTACTAAATTCCTCAGAACATTGAACGATTACACCTGAAGACCCCCTGATTACACCAATGAGTTACAATAACTTTACGACGGTTAAAACATTCCAACAATTTAATAGTCGCGACCTTGGATGAATTAATAATAAGAACCCTAAGGTTCATACGCTCTGAAACCTCTTTGTTGAGAAAAAGTCTCATCTTTTAAACTTTTTGGATCTTCAAAAACTGAATGTCGGGCATAGGAAGTAGGCTCGTGTCCTGAATGATTGTTCTCCAGATTTAAATATACGATTTCCATTCAGCAGCTCTTCATAATGAAGTACAACAACAACAACAACAACAACAACAACAAGCGTACGACTCTAATTATGGGGGAGGTGAGATGTAGACAATCCTTCCCCTATCCGAGAATAAAGACAAGTCATTTCTCCACCCAGAGTAAAAACACTCACAAAAGTAGAGAAAAACATCCCTCTCTGTATTCGACGGATAGAGAGATTGCTTTCGAGTGGACCTCCGATCAATAAGTAGGAAACAAATTTTTTTTAAAAAAAATAATATAAAATTGAGACGCGATGAAAATGGTAAAATCAAATTTCAATGGGTTTTAAATCATGTTTGAAATTTAATTTAGACTCTAAAAGTCAGTCAAGTTGCTAATAAATCGACGCTTGCTATTATACTTCATTATGAAGGATTGTCTACATCTCACCTCCCCGTACCACATAACGAAGTCTCCATTATAAATGCTCTTGAAAATTGTCTTGGTCATTTAATCGCTATAATTACTCTTATAATACTAATTCGTTACCATACTTTGCTCTTTTAGCGGCCCTCATGCTTCCCAAACGACACCACAAACAATCATTCCAAATTTTCACATCTACCCCCACTCTCAAGGTCTAAATCATAAAAATACATAAAATTCAGAGGGCTAAAGTATAACTTTGTTACTTTAATTAAAAACAAAATAACGGAAACCACCAAAAATTTGCACGGGACTTATCTTTCTCTTCGTCTCGAGTTATTTCCCACAGTCATCACCATTAAACTTGAAATAATTTTACGAACAAACTGCAACTAACTACGCTCGAAACGAACGTTTCTAAAAAACGCTAACTGCACCAGCATCTTAGACGAGGCTTACCTTTCTATTCGACGCGAGTTATTTCTCACCGCCATCATCATTAAACTCGAAATAATTAAACGAACACAACACACCTAACTATATGTGAAGCATAAACTTTTTAAAAGACGCTTTTGAAAGAAAAAAACGCTAACTATTTCAGACTATTTTTCATATTATGTCGATGGTTTTGTCACTTTTTTACGCGATTTTCCTCCTCTGTTCTCGCTCGACATTACTTTCATAAGACGTTAAAAGCGTACCATCTATTAAGTATACTATGCACTAAACACGTATATTCAAAAACACTCGCAGCAACGCGCGGGCGGAATTTTTCTAGTTCATTACAATTTTTAGTTTTTATTTATGGATTTATAATAGTAGGTTGTTTTTTGAACACGTCTAGATATTATACAATTATATAACTCGGTGGCAAAGCCAGGATTTTAAACCAGTGGGGTCATACTTCGTCGACGTTTGAGCGTTACCTTTTTTGGAAATAAATAACTACGTAGTTGACAATGTCTTGTTTTCAAATAAAGTTTAATGGTTTTTTTCTGTTTGATTACGCTAAAAGTCTAATATTCTTGTTTTATTTGAGGAATCTTAAAAAAAAAAAAAATTATGAAAAGATTGGTATTGGAAGAGTAGAATTGTATCTTGAAAATTTTATTTGAAAAATTGCAATTAAAAATACAACTCCATTAGATAATAAGTAATTTAGCATTTGAATAGGGGACATTTCATTACTTTAAATATGTACATCTAGTATTCTTTCAATATAAAATGTACAGTAAATAAATACTATGTTCAAAGTGCTTTTTAGGAAAAATTGCTACTCGGTATAAATCAAACGTAAATTACATAATAAATTAAAATAACTCAATTGAGCTTAAGGGTAGAAGTATTTATGGGCTTAAAAATATATGACATATTCTTAGATAAAAGAATTGTTGAATGTGGTCAAGCACCATTTTATGAAAGTTATACCATAATAGTTACATTGTTTTGATCGATATAAGAAATTTGAGTGGGGTCAGTTGACCCCATAAACTTATACTTGGCTACGCCACTGATATAACTATCACTTAAAAATTAAGAATAATCAACTACTATTCGCAATACTTTTATAGATGGTGATGGTAATGAAAATTTAAAAAAAAAATCATATCGTTATTTGTATTATTAATGTTTTTGATAGATAGATATTTTTTTGCTCCGTTGATTCCTCTATTATACCTCATACTGGTAATAGCGTCTCTCGGATTTTGATTTGGTTCTAAATTTTGGGTTTTAATGAAAAGGATGAAGTTGAAGATTCAGATGAAGAAGGTAAAAAGACGAATTTACCCTCACATGCAAGCACATGTCAAAACTTATCAGACCTTTTTAACGACAGTTTGACGGAAGGATGCCGATTGCAAAATTTTGGAAATAAAAGGATTTTGAAAAAAAAAAAAAAAAACCGAGGGACTTGTTTTAGCCACGGGATGGTGTTTTAGCGCTAAAGATTTAATCTCTATAAGAGAAATATCTAAAAGTTTTATGTATACGAAGTGACTGGGAAATTTTTTTACCTCTTTTGTCCACAAAGTTTCACCCCGATAACCCCGATTACCTACAAAGTAATAATAGGAAATTAGTCGGATTGCAAATCGAGATCATATTGAAATTCTCTAATGACGACTCAAAAATTTATAACAAATTATAACATGCAATTTTTAATTGTACATTTTACTAACCGACCAACTCATAAAGTTGACTACCTCAACTGTATGCTATTTACTAGTTAAAGACCCGCGATTTCGCGGGATTTTTGAAAAGTCGAATCATTTTAGTTGACCCATTTAGTTTATAAGGGAAGTTTTGACCCAAATAATATAGGATTAAGACACGCTGATTAGCAAGATTATTCAAGAAAATGACCATTGTAGTTGACCCATTTAGTTTATAAGGGAAGTTTTGACCCAAATGATATAGGATTAAGACACGCTGATTAGCAAGATTATTCAAGAAAACTTTTGTAGTGATGTTATAAATTAGAGAACTACATGTAGATAATAATATGTCATTAACAATAGTCGTTAACAATTAATAAATAAAGAACCATATGTATATATATTGTAATGTGTCATGATCTGTTATATCAGTATGCATAAATTAGAATTCCATGCACATCTCACCTCTATATATGATATTACCTATTTACTACTCCTATTACAATCATCCGGTAAGCTATTCCAGCACTTACCACATTTGTTTATCTCGTACTGTGTAACATGTCGACCCTTGCTACAAACTGATTCTTCAACACTTTAGTTGCTTAATTGACAAAGATTCCACCATTTATATACCTTATTCCAAGCAGCAATAGGATATTTGCAGAAGATCAATGTGTGTTCAACGGATTCGATGCTATCATTACACATGGGACATCGAACCATATCCAAATCAATCCCCCGTTTATGAAGCTCACATTGAACCGGTAGCCTCTTCAACCTAGCCCTCCAAATGAAAACTTCAATCATTTTAAGAACTAAGTTGTACCTAAATGTTTCTTGATCACGACTGTATCATTGAAAGACCTGTTCCTCAATCATCCTTGTTAATCCTTGTGTTGCAAAAGTAACCTTCTTATATTTCTTCTTATATATACCTAATCAAAATCAACCTAAAATCAATTTCGCAAGAAGAATAAATAGAAATATAAAATTTTATTGCGGGGGAATGATGGATGAAAGTCGGCCATTGTCTAGCTAATTGTACCAGTACTGAACATTTCAGTTCCAAAATTCATGTTAATAGTCATGTTAACGTTTGAATAATCAACCCTATGTGTGTAGAACTTCAAGATCTTCATGAAATTGCAAAAAAAATCAAGGGTGCTTTACCCGATTTCAAGTCAGTTATATTTATTCCTACTCATCAGAACCCCTATACTTTATAATTTTAAAAGAAAAGAACAGGAAGATTATCCTTTTCTTAAGTTAATCATAAAACAATTAAAAATTAAAAATAAATAAATAAAAATCTTACATTGTCTTTGAAGCACCTTTACCTATAATCTCATTATATTGCCAACAACTAAGAAATCAACATGTAATAGTGTTCGAACTAATATCAGCACGTTTTAGCCTGTACAAACTGTTAATTATACACTAAACTAAGATTATAACGCTTACATAAGAGAAATTTCAATTGTGTGTACCTACTTTGTTAGATGTTCAAGATATAATTCCAGTTGCATTACGGCATTACGGTGTCCAAGATTAGCTTTGTCTTAATACTAATATCCTTCGTGTTAGCCAATATGTCAACTGATTCAACTTCATTTCTTAGAGTGTCAAACTCTTTTGTTAATTCAAAGTTTGAATCAATCAACAACCATCTTCAGCACCCTCATTCATTATTTCAGCTGTTGCAATCTTTTGATTCAATTCATCAATTAAAGTCTCAATACCCAAATTTGTATTAAAGTCTCAATACCAGATTTGTACTTTGATTTGTTTAAGTTGAGGCTCGGTATAAATAATTTGTAAGGTTGCCGCTTTCTAAGCACAAGCCTCATCGGAGTTTCTTTCATTGTATCCTTTTTTGAAGACGTTTTCTGTTTGAAAATGTTTTCTGTATTTATAAAAGTTTTATTTATTTTTGTCAAAATAAAAAAAAAAAAAATATACAACACGTTTTGCTGTTGTTAACTGACTTGGATAACCACTTTGTTGAATCTGAATGTTCCAAAGTTATGTTGTTACTTAAATTTTTGGAATAATGACATATGAGAAACCTGGAAAATAAAGGATGTAATTTCATAAAATAAAAATAAAAAACATAACCTGTAATAGTTACAGTAGTTGAAAAAGGTAGATTTAAAGAGTATGATAATCAATAGTGCCTGCAATTCTCCACAAGTTAGTAAAATACATAAACAACCATGATTTGACATGAACGACTTAAACATAAAATCGAATTATGTAAATTGAACTAAAACCACAACTATTTGACTTGAAGATAGTACCTTCTTGGTCTGAGTGGCTGAAAGAGAGCAGTTTGATCCGCCTGCAGATTACAAAGATCACACATTAGTTCATGATAAAGCAAGAAACCAACTATTGTTTTACCTGTATAACCGACTGCTGGTATAAGAAACCAACTATTGTGTTACCGAAACCCGTTCTTGCAGCTCCATGAACATCTTTTCCTTCCAAGAGAGGAGGAATACCTCTGGATTGAATCTATAATCATATTGTATGCATACAAGTTAAAAAAGTTAATGCACATAAAATAAAATAACCAAAAAAAAAAGGTTCAAGCCTTTTTGGTTTACCTGTGTCATATACTGAAAACCCATATCCACGATAGCTTTCTTGGTTGGTTCAGACAACAGTAAAGGCATAAAGGAATCAGTATTCATAATACCCGTTTCAGCACCACGTTTCACCTTCATTTTCTTCGTCTCCTTTTTCCTCCTCTTCTTCCTCAACGTTCAAACCCTCATCTCTGTCTTTTTCCTCTTTAATTTCATCGGTCTCTATCTCGGCTTCTTCACTTTTCGTCTTTTTGTTTTTCTTCATCTTCTTCGACCTATCATTGAAACATATTAACATAATAAACCAGGACTTACTTGGCTTTTCGGACCACGTGATTAGGTAAAGCTCAAATTTATCTTTTTAATGGGTTCCTTTACAAATTACCTATCATTGAAACATTTAGTAATAAACACATACCTCCTCCTTAAACTTTCCCTCTATTCTAGATCCCTTCTTTACTTGGCTTTTTGGCCCTTGTGAGCCTAACAATCATTCAAAATAATAACTTCAGTAACTATACAACAACAAATAGAAGAAACCTAATAAATGTTAAAAATAACATAAAAATAAACCAACAACAAATAGAAGAAACGTATATAAACTATATATGTGTTTCGGACCAATCCAACTTGTACCCAAGTCTAATCGCTTTGAAATAAAGAGATCTTGAAAATTACCCAACCCGTCAGACCCGCCCACAATGCCACCTTTATGCCACCAACTAAAAAAGACTATTAAGAGAGTTCAGAACAAGGTATCAAACATGTAAATGAACAGTACAAGTAGGGCCCATAGCTTCTTTCATTCGCATGTTAGAGCTTTCCGACTAGGAACCTGTTTACTCAGATGTTACAATTCTAACATAGGTTAGCTAAACCCATTTAATTGCATTGTAAATTTTATATCTTGAATAAAACACACGATCAGTTCTAATTGGAAAAAATTAGGCATTTAAAAAAAGCACTTCAATTAGGAAAAATAAGGCATTTAAACAAAGCACCCTCGGTTATATATTGTTTACTACAAGTAGCTAAAATAACCCAAAAGACACACACACATAACACGTACAAATGCTTACCCAATGATCTTTCTCCTCATTATGGGGTCTAATTATGTTCATCAAGTTACACAAACCTTACTTCTTTCCAATTGACTGCTGAGAAAATTTGACAGATCAACATGCCTGATCCTACCCCCATCTCCTTATCAAGATAAAGAACAATAATTAATCATGATAACCATTCATTTGATACCCATAACTACTAAAAAATCTGAATTTTTCCCCAAAATTAAGCTATTTAAACAAGATTAAAACTGTCCACGTGTCTACGTTGGTCCAGCAAATGTAACATCCAAACCCTCAAGTATATGTATTTATTTGATCAACAATCAATAGTAGCATCTAAAACTCATATAAATCTGATATTTTACTGAATAAATATCAAACAATTACAGATTAGAGATAGTTATACCTTTCTTCTTCGATCTTGCTGCTGCATCTTTAACCTCTCACACAATCAATCCTTCTCTTATTTCAGAAAATAAGTGGTGTAGCAACAAATGAAGAAAGATTAATCGTACGAAAGATTAATCATACGAAAAAACTCGAAGAATCACCAAGTCAAATATATCAAAATATAACCAATTTAGTAACCATTAACAGCTTTTTAGCTAATAATTATCAATGATTTCAGTGACTGTAGTATGCAGTTTAACAATAATACAATTACCAAATTTATAGAGCAACTCATACACGGCAAATCATATAACAGTGAAACAAATAAACCTCCTAGGCGTCTAAAAATTCTGCGATTATAAGTTGCACCAACCTGAACATGTGTTACTTGTGCAGAAACAATAGTAAACTTTCACAAAAACAAAAACAAAAACAAAAACAAAAAAAAAAAAAAAAAAAGAAACACAAAATCAGCAACAAAGAGCAGCCAAATTTAAAAACACAATAATAACAAAGAATATGTTGAAATTAAGTATAAGAATAAGAAAAATAGCCCTTAGCTTCATCTTTATCACCAGTCAAAAAAGCATAAGACGTTTTGTGCATTCCCCATACACCACAAGTTATCATGTTTCTTTGGATCAATTGTTGATACTTCATCGAATTTTGATATAACATCTGCATAGTTACCAAATCAAATCAAAAATCCTATTTCACCTCTACTCCATCAAAAATATAACAAAAATTGATTCGATCGAAATGTAGCCTTCTAACAAAAATTCTTTACCAACAACATACAATTATAAATGATACTAATAATGAAATCGAACAATGGAACACCTAAGCACTTCAATCGTATTAACGTATTGTTCGAAGCATTAAATAAAATCCCTGAATCGACATAAATAAAAATGCAGATATGAAAGTATGGATGAAAATCGTTAACGTTATTGTTATTGATCGAAAATTAAAATAGATGATAAATTGAAACCCTTCTTACATTGTTAAAATTTCTTCTATACGATTCATCAGACTTTTTCTTCTCCATCATATAAATCATTTGATTCATGGGATTGTAACAATCATCGGATTCATCCGATTGTAACCGAACAAGTTAGATCATCGGATTATGATGATCAACAATCATCGGATTAATGTTGTGAATGAATGTTGATTACCAAGTGGATATGTCATTTGGGTTATGAAGACGATTTGAGAGAGGAATTGCCAATCAAGGTTCCGTTTTTATCGAAATTAATGAACTATTTTCCTTAATTACAGGGAATGCAGTTTAAAATTCAAATTTTGAATTCGTATCTAATTATTTTATGAAGGGTATTCTTGTACCTAGATGTACCCTAATTTTAGATTAAGTAATGGATTAGTAGGATTAATCTTAACCATTGGATTAAAGGGTATGTAAAAGTCCAATGTTGATCTAATGGTGATTAAAGGATAGATTAGGAAGACTTATTTGTTAATAAAAGTTCTCTTTTAAGGTATAGTAAGATGAAAAAAAATAAAAAATAAAAAAATCTTCGACAACTCCTTAACCATTAAAAGTTATCACTACAATTTTTTTGCAATAAGACATAAAAACACGAAAGTACAAAACTCCTCCAACGCCACAATCCAAATTCTGTATCTGTATTGGTTTCATAGATTAGATAAATCATCATCAACATCACCCATCACCCATCACCCATCCATACAAAAAAAAAAATAAAAAAAAAATCCCCGTTTACAAAAATAATCCCAAATTATTCAATTCTTTCTCCCCCAATTTCCAAATTCCGTGCTCCTATTTCATATCTAACACGGAATTTGGAATTCAAAAAAAGACCCCCTTTTTCTGCAAGTTCCCATCAAGAACCACTTTCTTGATTTCTACAAAATCTGTAAAGTTTTAATCTTTCTGCGAAAATGGAGATCGATAAAGCAATTCAAGAAAGCCATGATCAAAGTTTGAAAACCAAGTATAATAATGCCATCTATGTTATTCAAAGAGCTCTTGCTCTTTATCCGTAAGTTTTTCAATTTTGTTATTTATTTTATTTTGTTTTATGTGTAAAATTACTGTTTTAGGGTTTGATTCTATTGAAACTGATTTGGGTTTTGTAGAGATTAAAGAATTTGGATTTGTGGAAATGAAAGTTTCAATCTTTTTTCAATTTTATTTGCAATTTAATTTGATTAATATGTTTAACCTGTGATGATCCCTATGATATTTGATGTTGATGTATATGTATATGTTATATTCATGTTGTTGTTGGCATTCTAAGGAATTAAGACTGTATATATTTGGTTGACTTGACATAGTTATAGTAGTTTGAGTTTGACTTGTCACATACCTATTAAGTTGGAACAGAGTAAGATGCTACATTTGCGATTAGACATTTCATGTATATGTGCGTATATAGATGATCAAATGTTACGACAACCAGTTGTTTTCATCATGATTTAGCTATACCATATGGTGTCAATATATCTATAGACCGAAAAATATTAAAGCCGTTATCACAGTTATGCAAATCTAATACGGATGTTTTCGATATTGTTTCGTGTATCAGTATCGAAGAGGTTGCGTTTAGTTTTAATGGAGGAAAAGATTCAACTGTAAGTTTGTATTGTTCAATGTGATTGTAATATCTATTTTATAATCTGTTTAATAATTTCTAACAAGTAGTTTCGATTATAGGTTTTGTTACACCTTCTTAGGGCTGGATATTATTTGCATTCAGTTAAGTGTGGTCAGTCAAACGGGGATGTATCTAATCATTCATCCGCATTTCCAATAAGAACAATATATTTTGAGAGCCCTTCTGCATTCACTGAAATCAATTCATTTACTTACGAAACGGCCTCTAAGTAAGATATTAAATGAATAAATATATATTTTTTCAAATTTTTATATTCGATTGCTAATATTACGTTACGTTCAGTTACGGTGTGCAGTTAGATATCATTCGCCAAGATTTCAAGTCTGGTTTGGAGGCGTTGCTAAAGACTAAACCAACGAGAGCTATTTTCCTTGGTGTTCGATTCGGCGATCCTACTGCTGTAACAAATTTATTTTCAGTTTTCAATATTATCCCTTTTAACAATATTTAAAACATCGATAGCCCATCGTTTATTTCCAAATAATGTTAGTATTGTAAAAAAGTAAAAGAAATGTAAAAAAGAAAAGATTTGATTTTTTGTGCAGGTGGGTCAAGAACAGTTCTCCCCTAGTTCACCTGGATGGCCACCTTTCATGAGAGTTAATCCAATCTTGGACTGGTCATACAGGTAACCGTTGGTCAACGCTATAATAAGTCGGTCAACATTTTATTTTCAATCAACATTTCGCCCAAAAATACCTTTAAAGTCAGGTCAAAGTCGGTGTGAGCATTAATTTTTTGTAATATTTTGTTGGCAGAGACGTTTGGGCGTTTCTTTTGACTTGCAAGGTTCAATACTGCAGTCTTTACGACCAAGGGTAAATCCGTAATTCACCTTCCTCATTACTTACCATGCATTTTTACATTATTAAATGCTACAACAATTTGAAACACCTTTATTAATTAACTTTTTGTATCCTTTTTTTACAGATATACGTCAATAGGGAGCGTTAATGACACAACTCCAAATGCATTGTTATCCGACAACAATTCAACAGGTGAAAACAAAAAATTTAAACCTGCGTATATGCTTACAGACGGAAGATTAGAACGAGCTGGTCGAGCAAAAAAGTCGTTTCATCAGCATGATGTCAGCAACGGTCTGAAAAGCGCCGAATCACATCGAAACCGCGTCCTCACGGCATCGATAGTTTGCGTCGGTGATGAATTTCTGTAAGTTTCTTGTATATGTTTACATTTATTTAATTTTTTATTATTATTTATGCTATTCTTATTATTGTTTCTCATGTTTATAACTTGTTACATAGCTCAGTTCTGGAAGTTTCAACGACAAATTAGGACGTTCGTTGTGTAAGAAGCTTCGTTCTATCGGTTGGACGGTTTCAAACATTGCTATTGTACAAAGGGACGTAAGTTAATTTAAATGTTAACTAATTTTGATTGATTTTAATGCCGGAAGTTATTGGTTAATGATGACGCTTGGTTTATTTTCTCTAGGTAGATTCTGTGGCCGATGAAGTTGAAAAGCAAAAGGCTATCAACGATATGGTATGCCATTACATCGTCTATCGTCTATCTCTATTATTTGATACCGGTTTCATTTACGGTCAAGGTTGCAAAAATCACTACTTGGGGAGTAATCGGACTTGACTTTTTATACATTTAAATAATAAATCTTAAAATTATGTGTATATATATACACACACAAGAAATCCATAAACATAAACGTTAACATATTTGTCTACAAACTAAAAGATAATCTTCATTTATTCAAAAGCTCTAAAATTTTAATCTAATTCATATTAAAATGTTGATCAATATTGATTTTGACTGACTAAATCCGATTATGACCCACTAAATCCAGTTTGACCTATTGACTGTCGTTGACCAATTAATTACTCTGTTCCTAAAAAGGAGTAATCGAGGAGTTTTACAACAACGTTTATGGTTGATGAATACAGGTTATCAAACATAAAACAGTCGGGTCTTAGTTTGAGTGCTAATTTGGGGAAAATATGATTGATCCATTGTTTAATCTCCAATAATTGTGCAAACCCGATTGAAATCTGGATTTCAAGGGCGTTAAACAATGCATGACTAATCTACTCAATTAGATTGAGTAATTAGTATCTAGAAATGTAGTGAGAGAAAGTAGATCTCTTCTTCGATGAGGACGATGAAGAGAGAGAGAGAGAGAGTGGGTCCTCTCCAAGCTTCATGTGGATAATCAGGAGAGAAAGTAGATTTCTCTTTGATGAAGATGATGATGAAGAGAGAGAAAGTAGATCTCCCCATGCTTCATGTAAAGTGTGTGTGTGAGTGAAAGGATTGGGAACCCTCTAATGGATAGTGGATGATCTTTATATATAGGCCAATATGGTAGTACATTTGTAGTACACATGTACATTTGTAGTACACATGTATCCTTGTTTGCATGATCCTTGACGATTCCAGCCTACTCATTTCGTGCCTGCTCGTTTCGTGTCGGATCACTTCGCGTCGGCACGACTTGTTTCGTGTCGGATCACTTCGTCCCCGCCGGATTTGGGTCCCGGCCGGATTTGGTCCCGGTCGGATTTGTCCTGGTCGGATTTTGGTCCTGGCTGGATTTGCTCAAGTCTTGTTTAAAATATATAATTCTTATGAGAATAAGGGTTATTTGATACGGATCCAATATGCGTATCATCAACAGGTATTTGTATATGGAGGAGTTGGTCCGCTACATTCAGATGTTTCAACTGCGGGAGTTGCTAAAGCATTGTGTGTTCGTTTGGTGAGTTAGTTGTATATGTCCATAAATTCGTATCCTTTATTCTTTCACGTAATAACGTCTGTTTTTTTTTTTTTTTTTTCATAGTAATATGAGCTTGACATGAAAATGTAATTTTCCGTGTTTTTTAATCCGAGATCTACTAATACAGGTTCCAAATGAAGATTTCAAAGAACGACTTCTGCACTTATACGGTGAAAAAGGCTCTGGGGACGTCATTAAGGTAACTGAATGCCAAAATTATTACCATCACGAGAATTTAATAATTTAATTAAATTCATTTTTAAAAAATTGTATTTGAAAAGATTTAAGGTCTAGACAGTATTGAATCAAGTTTGAACTAAACAAGTAAAATTACCCGCGCTTCGCTGCGTGAAAAAAAAAAGGTTGAGAAGAAAAGGTAAAAAAAAAAGTTTGTCAAAAAGATGCCAAATTACCATTATACCCCTGTAGTTGGGGTATTTACAGAAACACCATCATGTCCCTGTTCACCATAACTAGTATATTGATAATGATATTTTTTATTTTATGTATATATTTCAGATGGCTCAGTTACCCGAAGGTGTAACAGAATTGATACAACACGAAAAGCTTCACGTTCCATTGGTATGAAATAAGATGAAGGAATCTACCATTATTTAATTTAGATTTATAAATTTATAATTTTGAGTTTTTTTTTTTTTTTTTTTTTTCCTTTTTTTTTTTTTTTTTGACAGATCAAGTGTGAGAATGTAATCATTCTTACTGCTACAAATGTTGATGAGTTAGACCAACAATGGTGTTCGTTAAAATCTAGTAATCTTCTTGAACTAACTGAATCGTTCGTAACCAAGCATATTACGACCTCCCTATCTGATGTATGTATCTGTTTCGTAAATTTACTTACGACTTCTATTTTTAACAATCTTATACGTATAACTGGACCGATATGTACTTCCGTAATGTGCTGACATGTATTTTAGGTAGAAGTTGCTCAACCTCTATCGAAGATTTGCTCTAAATTTCCAGATATCTACATCGGTAATAATTTGTTTACATTTAATGTCATATTCTTTGGATTAACCTAAGTATCCGACCCGCTTTGCAAATCGACTAATCCCAGTGCGAACACCTTGTGGTTATTTCATGTCATATTGTTGATTCGTTTTTCTTTAGGAATGGTTGTTAGGGTTGTCGTTAACACACTTAAGTGCTTAGTTATTACTTTGGAGTGGCGGTTATTTGATTGTTTTATGCATGTTAACGACAACCCTAAGAGCAGTTGTTAGAAAAATTATTTTCTTATTATCTCTGATTATAATTTTTTCGTTTGTAAAAAAATGTAGGATGTTACCGCCAATCTAGAAGTGGGCCCCTCACAATAACGTTGGAAGGGAAGGTAACTACTTTAAGCCGGTACCTTGTAAAGTTTATACGATTGAATTAGTCCATTGAACGAAAGTAAGTTATGTTATTTCATCTTCTCGGTTTGCAGGATGATAAGATGGTAGAAGCAGCCATGGAGGCGGTTTCAAGAACATTATCTTCTTGTTAAGGGTCTTTTTCTGTCGCTTGTCGATTGGGATTGCGATCGAGATAATGTAGAAAAGAAAGGATTTTTGTTTGAAGAAGTGAAATGTTGATTGAAAAAAAAAAAGTTGGGAGAGAACAAGTGTATATGGATCATTAACCAATTTATGTTGCTCATTAAAATGGTTTCATGTTATAGGATGTTACTATATCATAGATGCACCATTCATTTTGGGAACTTTGATTATTATGGATTCATATTAAACCATAAATCTAGACATCTAATCTAAATTTTTTTTGAAATGATTGTGACATCTTTTATTTTTCAAGTTTAGAGATGTATATGATACGGAGTATATTTTTTTATACATCCATCAAGATTTTGTATTGACAATTAATACTCTCTTATTAAATAATCTGAACAGATTTATAAAAGAAGAATTTATTTAATGATAAATCTAAGATGTATACCCAGTTTTTAGATGAAAGAAAAGAGAAGTGAAAGTGGATGAAAGAAAGGAAGTGAATCTCTCCAATTAGAAAACAAGCGTAGAAGGAAAAAATTAAGGCGGTTGACTTCTCTTTCTTCTTACTTCACTTTTTTTTTTTTTTTCGCAGAAAAGTAACTCTGTCTAAAGGTTGCCATTAAAAATTAATTTAGTGCAAAAAATGTCGGTACACGTAGTAATTATTTCTATAGGGTAGTTGATTTTTCTTAATGTACAAGTGCTTTTATGTCCAAAAATCCCCTAATACCAACTATGTGGGTTGTCAATAGAAATATTCATTAAAAACAGTGTACTTATCAAAATACTATGTTTTTTTAAAGGGAGCTGATTCGTACACCACCATTTTTAGTCATACACCACTAAACGTGTATCAGACAGTTGTACAGTACAGTACTTTAAAGCACAACTAGTGGTGTATGGCTAAAACTTGGTGGTGTACGAATCATCACCCTTTTTTAAATGTATACTATTTTATCTCTTTTTCTCCTAAAAAAATAAATTTTCACCGTAATCGTCGCACATGAACATAACTAAAATACAACATAACCTAATTGTTGTATCCCTCATGTATATTTTGGTGAAGAGAGTGTTACGGCTAGAGATGTTATGCCACCTCCAACTAGCTCATTTTAAATCAATATTTAGTATCTTAATTGACAAAATTTTGCGAGGAGTTCTTGTGGTATACCTCAAACTATGTGTGTGTGTGTGTGTGTGTGTGTGGGGGGGGGGGGGGGGGGGGGGGGGGGCGTCCAAAAGTTTGAGGCGTCCTCATGGTATAATGGAATCCGATACTGAAGGTGAACAACATGTATATGATGAAGCTTTACTACATGAATTGATCCTTTCTTTAATATACCAATCAATCCAATAAATAATATCAAGACATCAGATAAGGAGAATGTTAATGCAAAGGATGATGATTTAATTGTGGATGAAGATGTAGTTATTGAAGATTATATTGTGGATATGTACGATTTCAACTATGGTGAAGATCAGGAAGTTGTACTCAATTCAAACAAATAGGAACCTGTACTCAAATCAAACGAATTGGTGGAATTAGATGTAGTAAACAATGAAGACTTTGACAGCGGTGATGAGTTCGATGACAACAATGAAGGGATTAGAAAAAGAAAGCTTAGAGAGATCCAGAAACAGGAAAAGGCTAAAGGAGTATCCAAAACTTCATTCTATGTTGGACAAACGTTTGCAAGTGCATCTGAGGTAAAATAATACATTAAATTGCATTCAATAGAGACTAGGAGGCAAATTGCATTTATAAAAAATGATTTGATAAGGGTGAAGGCCGGTTGTGAAGGTTTTGTGGCTGATTTTGTGAATGGTAATCTAATGGAGAGGAGAAGTGGTCTAATATTGAGTAAACAACATGTGGGAGTTGGTTAGAGTGGTCAAGCATTGAATAAACAACAAGTGGTAGTTGGTGACTTATTTAATACGCAGTACTAAGAACAAAAAGACAAGTAAAGTTAAAGGTAAAGAAAAGGAATCATATTCCCACATAGTACAAAGAGATAAGAAAGAGAAAAGAAAGAAGAAGTTAAATATTAGATGTCCATGGGTATTGCAAGTTTCAAAGGGATTAAATTCACAGACTTGGCGTGTAAAAACATTTGATGATAAATACGAGTGTCTTGAAACAAGAGAAATTAAGCATTGCAATTATAATTTCTTTTCTACAAAGTTGATTGATCAACTCCCTTCCAATCCAAAAATACCAACAAAATCTGTAAAGGCTCAACTTGCATCATCATTGGGATTGGAAGTGCCATGAACCAAGGCTTAACAGGCATTAAAAAAGGCAACATAAACTATGAGAGGGTGTTTAAAAAACCATTATGCAGATGCTAGAGATTATGGGTTAGAGTTAATTAGGTGCAACCCAGATGCAACAGTTAAAAGTTTAATTGAACAATGTGATCCAATTTAACCACTAGAGTGTTTAAGAGAGTATATATATGTCTGGGTCCATTGAAGCGGGGTTTAGGGTTATGGGAAGAGAACTACTTGGACTGGATAGGGCACACATGAAACCACCAGCAACTGGGCACAGCTTGACTGTAGTAGGAGTAGATTCAAACAGTGATATATATCCAGTAGCGTATGCAATTGTGGATTAGGAAAGTTACAACTCATGGAGTTGTTTCTTGGAGTGTTTGGGTGATGATATAGGGTTAACAATGCAATCAAACTTTACTTTCATTAGTGACCGACAAAAGGTTTGTTGTTTTATAAATTGTTTCATTTAGTTATATATCAACTGTTTCAACCTTTTTTTTTTTTTTTTTTTTTTTTTTGTAAATTATTTTATTGTTTTATCATATGTTATATTTAGGGGTCTACTAGAAGTTGTTTTAAGGATGTATCCAAATGTTGAACATAGATTTTGTTTAAGGCACATTCATGAAAATATGAAGAGAAAAGGTTTCAATGGTGCAACTTATAAAAAACACTTATGGAAGTGTGTTAGTGTCACCACTGTTCAATATTTTGAAAAGGCAATGCTTGACTTGAAAGGTTTCAGTAAAGACGCACACACTTATTTATCTAAGATACCTCCAAAAGCTTGGTCAAAAAGTCATTGTTCTGGTAAATACTTTTACTTTGTTGTTTATTGTTTAAATATACTATGTTTATTAACTGAGAAACCTTATGAATAAATGTTACATGAAGGGCAAAGTGTGATTTTTGTTGAATAACATGTGTAAGGTTCTAAATCGATGGTTGCTTGATACTAGATACAAACCTATAATCACTACATTAGAATGTGTGAGAGAGTATTTAATGAAAAGGATAGTCAATGTTATTCATCATATTGGTAAAAGTAATGGACCAATAACCCCAACTGCAACCAGACTATTTCAGTCAATTAAGAAGGATGCTAATCATCGCACAGTCCTTTGGAGCGGTAGTAATCTTTATCAGGTAAATGGACCTCATGGTGGCCAATATGTAGTTGATATAAAGGGAAGAAAGTATTCTTATAGGAAATGGGAGCTCACAAGGATGCCATGTAAGCATGCTGTAGCAGTATTTTGGGACATAGCAACTCATTCAAAGGTTGTTGGTCCAGTTGAGAGATGGTTTGACCGTATCTACCATTTAGACACTTGGAAAAAACCTATACTTACACCATTAATCGAGTTAATGAAAGAATCATATGGCCTAAATCAAGTGTCCCTACTACACTCCTACCACCATTAATTACACCTTTAGCTAGTAGAAAAAAAAAAAAAAAAAAAGGTTTTTGATGAAAATGAAAACATTAACAATGATGGTAAGTTGTCAATAAAGGGAAAGAGCACACATTGTGGCAATTGTAGAGTATATGGGCATAACAAAAGGAGTTATACCTTTCAAGCTAGTGGAAGTCAAAGTGAAAATGTAGGAAGTGGAAGTCAAGGTCAAAATAGTAGTTAGTCAAGTGAAAGTAAAAGTTAAATCAAAGTTGCCGCTAGTTTTTTGGATGTTAATCAGTTGACTTTTTTTATTTTGATGTATGTTTAGTACATATTGATTGATATATGTTTCAATAAGTTTTTGGAAGTTAATTAGTTTTTTGGAAGTTATTTACTTATGCTTTTGAAAAGCTTTTAGTTAATATTTTATAATGTACTTATGCTCTTAAGAAGCTTTTTGGTTAATATTTTGTAATTTACTTATTCTCTTAAGAAGCTTTTTGGTTAATATTTTGTAATGTACTTTGACTATTGTTCCAGCCATATTTACATGTTTTATTATGTAAGCAAATGGATGCCATTAGATTGACTACCCATTTTGACACCTAAATGGGTGCAATAAGTGTAAGCAGTTTTGTATGCTTTATAATGAGCACATTTTGATCAAAAACTGTATGCTTTATAATGACATATGTAAGTCCAAATGGGTGCCATTCGATTGACTGCCCATTTTGACAACAAAATGGGTGCATTAGAACTTCATACCGCTACTTGTATTTGCCTTGTTTAGTGCTTGCAATTCAACATTTATTAATCTGTCTTGTTTAGTGCTTATAAATATCAAACTATGCATGTAAATGTTTCAAGTTATGCAAATGTCAAGTTTACAAGCATAACATCTGCTTCTGCATTCTAGCCTTTTTCCAGATGCAGTGCAGCCATGTTTACAAGCATATAATAGTTTACAACAGATGATACCGTTCATATATAACAACCAAGTTTTCAATACAACACTTGATTCAATACAACACAAAAGTTACAACAAAAAACAAAAGATATCTTCAATATAATTCAACAAATACAATAGTTTGAGGTATACCACAGGGACCCCCGGCAAAATTTTGTCATCTTAATTCAAAAAATTGTCCAAACCACTTCTAATAGATTTATTTATGTAATTAGTCCAGTGGTCAATGACTGATTTTATGATTAACCAAGCTACTCTAGCTCAACCACATTATATTTTGATAAAAAAAAATTCTTTAAAGCTTCAACTAATAAATTACGAGTATAAGATCTTACTACGGAAATTACAAAAATAAAATTTATTTTCATTCTGGCTTTCTCCAAAGATTTTTTCAATTTAATTTTTCTTTTACTTTTTCATTATATTTCAAATATATTTTTAACATTAAATACTCCATTCATCTCATATTTATAGTCCACTGACAAAAAAACACTCAGTTTATGAAATCTTATTATTACAATATACTTTTTCATTACTTCACAATGTTACCTCTTACTTATTTTATATGCAAAAGTTAAGGTTAATGTTATAAAAATAAGGTTTGGCTAACTTATTATGCCATAAAAGCACAAGTTAAACCTCATTTATTCCTCTCAAAATTTCCAAATATATTACACAAATAATTTATTAAACTCACAATTTTCCAAGTTTACATATGTATCAACTACAATTTTACAATATTCATTAAAAACAATGACATCATTAATGATTCTTAACATGTGCTTTAAGAAAATAAGTTAACTTTTCCCACAAAAATATCTTACCATTAACTATTTGTCTAATATGAAAAAGTTAGGGTTATAAAAAACTTTACTTTATTATTTGTATTTTATGAAAATAGACTATTAATTTAGGATATCTCAAAATGTAATGTAATAGTTAAGTATCAATATGTGACAGAGGGAGTACATACTATTGTAATAAATGCCAAGGACTCGTATAAAACTTACAAAATAACTATTAGTGCTATTGATAATTTAAATACTTTACAAAATATAAGAAAGAAACAATAATAAGATAAGGACTACATTGTAAACTTTCTCTCTACATCTTTTATTCACAAACCAATGAGGATATATATATATATATATATATATATATATATATATATATATATATATATATATATATATATATATATATATATTGGCTAAAATTAGGAAACCTTCGTCAATGAATGAAGGAACCTTAAAATCGATACAATCAATCCGAACAAAACGGCTCGCTATAATAAACATGCTAAAATGAAAAGTAAACCTACACCTAGCTATCTTTAACCGGGCCACAACGAAAATACCACGATCCGAAAGAAAAACTGTGACGACCCGGGAATTTCCGATCAAATTTAAACTTGATCTTTATATCTGATCTCGACACGATAAGCAAGTCTGTAATGTTAAGTCTCGGAAAAACTTTGAACTGTGTTTAATATATTCATTTGACCTTTGACCATTTCCGGACGATTCACGAACCAATAATTATAAATAAATACATATATGTATATAAATGTATATATATATAATAATTGGAATTAAATATAAGTAAATATACAGAATAATTAAGTTACTATTAAAATAAATAATATATACATATAAATTCTAAACATAAGTAATATTAGATATATTATAAATTATAAATAGTAAAGATTTAATAAGTTTCTATATAATAGATATTATATAATTAGTAAACATGATACAATAAATAATTGTAAAAGTAATTATAAGGTAAAAATGTAGTTATTAATATCGTTATTATTACTTTCATTGTGATTAAAGATAAATGCTAATATTAACATAGTTAATAGTAAAAATTATAAATTTAATTAGTATTAGGGTTATTCAAAGTATTATTATTAATATGATTACAAAAGAAATTAACATCTTATTAAAGATTGTTACTAACATTAGTCTTACTAGTATTATTATTAACATTATCTTTATTAACTAATATAACTAGTTTTACTAAACAATAATATTAGTATTATTAATAATACTATGTTTCCTTAATATGTAAAATACATAAATAATTAGATATATAAATAAGTAAATACAGATATATATATCGATATATAGAATCAGATTATCAACCAACTTTCCCTTATTTTCTTGTGTGTCCTATTTAGCCTGTGATTTATTTGTCGAGCAAATCCAGGATACAGACAACCTTTATTCATTCTTTTGTCGCTGTGTTAATCAGTCAATAAAACAATAAAAGATTGCAGCTATTTGTTTTCAATGAAAATAAAACCCATAACAGGCTCGTAAGCCTTGTTCTTCCACTTTACAGTCATATCGTAAATTCGAGTCATAAATCAAAAAGTAAAAATGCAGAAAGATTAGAAATCTTTTATTGAATCTACCTGCAAAACCCCAATTCTCAACTCTTTATATCGAGTTAGAATTTTTGAGGCAAACTTTCAAAAATAAAAAGTCAACCCAATTGTTCATCAAGAAATTCGAACCCTAGTTTATGTTTCTGGTCCAATTGACGATTTTAAAAGTTCGTAGGATCGATTTGTAACATAATTCGTTTTATAATCTTTGTCCAAAACAGCTCCAAAATCAAAATCAATTTTTTTTTTTTTTTTTTTTTTGCTACCGTCGCTTTTTACAGCATCTTTTTCTTTTATATATTTTTGTTGTTGTTTGTTAATCAATTTATTTACATGTAATTGCTTCTATAAGTGACCATTGAATCCCAAAATCGATTTAGTAGTTGTCCAGAGGATTAATTGGATGATGGGTCGAATGTATTATTAAAGAAGAAGGAGAAGATGAGAAGCAGAATTAAGAACATATTATATTTATTAATTTTAATATAATTACAGAAAAGAATGGGTAGTGCAATGGTTTAGAACGTTAGGAATGAGCGAGAGGTTGCGGGTTCGAATCCCCATTTCAGACATTTCTTTTTGCAAGCTAGTTCCTAAGGTAGCCTTTATGTATTATTATTATTATTATTATTATTATTATTATTATTATTATTATTATTATTATTATTATTATTATTATTATTATTATTATCATTATCATTACTTATAAATATTAATTTTTATTATTATTGTTTTTTTATATGATTGTTATTGTTATGATTACTATTATTATTATTATTATTATTATTATTATTATTATTATTATTATTATTATTATTATTATTATTATTATTATTATTATTATTATTAATGTTATTATAATTATTTTAATATTTGTTACTAGTATTATGATTATCAAAAGTATTATTAGTAATACTAGTATTATCATTATAATTACTCGTATTCTCATTATAATTATTAATATTAGTATTATCCTTAATATTATCATTACTATAAGTATTATTAAGGTTATTATCAGTATTAAATTATCATTTTAGTGCTACTATTAATATTATAATTATGATTAGAATTATTATTATTGTTAATATAAAAACAATACAAGTTATTATTATTACTAACATTAGCACTAATATCATTTTTGTAATTATTAGTTTTACTATTATTAACATAGGTATCAATTTTAACAATATCGTTATTATTATTAGTATTATCGATATTAAGAAAGTTATTATTAGTAGTAAATCATTATTATAGAAATTATCATTTTTGTTACGGATAAATATTTTGTACCTAAAAATATACTTAATACATATATTGTAATTATATTAATAGTTTATATACCTACATATCAAACATAATAACAATATTTAAATAAATACTTATATTTAACAAACTAATGATATATATATATATATATATATATATATATATATATATATATATATATATATATATATATATATATATATATATATATATATATATATATATATATATATATATATATTAATATAACTAAATATATAAATATTAAACATTTTAAAGATATGCACAAACTAAATAAGTATAATATATAATTTAAAATATAATATATAAAATTGTCCGATTACGATTATATATTTTAATATATATACAATTGATATAGGTTCGTGAATCTGGGGCCAACACTGCATTGTTCAATTGTTCAGTATTGTTATATGTATTTTTACTACAAAATACATTAGGTGAGTTTCTTTTACCTTTTTACCCTTTATATTTTTGGGCTGAGAATACATGCGCAATTTTTATAAATGTTTTTACTAAATAGACACAAGTAATCAAAACTACATTATATGGTTGAATGATCGAAATCGAATATGCCCCTTTTTATTAAGTCTGGTAATTTAAGAATTAGGGAACAGACACCCTAATTGACGCGAACTCTAAAGATAGATCTATCGGGCCTAACAAGCCCCATCCAAAGTACCGGATGCTTTAGTTCTTCGAAATTTATATCATGTCCGAATGAGGATCCCGGAATGATGGGGATATTCTATATGCATATTGTTAATGTCGGTTACCAGGTGTTCAATCCATATGAATGATATTTTTGTCTCTATGCATGGGACGTTTATTTATGAGAATTGGAAATATGAAATCTTGTGGTCTATTAAAATTATGAAATGTTTGTTTATGATAAACTAATGAACTCACCAACCTTTTGGTTGACACTTTAAAGCATGTTTATTCTCAGGTATGAAAGAAATCTTCCGCTGTGCTTTTGCTCATCTTAGAGATATTAATTGGAGTCATTCATGACATATTTCAAAAGACATTGCATTCGAGTCGTTGAGTTCATCAAGATTATTATTAAGTCAATTATAGTATGATATATTATGAAATGGTATGCATGTCGTCAACCGTAGATGTAATGAAAGATTGTCTTTTCAAAAATGAATGCAATGTTTGTAAAATGTATTATATAGAGGTCAAGTACCTCACGATGTAATCAACTATTGTGAATCGTTTATAATTGATGTGGACTTTGTCCGGATGGATTAGGACGGGTCCTTTCAGTTGGTATCAGAGCGGTGGTCTTAGCGAACCAGGTCTGCATTAGTATGTCTAACTGATAAGTCGTTAGGATGCATTAGTGAGTCTGGACTTCGACCGTGTCTGCATGTCAAAAGTTTTGCTTATCATTTGGTGTCAAAAATTACCTGCTTATCATTCTTAGAGAATCACTTGCTTATCATTCTTAGTCTAGACACGTTTTACTGCATTGACTGCATGAATAGTGTATAGAAAAATTCATATCTTAGCGTATCTGCTACTTCATATCTTAGCGTATCTGTTACTGTAACTTTGCCTGACAACTTCCGTAGATTCCTCCGTAACTTATGGAATTTTAGTATTATATATGCATATGTAAATTATGTATTGCTGGGTACTAATCTACATCCTATAATCTATTTCTTATCAAAAATCCTTCATCTGATCGTACGAGATGAATACTACAACCAGTTCGAGTCCCTCAGATTCCGATAGCTATTCCGGTAGTTATTCCGACAGCTATTCCGACATAGATGTTCACCTAAGCTCCGAAAACAGCGTCATTGGCATGAATCAACCGATCAGCCATTATCAATTCATCTGATGGGTTCGTAGTCGACTTAATTAATGGAAACGCGCAGAAGGCAATCCCTTCCACCAACCGAATTCACCTCTTGACAATGAACCTGAAGCGTTTACCGGCGAACCTGTTCGAGACACCATTTTCAGTCTCATTTCTGGGGTAACTCGACAAGATTATATTCTATCCACAATTCTGAACCTTATTCATCCGCTCGTTCCGACCGACAATCATCTTGGAGTAATAAGTCAACGAACTTCGCGCTCGAATAATCAATTCGGAGAATATGGTGCAAAATGTACCAGCTTCAACAACATCACCGGCACCAACAGTACAATCAATAACAACACCAGTACCATCAACAATCCATGCTTCAATATCATCATCTGTACTTTGAGTATGATCTTCGTTCAACATGTCGAATATGTAATCTCTAAAGTTTTAGAGATTATTTATTCTAGTTCCAACCGAAAAGCAAATGAGTTTAATATCATATTAACTCATTAAATCCATGAATACATCTGAAGAAAATATATATGTATATATGTTTTCATAAAGATTGTAATTAAAAATTCTCTTGTACAAACTGTTAATGGTGAAAATGTTTTAAAGGGTAGGTAATACCCGAGGACTATTTAAATTTCACATTAATAAGTTACATTGTACGTTCTTCGAATCTGTTTCAACAGTCATATACTATCCTAACTTACATCCACCGATATACAAATCCGTTCACCACAGAATAACCATATTCATCCAATTACATATTTGGATTTTGACCTATCAGAATCCAACAAGTGGCATAATGAAGAAATAATGGACACAATAAAAATTGATTAGAAACAGATTAATTAACAATATGAAATTCTATTAAGAATCCACGCTAACAAAATCCTAGCTAACAGTTCCTAGCTAACTGTTAATTCCGTATTACCATTTAATTATCGCAATTTATTTATAGCAGTTTATTTATCGCAATTTACATTCTCGCAATTTTATTTATCGTCATTTAATTTCTGTTATTTACTTTACGCACTTTATTTATCGTCATTTAATTTCTGTTATTTATTTTACGTACTTTAAATATCGGGACACGTATACAAGGTTTTGACATATCATATCGACGCATCTATATATATTATTTGGAATCACCATAGACACTCTATATGCAGTAATGATCGAGTTCTCTATACAGGGTTGAGGTTGATTCTCAAATAATATATATACTTTGAGTTGTGATCGATTCTGAGACATGTACACGGGTCACGATATTTATTAATTAATTCGAATATTATATATTAAACTATATATAAATTATTAGACTGTTAACTATGGACTATCGACTGTGGACTAATAACATTGGACAATTAAAATGAATTAAAATATTGATTATAATATATGAAACTAAACAATTCTTCAAGTTTGCCACTTGATTTCATCTTAAACCTCATTTGTATCTTGACGATTCCAATTTACATTCAAACCTTTCATAATTCTTGAAAACACCTCAATCGAGAGAATGAACCAACTGCATCTCATCAACGGAAGAAAAGATTTACGCATATAGTTATGCACCTGAAAAACTCTCGAAACCAAAGTCATAGTTTAACACGTATCCGCGTCGAATTCTTTATCATTTATTAGCAAAAACAACCTTACGATTCCTTTCGAAATTAGCCAAATTTGTCACAGCTCCAACAAGTCAACTTTGACTTTTCGTTCGAAACAACCTTATTATCACCTTGATTAAATGTATGCTCTTTTATTGTTACCGGGGAACCTTTTATATTTCACCATATCACCATCAGCGTTTAATCATCTAAAAACACAATTTTCTTGAAACCACCTCGGATTGATAACCGATGATTCAGATATTGTAGCATTAAATGCAGAGGAAACAGAGAAATTGTAGATGGTCTAAACGGTCAAAAGTTTGATGATAAAGAAATGAGTGTTAGGAACGCTCGATAGAAAATTTGGTACTGAAAAACAGATTGAGCAAACCATGAAGGAGACCAAGGCCAAATACAAGGACCATACCATATATTCAAAGAAACCAGGAAATTCTGGATCTGATGAAACCTTCAACGAATATCTAACTCCGTACTCACGTTAAAATCTTGCGGAAAATCTTTCTCCATCAACCATCGAACTTAGAAATTCCAAAATATCATCATCAATATCTTCGATATTTCTGAGGATATTTTCATAAATATTCTCGTCCGAAATTATATACCTCTTCGTGCTTCCTGTGTATCATTATATTGGAAACATTCAATAGAAAATTTAGTACCGAAAAGCAGATTATGCGAAACTATGAAGAAAGACGTGGACAAATCACAAAGAATAAGTTTGACTTCAAAGAATCCAAACGATTCTGTTTCTGATGAAATCTTTAGCGAATATCTTGCTTCCGAATCTAAACCCTTACGGATAAATCTTCTTCATCATCCATCGATATTAGAAATTCCAAGATATCATCGTATCTTTCATTATAAATATCCTCCATATTTCTGAAGATATTTTCATAACTATTCTTATCTGAAATTATTAATCTCTTCCTGATATCAGTGTTACATCATATAGAAATTATTAATTTCTATATTCTGTAAACTTTCGAGCTTAAAATATGAATGTTATTGAAGTAATGTTGGGAACTGATGCATGAGTTAGTATAATATAATGACACTTGATCAACGTGATTATATTACAGTAAGTTATGCTGAGTTTCTAAATGGAAAATGATGATTCACAGATTATAACGTCATCATGTGCCATGTTACATAACTCTTTCATTCTGCTTAACTTCTTAACATATCAAGAAAATATATTCTTGATAGTTCTATTCTCGGTGATTCAGGTAATTTGACAAAATAAATCGTGCTACTACCTTTCCTTTCTACCTTGTATATTATGATAATTCGAAACTCCATACCTATGAATTCTGGACCGTTACTTGCGAAAAGTAAACAAAAACATGAAGCTCCGAAATTGAAAGGGGGTATAAATCGCAGCAAATAAGAGAGTGCATTAACTGTGGATGACAATAATTATAGGAAACAGAAGCAGGGACATTGAAATATAAGGGAAGATATAAAATCCAATAACAACACAGAAGTTACAAACCGTGGATATTAATACGAATAACAATATAAAGACACGGTATAATTAAGAATAGTATTTCCCCAAGGCAATAGTAGAAGTAAACAGATTTTCTGGTGGAAGATTGAAAAGAAGGATGACAGATTTTCAAGAATCAGGACTGGATGGAGCGTTTCCACAATATTTTAGAAGCAGGAATAAAGGAAGAAAGTATAGGAATGGTAAAAGTAATGGAACGGAAGAAGTTCATTTATAGTGAAAATACCAGACAAAGAAATCAAGGCAGATTTCCGCATTAATTATAGAGATCTTAATTTCCTTATTCGCCGAAGAATCAAATCTTTTAGATTTCGAAGATTTTCTTTATATCCCTTGAATTCCGGAATTCAACCAAGACAACATCAAAAGTTAAAACGAAACTTCATTTATTCATTTCACTCTTTCGTGATAGCTTCATTCGTGCTCTTCGAATAATCGAATTATTTTATCAGTATTATTCAATAATGATAAAACTCAATTTATCAACTCATATTTGTCATGAAAATATTTTTATTGTTAGTCATGACCACCTCACTCAAATTTCGGGACGAAATTTCTTTAACGGGTAGGTACTGTGACGACCCGGGAATTTCCGATCAAATTTAAACTTGATCTTTATATCTGATCTCGACACGATAAGCAAGTCTGTAATGTTAAGTCTCGGAAAAACTTTGAACTGTGTTTAATATATTCATTTGACCTTTGACCATTTCCGGACGATTCACGAACCAATAATTATAAATAAATACATATATGTATATAAATGTATATATATATAATAATTGGAATTAAATATAAGTAAATATACAGAATAATTAAGTTACTATTAAAATAAATAATATATACATATAAATTCTAAACATAAGTAATATTAGATATATTATAAATTATAAATAGTAAAGATTTAATAAGTTTCTGTATAATAGATATTATATAATTAGTAAACATGATACAATAAATAATTGTAAAAGTAATTATAAGGTAAAAATGTAGTTATTAATATCGTTATTATTACTTTCATTGTGATTAAAGATAAATGCTAATATTAACATAGTTAATAGTAAAAATTATAAATTTAATTAGTATTAGGGTTATTCAAAGTATTATTATTAATATGATTACAAAAGAAATTAACATCTTATTAAAGATTGTTACTAACATTAGTCTTACTAGTATTATTATTAACATTATCTTTATTAACTAATATCACTAGTTTTACTAAACAATAATATTAGTATTATTAATAATACTATGTTTCCTTAATATGTAAAATACATAAATAATTAGATATATAAATAAGTAAATACAGATATATATATCGATATATAGAATCAGATTATCAACCAACTTTCCCTTATTTTCTTGTGTGTCCTATTTAGCCTATGATTTATTTGTCGAACAAATCCAGGATACAGACAACCTTTATTCATTCTTTTGTCGCTGTGTTAATCAGTCAATAAAACAATAAAAGATTGCAGCTATTTGTTTTCAATGAAAATAAAACCCATAACAGGCTCGTAAGCCTTGTTCTTCCACTTTACAGTCATATCGTAAATTCAAGTCATAAATCAAAAAGTAAAAATGCAGAAAGATTAGAAATCTTTTATTGAATCTACCTGCAAAACCCCAATTCTCAAATCTTTATATCGAGCTAGAATTTTTGAGTCAAACTTTCAAAAATAAAAAGTCAACCCAATTATTCATCAAGAAATTCGAACCCTAGTTTATGTTTCTGGTCCAATTGACGATTTCAAAAGTTCCTAGGATCGATTTGTAACATAATTTGTTTTATAATCTTTGTCCAAAACAGCTCCAAAATCAAAATCAATTTTTTTTCTTTTTTTTTGCTACCGTCGCTGTTTACAGCATCTTTTTCTTTTATATATTTTTTGTTGTTGTTTGTTAATCAATTTATTTACATGTAATTGCTTCTATAAGTGACCATTGAATCCCAAAATCGATTTAGTAGTTATCCGGAGGATTAATTGGATGATGGGTCGACTGTATTATTAAAGAAGAAGGAGAAGATGAGAAGTAGAATTAAGAACATATTATATTTATTAATTTCAGTATAATTACAGAAAAGAATGGGTAGTGCAATGGTTTAGAACGTTAGGAAGGAGCGAGAGGTTGCGGGTTCGAATCCCCATTTCAGACATTTCTTTTTACAAGCTAGTTCCTAAGGTAGCCATTATGTATTATTATTATTATTATTATTATTATTATTATTATTATTATTATTATTATTATTATTATTATTATCATTATCATTACTTATAAATATTAATTTTTATTATTATTTTTTATATGATTGTTATTATTATGATTACTATTATTATTATTATTATTATTATTATTATTATTATTATTATTATTATTATTATTATTATTATTATTATTATTATTATTATTATTATTACTAATGTTATTATAATTATTTTAATATTTGTTACTAGTATTATGATTATCAAAAGTATTATTAGTAATACTAGTATTATCATTATAATTACTCATATTCTCCTTATAATTATTAATATTAGTATTATCCTTAATATTATCATTACTATAAGTATTATTAAGGTTATTATCAGTATTAAATTATCATTTTAGTGCTACTATTAATATTATGATTATGATTAGAATTATTATTATTGTTAATATAAAAACAATACAAGTTATTATTATTACTAACATTAGCACTAATATCATTTTTGTAATTATTAGTTTTACTATTATTAACATAGGTATCAATTTTAACAATATCGTTATTATTATTAGTATTATCGATATTAAGAAAGTTATTATTAGTAGTAAATCATTATTATAGAAATTATCATTTTTGTTACGGATAAATATTTTGTACCTAAAAATATACTTAATACATATATTGTAATTATATTAATAGTTTATATACCTACATATCAAACATAATAACAATATTTAAATAAATACTTATATTTAACAAACTAATGATATATATATATATATTAATATAACTAAATATATAAATATTAAACATTTTAAAGATATGCACAAACTAAATAAGTATAATATATAATTTAAAATATAATATATAAAATTGTCCGATTACGATTATATATTTTAATATATATACAATTGATATAGGTTCGTGAATCTGAGGCCAACACTGCATTGTTCAATTGTTCAGTATTGTTATATGTATTTTTACTACAAAATACATTAGGTGAGTTTCATTTACCTTTTTACCCTTTATATTTTTGGGCTGAGAATACATGCGCAATTTTTATAAATGTTTTTACGAAATAGACACAAGTAATCAAAACTACATTATATGGTTGAATGATCGAAATCGAATATGCCCCTCTTTATTAAGTCTGGTAATCTAAGAATTAGGGAACAGACACCCTAATTGACGCGAACTCTAAAGATAGATCTATCGGGCCCAACAAGCCCCATCCAAAGTACCGGATGCTTTAGTACTTCGAAATTTATATCATGTCCGAAGGAGGATCCTGGAATGATGGGGATATTCTATATGCATATTGTTAATGTCGGTTACCAGGTGTTCAATCCATATGAATGACATTTTTGTCTCTATGCATGGGACGTTTATTTATGAGAATTAGAAATATGAAATCTTGTGGTCTATTAAAATTATGAAATGTTTGTTTATGATAAACTAATGAACTCACCAACCTTTTGGTTGACACTTTAAAGCATGTTTATTCTCAGGTATGAAAGAAATCTTCCGCTGTGCTTTTGCTCATCTTAGAGATATTAATTGGAGTCATTCATGACATATTTCAAAAGACGTTGCATTCGAGTCGTTGAGTTCATCAAGATTATTATTAAGTCAATTATAGTATGATATATTATGAAATGGTATGCATGTCGTCAACCGTAGATGTAATGAAAGATTGTCTTTTCAAAAATGAATGCAATGTTTGTAAAATGTATTATATAGAGGTCAAGTACCTCGCGATGTAGTCAACTGTTATGAATCATTTATAATCGATGTGGACTTTGTCCGGATGGATTAGGACGGGTCCTTTCAAAAACCAAGTGAACGGAACACACCACAAAACGCAACCTAAACAATTAAACAAAAAGCAACAAAACAATTAACAAAAAAGCAAAGATAAACAACGAAAGAAACCACATTAGCCGGCATTAGAAGCACCCTTTTGGTTCCTTTCATCTGGCTGTGATGTCCTCCCGCTGATCTTACCATTATGATTACGATCTTACCAATGAGGCTATTTATAGTCTAATACATGCACACATTTAAAATGCTAAGCCCCTAATTTTACTTAACTACTTTGACTCACATGCCAACTACTCTCACTTTCCTAATAAAGAGGAAAACATGCTGTAACTTGCAACTATTTTGCTTTGACTATTGATTCATGATCTTTTACTATTAATTTTATTCAGATACTAACACTTAAGATTAATAAATTTATTATTAATCTAATCTTACTAAACTTCTACCATGCCCATTTAATTTAACTTAACATAACCAATAAATCCAATAATCACTCCCTTAATTGGTTATTTTCATGATACTCTTCTTGTGAATAACATGATATCGATTCTTGTTTAGATCTTCTACTACTTCTAATCACTCATTTCATGTGATCAACCACACTTTTTTGTCTACTTCCTGCTTGCGTATTCATGTTTGTTGCCGCGCATGCCTGCTTTGATGTTTTAAGCCTTTCTTCCTTGTGTTGTTGTAAACTGCTGCTTCTTCATGCTGTTTACTACACCTTCATGCTTTACTATGGCCAACAGCTGTGACGACCCGGAAATTTCCGACCAAATTTAAACTTAATCTTTATATGATTTCGACACGATAAGCAAAGTCTGTAATGTTAGATCTCAAAATTTTGAACTGTTTTTATATAATAAATTACCCTGTGACTATTCCCGACGATTCACGAACAATTGTTTGTAAATAAAAATGTATATATATATATATATATATATATATATATATATATAAATGTAAGGATATATGATAATTGGAAAAAATAAAATATAATTAAATATGAAAACCGAAATACAAAATAATTATGTTGTAATTTAAAATGAGTCTATATACAAATAGGTATGATTCTATGTATAATTATTATTAAATGTATATTGTAATATATATATATATATATATATATATATATATATATATATATAGTGTATATATATTAAATTATATATTATATAATTGGTAAACATTACATAAGTAATAAATTGTAACATTAATATATTAAAAGTAATTACAAGTTAAAGTATAGTGATATAGTAATATTATTATTAATTTCATTATTATTATTAATATTAAAAATCAATATTAGTATTATTAATATTCTTATTATTATTACTATTGTAATTAAAAAGTTATGATTAACAAAATAAAGATGATAAATATAAGTCTTATTATAAGAATGATTAAAACTATAATTTTAATTATTATTATTATTTATTATTATTATTATTACTAAAAATTATCATTTTCATTTAAAAATTGTTATTATCATTATTTTTATCAATATCTTTATATTATTATATTTATTATTATTAATATTAATATTATTAGTAATACTTATTATTATCATTATTATTATTATTATTATTATTATTTATTATTATTAATATTAATAGAATTATTATTTATTAATACACTTACATTTATTTATTAAAAATAAAAATAATTTTATAACTCAATCAGTTTCACGTTACTATCATACTGTATCTAATTTGTTTTCTGTCCCAAAATTCATACAAATCAAAATTAATCACAAGAACAAAACAAATTCTGTTAGAAATCATAATCCACTTTTTATTTTTTTTATTTTTTTTCTTCGTCTGATATGGAAATCTGTCGACATTTTTGGCTATAAATTAAACGAATTGTTCGATGATATTGGTTAACACATTCAGTTCTTTCATCCTCATTATCAAATATCAATTTCAATTAATTGAATTTGTTGAATTAAAACAGAAATAAAACTGAAACCAGTCGAACACCCATGTTCTTGGTCATTTTGTCAAATACTTGATTTTGAATGAAATTTAAAAATCCTTAAATGCAGAGTTGTTAGAAATTATGTGTTAAAACTATCTGGAAAGTTTCAAATCTCAATTTTTCATAACGAATTCAAATTTTGGAGTCAAAGTTTCGATTTCAAAAGTCAAAGAATATGTTCTTGGTAAAATTCGAAAATTCTGTGATGTTTTAAGTTTAATTGACAATTCAGGAAGTTTCTAGGAATGAAATGAAATGTATTTCATGTTATAATCTTTGTCTGAAACACTCTTAAATTCGAAAATCAAATATGAGTTCTTAAACGTGTACAGCAGGTCTGTTCTATTTTTTTTAATTTGTTTTCTATTAATACAAACCATAATAACAGGTCGTTTATGTATCAAAATTACAACATAATTCAAGCTTTGTATTAACTATTGTGTTTAGTATTTAAACTTTGGTCGATTTGATTTAGAAGAAGAAGAAGAAGAACATGTTTTTATAAACGGGTTATAACTTTTTCAGTTGAGGTTTAATCAGAAAAACAGAAGCAGTCAAGTGGTTAAGGGTGTTTGCGTGTTAGCGAGAGGTCTCAGGTTTGAGCCCATACTGGGACATTTTAATTTTAAAAGCTTCTTTTATAAGGTAGCCTATATATATATATATATATATATATATATATATATATATATATATATATATATATATATATATATATATATATATATTTATTATTATTATAATTATTATAATTATTATAATTATTATTATTGATATTATTATTGTTATCATTAGTATTATAATAATAATAATTATTATTAATCATAATTATAAGTATCATAACCATTATTATTATTATTATTATTATTATTATTATTATTATTATTATTATTATTATTATTGTTATAAGTATTATTAATATATTTATTATTGTTAATTTTATCATTTAAGTATTATTATCATTATTATGATTATTATGATTATTATTATTACTATTTATTATTATTTTCATAAATATTAGTATTAGTAACATTCTATAATTATTAGTATTATCATTATGTATTATTATTATTATTATTATTATTATTATTATTATTATTATTATTATTATTATTATTATTATTAAAAATGTTATCAAATCATTATCAGTATTATTATTAATATTATCATGAGTATTATTACTATATAATTATTAAAATCGTTATCATAACTATCATTAACGAGAAAATTAATATTTTTACAGTTATTATTATTAATATCATTTTTATTATCATTAATATAATTATTAACATTATTATATTTATTAGTAATATTAAGTATTATAATTATTATCATTTTTACCATTATTAATGTTATTTTAGTATTATTATAAATACTATTTTTTTAATAACAAATCATATATATATATATATATATATATATATATATATATATATATATATATATATATATATATATATTTAATACATGTAACATAACAAAATTAATATTTTTATTTATTTAAAATATATAAAATGAATATATAAAACATATAAATTATTAATATAAAAATGATATAACTAATAAATTTATATATATATAAATTTGTTCGATCAATTATGTGTGTTAATATATATATAAATGTTATAGGTTCGTGAATCCGAGGCCAACCCTGCATTGTTCAGTTCCGTAGTATGAATATTTTTTACTACAAAATATTGTATCGTGAGTTTCATTTGTTCCCTTTTTAAATGCTTTTGCAATATATATTTTTGGGACTGAGAATACATGGACTGCTTTTATAAATGTTTGACGAAATAGACACAAGTACTCAAAACTACATTCTATGGTTGGTTATGAACATCGAATATCGCCCCTTTTAGCTTGGTAGCCTAAGAATTAGGGAAATGGCCCCTAATTGACGCGAATCCTAAAGATAGATCTATGGACCTTGACAAGTCCCATTCGGGTTACGAATGCTTTAGTACTTCGATTGATATATACTGATTGCGACGGCCGGTATATAGCATGTAGTTTGCGAAATGCCTGTATGCGGGGGATATTCTATATGCATCCTGTCAGTTCGGTTACCAGGCGTTCACCATATGAATGGATTTTATAGCAGTGAGCAGATCTGCATTTTATATGAAAATGAAATCTTGTGGTCTATTAAAATTATGGAAATGATTGATTTTGATAAACTAATGAACTCGCCAACATTTGGGTTGACACTTTTAAGCATGTTTATTCTCAGGTATGAAAAAAATCTTCCGCTGTGCATTTGCTCATTTTAAAGATATTACATGGAGTCGTTTATGGCATATTTCAAAAGACGTTGCATTCGAGTCGATGAGTTCAAAAAGATTATTATTAAGTAAATGGCAGATTAGTCATTCATATTATTGGAAAACATATATCATTTGGTTATTTTTAAATGGGATGTCTTTTAAAATGAATGCAATGTTTGTAAAATGTATCATATAGAGGTCAGTACCTCGCAATGGAACCAGATGTTATTGTATTCATTCAGGTAGATTTGGACGGGTCGTTATATGTAGTATCAGAGCGGTGGTCTTAGCGAACCAGGTCTTGTATTAGTGTGTCTAACTGATAGTTGTTAAGATGCATTAGTGAGTCTGGACTTCGACCTTAGTTACATGTCAAAAGTTTTGCTTATCATTTCTTGTCAGAAATTACCTGTCTATCAATCATAAGTCTTGACAAGTGTTTTTGCATTTATTGCATACACAGTGTATAGATGAATCATATCCTATCGTATCTATTACAGTGGGTCTTATTTGGAGCTTTCCGAAATTCCCTTCGTAATTTAAGGTTTCCAGGTATTATATATATCTATGCATATTATGTATTGAGAATACATCCAACTATTATTGCTATCACCAATATTTTCATATCAATAATCTTTTATATAATAACGTAAAATGGCCTCTTCGAATAGACCAAGTTCCTCCAGCTCTGAAGACAGCGTGACGGGAGCACACCAACCGATCAACTACCGGGATTTCTTTAGAAAATGGGTATGGGTTCGCGAAATACTTACCCTATGGAGAAATGAAGAAGGTACTCCATATCACGATCCGAACTTACCGCCTAACGTCGAAGTACTCGATCCGCTTACCGGCGAACCTGTTCGCAATACTGTTTTCACTCTTTTCGTAAGGATTTTCCGCCTCGAATGTCGACTCAATGTAGTTAAAGATAGTATTCGTCCTCCACTTCCGAATGCTAATCAAGTAGGATTATTAGAAGAAGTTAGAAGACTTTGAACTAAATATCAAGATTTGACAAACCTTACGGAAGAATGGGTAGAACTAATTCATAGACTTGAGCGTAAAGTAAAAACCCTGGAGGCGACTGTGACGATCGCTCCAAATCCATATGGACGAACACGTCATTCATCGATTTCATTGCGAGGTATTTGACCTCTATATGATACGTTTTATAAACATTGCATTCTTTTGAAAAGGAACACCATAAATGAATATTTAAATTAGAGGTTTTTGACATCTGATGATTTCTACATATAGACAATCACCGTAAATAATAGTTTACAATAGTACTTCCGTTGACAATGCAGTCAAAATAAGATACATGGTGATGATTTGGTGAATGCAACGTTTTCTTGAAAATATGTCATGTAAGACTCCATGCACATAGCTTGTCTAATATATAAGCAAACAGCGGAAGGCTTCTAGAGAACCTGAGAATAAAACATGCTAAAAAGTGTCAACACAAAGGTTGGTGAGTTCATAGTTTTAATGTTTCGTATAGTTTGTATATAAAAGTGGATCACAAGATTTCAGTTGTTTCATCCAGAAACGTTTATCAATAGATTCTACATAACAGAGCACCCTGGTAACTAAGCTTTAACGTTATAATGATAAATACCCCATTCGTTTTAATACACGCAAACCAACGTGTCCTAAACTCAAATAACACACGTCCGTTAAAAGGTTAGCGTTCTAGCTTGGACGGGGATGTCAAGCCCTATGAATCTATATACTATTATTCGCGCCCACCAGTCCATATCCTATGTACTGGCAGCTACTTGTTACCAAAGCTAAGGGATTTTCGGTTTAAACTCAGTGTAGAATTAAGTATGTACTTGTATCCATTGCGTTTAAATTAAAGTGCATGTATTCTCAGCCCAAAAATGTATTGCAAAAGCAATTAAAAAGGGATCATATGAAACTCACCTTAGCAGCATATAAAGTCGTTCACCAAAATGTGACTGAAACTCGGATTACCAAATAACCGTAGATCTTAACCTAGAGAACATATGTTGGTCAATAAATATCTATCAAGCTAGGTCTGGTCATAGTGTATGTTAATGCTAAAAACAAACATATATTTCATAGCATTATTCCTCAAGAAAGACAAGCTTTTAGTTACAATTGTTCTATTTACAAGTGATATTCGTTTAAATAATAAAAGGTGAAGACAAAAGACAGATTCGACGAATTGAAGACGCAAACAACCAAAAAGCTCAAAAGTACAAAAGACAATCAAAGAGGTTCCAATTATTGATAAGAAACGTCTCGAAATTACAAGAGTACAAGATTCAAAAAGCAAAGTACAAGATATTAAATTGTACGCAAGGACGTTCGAAAATCCGGAACCGGGACCAGAGTCAACTCTCAACGCTCGACGCAACGGACTAAAAATTACAAGTTAACTATGTATATAAATATAATATAATATATAATTAATTATATTAATTATATATATATTATATTTATAAATAAATCGTCGGCAAGAAAGACTCCAAAAGCTGGTGAGCTGTATTTACAAACTCCGCGACTCGCGGAGTTTGAAGGCAAAATGGGCCGCGAGTCGCGGAGGCCCAAATTCTGAAAGTCCCTATAAAGCCAACCGAATTCTGATCATTTTTTTACCATCATATATCCATCTCTCTATCTATATACGTAAAATATATATATATATATATATATATATATATATATATATATATATATAATTTATATTTTAATTTTAATTTTAATTTTAATCCTAATAATAAGGGTATGTTAGCGAATGTTGTAAGGGTGTAAGTCGAAATTCTGTCCGTGTAACGCTACGCTATTTTTAATCATTGTAAGTTATGTTTAACCTTTTTAATTTAATGTCTCGTAGCTAAGTTATTATTATGCTTATTTAATCCAAAGTAATCATGATGTTGGGCTAATTACTAAAATTGGGTAATTGGGCTTTGTACCATAATTGGGGTTTGGACAAAAGAACGACACTTGTGGAAATTAGATTATGGGCTATTAATGGGTTTTATATTAACTAAACAATACCTTGTTAATTTAATATACAAACTTATAATTCGACGTATTTATATATAACCACATACGCTTGACTGGGTACGGTGGGCGGGATATCTATAAATACCAATAATTATTCATTTTACCGGACACGGAACTGGATTAATAGTTAATAGACTTGTTGAAACATGGGTGAATTACATTCAAGGGTAATTGGTGTAATTGTTAACAAAGTAGTAAAACCTTGGTTTACACGCAGTCGATAACCTGGTGTATTCATTAAACAAATTATTAAAACCTTGTTACAATTCGAATCCCCAATTAGTTGGAATATTTGACTTCGGGAATAAGAATAATTTGGCAAAGGCTTTCGCTCTTTATATTTATGACTGATGGACGTTTATGGACAAATCCGTATGGACATATTAAATAATCCAGGACAAAGGACAATTAACCCATGGGCATAAAACTAAAATCAACACGTCAAACATCATGATTACGGAAGTTTAAATAAGCATAATTCTTTTATTTCATATTTAATTTCTTTTATTTTATATTTAATTGCACTTCTAATTATCGCATTTTTTTATTGTTATTGTATTTAATTGCACTTTTAATTATCGTACTTTTAAATTATCGCAAGTTTATTTTATCACACTTTCATTATTTGCAATTTCATTATCGTTATTTACTTTACGCTTTAAATTAAGTCGTGTATTTATTTTTAATATTTTACATTTGGTTTTAACTGCGACTAAAGTTTTAAAATTGATAAACCGGTCATTAAACGGTAAAAACCCCCCTTTATAATAATAATATTACTTATATATATATATATTTGTATTTTTTATAAAAGTAAACTAATATAGCGTTAAGCTTTGTTTAAAAAGATTCCATGTGGAACGAACCGGACTTACTAAAAACTACACTACTGTACGATTAGGTACACTGCCTATAAGTGTTGTAGCAAGGTTTAAGTATATCCATTCTCTAAATAAATAAATATCTTGTGTAAAATTGTATTGTATTTAATAGTATTTTCCTGTAAAAATATAAGCTATTTCGTATACTACTCTGCTAAAACATCAAGTATTTTTGGCGCCGCTGCCGGGGAATCGCTTAAAAGCCGGAAGCGCAACGCTAATATAAAAAAAAAAGATTTTTATTTTTAAGTTTACTTTTATTAAAAAAAAATACGCTTTTGTAAAAATACGTTTTAAATATTCTAAAATATAAAAAAAAACAAAAATATAAATATTTTTAGGAGTTTGATAAATATTTAAGTTTTATAAAGTTTCTTTAGTTTGTAAAAATATAAGTTTTATTTAATTTATTTTATAAATATATTTTATAAATATAAAACCGAAAAAAAATAATTATATATAAATCTATTTTTTTAGATTGTTATTTATAAAATTATAAAGTATTTTATTTTTATCTTAGTTTTTAAGATAAGTCTTATTTAACTTATATAAATATATTAATTAAATTAAAAACAGAAAATATAAAAAAAATAAAAATAAAAAAAACGCGTCAATTTAAACTGTGCCAGAGTTGAATTTTGGAACCCCGCGACTCGCGGGGTTTGCTGCTTGAAATACCGCAACTCGCGGAGCAGCCCTGACACGCGCCTGACAGAACCCTAATCTGCATTTAATACGGAGTAATAATTATTATTATTAATTAAGATTTAGGTTTTAATTAAACTAATATTTAATTTTAATTATTTAGTTATATTAAGTTTTAATTAGTTTTATTTATATATTTAAATTAATACTTTTATAAAATAATATAAAAATAATATTTTTATAAAAATTGTACTTTTTACAACTTTTTGTATATTTTTATATTTTGTCCCTTTTTAATCGTTTTAGCGTAATATTTGTATTTTTAGCTCATATTTAGTTTTAAACTTAGTTTTTGCCATAGTTATTTTTACTTCTAGATTTTTAGGCTTTGCCGTAGACTTCCTTAAGTGCTTTTTCTTTAGACTAAGATTTAGGTGCTTTAGAATTTTGCGACGCCTTTTTAAGTTTTAGTTTCTTTTTAAGTTATTTCCATTTGGGATTTAGTTTTTTCTGTAAGCTTTAATATTTTTAGACACCTTTTTCCTATGTATCAATTATCATTCCAATTAGTAATCTCAATTTGCGATTATAATTTTAAGTTAGTTGTAGTAATAAGGTTAGGTTAGTCAAGTACTTTTAAGTTTTATAAGTTTCTTTTATTTTTCCGTCACCTTTTATTTTTCAACCAATTTTCTTTTTCAACCTTTTTCCGACGAACTCTTTTTCTTTCTTATTTCTCGCTATTCTAGTTTTAGGACATAGATTTTTATTCTACTTCTTATCTAAATTTCTTAAAATTACGAAAATTTATTTTGGGTGGTTAAATTGATAGACATCAAAATTTTCTGGTTCGTAGTAATAGTTGGATTTGTACGTGGACCGGGTTATTGGAGCCAAACAGTCCTCAATTATATTGAGACCAAACGAATCCCGCCCCTCTGCTGCATCTTTTGGCTATTCGAAACGTGGACAAAATCAGAAAAGTCTATTGATTGGATAACTTATTATAATTTTTCTTTCCTTTTAAAAACTAATAGGATATTCAGTGAATGCACCGAGCAAGACGTTCACCACCTTTTGTACGTTCACCACCTGTAACTAGATCAAGACATTTAGCAAATATTACCACCGTTGATTTTTCTTTAGAATCGTCATCCAGTCGACCAAGTACTCCAATTCAAATTTCCGATAATCCATTTTTTGAACCCGACCTCACAATTGAGAATCCGGAGAATATTCAGGAACGATTCGTAGACCCTGAACCACTAAACTTTCCTCCGGAACCACCAATCATTCAAACAGAGATTGTTGAGGAACGAACCATTAAATCAGAATCCTCTAGTGATTCTGATTCAACAAATTCAATTATGGAGAATCTGGAACCTTTAAGTATGGAAGACCGAATGAGAGCTAAACGCACTGGCCAAGGTCACGCAATTACTCATCCAGACATTAATGCGCCAGATTATGAAATCAAAGGACAAATTCTACACATGGTGACTAATCAATGCCAATTTAGTGGTGCGCCGAAGGAAGATCCAAATGAACATCTACGTACCTTTAATAGGATCTACACACTATTTAAAATCCGAGAAGTGGAGGATGAACAGATATATCTCATGTTATTTCCCTGGACTTTAAAGGGAGAAGCCAAAGATTGGTTGGAATCGTTACCTGAAGGGGCGATTGATACATGGGACGTATTAGTTGAAAATTTTCTTAAACAATTCTTTCCGGCATCTAAAGTCGTAAGACTTCAAGCAGAAATTGTTACGTTCACACAGAAGCCAAATGAAACTCTATATGAGGCGTGGACAAGATATGGAAAGTTGTTAAGAGGATGTCCGCAACATGGTTTAGACACCTGTCAAATAGTACAAATATTCTACCAAGGATGCGACATCACTACAAGGAAAGACATAGATATAGCAGCTGGTGGTTCTATTATGAAGAAAACCAAAACTGATGCTTACAAAATTATTGATAACACTGCTTCCCACTCACATGAGTGGCACCAAGAAAAAGATATCGTTAGATCATCTAAAGCAGCTAGAGCCGATTCTAGCCATGACTTAGATTCCATTTCCGCAAAGATAGATGCTGTGGAGAGACGAATGGAAAAGATGACTAAAGATATTCACTCAATACGAATTAGTTGTGAGCAGTGTGGAGGACCACATTTGACAAAAGATTGTCTCAGTATTGAATTAACAATGGAACAAAGAGAGAATATTTCATATATAAACCAAAGGCCTGGAAATAATTATCAGAATAATTATCAACCGCCAAGACCAATTTACAATCAAAACCAGAACTATAACTGAAATATTCCATACAAAAACCAACAAGGTCCTAGCAATCAACAAGTATACAATAATAATTACAATCAGCAAAGACCTAATTTTCAAAACAAACCACCACAACAAACCGATGATAAAAAGCCTAATTTAGAAGATATGATGACGAAGCTAGTTGAAACTCAAACGCAGTTTTTCACATCTCAGAAACAAACCAATGAACAAAATGCTCAAGCATTTAGAAATCAACAAGCTTCTATTCAAAATCTGGAACAAGAAGTAAGTAACCTAGCAAGGTTAATAGGTGAAAGAAAACCGGGAAGTCTACCTAGTGATACAAATGCTAACCCTCGGAATGAAACAGCTAAAGCTATTACCACAAGAAGTGGTACAACACTTAAACCACCTGAAATACCTGTAACTTCTGATGAAGCTATTCCTACTCCACAAGAACCACAACCTGATAAAGATAAGGAAAAATAACCGGTAGTTGAGAAGGTTAATGAAGATAACACAGCAAAGGATAAACCTTATGTTAAACCATACCAACCACCACTTCCTTACCCAAGTAAAATGAAGAAAGAGAAACTTGAAGCCGAGCAATCCAAATTCTTGGATATGTTTAAACAGATAAATGTAAATCTTCCTTTCATTGATGTGATTTCAGGAATGCCTAGATATGCTAAATTCTTGAAAGATCTAATCTCAAATAGAAAGAAAATGGAAGAACTCTCGGCTGTTACTATGAATGCTAATTGTTCAGCAGTGCTGTTGAATAAGATACCAGAAAAATTATCTGATCTAGGAAGTTTCACAATTCCATGTTTTCTAGGTAGTCTTAGTTCAATAGAAGCATTGGCAGACTTAGGTGCTAGTATAAATTTAATGCCGTATTCACTATACGCTAAACTAGACCTTGGAGAATTGAAACCAACCAGAATAAGCATACAACTAGCCGATAGATCAATAAAATATCCTAGAGGGATAATGGAGAACATGCTAGTTAAAGTTGGTACTTTAGTATTTCCAGTAGATTTTGTTATTCTGGACATGGAAGAAGATTCTCAAGTTCCTCTCATATTAGGAAGACCATTCTTAAACACGGCTAAAGCAATGATAGACGTGTTCGGTAAGAAATTGACCCTAAGTATAGAGGATGAGAGTGTTACCTTTTCAGTTGATAGAGCAATGCAACAACCGCAATCTGCAGATGATACATGTTATTATATTCAAACTATAGATGCACATGCAGAATTGTTAGAAGAATTTACAGAATTACAAGGAACAGGAGAATGTTCTTTAGGAGAAGGTAATGAACCAATCGATGAAGCTGAAATGTTAGCTACACTTATAGCTAATGGATATGAACCAACAACAGAAGAAATTCAAATGCTAAAAGAAGAAGACAGATATTGATACAAATCATCGATAGAAGAACCTCCGAAATTAGAGTTAAAGCCACTTCCAAACCATTTGGAATACGCTTATTTACATGGTGAATCTGAATTACCTGTAATAATATCATCTTGTCTTACTGAAAATGAGAAATCACAACTCATTTCTGTGTTGAAAGCTCATAAACCAGCCATTGCATGGAAGATTCATGATATTAAAGGAATAAGTCCTTCGTATTGCACACATAAAATCCTTATGGAAGAAGGTCATAAAACGTATGTGCAACGCCAACGAAGACTAAATCCTAATATGCAAGATGTAGTTGAGAAAGAGATTATTAAACTGCTAGACGCAGGTCTAATTTATCCAATCTCTGATAGTCCATGGGTAAGCCTAGTTCAATGCGTGCCTAAGAAGGGTGGCATGACTGTCATTACAAATGAGAAAAATGAGCTTATCCCTACTAGGACTGTAACAGGATGGCGTGTGTGTATTGATTATAGAAAATTAAATGACGCCACCAGAAAAGATCACTTTCCCTTACCTTTCATTGATCAAATGTTGGAAAGATTAGCCGAAAATAGTTACTATTGTTTTCTAGATGGATTTTCCGGATATTTTCAAATTCCAATAGCACCCGAGGACCAAGAGAAAACCACATTCACATGCCCTTATGGTACTTTTGCTTACAAACGCATGCCATTTGGACTTTGTAACGCCCCTGCAACCTTTCAAAGGTGTATGATGGCGATTTTTCATGACATGATAGAAGAATGCATGGAAGTTTTCATGGATGACTTTTCAGTCTTCGGTGATACATTTAAATCATGTATAGCTAATCTTGAACGAATGCTTATTAGATGCGAACAATCAAATCTAGTACTTAATTGGGAGAAATGCCATTTCATGGTTAAAGAAGGCATCGTTCTTGGTCATAAAATTTTAAAAGAAGGAATTGAAGTGGATAGAGCTAAAGTAGATGTAATTGCTAAACTTCCACATCCCACCAATGTTAGAGGAGTTAGGAGTTTTCTAGGGCATGCCGATTTTTACCGACGTTTCATAAAAGATTTTTCTAAAATTGCCACTCCTATGAATAAACTCCTAGAAAAGGATGCTCCATTCATCTTTTCAGATGAGTGTATCAAATCTTTTAATATTCTTAAAGAAAAACTCACTAATGCACCGATCATGATAACACTAAATTGGAATCTACCATTTGAACTAATGTGCGATGCAAGTGATTTTGCAATGGGAGCCGTTTTAGGACAAAGGATTGAAAAACGATTTCAACCTATATATTATGCTAGTAAGACGTTACAAGGAGCATAAACGAACTATACAACTACTGAAAAAGAACTCCTTGCTATTGTCTTTGCTTTTGACAAATTTCGATCATATCTCGTTCTAGCAAAAACGGTGGTCTATACCGACCATTCTGCTCTTAGATACCTATTTTCAAAACAAGATGCTAAACCAAGATTAATCCGTTGGATCTTACTCTTACAAGAGTTTGATATTGAAATTCGAGATAAAAGAGGAGCAGAAAATCTCACCGCTGATCATCTTTCTCGTCTTGAAAATCCCGAATTAGAAGTTCTAAATGAATCGGCCATACAAGACAACTTTCCTGATGAATATCTATTGAAGATAGATTATAATGAAATTCCATGGTTTGCAGACTATGCAAACTATTTAGCATGTGGATTCCTTGAAAAAGGATTATCGTACCAAAGACGAAAGAAATTCTCCAGTGATATAAAACACTATTTTTGGGAAGATCCACATCTGTTTAAAAGTTGTCCCGATGGAATAATACGCCGATGTGTATTTGGAGATGAAGCTAGTAAAATTTTAAACCATTGTCACACAGGACCAACAGGAGGGCATTATGGGCCTCAACTAACAGCAAGAAAAGTTTATGATGCTGGATTCTATTGGCCTACAATTTACAAAGACGCACACCTTCTTTGCAAATCCTGTGATGCTTGTCAAAGGGCCGGAAAAATAAGTCAACGTGATGAAATGCCACAAAATGTCATCCAAGTATGTGAAGTATTTGACATTTGGGGTATTGACTTTATGGGTCCATTTCCAAAATCTCATAATAATCTATATATACTCGTAGCCATTGATTATGTATCTAAATGGGCGGAAGCACAAGCTCTCCCAACTAACGATGCACGAGTTGTAGTCAACTTTTTAAAACGTCTTTTTGCAAGGTTTGGAACACCGAAAGCTTTAATAAGTGATCGGGGTACTCATTTCTGTAATAATCAACTTGAGAAAGTTCTTAAAAGATATGGAGTAACTCATAAAATCTCCACCGCATATCATCCACAAACAAGTGGACAAGTTGAAAATACCAACCGAGCTTTAAAACGTATTCTAGAGAAAACCGTAGGATCAAATCCGAAGGAATGGTCTATTAAATTGGAGGATGCACTCTGGGCTTTTAGAACAGCCTACAAAACTCCAATTGGAACCACACCTTTTAGACTTGTTTATGGAAAAGCATGTCATCTTCCAGTAGAAATTGAACACAAAGCATTTTGGGCTTTGAAGACATGTAATCTTGATTTACATGAAGCTGGACGTCTACGATTAAATCAATTAAACGAATTAGAAGAATTAAGACATGAAGCATACGAAAATTCGTTAATCTATAAAGAAAGAACGAAGAAATGGCATGATAAAAGAATCAGAAGTTCAAAAGAATTTAAAGAAGGAGACAGAGTTCTTCTTTTCAATTCACGATTCAAGCTATTTCCTGGAAAATTGAAATCGAGATGGTCTGGACCATTCATAGTTAAAAGAGTTTTCCCATACGGAACGATAGAATTAATAAATTCAAATGGGATTGAATTTAAAGTTAATGGTCACAGAGTTAAACATTACATACATGGTCCGATGGAAGTTGACAATGAAGTTAATCATAATTTCACCACCCAAGAAAACCTTCAAAATGAAAACGTAAATATGTTATCAACAACATATGAAAAATCAAAACTGGAATATAGGGAGGATTCAAATTTGAGTGATGAAGAAGAATTCCTATACAAACCTCCCATTCCAAGAAACGAAGAAAAATGTGAACAAGAAATTCTAATAGAAATGAAAGAACCAAGGAAAGAACACCCGAAAAAGGTTTACAAACCAACTCGACTTACTAAAGCAGGAGACCCGGGTGAATTTATCATTTCTTGCTTACTTAATGATGGTGCTGTATATAATGGACTCGCAGATTTAGGAGCAAGTGTAAATATTATGCCTCTTTCCTTATACAAAAGATTAGGCATGGGTAAATTAAAACCAACCATAATAGGTGTTCAGTCATTTGACCAAACCATTAAACACCCTGTTGGAATAGCAAATAATTTACTTGTTAACGTGGGAAGTTTGACCTTTGTTGCAAACTTCATAGTGATTAATATGGAGGAAAACCTTGATATTCCTCTAATTCTAGGTCGCCCATTTTTAGCAACCACCGAGGCATTCATTGATGTAAGAGAAGGTAGAATAACACTTAGGGATGGTGATACATCGATCACCTTTGTGAACCGAAAGTTTAGATCTCCACAAACCAAAACTGTTAGACCAATAAAAACGCATAAGTGTGGGGAAGATGAAGAAACACTTAATGATGATCCAATCACAAAGAATGCCGTTGATGATACGAAATTAGATGAACCCATTTTTAACAGTTCAACGAAGAAACTTTATAAACGGATTCACGATGCTAAGATTAAAGGAAACTTTAAGTTATATAACTGATTAATATCCAATTTATCGTCAAAAGAAAAGGCAATGTTAGTTGAATTTGTGAAAGTTACGGAGGAAATCAACAAATGGATTGAAGTAAAAGTCAAAGATATACAAGTTGTTGATGATTTAATTGACAACAAAGTTAATCACAATTTCGACACCACAGCTAACTAAGTGTGGGGAGAATCAAGGGGTTTATGTATTTCTGTTAGAGTTAGATTGTCTGTTTTCGTGTAGTTCTCGAAAATAGAACCCGAATGGTCTTTCCCTAGCAGACCCTAAAGAACTAGTCTTCTCCCCCCATTCTGAATTTTTATTTTTTTAGGTTTTTACAAAATGAAGACTGCCTGTGAACTAAACCATGGTCTAATGCTACACGCTTTGATCACTAAACGTAATAATGACACACTTCCGAGTGAAATAGTATCAGTAATCAGAGAAAGAATGGACGGAGTTAGAAAAGAATCCAGATGCGAAGATAATAAGTTACAATTTGGTAAAGGAAAATCAAAATCCGCAACAAAAAGAAGAGCACGACACCTAGAAAGATGTCACAAATGCGGAAAATGGTCACATGGAGGTAAATGTTCAAATAATCAAACCTATTCAAACACCGAATTTGTTACTTTATGCAGAGACGGACCATTCATATGTTTAGAAGAAAAGACACTGAATGCTCGAGGTTACACCTATGTAGCTATGGAAAACCAATTAAACCGACTATCTTATGAATGGGATAGATCATATAACTAAGAAATCTATTTCACAGGTATGTCTGTACAGTTTTTATTTTTATTTTTATTTTTAACCTTTTGATAATAAACGCTAATTTGTTCGCTAAAAAGTATTAAATTGGTATTGAATAAAATTAGGTTTGGCGACCGAAATTATTGATATCATTCAAAAATTTATTACATCACTGCGAAATTTAACGTTTATTCTTAAGGTATAAATATCTTTAATCAATCAACCCAAAATATTTCAAAAATTCGTCATGAGTTAAATTAGGTCTTGGAACCAAAATTACTTTACCGAAAAGAGGGGCGCATATTTTTGATAATATTTGATTGATTAAAGTGGGATAAAAAGCCAAAAAGATTTTTAATTTTATTTTTACCATGTTTTTAAAATTAATATTTAAATCTTAAATTAATATTGTAAACTTTATAAAAACAATATATTTAAAATTGTAAATATTTGAAAAATTAATATAAGTTTGGTGTAAATTTATAAATGAATTTTTAAATTAAGTTTGGTGTGAATTTTTTATTTTTAAATATGAATTTTTAATTTTATGCATTTTAAATTTTAAGTTTGGTGTGAATTTTCAATATTAATTTTGAATTTTATATTTAAATTGTGTGAATTTAAAAACAAAAATTTACTTTATCTCATTAAGTTAAAAATGTGATTTTTAAAATTCGTCGTAAGTTGAAGACTAGGTCTTTGAACCGAAATTGCTTTACCCGAGGGAGGGAAGAGAACTTTTATTATCATTATTTTTAATCTTATTGAATTAAAGTATGCCAAAAACAATAAAAAAAACCCAAAAATCTTAGCTTTTAAAACAATCGCTACAAAAAGACAAATTTTAAAATTTTGTCGAGGGACGGACTAGGACATCGATCCGAAACGACCTCGTCCTAAATAACAAGGGAAACAAAATTTTAAAATTAATTACTTAATTGTTTTAATTAGTATAAGAATAAAAAAATAAAAAAATAAAAAAACAAACTCCGCGAGTCGCGGAGTTTGAAGGGTCCAAACACCGCGACTCGCGGAGGATGAAAAAACCAGAAAAAAATATATACTGATCGATTTGATCAGTCCCAACACAGAAAAAAAAACACTGCGAAAACCCTCGAAAAAACACGCAAAAACACCCCCAAAATCACAATTTTTAACCGTTAATCATCAAATCTTTTACTAAAATCATGTTGAGAAGGATGCTATCGAGGAATTACTCAAGAAAAACGGTAAATTTCTACACCTAAACACCATTTAATCCGAAAATTAGTGTTCTTGAGCAATTTTTTCCCCAATTTGATTTTGATGTTTTTTTAGTGTAATTAGACTTAAATTGTTTATGTATTATGCTTGTATAACCTAGATTGATGCTGTTTAACATGATTAGAAGCCTTAAACTTCAAATTTTGAGTAATCTAGGGTTTGTGTTCTTGAGCAAATTTGGGGCTTTTTGATATAAACAGGTTATGGCCAATTTTTGTCATGAATTGTTGCTAAATTAAGTAGTGTAACATGTTTAGGTAGTTAAATGATCCAAACCTTGAGCCTAAACATGATTTTGAGAATTAAAGTGGACTTTTTCAAGTCTAAAATTCATGAACTTGATTTTTGAGAGATAATGCCATTTGAAACTTGTTTAATTGCTAGTAATGATTATTTTGACATGTTATTTGAGTTGAATGCTTGTGAACTTGGCGAACATTTTCGTATATGCTTATTTGAAAAAGTGTAGATTTGATAAAAATGTGAAAATGAGCTTAAGTTTGATATAAATTGATCATGTCATTGTAATTATTTTTATTGATGATTTTGCTGACACTAATGCATATTTGGATGCACAAAAATTGTGTTTGATGTGTTTTGCAGACTGAAAGGGGTGAATCTTCATCCCAAGCTCGCAATGCTCCTGCTGAGAATGCGGAACAACAGGAGGTGGATAACTACTACAAGCAAGATATACCTCATCCAGTCATGACATTTTCTGATATGCACTTGGAAGATTTGCATCCGAACCTGAGATTTGACAGACTTTGGATAGATTATCCAAAATACCAAAGGGGTTTGCATACTCTTCATTCTAAAGTTGTTGAGGTACCTAGGGTCATAGAATGAGGACCCTTAGAAGCTGTAGAATTGGCCGAGCCAATTAGGGAATTACTTGCACAGAGGTATGGTAATTCTACTTTTAATGACTGGGTACGTTTATTCACCATGCGTAGACCTGTATATAAAGTATGGTGTGAAGAATTGTTGTATAGTATAGAATTAAATGATCGGGTAGCTAGTTTAACCGATCGATCTTTTATTAGATTTTTGTTAGGAGGTTCGATGCGCCACATGTCTTTACTAGACATGGCTCAGGCTTTACGTATATATACGCCTGAGGAGTTAGCATCTGCCGATTGTAGAGGGTTGATACTAAATGGTAGAAAGATAGATGAAAATTTTGATACACACGGTGTATGGAGTCAAATGACAAGCCATCACCGATTCAAAGGGGGAAATTACTCTTATTTGGATATAGATAGAGCTGAATTAAGAGTGATTAATAGGTTTTTAGCTAATTCGATTACACAAAGAGGTAAGAACAAGGAAAAGGTAAATGAACAGGATTTGTTTTACCATATGTGTATTCGAGACCTACAAAGCGCTGTAAGTATACCTTATTGTGTGGGTTATTATTTATCAGCTATGGTTAGGGGGATGAGACCGCATAGCATAATAGGAGGTGGTATTTTTATTACTTTGATTGCTGAATATCTCGGTGTGGATATAAGTGGGGGGGGGGGGATTATTAGTAGAAGAACCAGAACCCCGCGATACGATAGGTTTAAATGTATACCATGGTGCGAAAGTTTTGAAGAGGCGAAATAACGCCGCAGTACAATACCATGGTAGACATCCACAGGTTGAGAGAAACCAACAGCAAGGTAATGTAGGAGGGGGAAATGAAATGCAAGAAATGCAAAGGTTTATAGCTTCACAGGAGTACGAAAATGCTAGACAGAGAGCATTTGAAGATTGGCAAGTTCATCAAAACCAAATCATAGCTCATTGCCAACATATAGGTAGAAACTATATTCCTACGCCAAAACCCATATTCCCACCCTGGTCTATAGAGATGCAACCACCGTATCCTACGTATAACCCTGCCGAAGCATTCTATAGCACCTATGGTTATGCTTGGAACCCCTATTGGTACCAATATCATCCCTAGTCTGCTTAGTTTTATTTATTTTGTAATTTGTAATGTTGATACATTTAATACTTATGTTAATATTGTAATAGTTTTTATAATTTTCTAACTTTTATTCTTAGATTTTTATAATTTTTGAATGTGGGGTAATATACCAAACTTCAAAAATATGTATATATGTTTGCAGTTTATCTTATGTACACAACAGGGTAAAACAACGCATTTTCAAAGACTGGCATTAAGTTCAGCAAAAGCAACTAATTTTGACGACAATATGCAAAATATATGTGAAATAACAACAAGACGGAATGAACAAATGATGTGCACCATTTATCATTCAGCAAACAAACGCCAATATATTTGGAAGCTTTGGTAAAAATTTAATCATTTTCACACAAATCACCCTCAATAATTTAAATTGTTACTGATTTCTTGCAAATGAGGGCATTGCAAGATCTTAAGTGTGGGAAGGGGTTAAATTCTTTCGGATTTTAAAATTTTTATCTTAAACACTTGGTTACCATTAAAAATACTAGTAAAGCAGTAGTTGTATTAGAATCTAGTGCTCTCTGATAATAAAGAACAGCCCTAGTCTTATATACTGACTACCCAATTCTAGTAAAATTTTTCAAAATTTTCAATTAAATGAACTCAAAATCATGTTTATACATATTTATGAACGATAAAACTAGGTTTTAACACCGAAATTATTGTTACCTCGGAAAGGACATAAATTGAGAAACAAACCAAAATGTTAAAATTCATTTAAAATGGGATAGAGGACGATAAAAAGGAAAATAAAAGCCAAGTGTGGGAAAATTTACCAAGTTATCTTAAACATATATCACATATTTTTGTACAAATAACTGAAAATACTTTAGCTTTGGACTAAACTAAAAAGTTTTACCTGATTTACTGTAAGAAAGATGGATCTACACGATGAATCAATTCCATCATTAAAAGGAAGTAAAGTCTTCCGAAAAAGAAACGCGCTTCTTGATTTAGGTCAAGAAGTTGTCGTCCAGACCAGCTGTAGGTTGACGAAAAATCTAGAAAAGTCATCACTAAAATCAGCAGGAAATCCACGGACCTCAGCATTAAACAGGGTCGCCAAGTGGTCAGATTTATCCTAACCATGAGAAGGATTTATCTCGTAAAATGGGGGGGCACCATGCAAATTAGCTGGATAAGACTAATAAATCAGATCCCCAGAAAGGATAATCTCCTTAAAAGATCAAAAATCAGCTTTTAAGCCTGATATTACTCAATCCTAGAGATTGACCTTAAAGATTGAGAATTCAAACTCATGGAATTCAATGATATCTAAACTCGAGCTTGAACGAGAAAATATTTTGATCAAAATTACAAACCGATTTGTTTTCTGAAAAACCTATTTTCAATGCGTTCATTACCATTGAACGTAAAATCCTAGGAATTCACCTGGAATTCATTAGGTCACCTGAACTAAATCGGGTGTCAACCGTAAGAACGGTGGTTGCATAGCATGGTCAAAGACAGGACCTTGTGCCAGACCGAAAAATCATAAGGGTGAGCTTTACTATTGCTCCTACCAAGGATAGTAATTGCGTCTGACACGTTATAGACCATAATTAAAAGCATGTCAGGGGACATTGCCTTAACAGTTGCTTGTTCAATGCTTTCCTTTACAACCGGACGGTAGTTTACCGAAAGGTAATATACGGGACAAGTAAACTGGACGTGTTGCTTTCCAAATACAAGGTTAGCAAGTGGATGACACAAAACCGCAAGTTTTGAGCTAAAATTTTCAAATCTGAAACCCACCAAACCCACAAAAATATTTTGCAAACACCGGTGAAGGGTTATTCCGGAAAACTTATCTAGGGTAAAAACTAGATTTAATTTTCAAAAGATCAAATGTTTTCATAAAGATCCAATTTCCTTAATGGATCTAAATTTTATAGTCATGTGGGACTGTAAACCATATCGTTACTACCATTGTTTATACCGCCGTATAGAAATCACTGATGTACAAAGTGTGAAGAATAAAGAAGTGATTCTAGTATTTCAAGACGATCTTGCTTGAGGACAAGCAACGCTCAAGTGTGGGAATATTTTATAATGCTAAAAACGAACATATATTTCATAGCATTATTCCTCAAGAAAGACAAGCTTTTAGTTGCAATTGTTCTATTTACAAGTGATATTCGTTTAAATAATAAAAGGTGAAGACAAAAGACAGATTCGACGAATTGAAGACGCAAACGACCAACAAGCTCAAAAGTACAAAAGACAATCAAAGAGGTTCCAATTATTGATAAGAAACGTCTCGAAATTACAAGAGTACAAGATTCAAAATGCAAAGTACAAGATATTAAATTGTACGCAAGGACCAGAGTCAACTCTCAACGCTCGACGCAACGAACTAAAAATTACAAGTTAACTATGTATATAAATATAATATAATATATAATTAATTATATTAATTATATATATATTATATTTATAAATAAATCGTCGGCAAGAAAGACTCCAAAAGCTGGTGAGCTGTATTTACTGTAGTGACCCGAACTTTTCCATGTTTATATATATTAATTGAGATTGATATTTACATGATTAAATGTTTACAACATATTAAGCAATCAAACTTGTTAAGACTTGATTAATTGAAATATGTTTCATATAGACAATTGACCACCCAAGTTGACCGGTGATTCACGAACATTAAAACTTGTAAAAACTATATGATGACATATATATGGATATATATATAGTTAACATGATACTATGATAAGTAAAAATATCATTAAGTATATTAACAATGAACTACATATGTAAAAACAAGACTACTAACTTAATGATTTTTAAACGAGACATATATGTAACGATTATCGTTGTAAAGACATTTAATGTATATATATCATATTAAGAGATATTCATAGATGATAATATCGTGATAATAAAATAATTTAAAATCTCATTTGATATTATAAACATTGGGTTAACAACATTTAAGAAGATCGTTAACCTAAAGGTTTCAAAACAACACTTACATGTAACGACTAACGATGACTTAACGACTCAGTTAAAATGTATATACATGTAGTGTTTTAATATGTATTTATACACTTTTGAAAGACTTTAATACACTTATCAAAATACTTCTACTTAACAAAAATGCTTACAATTACATCCTCGTTCAGTTTCATCAACAATTCTACTCGTATGCACCCGTATTCGTACTCGTACAATACACAGATTTTAGATGTATGTACTATTGGTATATACACTCCAATGATCAGCTCTTAGCAGCCCATGTGAGTCACCTAACACATGTGGGAACCATCATTTAGCAACTAGCATGAAATATCTCATAAAATTACAAAAATATGAGTAATCATTCATGACCTATTTACATGAAAACAAAATTACATATCCTTTATATCTAATCCATACACCAACGACCAAAAACACCTACAAACACTTTCATTCTTCAATTTTCTTCATCTAATTGATCTCTCTCAAGTTCTATCTTCAAGTTCTAAGTGTTCTTCATATATTCTACAAGTTCTAGTTACATAAAATCAAGAATACTTTCAAGTTTGCTAGCTCACTTCCAATCTTGTAAGGTGATCATCCAACCTCAAGAAATCTTTGTTTCTTACAGTATGTTATCATTCTAATACAAGGTAATAATCATATTCAAACTTTGGTTCAATTTCTATAACTATAACAATCTTATTTCAAGTGATGATCTTACTTGAACTTGTTTTCGTGTCATGATTCTGCTTCAAGAACTTCGAGCCATCCAAGGATCCGTTGAAGCTAGATCCATTTTTCTCTTTTCCAGTAGGTTTATCCAAGGAACTTAAGGTAGTAATGATGTTCATAACATCATTCGATTCATATATATAAAGCTATCTTATTCGTAGGTTTAAACTTGTAATCACTAGAACATAGTTTAGTTAATTCTAAACTTGTTCGCAAACAAAAGTTAATCCTTCTAACTTGACTTTTAAAATCAACTAAACACATGTTCTATATCTATGTGATATGCTAACTTAATGATTTAAAACCTGGAAACACGAAAAACACCGTAAAACCGGATTTACGCCGTCGTAGTAACACCGCGGGCTGTTTTGGGTTAGTTAATTAAAAACTATGATAAACTTTGATTTAAAAGTTGTTATTATGAGAAAATTATTTTTATTATGAACATGAAACTATATCCAAAAATTATGGTTAAACTCAAAGTGGAAGTATGTTTTCTAAAATGGTCATCTAGACGTCGTTCTTTCGACTGAAATGACTACCTTTACAAAAACGACTTGTAACTTATTTTTCCGACTATAAACCTATACTTTTTCTGTTTAGATTCATAAAATAGAGTTCAATATGAAACCATAGCAATTTGATTCACTCAAAACGGATTTAAAATGAAGAAGTTATGAGTAAAACAAGATTGGATAATTTTTCTCATTTTAGCTACGTGAAAATTGGTAACAAATCTATTCCAACCATAACTTAATCAACTTGTATTGTATATTATGTAATCTTGAGATACCATAGACACGTATACAATGTTTCGACCTATCATGTCGACACATCTATATATATTTCGGAACAACCATAGACACTCTATATGTGAATGTTGGAGTTAGCTATACAGGGTTGAGGTTGATTCCAAAATATATATAGTTTGAGTTGTGATCAATACTGAGATACGTATACACTGGGTCGTGGATTGATTCAAGATAATATTTATCGATTTATTTCTGTACATCTAACTGTGGACAACTAGTTGTAGGTTACTAACGAGGACAGCTGACTTAATAAACTTAAAACATCAAAATATATTAAAAGTGTTGTAAATATATTTTGAACATACTTTGATATATATATGTATATATTGTTATAGGTTCGTGAATCAACCAGTGCCAAGTCTTACTTCCCGACGAAGTAAAAATCTGTGAAAGTGAGTTATAGTCCCACTTTTAAAATCTAATATTTTTGGGATGAGAATACATGCAGGTTTTATAAATGATTTACAAAATAGACACAAGTATGTGAAACTACATTCTATGGTTGAATTATCGAAATCGAATATGCCCCTTTTTATTAAGTCTGGTAATCTAAGAATTAGGGAACAGACACCCTAATTGACGCGAATCCTAAAGATTGATCTATTGGGCCTAACAAACCCCATCCAAAGTACCGGATGCTTTAGTACTTCAAAATTTATATCATATCCGAAGGGTGTCCCGGATATATGGGGATATTCTTATATATGCATCTTGTTAATGTCGGTTACCAGGTGTTCACCATATGAATGATTTTTATCTCTATGTATGGGATGTGTATTGAAATATGAAATCTTGTGGTCTATTATTATGATTTGATATATATAGGTTAAACCTATAACTCACCAACATTTTTGTTGACGTTTTAAGCATGTTTATTCTCAGGTGATTATTAAGAGCTTCCGCTATCGCATACTTAAATAAGGACGAGATTTGGAGTCCATGCTTGTATGATATTGTGTAAAAACTGCATTCAAGAAACTTATTTTGTTGTAACATATTTGTATTGTAAACCATTATGTAATGGTCGTGTGTAAACAGGATATTTTAGATTATCATTATTTGATAATCTACGTAAAGCTTTTTAAACCTTTATTGATGAAATAAAGGTTATGGTTTGTTTTAAAATGAATGCAGTCTTTGAAAAACGTCTCATATAGAGGTCAAAACCTCGCAACGAAATCAATTAATATGGAACGTTTTTAATCAATAAGAATGGGACATTTCAGTTGGTATCCGAGCCAGGTTTTAGAGAACCAAAATTTTGCATTAGTGTGTCTTATCGAGTTTGTTAGGATGCATTAGTGAGTCTGGACTTCGACCGTGTTTACTTGAAAAATGATTGCTTAACAAATTTTGTTGGAAACTATATATTTTTAACATGTGAATATTATGTGATATATTAATCTCTTAACGCGTTTGATATTATGTGATAGATGTCTACCTCTAGAACAAGTCCCATTGACTCACCTAATAATAATGAAGAGTCAAATGTAAATTGGAATGATTCGTGGACTGATTCACAAGTTCCCGAAGAGGAACCGGAAGAAGAGTCGGAACCGGAAGAAGAATCGGAACCGGAATAAGAATCGGAACCGGATGAAGAAATAGAACCGGTGGGAAATGGTTAAGTAAAAGAAAATCCTCAACCAACTGACCAAGGTTAATTATGGTCAATGGTGTTTCCGTCAAGGAAGCAAAATATTGGGAGGATTACCAATTCTCCGATGAATCGGATTCTGACGAGAATTCCGATGATGTTATAGAAATTACCCCAACTGAATTTAAAAAGGCAAAAGAAAATAATAAGGGAAAGGGCATAAAAATAGAGAAATCTAATTCCAACCCCGATGAACTTTATATGTATCGTCAACCCCCGAAGTCCTTAAGTTGTAACAATGACCCGGGAACCTCTAAATCACCAGGTTTTTCTAAACCAATGTGGAAAACGACGGCTCGTATTAGGGGAACATCATATATCCCTAGAAACTTGGCAAAACGAACCAAAACCAAAGAAGAAGAAACAAGCGAGTCGGAATAAGATAGTTGTATTCGTGTGGTGTAATATATGTAATATAGTGTGCTTATGCTTTATGATATATGTAAAAATTGATTGTATTAATAAGTATTTTTTTTTTATGAATCTAACTCTTGTCTATTTTACAGTATAAAAACACAAAATGGATAGACAACCCAATATTTTAAGAGACCTACCCGGAGACATGATTGATGAAATCTTGTCTAGAGTCGGTCAGAATTCTTCGGCACAACTATTTAAGGCGAGATCAGTTTGTAAGACATTCGAAGAACGTTCCAAGAATGCCTTGGTTTATAAAAGGCTTTCGTTCGAAAGATGGGGGATATCACATTGGGAAATCCATAATTTACGATGTGTTTACTTTGACGCATATATTGCGGGGAACCCAAATGCTATTTTACGCAATGGGTTAAGAAATTATTTTGACTCAATATATCCGAATATTGGACTTCGTGATTTAGAAAAAGCGACTAACATGCAACATAAAGAAGCATGTTATGCTTACGGATTAGTAATGTTCGCTTCTCACCAAAGTGAGAACAAGAACATCGGGCTACAACTATTAAACAAAACATTCCCACAAGTGACGGAGTCGGTAATTGGGGTAAGAAATGAGGTTTTTAGATTGTTACGGGACTGTTGGTCATTACGTAACCCTCATCCCTTTGACGACGTTACAACACGATGTCTTATCAACGGCCATAACGGTTATGTTCCACAAGATCAAGGATGGGAAGTAATCCTAGTAAAACCAGAATGCATGACTTGTTTCTGGACGTATGAATTACGTGTCTTTATTGCCTTTGCTGAACGACTTGTGTACTAGCTAGAATTATCTTCACAACCATCTTGTATCAAATTTATTGTGTGCTATATTTCATGCTATATGTAAAATAAGCGGTATTGTAAGTTTGTAAAATATTGTGTAAAAGTTTGAACGCGAAATATTATTATAATCAGTTTTTCATATAGAATTGTAGTAGTTGAATTGTATATTAGCTACTAAGTATGAACTTAACGGGTAGGTACTACCCGAATTTAAACTTATAAAACGCTAATATGAAGAAAAAGCTTTTATAAATGAGTTCATATTATGCTACGAAATACTATTAACTACTCTTAATATTCTGTATGATTAACTTGTTCCATTTGACTATTTTGAAGGAAATGGCACCGACTACTCGACACACCGTGAATATGAATGAAGAGGAATTCCGTACTTTTCTAGCTTCAAACATAGCCGCAGTACAGGCTGCGCTACATACCAACAATAACCTTGGATCTAGCAGTACAGGAAATCGTGTAGGATGCACCTACAAAGAATTCACTGCCTGCAAACCTTTGGAATTTGATGGAACCGAAGGACCGATCGGATTGAAACGGTGGACCGAGAAGGTCGAATCGGTGTTTGCTATAAGTAAGTGTACTGAAGAGGACAAAGTGAAGTACGCTACGCATACCTTCACAGGTTCTGCGTTAACATGGTGGAATACCTATCTAGAGCAAGTGGGACAAGACGATGCGTACGCACTACCGTGGTCAGCATTCAAGCACTTGATGAACGAGAAATACCGTCCCAGAACCGAGGTCAATAAGCTCAAGACAGAACTTAGAGGGTTACAAACCCAAGGATTTGATATTACCACGTACGAAAGACGATTCACAGAATTGTGCCTATTGTGTCCGGGAGCATTCGAAGATGAGGAAGAGAAGATCGACGCGTTTGTGAAAGGATTACCGGAAAGAATCCAAGAAGATATAAGTTCACACGAGCCCGCCTCCATACAACAGGCATGTAGAATGGCTCACAAACTAGTGAACCAGATTGAAGAAAGAATTAAAGAACAGACTGCTGAAGAGGCCAATGTGAAGCAAGTCAAAAGAAAGTGGGAGGAAAACGGTGATAAGAATCACCAATACAACAACAACAGCAATTACAACAATAATCGCAACAATTATCCCAACAATCGCAACATCAATCGCAACTACAACAAACGGCCCAACAATAACAACAACAACAACAACAACAAAAACAATCATCCCAACAACAATAATAACCGCAACAACAACAACAATCAGAAGCAGCTATGCCAAAGGTGTGAAAAGTATCACTCGGGGTTCTGCACCAAATTTTGCAACAAGTGTAAAAGAAATGGTCATAGCGCGGCGAAGTGTGAGGTCTACGGACCAGGGGTTAATAGAACGAAAGGAACAAATGGTGTCGGAACGAGTAATGGCGGAGCAAGTAGTGTTGGAGCAAGTAGTGTTGGAGCAAGTTATGCCAATGTAGTTTGTTATAAATGTGGAAATCTGGGCCACATTATTAGAAATTGCCCGAACCAGGAGAACACGAATGGACAAGGCCGCGGAAGAGTTTTCAATATTAATGCGGCAGAGGCACAGGAAGACCCGGAGCTTGTTACGGGTACGTTTCTTATTGACAATAAATCTGCTTACGTTTTATTTGATTCGGGTGCGGATAGAAGCTATATGAGTAGAGATTTTTGTGCTAAATTAAGTTGTCCATTGACGCCTTTGGATAGTAAATTTTTACTCGAATTAGCAAATGGTAAATTAATTTCAGCAGATAATATATGTCGGAATCGAGAAATTAAACTGGTTAGCGAAACATTTAAGATTGATTTGATACCTGTAGAGTTAGGGAGTTTTGATGTGATAATCGGTATGGACTGGTTGAAAGAAGTGAAAGCAGAGATCGTTTGTTACAAAAATGCAATTCGCATTATACGAGAAAAAGGAAAACCGTTAATGGTGTACGGAGAAAAGGGCAACATGAAGCTACATCTTATTAGTAATTTGAAGGCACGAAAACTAATAAGAAAAGGTTGCTATGCTGTTCTAGCACACGTCGAAAAAGTACAAACTGAAGAAAAGAGCATCAATGATGTTCCCATTGCAAAAGAATTTCCCGATGTATTTCCGAAAGAATTACCGGGATTACCCCCACATCGATCAGTTGAATTTCAAATAGATCTTGTACTAGGAGCTGCACCAATAGCTCGTGCTCCTTACAGACTCGCACCCAGCAAGATGAAAGAACTGCAAAGCCAATTACAAGAACTTTTAGAGCGTGGTTTCATTCGACCAAGCACATCACCGTGGGGAGCTCCTGTTTTGTTTGTCAAGAAGAAAGATGGTACATTCAGGTTGTGTATCGACTACCGAGAGTTGAACAAACTTACCATCAAGAACCGCTACCCACTACCGAGAATCGACGACTTATTTGATCAACTACAAGGCTCGTCTGTTTATTCAAAGATTGACTTACGTTCCGGGTATCATCAAATACGGGTGAAAGAAGATGATATTCCAAAGACTGCTTTCAGAACACGTTACGGTCATTACGAGTTTATGGTCATGCCGTTTGGTTTAACTAATGCACCAGCTGTGTTCATAGACCTTATGAACCGAGTGTGTGGACCATACCTTGACAAGTTTGTCATTGTTTTCATTGATGACATACTTATTTACTCAAAGAATGACCAAGAACACGGTGAACATTTGAGAAAGGTGTTAGAAGTATTGAGGAAGGAAGAATTGTACGCTAAGTTTTCAAAGTGTGCATTTTGGTTGGAAGAAGTTCAATTCCTCGGTCACGTAGTGAACAAAGAAGGTATTAAGGTGGATCCGGCAAAGATAGAAACTGTTGAAAAGTAGGAAACCCCGAAAACTCCGAAACACATACGCCAGTTTTTAGGACTAGCTGGTTACTACAGAAGGATCATCCAAGACTTTTCCAGAATAGCAAAACCCTTGACTGTATTAACACATAAAGGGAAGAAATTTGAATGGAATGATGAATAAGAGAAAGCGTTTCAGTTATTGAAGAAAAAGCTAACTACGGCACCTATATTGTCATTGCCTGAAGGGAATGATGATTTTGTGATTTATTGTGACGCATCAAAGCAAGGTCTCGGTTGTGTATTAATGCAACGAACGAAGGTGATTGCTTATGCGTCTAGACAATTGAAGATTCACGAACAAAATTATACGACGCATGATTTGGAATTAGGCGCGGTTGTTTTTGCATTAAAGACTTGGAGGCACTACTTATATGGGGTCAAAAGTATTATATATACCGACCACAAAAGTCTTCAACACATATTTAATCAGAAACAACTGAATATGAGGCAGCGTAGGTGGATTGAATTATTGAATGATTACGACTTTGAGATTCGTTACCACCCGGGGAAGGCAAATGTGGTAGCCGATGCCTTGAGCAGGAAGGACAGAGAACCCATTCGAGTAAAATCTATGAATATAATGATTCATAATAACCTTACTACTCAAATAAAGGAGGCGGAACAAGGAGTTTTAAAAGAGGAAAATTTAAAGGATGAAATACCCAAAGGATCGGAGAAGCATCTTAATATTCGGGAAGACGGAACCCGGTATAGGGCTGAAAGGATTTGGGTACCAAAATTTGGAGATATGAGAGAAATGGTACTTAGAGAAGCTCATAAAAACCAGATACTCAATACATCCTGGAACGGGGAAGATGTACAAGTATCTCAAGAAACATTTTTGGTGGCCGGGTATGAAAGCCGATGTTGCAAAATACGTAGGAGAATGTTTGACGTGTTCTAAGGTCAAAGCTGAGCATCAGAAACCATCAGGTCTACTTCAACAACCCGAAATCCCAGAATGGAAATGGGAAAACATTACCATGGATTTCATCACTAAATTGCCAAGGACTGCAAGTGATTTTGATACTATTTGGGTAATAGTTGATCGTCTCACCAAATCAGCACATTTCCTGCCAATAAGAGAAGATGACAAGATGGAGAAGTTAGCATGACTGTATTTGAAGGAAGTCGTCTCCAGACATGGAATACCAATCTCTATTATCTCTGATAGGGATGGTAGATTTATTTCAAGATTCTGGCAGACATTACAGCAAGCATTAGGAACTCGTCTAGACATGAGTACTGCCTATCATCCACAAACTGATGGACAGAGCGAAAGGACGATACAAACGCTTGAAGACATGCTACGAGCATGTGTTATTGATTTCGGGAACAGTTGGGATCGACATCTACCGTTAGCAGAATGTAACAACCCGTCAAAATCGCTATTGACGCGGCACGTTAATCATTGATTCCACAGTGAGGTTTTGACCTCTATATGATACGTTTTGATAAAATATTGCATTCATTAAAATAAGTGACTTTCTAAACATAGAAAGTTATAAACATGTGGGTGAGTGCTTAGGTATAAGCAAAACCCCGAATTACATAAGTCTTTAATTTACAGGTTGACATCACAGTCCAATTATTTATTACAAAACGCAGTTTTATTTTGAATGCAATAAACTTTGTACAAAGCATGAGAGACTCCATGCAGGCAACAAGCACATCACAGCGGAAGCATTCTAAGGACCTGAGAATAAAACATGCTAAAAAGTCAACATGAATGTTGGTGAGTTATAGGTTTAATTGCTCGAGTCATAAACATGTATAAAGATAGACCACAAGATTTCATCAAAAGTTTATCAATAGATTCTACGTAACAGAGCACCCTGGTAACTAAACTTAAAGCTATAGTGATAATTACCCCATTCGTTTTAATACACGCAAACCAATGTGTCTTAAACTCAAATAACATACGCCCGTTAAAAGGCTAGCGCTCTAGCTCGGACGGGGATGTCAAGCCCTATGGATCCATATACAATTATTCGCGCCCACCAGTCCATATCCTATGTACTGGCAGCTACTAGTTACCAAAGCTAAGGGATTTCCGGTTTAACTCAGTGTAGAATTTAGTATGTACTTGTGTCTTATCGCGTTTAAAATAAATTGCATGTATTCTCTGCCCAAAAATATTTAAAGTATTTAAAAAGGGATCTATAACTCACAGTTCAATATTGAGACTCAATATTGTTGGCAAATTGCGTAGACGTAATGATGGTAGACGACTGTATGGTTGGCCTTGGATTCAAGAACAATACCCCGAACAATACCCAATATTTCCTTAGCTTAAAGCGGTTTGAAACCCGAATTAAAACACCCTCGAATATACTTTATTATTATTAAACTTAAATTATAATTATAATTATAAATTAAAATTTAAGTTACAGAAATAATTATGAAAAATTTCGTCGAGCAAAACTGACCTTTTATAGTACTTTTCGATTTACTGTAGCTCATGCGATCGCATGAGTTTTCAGTGTTTTTGCCATGCGATCGCATGGCCGCCTTTTCTGTTTTTGTTTGCTAGTTCGTCGACATCAAATAGTGTTTAATGTAGCAAATAGTGTACTGTAGCAAATAGTGTTTTACTGTAGCAAATAGTGTTGCACTGTAGCAAAATACGGTTTCACTGTAGCAAATAGTGTTTTACTGTAGCAAATTAATTTTTACTGTAGCAAATAGGGTTTTACTGTAGGAAAGTCATTTTTACTTGTACATATATATATACATACATATAATTGTTCATGAATCGTCGAGAGTAATCAAAGGTAATTGTATATATGAAACAGTTCTAAAATTTTGAGACTCAATCTAACAGACTTTGTTTAGCGTGTTAAAATAATAAATCATATAGAGAATTGGTTTAAATAAGTCAAAAAATTTCGGGTCATCACAAAGAATTTTCCTACAACAACAGCTACCATTCAAGCATTGAGATGGCGCCGTTTGAAGCACTTTATGGTAGAAAGTGCAGGTCTCCGATTTGTTGGAGTGAAGTGGGGGATAGACAGATTACGGGTCCGGAGATTATACAAGAAACTACCGAGAAGATTATCCAAATTCAACAACGGTTGAAAACCGCCCAAAGTCGACAAAAGAGCTACGCTGACATTAAAAGAAAAGATATAGAATTTGAAATTGGAGAGATGGTCATGCTTAAAGTTGCACCTTGGAAAGGCGTTGTTCGATTTGGTAAACGAGGGAAATTAAATCCAAGGTATATTGGACCATTCAAGATTATTGATCGTGTCGGACCAGTAGCTTACCGACTTGAGTTACCTCAACAACTCGCGGCTGTACATAACACTTTCCACGTCTCGAATTTGAAGAAATATTTTGCTAAAGAAGATCTCACTATTCCGTTAGATGAAATCCAAATCAACGAAAAACTTCAATTCATCGAAGAACCCGTCGAAATAATGGATCGTGAGGTTAAAAGACTTAAGCAAAACAAGATACCAATTGTTAAGGTTCGATGGAATGCTCGTAGAGGACCCGAGTTCACCTGGGAGCGTGAAGATCAGATGAATAAGAAATACCCGCATCTATTTCCAGAAGATTCTTCAACACCTTCAACAGCTTAAAATTTCGGGACGAAATTTATTTAACGGGTAGGTACTGTAGTGACCCGAACTTTTCCATGTTTATATATATTAATTGATATTGATATTTACATGATTAAATGTTTCCAACATGTTAAGCAATCAAACTTGTTAAGACTTGATTAATTGAAATATGTTTCATATAGACAATTGACCACCCAAGTTGACCGGTGATTCACGAACATTAAAACTTGTAAAAACTATATGATGACATATATATGGATATATATATATATAGTTAACATGATACTATGATAAGTAAACATATCATTAAGTATATTAACAATGAACTACATATGTAAAAACAAGACTACTAACTTAATGATTTTTAAACGAGACATATATGTAACGATTATCGTTGTAAAGACATTTAATGTATATATATCATATTAAGAGATATTCATAAATGATAATATCATGATAATATAATAATTTAAAATCTCATTTGATATTATAAACATTGGGTTAACAACATTTAACAAGATCGTTAACCTAAAGGTTTCAAAACAACACTTACATGTAACGACTAACGATGACTTAACGACTCAGTTAAAATGTATATACATGTAGTGTTTTAATATGTATTTATACACTTTTGAAAGACTTCAATACACTTATCAAAATACTTCTACTTAACAAAAATGCTTACAATTACATCCTCGTTCAGTTTCATCAACAATTCTACTCGTATGCACCCGTATTCGTACTCGTACAATACACAGATTTTAGATGTATGTACTATTGGTATATACACTCCAATTATCAGCTCTTAGCAGCCCATGTGAGTCACCTAACACATGTGGGAACCATCATTTGGCAACTAGCATGAAATATCTCATAAAATTACAAAAATATGAGTAATCATTCATGACTTATTTACATGAAAACAAAATTACATATCCTTTATATCTAATCCATACACCAATGACCAAAAACACCTACAAACACTTTCATTCTTCAATTTTCTTCATCTAATTGATCTCTTTCAAGTTCTATCTTCAAGTTCTAAGTGTTCTTCATATATTCTACAAGTTCTAGTTACATAAAATCAAGAATACTTTCAAGTTTGCTAGCTCACTTCCAATCTTGTAAGGTGATCATCCAACCTCAAGAAATCTTTGTTTCTTACAGTAGGTTATCATTCTAATACAAGGTAATAATCATATTCAAACTTTGGTTCAATTTCTATAACTATAACAATCTTATTTCAAGTGATGATCTTACTTGAACTTGTTTTCGTGTCATGATTCTGCTTCAAGAACTTCGAGCCATCCAAGGATCCGTTGAAGCTAGATCCATTTTTCTCTTTTCCAGTAGGTTTATCCAAGGAACTTAAGGTAGTAATGATGTTCATAATATCATTCGATTCATATATATAAAGCTATCTTATTCGAAGGTTTAAACTTGTAATCACTATAACATAGTTTAGTAAATTCTAAACTTGTTCGCAAACAAAAGTTAATCCTTCTAACTTGACTTTTAAAATCAACTAAACACATGTTATATATCTATATGATATGCTAACTTAATGATTTAAAACCTGGAAACACGAAAAACACCGTAAAATCGGATTTACGCCGTCGTAGTAACACCGCGGGCTGTTTTGGGTTAGTTAATTAAAAACTATGATAAACTTTGATTTAAAAGTTGTTATTCTGAGAAAATTATTTTTATTATGAACATGAAACTATATCCAAAAATTATGGTTAAACTCAAATTATGGTCATCTAGACGTCGTTCTTTCGACTGAAATGACTACCTTTACAAAAATGACTTGTAACTTATTTTTCCGACTATAAACCTATACTTTTTCTGTTTAGATTCATAAAATAGAGTTCAATATGAAACCATAGCAATTTGATTCACTCAAAACGGATTTAAAATGAAGAAGTTATGAGTAAAACAAGATTGGATAATTTTTCTCATTTTAGCTACGTGAAAATTGGTAACAAATCTATTCCAACCATAACTTAATCAACTTGTATTGTATATTATGTAATCTTGAGATACCATAGACACGTATACAATGTTTCGACCTATCATGTCGACACATCTATATATATTTCGGAACAACCATAGACACTCTATATGTGAATGTTGGAGTTAGCTATACAGGGTTGAGGTTGATTCCAAAATATATATAGTTTGAGTTGTGATCAATACTGAGATACGTATACACTGGGTCGTGGATTGATTCAAGATAATATTTATCGATTTATTTCTGTACATCTAACTGTGGACAACTAGTTGTAGGTTACTAACGAGGACAGCTGACTTAATAAACTTAAAACATCAAAATATATTAAAAGTGTTGTAAATATATTTTGAACATACTTTGATATATATATGTATATATTGTTATAGGTTCGTGAATCAACCAGTGCCAAGTCTTACTTCCCGACGAAGTAAAAATCTGTGAAAGTGAGTTATAGTCCCACTTTTAAAATCTAATATTTTTGGGATGAGAATACATGCAGGTTTTATAAATGATTTACAAAATAGACACAAGTATGTGAAACTACATTCTATGGTTGAATTATCGAAATCGAATATGCCCCTTTTTATTAAGTCTGGTAATCTAAGAATTAGGGAACAGACACCCTAATTGACGCGAATCCTAAAGATTGATCTATTGGGCCTAACAAACCCCATCCAAAGTACCGGATGCTTTAGTACTTCGAAATTTATATCATATCCGAAGGGTGTCCCGGATATATGGGGATATTCTTATATATGCATCTTGTTAATGTCGGTTACCAGGTGTTCACCATATGAATGATTTTTATCTCTATGTATGGGATGTGTATTGAAATATGAAATCTTGTGGTCTATTATTATGATTTGATATATATAGGTTAAACCTATAACTCACCAACATTTTTGTTGACGTTTTAAGCATGTTTATTCTCAGGTGATTATTAAGAGCTTCCGCTGTCGCATACTTAAATAAGGACGAGATTTGGAGTCCATGCTTGTATGATATTGTGTAAAAACTGCATTCAAGAAACTTATTTTGTTGTAACATATTTGTATTGTAAACCATTATGTAATGGTCGTGTGTAAACAGGATATTTTAGATTATCATTATTTGATAATCTACGTAAAGCTTTTTAAACCTTTATTGATGAAATAAAGGTTATGGTTTGTTTTAAAATGAATGCAGTCTTTGAAAAACGTCTCATATAGAGGTCAAAACCTCGCAACGAAATCAATTAATATGGAACGTTTTTAATCAATAAGAACGGGACATTTCATTTACAAACTCCGTGACTCACGGAGTTTGAAGGCAAAATGGGCCGCGAGTCGCGGAGGCCCAAATTCTGAAAGTCCCTATAAAGCCAACCGAATTCTGATCATTTTTTTACCATCATATATCCATCTCTCTATCTATATACGTAAAAAATATATATATAATTTATATTTTAATTTTAATTTTAATTTTAATCCTAATAATAAGGGTATGTTAGCGAATGTTGTAAGGGTGTAAGTCGAAATTCTGTCCGTGTAACGCTACGCTATTTTTAATCATTGTAAGTTATGTTCAACCTTTTTAATTTAATGTCTCGTAGCTAAGTTATTATTATGCTTATTTAATCCAAAGTAATCATGATGTTGGGCTAATTACTAAAATTGGGTAATTGGGCTTTGTACCATAATTGGGGTTTGGACAAAAGAACGACACTTGTGGAAATTAGATTATGGGCTATTAATGAGTTTTATATTAACTAAACAATACCTTGTTAATTTAATATACAAACTTATAATTCGACGTATTTATATATAACCACATACGCTTGACTGGGTATGGTGGGCGGGATATCTATAAATACCAATAATTATTCATTTTACCGGACACGGAACTGGATTAATAGTTAATAGACTTGTTGAAACAGGGGTGAATTACATTCAAGGGTAATTGGTGTAATTGTTAACAAAGTAGTAAAACCTTGGTTTACACGCAGTCGATAACCTGGTGTATTCATTAAACAAAGTATTAAAACCTTGTTACAATTCGAATCCCCAATTAGTTGGAATATTTGACTTCGGGAATAAGAATAATTTGACGAAGGCTTTCGCTCTTTATATTTATGACTGATGGACTATTATGGACAAATCCGTATGGACATATTAAATAATCCAGGACAAAGGACAATTAACCCATGGGCATAAAACTATAATCAACACGTCAAACATCATGATTACGGAAGTTTAAATAAGCATAATTCTTTTATTTCATATTTAATTTCCTTTATTTTATATTTAATTGCACTTCTAATTATCACATTTTTTTTATTGTTATTGTATTTAATTGCACTTTTAATTATCGTACTTTTTAATTATCGCAAGTTTATTTTATCGCACTTTTATTATTTGCAATTTCATTATCGTTATTTACTTTACGCTTTAAATTAAGTCGTGTATTTATTTTTAATATTTTATATTTGGTTTTAACTGCGACTAAAGTTTTAAAATCGACAAACCGGTCATTAAACGGTAAAAACCCCCCTTTATAATAATAATATTACTTATATATATATATATTTGTATTTTTATAAAAGTAAACTAATATAGCGTTAATCTTTGTTTAAAAAGATTCCCTGTGGAACGAACCGGACTTACTAAAAACTACACTACTGTACGATTAGGTACACTGCCTATAAGTGTTGTAGCAAGGTTTAAGTATATCCATTCTCTAAATAAATAAATATCTTGTGTAAAATTGTATTGTATTTAATAGTATTTTCCTGTAAAAATATAAGCTATTTCGTATACTACTCTGCTAAAACATCAGTGTATCACAATCTTAATGCTCGAGATTGACATACAAAAGTTATCCAAAGTCGTTTCAAAAAGTCAATTTTGACAATAGTTCAACAAAACGAGACATACCTTATATAAGGAGTTATTTACTCGGTTGGTAATATTCAAAAATCCATTTTATCAATCTCGTAAACAAGTTGTTTAAATCTTAATTGTAGATTCAAAAGCAATTTCAATTAACGTTAATCATAATTCAGTTGATCATATCTTTTAATCCGTTCATCGAAACTATTCGATATCTAAATGAAAAGTCATTGATTTTTCGCCAGCTTTCCAAAAACATGCATATCATATACCTTTTACCAGTAATATATGTATTTAATTCGTGATTCATCATAAACTGTTTAACGACGAAATTTAGCATACAAGCATGTATAAATATATATACTCGAGCACTAGACATGGATACACAATTAATATATAAAAGATAAAATATGAGTGCTTACGTATCAATATTGAGATTCAATATTGTAGGAAAGTACGTAGACGCAACGGAGATGATAAACACTAGGTTTGATTTACAAATATACCCCCGAACATTACCCATAACCTTCTTGGCAATAACCCATAATTTTCTTAGCTCTATCCCGCTTGAAAACCATTTTGAAAGTGACACACTCATAACCTCATCGTAGTATTTTATGTATAATACTACTAATAAAAATAATAAGATTAATAATAATAATAATAATAATATTAATCTTAATAATTATAATAATAATAATAATAATAATAATAATAATAATATAAATAATAATTATAAACGAAGTATAGATAAATATATGTGTGTAATTGAACTGAAATCGTGCAATTTATAGAACCTTTTCTGAAAAAGCACCCCATGCGATCGCATGGGATTTGTGCTTCAAGGCCATGCGATCGCATGGCCCTCTGATCCAGCTCACAAACTTTTGTTTTCTTGTTTGTCGACATATTTATTTATTAATATATAATATATATAATTTATATTAATTAATTATATATTATATTATATTCTCGTGCATAGTTGACTTGTAATTTTTGTTCCGATGACTCATACGTTGTCACCCGACTTATGTCCCGGTTCCGGTTTCTCGAACGCATTTTCGTACGTTTAGAAAACTCGCAATTTACGTTTTGTGACTAGTACCTTTGTCAAAATATAGTCTTAAATTATCAATAAACTATATCATTCAAAGTGTATCTTAAACTTTCGAGTATTTTGGTCATTTACTTCTATAAATCATTGTCTCGCTATTTGTTAATATACATATATATATATAATAACAAATCGTTTTATGACCAAGTTATTATATATTCAACATTTATAAACACGTTTTAAATATACGTCGCAAGTTATTCATATAATTAATATTCCAACTTATCATATATATTCAAATAAATATTTAAACCAATAAGTTTAATGTACGGTATCAAACAATTAATACATTGTTACGTTTTCAAGTTATAGTATATATATATGTATCTATATACATATAATTGTTCGCGAATCGTCAAGAACAACCGAAATGTATTTGAATATATGAAAGTAGTTCAAAAATTTTGAGATTTAGTTTTACAGACTTTGCTTATCGTGTCGGAAATGTTAATCATACAAAGATTAAGTTTAAATTTGGTCAGAAATTTCCGGGTCATCACAGCGACGGTGTTCGATTTGGAAGCTAGGCTCGCATCTATTACGGAAGAATTTACGGAATATGTCAGGCAAAGTTTACAGTAACAGATACGCTAAGATATGATTTAGCAGATATACTAAGATATGAATTTTGTCTATACACTATCTATGCAATAATTGCAGTAAGACACGTCAAGACTTAAGATGATAAACAGGTAATTTCTGACAAGAAATGATAAGCAAAACTTTTGACATGTAGACATGGTCGAAGTCCAGACTCACTAATGCATCCTAACAACTATCAGTTAGACATACTAATGCAAGACCAGGTTCGCTAAGACCACTGCTCTGATACCAACTGAAACGACCCTTCCATATTACTATAAATGCAGTACGTTATTCATTGGTCCCATAGCGAGATATTTGACCTCTATATGATACGTTTTAGAAAAATATTGTATTCGTTTCATAAAAAGCACACCATTATTATACATAATGCATGTTTTAAATAAGTGTGCGATTATTTAAGAAATAATCTCCATGATACATCGGTTACCAAATACTACACACATGACATAACTGTCGAATATAATGCATGACAAAGGTTTAATTGAATGCAACACTTCATTTAAACAAAAGCATGAGACTCCATGCACAGCTTGCTCAGATAATGCAACAGCGGAAGACTTTCTTAAGGACCTGAGAATAAATATGCTTAAACAGTCAACACAAAGGTTGGTGAGATATATAGGTTTAGCATCAATATAAATATAGACCACAAGATTTCATAGTTATAAATATATGTACACTCGCAAGTGTATACAAGTATTCTATAAGTTGTTGAGCGCTTCGGTAACCATACTTAACCATAAATGTAACATATTCCCTTTATTATGAAATCTCCCTACACTGTACCGAGTGTAGTAAAAATGAAGTACTATGCAACCGTTTACGATACTAGAGCGACTAGTCCGATTGGGGTTGTCAAACCCGATAGATCTATCAATAGGATTCACGCTTACATGTTCTTACAACATGTAAATATTAGTTACCAAGCTATTAGGGAAGATATGCAAGGTGGTACAACTCAACATAGAATATATTTTAAGTACTTGTGTCTATGGCGTAAAACATAAAATGCATGTATTCTCATCCTAAAATATTTGTAGTGTTTAAAAATGGGACTATATACTCACGGTAGTAAAAGTATATTAATAATAAGTTTTCAGCTTATTAAAAATATGGCCGTCGTCCTTGGATTCACGAACCTATAACAATAATAATGATTCAAATAATAATACGACATGTGAATAAAATAAAACAAGTTCATAGAATTAATTTTTAACATTTTTATGTTAGTAGTCCTTTGTTAGTAGTCCAAAATAGTCCGAAATGTCCAATAGTCCAATAATCGGTATATATATAATCTTAGAATTACCCCCACGACGTATTGTATACGTATTGTCTTTGCATCAAACCAGATATATATTGTATACGTATTGTCTTAGAATTTATCAAAACGTATTGTATACTTATTGTCTTAGGATTTATCAAAACGTATTGTATACTTATTGTCAAGGAATGTACCAAGATTATTATATATATATATACAATCTCGGAATTAACTAAGATTATAATATTTTGTTATAATAATGATAACATGTCCAAATATATATAGGATATAGGAAAAGTTAGCAAGGATATGGTTAATATAGTTTTTACAATATAAATTTCGTCCATACAACGTTAATTTTAGCAGATTTTGTTTTGCTCGCCAAATATTCATTACAACTCCGTTTAAAGTGAATCAAACTGCTATGGATTCCTTAAGAAGTTAATTTTTCAAAAATAATTCTAAAATTTCAGCACATGTATTAATATTCAGAGTTTTACCCTCTTTTTGTGCCGGTGGACAGATTTGGAAGAATCCCGGCACCCACCCAATATATGATTTTTGATAAAATACTTCCACTTTGTCTAAAATCATGAAAAAATACTAGAAGTATTATTTACATATATTAACATATTTCCAAAGTCTTAGCCTCGAACTCAAAGTCTAAGATAGGTTTTTAATTCCCAACCCAAAACAGCCCGCTTTTTACCGAATGGAGATTAAACGATATATGTTAAGTTTCAAGGTGTTCTTCATATGTACAAGTTATAAGTTCTTATATTAACTTAATATAACATCATAATACATATAAATAAGTGTTATTAGAGTTGAGTTAGAAATATTAGATTAGTTCTTCAAACAAGTTTAGAATCAACTAAACTATGTTCTAGTTTATAAACTCTTATATAGATAGCTATAAATATATGAATTGAACAAGAGTTGAAGTAGAGTTTTTACCTCAAGTTTAGAATATAAAGTTGCTGGAAAGAAGTAGTAGAACAAAACTTGAGAGAGTTCTTGCAAGTGTGTGTGAAAATTGAAAGTAAAATTTGGAAAATGAATGTGTAAAAATGAGGTAGAAATGGTGCTTATTTATAGGCTTGAAAATTTGTTTATTAGTGGAAATATCTAGTATAAGTTAAAATGTATTAAGTCATGGATGACATATTAAATTTATTAGGTCATGAATGACATATTACACAAATAATTGTAGATTTCTATTGGTATATACCAATAGTAAATACTTTTAGAAGCTGTGTATAATATGGGTAAAAAAATACCGTATGAATGCGAGTAGAATTCTTGAGGAAATTAAATGAAAATATGAGTATAGCTATCCTTTATATGTATTGGTATATTATAAAGTGTATTCAATACTTGTAAGGATGTATTTACACTCGTAATACATTATATGTAAATACATTTTAACATAAGTTAATTACGTCGTTTAAATAGTAACATATATATTGTTCAAAAACTCTTTAAATTAGTAGTATGAAAATATATATATAATACTTTGTTAATATACTTAATGAGATATTTAATTATCATATTTTCAAGTTAAATCTATATATATATATATATATATATATATATATATATATATATACACACACACACATATATATATATATAATTAATACAAGTTATGACGTTCGTGAATCATCGGTCAAACTGGGTGGTCAAACGTTTACATAAATTCTGTTTTAATTAATCAAGTCTTAACAAGTTTGATTGCTTAACATGTTGGAAATATTTAATTGTGTAAATATTAATCTCATATACATTAACGGAAAAATCCGGGTCGTTTTACACATAATTGTTCGTGAATCGACAAGAGCAGTCGATGGGTAAATGAATACATGAACACAGTTCAAAGTTTTTGAGATTTCAACATTATAGACTTTGCTTATCGTGTCAAAAATATATAAAGATCAATTTTAAATTTGGTCAGAAATTTCTTGGTTGTCACATTATATATTGAACTATATACGTACTACTAACTGTGGACTACTAACTGTGGATTACTAACATTGTACTACTAACATTGGACAATTAAAAACGTATTAAAATATTGATTATAACATATGAAACTGAACATTTCTTCAAGTTGCCACTTGATTTCATCTTAAACACCATATGCATCTTGACGATTACAAACTGCGTTCAAACCCTTCGAAATTCTTGAAACACCTCGGATTGATAACCAATGATTCAGTTATGATAACTTTGAATGCTGATTAAGCAGCAAAAACTGTAGATGGTCTTAATGGCCAAAAGTTTGATGATAAAGAATGAAATGTCATAAATGCTCAATAAGAAAATTTGGTATTGAAAAACGGATTGAGCAAACCATGAAGGAGACTGTGGACAAATCACAAGGATTAAACCTATACCCAAGGAATCCAGATGATTCTATTTCTGATGAAATCTCTAGCGAATACCTTATTCCTTATTTATTCTATATTCTTGCAGAAAATATTCTTCATGCTTTGATTCTTGATATTTTAAACTCTAAGACATCATCATAAATATTCTCGATATTTCTGAGGATATCTTCATAAATATTCTTGTCTGAAATTATCTATCCCTTCACGTTATCTGTGTTACATTGATGTGTCAAGACGTAACCTTTAAAATGTATACAATATGCTTAATAATTAACACATAATACAGGCAACTAAAACCCGATCATGCAGTAACTAGCAAATAAATTGACCAGTTCGATCCACAGGGAGAAGTTTGTTTTAAGGATTTTACAACGATTAATTATTCTAAAGGGGGGGGTTTGTGTTTGAAGTTGTATTTTCGTTTAACGAAACAGTAAATAAATATAATGAATAACAAGAATGAGAATGCGGTGTTTACTTCTATGCTTGATAAATGACAGGGATTGTTCTTTTATAATTAAAACTGTTATGTGATAGTTACAATAGAGCAGTTTATATCAATTTCACAATTTCTATAAACTTAAGAGCTATGTTTAATCAACAAGATTCTTTCGTGGTTGAATTCACATAAAACCTAGTTTACTAAGATCACTCTAAGTAAACTACATGATTGTATATCCTAAATATCGTTCAATTAACATCCTATACTCACATATAGGTGGCTAGATCACTAGGCATTGAAGTATAAGCTATGGTCTTTGATAAACTCACATAAACCAAGTCATAACTTACATAATTGAACTAGGATACAAGGATGATTACAACAATGGATCTTTTGAAAGAACATGGTGATTTAGATTGATTAACTAACTAGATCCAACCCGGTTAAACTCACGTGAAACCTAAATTACAACAATCACTTGAGGTAATTTCATAACTATGTTGCTTTGGAACTTATTGAATTACCGAATTAAACACATAACAAAATCACTTAAGTTTATGCATCTAATCGTCTAGATTATTGAAGTATAGATTGTTTTCCTAGTTAACTCACATTAATAGGTTTGCAATCTATATAATTGAAGTAATGAACTAAGCAAGCATAACAATGGTTCTAACAGTTGAACTAGATAATTTAATCAATCAAACATATATATAACTAGCATAACATCGAAGTATAGAACAATCCCAAGTCATAAATCTTACATTGAAGCAAACACAGAAGGTTTTTAGCCAAACATAATCAGAGTAGAACTAATGAAACTATAAATACAATTTGAATTCATGTTTAAAAGATATAGAACAATAATACCAATAGTGATGAATGATCCTAGCTTAATCTTGATGTTGAAAGAGTGGAGATTGCCTTGTAGCCTTCCTTGAGCCTTGAAAATCGTACTAGAACTGAGGGAGAATGTAATAGTGAAGGTGTATCAAGTATGTAACCAAAGGCTCCATTAAATAGGCTCAAAAGTTAGGTATTTTGGCCAGAAAGTGACCAGATGCGCCGCATCTCTTTGGGATGCGCCGCATCTCTTTACGTTCAGTAGATTCCAGCTAGATTGTGCACTCAGAACTATCGGCAGGGGATCAGATGCGCCGCATCTGGGACAGATGCGCCGCATCTGGGACAGATGCGCCGCATCTGGGACAGATGCATCGCATCTGGCTGGGATGCGCCACATCCCTCTCAGATGCGCCGCATCTGGTGCTGTTTTGGTCCAGAAATCTTTATGCTCTTCATCTGAAACTGTCGGGAGTTATTTGGTGCAGAGATGCGCCGCATCTAAGAGAGATGCGCTGCATTTGGACCTGTTTCAGTGGTTTCGGACTGTTTTAAGTGTTCAATCTTCGTTTTAACTTTGTTTTCGCTGTTGGTCTTCATTTGTTCAATCACAATGGACTTTTACAAATGTACATGAATTACAATGCTTAAGTACAACAAATACATACAAATAGATACAGAATTAGATCGAAATAACGACAATAAACATGTATGATTTTGGCATTATCATACATCATAAAGGAAACCGTTTTAATTTCTATATTATGTAAAATTCAAGTTTAAATTATGAATGTTTTCTGAAGAAGTGTTGAAAATTGAAGCATGAGTTAGTATAATATAATGACGTCAGGCCAATATGGTTATATTACAGTAAGTCATGCTAAATTTCTAATGGAAGGTGATGATTCACATATCATACCCTCATCATGTGCCATGTTACATAACTCTTTCATTCTACTTAAACTCTAAACATATCAAGAAAATATTTTTCTTGATATTTCTATCTTTCCATGATTCTGGTAATTTAACAAATCAAATCGTGCTATTACCTTTCCTTCCTGCTTAGTATAATACGATCATTCAAAACTCCATACCTACGAATCCTGGACCATTACTTGCTTTACTTAAAGTCAAGAAGAGAAAACAAAGACATGAAGCTCCGAAATATAAGAAAGAAATATAAAGCCCGACAACTACACAGAAATTACAAACCGTGTATATCAATGCGTATAGCAATATAAAGACACGAGCGAATTAAAAACACTATAACCCCAAGGTAATAGTAGAAGTAAATAGATTCCTCCGGTGGCAGATGAAAAAGAAGAATGAAAGATACGATAACTAGGAAGATATCAAAGATCAAAACGGGATTTAGCATTTTCAAAATCTTTTGGAAGTATTAATTGAGGAGGAAAGTATAGGAATGGTGAAAATAATGAAACGGAAGAGGTTAATTTATAAGAGGAAATAACAGACATAACAATCAAGGCAGATTATTGCATTTAATTTAAGAGATCCTAATTTCCCTATATCCCAAAGAATCAGATCTTATATAGATTTCAAAGATTTTCTTAAATCCCTTGAATTCCAGAAGTCAAACCTGACAACATCAAAAGCTAAGATGAATCTTTATTTCCTCATTTCAAATCTTTTGCGATAGCTTCTCTCATACGCTTCAAGTAATTTAATTATTCTATTCAAAATACTCGACGACGATAAAATTCTATTTTCAACTCATATTCGTCATGAAAGCATTCTTATTGTTAACCATGACGACCTCACTCAAATTTCGGGACGAAATTTCTTTAACGGGTAGGTACTGTGACGACCCAGAAATTTTCGATCAAATTTTAACTTAATCTTTATATGATTTTGACACGATAAACAAAGTCTGTAATGTTAGATCTCAAAATTTTTGAACTGTTTTTATATAATAAATTACCCCGTGACTATTCCCGACGATTCACGAATAATTGTTTGTATATATATATATATATATATATATATATATACACATATATATATATATATATACATACATATATATATATATACATATATATATATATATACATACATATATATATATATATATATATATATATATATATATATATATATATATATATATATATATATATATATATATATATATATATATATATATATATGTATGTATGTAAATGTAAGGATATATGATAATTGAAAATAATAAAATATAATTAAATATGAAAAACGAAATACAAAATAATTATGTTGTAATTTAAAATGAGTCTATATACAAATAGATATGATTCTATGTATAATTATTATTAAATGTATATTGTAATATATATATATATATATATATATATATATATATATATATATATAAAATTATATATTATATAATTGGTAAACATTACATAAGTAATAAATTGTAACATTAATATATTAAAAGTAATTACAAGTTAAAGTATAGTGATACAGTAATATTATTATTACTTTCATTATTATTATTAATATTAAAATCAATATTAGTATTATTATTATTATTATTATTATTATTATTATTATTATTATTATTATTATTATTATTATTATTATTATTATTACTATTGTAATTAAAAAGTTATGATTAACAAAATAAAGATGATAAATATAAGTCTTATTATAAGAATGATTAAAACTATAATTTTAATTATTATCATTATTTATTATTATTATTACTAAAAATTATCATTTTCATTTAAAAATTGTTATTATCATTATTTTTATCAATATCTTTATATTATTATATTTATTATTATTATTAATATTAATATTAATAATAATATTAATATTAATATTATTAGTAATACTTATTATTATCATTATTATTATTATTATTTATTATTATTAATATTAATAGAATTATTATTTATTAATACACTTACATTTATTTATTAAAAATAAAAATAATAAATGAATTTTTATAACTCAATCAGTTTCACGTTACTATCATACTGTATCTAATTTGTTTTCTGTCCCAAAATTCGTACAAATCAAATTCAATCACAAGAACAAAACAAATTCTGTTAGAAATCATAATCCACTTTTTTTTCCTTCGTCTGATAAGGAAATCTGTCGACATATTTGGCTATAAATTAAACGAATTGTTCGATGATATTGATTAACACATTCAGTTCTTTCATCCTCATTATCAAATATCAATTTCAATTAATTGAATTTGTTGAATTAAAACAGAAATAAAACTGAAACCAGTCGAACACCCCTGTTCTTGGTCATTTTGTCAAATACTTGATTTTGAATGAAATTTCAAAATCCTTAAATGCAGAGTTATTAGAAATCATGTGTTAAAACTATCTGGAAAGTTTCAAATCTCAATTTTTCATAACGAATTTAAATTTTAGAGTCAAAGTTTCGATTTCAAAAGTCAAAGAATCTGTTCTTGGTAAAATTCAAAAATTCTGTGATGTTTTAAGTTTAATTGACAATTCAGGAAGTTTCTAGGAATGAAATGCAATGTTTTTCATGTTATAATCTTTGTTTGAAACGCTCTTAAATTCGAAAATCAAATATGAGTTCTTAAACGTGTACAGCAGGTATGTTCTATTTTTTTTATTTGTTTTGTGTTAATACAAACCATAATCACAGGTCATTTATGTATCAAAATTACAACATAATTCAAGATTTGTATTAACTATTGTGTTTAGTATTTAAACTTTGGTCGATTAGATTTAGAAGAAGAAGAAGAAGAACATGTTTTTATAAACGGGTTATAACTTTTTCAGTTGAAGTTTAATCAGCAAAACAGAAGCAGTCGAGTGCTTAGGGGTGTTTGCGTGTTAGCGAGAGGTCTTGGGTTCGAGCCCGGACTGGGACATTTTAATTTTAAAAGCATCTTTTATAAGGTATCCTATATATATATATATATATATATATATATATATATATATATATATATATATATATATATATATATATATATATATATATATTATTGTTATTATTATTATTATTGATATTATTATTGTTATCATTAGTATTATAATAATAATAATAATTATTAATCATAATTATAAGTATCATAACCATTATTATTATTATTATTATTATTATTATTATTATTATTATTATTATTATTGTTATAAGTATTATTAATATATTTATTATTGTTAATTTTATCATTTAAGTATTATTATCATTATTATGATTATTATTATTATTATTTATTATTATTTTCATAAATATTAGCATTAGTAACATTCTATAATTATTAGTATTATCATTATGTATTATTATTATTATTAAAAATGTTATCAAATCATTATCAGTATTATTATTAATATTATCATGAGTATTATTATTATATAATTATTAAAATCATTATCATAACTATCATTAATGGGAAAATTAATATTTTTACAGTTATTATTATTAATATCATTATTATTATCATTAATAGAATTATTAACATTATTATATTTATTAGTAATATTAAGTATTATAATTATTATCATTTTTACCATTATTAATGTTATTTTAGTATTATTATAATTACTATTTTTTTTAACAAAAAAATCATATATATATATATATATATATATATATATATATATATATATATATATATATATATATATATATATATATATATATATATATATTTAATACATGTAACATAAGAAAATTAATATTTTTATTTATTTAAAATATATAAAATAAATATATAAAACATATAAATTATTAATATAAAAATGATATAACTAATAAATTTATATATATATATATTTGTTCGATCAATTATGTGTGTTAATATATATACAAATGTTATAGGTTCGTGAATCCGAGGCAAACCCTGCATTATTCAGTTCCATAGTATGAATATTTTTACTACAAAATATTGTATCGTGAGTTTCATTTGCTCCCTTTTTAAATACTTTTGCAATATATATTTTTGGGACTGAGAATACATGCATTGCTTTTATAAATGTTTGACGAAATAGACACAAGTACTCAAAATTACATTCTATGGTTGGATTATGAACACTGAATATCGCCCCTTTTAGCTTGGTAGCCTAAGAATTAGGAAAATGACCCCTAATTGACGCGAATCCTAAAGATAGATCTATGGACCTTGACAAGTCCCATTCGGGTTACGAATGCTTTAGTACTTCAATTGATATATACTGATTGCGACGGTCGGTATATAGCATGCAGTTTGTGAAATGCCTGTATACGGGGGATATTCTATATGCATCCTATCAGTTCGGTTACTAGGCGTTCACCATATGAATGGATTTTATAGCAGTGAGCAGACCTGTACTTTATATGAAAATGAAATCTTGTGGTCTATTAAAATTATGGAAATGATTGATTATGATAAACAAATGAACTAACCAACCTTTTGGTTGACACTTTTAAGCATGTTCATTCTCAGGTATGAAAGAAATCTTTCGCTGTGCATTTGCTCATATTAAAGATATTACATGGAGTCGTTCATGGCATATTTCAAAAGATGTTGCATTCGAGTCGATGAGTTCAAAAAGATTATTATTAAGTAAATGGCAGATTAGTCACATATCATTTGGTTATTTTGAAATGGGTTGCCTTTTAAAATGAATGCAATGTTTGTTAAACGTATCATATAGAGGTCAGTACCTCGCAATGGGACCAGATGTTATTGTATTCATCCAGGTGGATTTGGACGGGTCGTTATAATATCTTCTTCATGCTGCTGCATTTTACAACCTTTTTCTGTTGCTATATAACGCTTCTTTTTGCTACAGTTAACTGTTTCTTACTGCTACAGTTCACTGCTTCTTCCTACTGCACTTAACTGCCATTTTGCGACTGCTTGTTACTGTTTCTTTCTTAGTGCATTTTTTGATAGGAATCAGCCTTTGCTACTGCTTTCTTGCTACGGTCCTGAACCTACCCGCTCTGATACCAAGTGTTGGATCAAATGCCAATGACTCATATAAAATTTAATAAACAACTGCTACCGTTATCGATAATTTTAATACTTGACAAAATATAAGAAAAAAACAATAATAAGATAAAGTCTACATTGTAAACTTTCTCTCTGCATCTTTTATTCACAAACCAATGAGACTATATATAGCCTAGCAATTGCTCATGTTTAAAAAGCTAAGCCTCTAACTTTACTCAACTTTGCGACTATTTTATTTTGACTATTGACCCATACCCATGATCTTTTACTATTTATTTAATGTAAATATTAACACGCTAAGATTAGTAGACTTATTATTAATCTAAACTTACTAAATTTCTACCATGCCCATTTAATTTTTTTGGGTAAAGGGTTTTACCCGGTAAATATTATTAAAAATAATAATAAAAAGTACAATGAAGAACAACGACCACAAGTGTGCCTTGCAGCCTCACAAACAACCACAAACCTATATAGGCCCTAGAACAGTACTAGGTAACCAAGAACTTTCAACAACACCTACTACAACCAGCCCGATTTCATACCAAACGGGGTTCTTTCCTTATTATCATTTTTTCCAGCCATAAACGTGGCTGTTTCATTTCCATCAGGTTCTATGTCACTCGGTTCATCAACTAGGTGAAGTATATCATTATTAAGAGCTTCAAACGAATTATGAGTCTTTATTTGTGTACCTTTACTCTTCCCAAGATTACCCGTGTACTGTTCTCCTTTATTCTTATTTGCATCATTCGTCTTGTTCGTAGCCTCATGCTGATGTGCACTAGAAGTAGCACGAGCATCAGATTCTCTATTCTTCATATTTGCAGGACGATAGACAAGCTCTGGTTTTTGCTTTCCCATGGAAAAGGCCTTTGTTGTATTCAAGTTTTTAATATGTTTTCCTTCCACGGTAACGAACCCATCAGTATCCTTTGTGTTATTATCAACGGTTAAAGCCTCAACCTTTGTACATTGTGAATCCGTATGATCGAAAATAGAACAAGATGAACAACGTGGAGGCTTCCACTCATATTCGACCTTAAGAATGCAAATAGATTTTCTCGTACTATCTGTACTTGAAATAGCCATACGTAAACTTTCATCCTTCTCGGCAGATACTTCCACCAATGCACGGGAAAAGTTTGGTCAACCCCAAGATTCTAGACACATTGTGCTCGTGTACGAGTCCAACATCATGGGGGTACCAATATTTGATGCAATAACACTTAATCCGGTATCAGTAAAACCTGCAAGTGGAATATCATGTATTTTCACCTAAACCGGGACTCGAGATAACTCCTCCTTAGTTAGAGTTGTATCCGATGACCATGTATTAAGAATAATAGGAATAGATCGTATGATCCACGGGCTACTCTCCAACATGCCTTGCATCCCATCTAACGATGAAAACTTAAAAAAGAAAAATCCTTTGGAATTCATAATTATTTTCTCCAAACCAAACTTTCTCCAAACATTTGTCAAGTAATTCTTTACAACCGGATAAGCAACCCTCTTACCCAAGAAGTAACCATATAGTGTGTTATTATAACGTTCTTGTACTTCTAAAATGGATTCTAAAGGCAGCTCAATATCCACATCATCTTCGAGACTAGAAAGTGGTTCAATGAATCTAAAATTTACCTTCTTGGTAGACTCGGATCCATTCACAGCTTTAAGATAGGAGTTGGTCTTCGGTAAAAATCAATATGACTATCCTTCTTTTTCTGTACTGATGTAGAACCATGAACATCTACATTCTGTTGTGAATCATGAATACTCACGTTTGCAACCATCTCTTTTTTACCTAAGGCAGAGAACTCATAATTCATAACATTGGATTGGTTACCTTCATCCACTACAGCGAACTTTGTATTCACAATAGGATCATGTGAACCATCTTTAGGATTTGTGTGGGTCTCCTTCTCACCATCATTCTCTGAAGATACAGATGCTTTGTACACACTCACATGATCCTCCATAATTTCATCTTCTTTCTTCTCTTGCAATCCCATATGCTTCGTGAGGTTTAAGTCCACACCCAATGAATTAGGTAGCTCTTTGCCCAGCATCTCATCAATGGATGGACTACATGCGAACGGTAAAGGATCACACGGTTTCATGATTGAATCATCGCTGCTTGATTCCGAGTTCTCCCCACCAATCGTTCGGCTTCGTAAAACCCTAGGTTGGGTTTTAGTCGTGTTTTTCTTTTCCGTACCACCCGATGTCTTACCCATATCCAATCACCAATTAAACGACAAGACAAGATTAAAAGTGACAAAACAATTAAGCAAGAAGGAGAACGGCAATTGAGCAAGAAGGAGAACGGAATTGTCTTGCGAGGAAAATTGCCGCATTCACATTCCATTTAATTTAACAAGACGTAATCAATTACTCCAACAGATATTACTAGAATATGAAATAAAGTTTTATTAAATGTCAAAATAAAACATATAAATGAAGAAAAGGTATAAAAAAAATCTAACACATCTGTGAGTTATTTAAAGAAGAAAATGAAAGAAACTGAAATCAAAACAAAAGAAATGACAGAAACCAATAAGAAAATAAAACGTTAACAAAAGGAAATGGAATGAAAACAAAAGTAAATGAAACAAAATTAAAATGAAAACAATAGAGAAGTGAAATGAAAATAAAGGAAATAAACGAAAATTTATATTATTTTTGTTTGATATACTTTACATCTCAAAATAAATGATTAAAAAGAAATATGTTAGTTCATTATAACATACAATAAATAATTTCGATTCGCTCACTTAAAATTATCTTAATTATATATTATATATTATATATATTATATTATAATTATAATTATAATTATAATATATACTAAAACTCAAAGTTGAGTACTATTCCATTTATCCTAATGTTATTACATCTCTTTTCTATTTTTATTTTACTTATTTTTCTTTCTTTATTTATCAACCAATGATGTAGTTGTTACATGCATAAATCGGCCAAATTGCTCTCTAATCTTTGCATAACCTATGTGATGTACACTACAACCCATGTGACATTTCTTTTCTTTTTTAATATTCATTTTGACATTTTTTGTTACTTAATAACTTTTATATATTTTTAATATTATTTTGACAAGTTTGTTTTTAATTTTTGTTACATTTCTTTTTTCATTTGTTCTTACATTCTTTTTACATTTTATTAATCATGTCACATTTTTTAATATTATTTTAACATTTTTTTTAATTATGTCACACTGTTTTCAAACCATATGATTTACAAAATGCTTTTTAACCATCTTTTCTGGTTATGAATGTATTTTAACTATTCACGTATTTAATAGTTACATTTGAAAAATATTTTAAATTCTTAATTAATTTGATACATGAAAAGAAAAAAAAAAGTTACCCCGCTGCAATGCACGGGGTCACTTTACTAGTATTCACTAAATGATTACATATTAATTTAATATTACGCCACATAAAATTTCAACAATTCATTCTCTATCTAAATATAGATCCAAAAATAAAATAAAAGCAATAAAAACTTACAAATTAATAAAGTCATTTAAAAGGCATGGATGTAGTGTACGGTTTCTTCTATCATAACAATTACATACACCACTCAACTTACACTGAATTGCTATCTTCATAGTATGCTACCAGCCACCCAAAATGGGTAAAGCACCCTATTGTTCGGTTTTGGCTGTGGTGCATGGTTCTCCAATGAAGATAAACTCCTTACTAGTTACAATCAAACATACAGTGAAGGCCAATGACATTCATTACCCTCTAAAGCCGATACATTAGTTACTTATTTATCTTTTTCGATATTTACGTACTTATATCATTTTTATAATGGCACCTCTAAGTCATTCATTTTAAATGGACATTTAGTAGCTTAATTCAAGAAAATTATCTTAACCGCCTCTAATACATTTATATAATCAACTATGATGACCCGAAAAATTCTGACCAAATTTAAACTTAATGATTAATGTTTCTAACACGATAAGCAAAGTCTGTAAAAACTGAATCTCAATATTTTTGAACTACTTTCATATGTTCAATTACCCATCGACTGTTCTCAACGATTCGCGAACAATTATATGTAAATAGATACATATATACACTATAACTTGAAAACATAACAATGTACTAATTGTATGATACCATACATTAAACTTATTGGTTTAATTATCTATTTGAATAGATATGATAATTTGGAATAGTAATTGTATGAATAACTTGCGATGTGTATTTAAAACGTATTTATGAATATTGAATATTTATTAACTTGGTCATAAAACGTTTTGGTTTAAAACAATTTTATTAAATATACTTTGATAGATAACGAGATGATGATTTATAGAAGTAAATGACCAAAACACTCAAATGTATAAGTTATATTTCGAGTGATATAGTTTATGGATAATTTAAGTCTATATTTTGTCAAAGGTACGAGTCACGAAACGTAAAGTGCTAGTTTTCTAAGCGTACAAAAATGCGTTCGAGAAACCGGAACCGGGACATGAGTCGAGTGATAACATACAAGTCATCGGAACAAAAATTACAAATCAACTATGCACGTGAATATTATATAATATATAATTAATTATATAAATATAATATATTATATATATTATATTTAAATATGTCGACAAGCAAGAAAACAAAACGATGGGTGCTGGACAGCTAGGCCATGCGATCGCATGGCCAAATGCCCTACAACCCATGCGATCGCATGGCAGGGGATTTCAGGAATTGCCTATAAAAGCTCGATCATTTTTGGCTTATAACATACACATATACTTCCTCCGTATGCATTATTATTTATATTATTATTATTATTATTATTATTATTATTATTATTATTATTATTATTATTATTATTATTATTATTAAGATTAATATTATTATTATTAATCTTATTATTATTAGTAGTATTATACATAAAATACTACGACGAGGTTATGAGCGTGTCACTTTCAAAATGGGTTTTCAAACGGGATAGAGCTAAGAAAACGATGAGTTATAGCTATGGAGGTTATGGGTAATGTTCGTGGGTATTATTTGCAAGTCAAACCTAGTGTTTATCATCTCTATTGCGTCTACGTACTTTCCTGCAATATTGAATCACAATATTGATACGTGAGCATTCATATCTTATCTTTTGTATATTAATAGTGTATTTATGTCTAGCGCTCGAGTATATATATTTATGCATGTTTGGATGTAAAATTTCGTTGTTAAATAGTTTATGATGAATCACGAATTTAATACATATATTATTGATAAAAGGTATATGATATGCATGTTTTTGGAAAGCTGGCGAAAAATCAATAACTTTTCATTTAGAAATCGCGTAATTTCGATGAACGAATTAAAAGATATGATCAACTGAATTATGATTGATGTTAATTGAATTGCCTTTGAATCTGCAATTAAGATTTAAACAACTTGTTTGTAAGATTGATAAATTGGATTTTTTTTTTTAATATTATCAGCCGAGTAAATGAATTCTTATATAAGGCACGTCTCGTTTTGTTGAACAATTGTCAAAATTGACTGTTTTATCATATTTTAAAGCCTTATGAAAACTATAGTCTAATTTTACAGTATTTGAGAAACTATGTGAAATGTTAAAATGTTTCGATTGCCATGATCATTCAACTATAGTATTGAGTCAGATTGACTTTTTGAAACGACTTTTGATAACTTTTGTATGTCGGTCTTGAGCATTAGGATTGTGATACACTATGACCTGACCTAGCTTGATAGACATTTATTGACCAACATATGTTCTCTAGGTTGAGATCTATGGTTATTTGGTATTCCGAGTTTCGGTCACATTTCGGTGAACGACTTTATGTGCTGCTAAGGTGAGTTTCATTTGCTCCCTTTTTAATTGCTTTTGCAATCTATATTTTTGGGCTGAGAATACATGCACTTTATTTTAAACGCAATGGATACAAGTACATACTAAATTCTACACCGAGTTTGAACCGAAAATTCCTTAGCTTTGGTAACTAGTAAATGCCGGTTATAAGAACTGGTGGGCGCGAGTAGTTATATATGGATCCATAGGGCTTGACATCCCCGTCTGTTCCAGGTATAGAAACCCTAGCCTGAACTATAAAACAGACGTATGCTATTTGAGGTTAGTACACATTGGATTACGTGTATTGTACATGTTGGTTGCATGTATGTTAAAACATGGGTACTTATTATAACGTTAAAGCTTAGTTACCAGGGTGCTCAATCTTGTAGAATATTTTGATAAACGTTTCTGGAAGAAACAACTGAAATCTTGTGATCCACCTTTATATACAGATTATGCGATACATTAAAACTATGAACTCACCAACCTTTGTGTTGACACTTGTTAGCATGTTTATTCTCAGGTTCCCTAGAAGTCTTCCGCTGTTTGCTTATATGTTATACAAGATATGTGCATAGAGTCATGCATGCTTTATTCGAGAAAACGTTGCATTCACAAATCATCACCATCTAGCTTATTTTGACTGCATTGTCAACAGAAGTATTATTGTAAACTATTATATTACGGTGATTGTCTATATGTAGAAATCATCAGATGTCGAAAACCTTTGATTTAAATATTCATTTATGGTGTGCCTTTTTAAAAGAATGCAATGTTTACAAAACGTATCATATAGAGGTCAAATACCTCGCAATGAAATCGATGAATGACGTGTTCGTCCATATGGATTTGGAGCGATCGTCACAATTGGTATCAGAGCATTGGTCCTAGTGAACCAGGTCTTGCATGAGTGTGTCTAACTGATAGTTGTTAAGATGCATTTGTAAGTCTGGACTTCGACCGTGTCTGCATGTTAAAAGTTTTGCTTATCATTTCTTGTCAGAAATTACATGCTTATTATTCTTAAGTCTAGACACGTTTTCCTGCATTTATTGCATAAATAGTGTATAGACAAAAATTCGTATCTTAGCGTATCTATTACTGTAAACTTTTCCTGACATCTTCCGAAAATTTCTCCGTGATTTATGGAATTTGGTATTATATATACATATGTAAATTATGTATTAAAGAATACCAAAATAAAATCTATAATTTAATTCATATCAAAAATCATCTCCCTAATTATACAAGATGGATCTCGTATCTAGTTCAAATTCCTTAAACTCCGACAGCTATTCCGATATGGATATTCACCTGAATTCCGAAGACAGTGTAACCGGAATGGATCAACCAATCAGCCATCACCTATTCTGGATGAATTGGGGATGGGTTCGTAGCCTGCTTAGTCATTGGAGACAAGAAGAAGGTGATCCCTTCCATCCACCACATTTCCCTCTTGGCGAAGAACCTGAAGCACTTACCGGCGAACCTGTTCGAGACACAATTTTCTCTCTCATTTCCAGAGTATCTCGTCACGATAATATACTATCTCAAATTCTGAATCTTATTCATCCGCTCGTCCGAACCAACAATCATCCCAGTGTAATAGAAGAAGTCAACGAGCTTCGCGCTCGGGTAGTGGCTTTGGAGAATATGGTGCAAAGGTTACAAGCACTAGCAGCATCATCGGCATCAACAGTACCACCGACAACAACACCAACAGTACCATTACCACCACCAACAACAACCGCATCGCAAACCTCAACTTCACAATCTGTCCCACGAGCATCAACGTCATACGCCCTATAGATACCAAGGAATATCAACAACAACAAACGATGAAGTATTGATTCATAACTTCATCGAAGAAATATTCTGCAGAGAATATGTAGTTTCTAAAAGTTTTAGAGATTATATATTCTAATGCATATTGTAAATTAGAAGTGGGCGGATTGAAATAATAAAGTGAAACCCTGACAGGAATAGTACGCGATTTACAAGCTAGACTTGTTATACAAGCAGCATCAACAGTACCGTCAGCATTACCAGCACGTCAGTACTATCAGCATCATCAGCACTAGCAGCACCTATAACATCACGATTTCCACCAGTTCCATAATCACCAACATCATCACAAATCAACAACGCATATATTATATTTATGAAGTATTAACTCATTTCCCCTGAAGAAATTATATGTATATTATATATATATATATATATATATATATATATATATATATATATATATATGTGTGTGTGTGAAATTTGAAATCAAAATAAATCTTTTCGTACTGCTATTACATGTTAATCATAACTGGTAGGTACTACTCTGTAAGTTCGTGTTACTAATATGCTATACATCCTTCGTTAATGACTTAACAATCGTTAACTATAATCTCTGCTTTGACTTAATAGATTCCATTTCATAATAAATTAAGTGTATTATTCAAATACATGATTGATTTTACACTTTCATTTTCGATGTACTTGAAACTTTCCAGAAAACATCATTCCTACCTTGCGAAGTTAGCAAGAGTTCCATAAGTACCAACATGATTCACTGAGAAAATATCAATAAAACTGAATAACGAAGTATTGATTTCATTAGTGAAATACTCCGCGAAGATTATGTAATCTCTAATGTTTTAGAGATTAATCATTTCTAAGTCAAGCCGAAAATCAAATGAACTTAATATGATATTAACTCATTAAATCTGTATTACATTTGAAGAAAATATACATATATATATATTCGTAAAGACTGTAATAAAAAAATTCTTTTGTACAAAATATTAATTGTGAAATCTTTAACGGGTAGGTAATACCCGGGAAATATATAGGTTCACAATTAATATGTTACACTGTACATTCTTTAATTTTGATTCAAAAATCATTAACTATACTCACTATCTTCACAGCAATGTACAATCATTTCATACAAATTCAATTACATATTATGATATTGACGGATCAGAATCCAAGTCATAACTCTGAACCAGTGACATCATTCTTAGATCTTTACATTTTTCAAAGCTATACTTTGACTTCAAAACTGTGCAAGATCCTTTAACGTTGTTATTAACGAAAATAATCTTGCAATTCTTTTCAAAGTATCCAGTTTTATCACACTTCCAACCAGTCAACTTCGAATTTTCAGATTAGCCTTATTATTACCTTGACATATACGTTTTTATTACTGGGGAACCTTTCATGTCCCACCACATTAGCAGTAAATTTACCAACAACTTCATTGATCCTTGACCTTCCAAAAAATTCTTATACTCATTGAAACCTTATCATGTACTCATCCACATCTTGTAACAATAATTGCCATACCAACTACCAGGAATTAGCAATCAGTATTTAGAATTTCGCAGCAATTCTACGCCAACAGTTATATATATATATATGTATATATATATATATATATATATATATATATATATATATATATATATATATATATACATATAATGGCTATCTTCTAAACTTACCTACTTCGAATGTGAAGTTTTTTAAAAACTGAAAGGACCCGTTCATATTCATTATAAACGATTCACAATAGTTGATTACATCGCGAGGTATTTGACCTCTATATGATACATTTTACAAACATTGCATTCGCTTTTAAAAGACAAACTTTCTTTACAACGAAAGTTGACGGTATGCACACCATTTCATAATACATCCAACTATAATTGGCTTAATAATAATCTTGATGAACTCAATGACTCGAATGCAACGTCTTTCAAAATATGCCATGAATGACTCCAAGTAATATCTTTAAAATGAGCTAATGCACAGCGGAAGATTTCTTTAATATCTGAGAATAAACATGCTTTAAAGTGTCAACCAAAAGGTTGGTGAGTTCATAGGTTTATCATAACAATCATTTCAATATATTAATAGACCACAAGATTTCCGTTTATAAATATATGTACACTCGCAAGTGTATAAAAGTATTCTATAAGTTGTAGGCACCCGGTAACAAGCCTTAACGTTCATGTTTTACCCTCTGAAAGTACACCGAATCAGGTGTGTTATATAAACCTCGAAGTACTAAAGCATCCCATAGTCAAGATGGGGTTTGTCAGGCCCAATAGATCTATCTTTAGGATTCGCGCCTACCGTACATAGACAAGTAGTTTAATGTTACCAAGCTAAGGGTATATTTCTGGTTTAAACCCACGTAGAATTAGTTTTAGTACTTGTGCCTATTTTGTAAAACAGTTATAAAATACGCATGTATTCTCAGCCCAAAAAAATATATAATGCAAAAGCATTTAAAAAGGGAGCAAATGAAACTCACAATACTGTATTTCGTAGCAATTATGTATATGACGGCATTGAACAAGTGCAGGGTTTGTCTCAGATTCACAAACGTATCAATATTATGATTCAATATTGCAGGAAAGTACGTAGACGCAACAAAAATGATAAACGTTAGGTTGACCTCACGAGCAATACCCTCGATCAATACCCATAACCTCCATAGCTATAACCCATAATCTCCTTAGCTCTATCCCATTTGAAAACTTATTTTGAAATCGTCTGAGTATAACTCCGTCGTAGTATTTTATGTATACTAATAATATCTTGAAATAATACAAAGAAAATATATATATGTAATTCGATTGAGAGAGTTTAGAGAAATATATTTTCAAGTTTCTATGAAATAATGAAACCTATTGAATTCTATTTATAATAGATTTTTGAATTATTAAAGTATGAATTATTAAAGTGAATTATTAAAGTATGAATTATTAAAGTGAATTATTAAAGTGAATTATTAAAGTATGAATTATTAAAGTGAATTATTAAAGTGAATTATTAAAGTATGAATTATTAAAGTGAATTATTAAAGTATAAATTATTAAAGTAAATTATTAAAGTATGAATTATTAAAGTAAATTATTAAAGTGAATTATTAAAGTATGAATTATTAAAGTGAATTATTAAATATGAATTATTAAAGTATGAATTACTAAAGTGAATTATTAAAGTATGAATTATTAAAGTTAAAGTAAAATAAAAGTAAAGTAAAGGTAAAGTTAAAGTATAGTAAAAGTATAAAACTATATACGTATAATACGCGTATAAATATATATAATATTAATTTAAATCGTTATATATATTTAATAAAATAAAATATAAATATCGTTATCTTTATCATACTGGTTAAGTAATGAGTTGTCAAAAGTGGTTCTAGATATTTATAAAAGATATATACATTTTAATAATAAAGTTCTTTTTAAACTGAAAACGTTTTTTGTACTTTTGAAACTAAATCAAATAAATATGATAATTTTGTTTTCCAAAACTAAATATATTTAAGAATCATTTTGTTAAAAGGTTAAAATAATGGAAATCGTTATATCACAAAACATTTTAGAAAAGTAGAATTATATATATTCATAATAGGTTTCAAGTTTTTAAATTACAGTCTGTTGGTGAAGTATGGGATAAAGTCCAAAGGTTAAACAAACGTATGAAATCATCTTAATGAAAAATGTCGAGTTACTTAACTTGTCGATATCCAACATCTAAGTTATTTACACTCCACGTTCTTATTTTCATATTAAATAAAATGAAAGTTAACATATTTATCTTATCAAGGTCACGAGGAAAATATTATAAAACATGCCTTGGAAATTAAACAGGAATTTCCACTAACCCTTGTCTAGTTCTCGTTAATTGACACATTTGTTCTTATTTATAAATCACTTTACCATTTTCCGAATGTTGTCAAAAAGAATAGATTTCTTAAATCACAGTGAACCTCATAACATAGACCTGTAATCATATCATAATGTATCTGATAATTCAATCATTTGATATTATCTCTTAATTATGTCGATAAATATATCGAAACAAATACATTCATGTAAAGTATCATATATCTAATACTTTGTTAATGTTTTCAGTTAATATTATATATTATATATACATATCTATATACTCATAATTGTTCGTGAATCGTCGAACACGATCAAAGGGTAATTGATTACATGAATGTAGTTCCAAACTTTTTGAGATTCAACATTACAAATTATGCTTATCGTGTCGGATACATATAAAGGTTAAGTTTAAATTTGGTCGGAAATTTCCTGGTCGTCACAGTACCTACCCGTTAAAGAAATTTCGTCCCGAAATTTGATCGAGGTCGTCATGGTTAACAATAAGAATGTTATTATGACGAATATAAGTTGATTCATAGGGTTTTATCATGATTGAGAAATATGGATAAAATAATTTGATTACTCGAAACGTATGAGTGAAGCTATCGTAAAAGAGTGAAATGAGAAAATTGGGATTCGTCTTATCTTTTGACGTCATCACGGTTGATCTCCGGATTAAAGAAAATCTTTGTAATCTATATAGGATTTGATTCTTCGATGATTAAGAAAATTATGATCCTCTTCGATTTAATGCGATGATTCATCTCGATTTTTCTGTCGGATATTTCACTATAAATTCACCTCCTTCGTTTCCTTTTAATTCACACCTTCTATTCTTTCTCCCTCAATTCTTACTTTAAAATTATTTGTCAATATGCTTCATCCAGTGCTGATTCTCGATATACTCATCACTTTCATATATGTCGTTCTTCTTTTTCATCTACCTCCAGAAGAATCTATTTACTTCTACTATACTCTTGGTTTTATAGTGTTTTTAGTTCTTCCTTGTCTTTATATTGCTATATGCATCGATATATACAGTTTATAGGTTCTGAGTTGTTGTTGGGTTTTATATCTTCCCTTATATTTCGATGTCCCTACTTCTGTCTTCTATAATCACTGTCATCCCCAATTAATGCTCTCTATTATTTGCTGCGATTTATACCCCAATTTCTATTTCGGAGTTTTGTCCTTTCGTTTCTTCTTCTTGCAATTAAGCACCGTTTGTAATGGTCCAGAATTCGCATATATGAATTTCGGAATGAACATTGTTAATGTTCTAAGAAGGAAATTGTAATGGCATGATCTTGACTTGTCAAATTACTAGAATACCTCGAAAAAGGGCGAATCATCAAAAAAATATTTTCTTAATATTTTAGAGACTAAAGAGAATACAAGAGTCGTGTAACATAGCACATGATGACGTTATGATCTGTGAATCATCACGTTCCATTTAGAAACTCAGCATGACTTACTGTAATATAATCACGTTGATCAAGTGTCATTATATTATACTAGTTCATGCTTCAATTCCCAACACTACTTCAAAAATATTCCTATTTTAAATTCGAAAGTTTCAGAATTTAGAAACTAAAATAGTTTCTTTTATGATGTAATACAGACAGCACGAAGAGGTAAATGATTTCAGATAAGAATAATTATGGAAATATCTTCAGAAATATGGAGGATATTTATAATGAAAGATACGATGATATCTTAAAATTTCTAATATCAGTGGATGATGAAGAATATTGTCCGTAAGGGTTTAGAATCAGGAGCAAGGTATTCGATAATGACTTCAGCAGACGCAGAATCATTTGGATTCTTTGAAGGTAGATTTCGTCCTTGTGATTTATCCACAGCCTTCTTCATGGTTTGCTCAATCCGTATTTTTTTTTTCAGTACCAAATCTTCTCTTTTTCTGAGCATTGCCAACACACTACTCTTTATCATCAAACTTTTTACTGTTAAGGTCGTTTATAGTTTTTGCTGCTTCATCAGTATTTCGAGAACTAGTTCGCAGTTTAGGGTATTTTTCAGAAACTTCACATTCAAAGTATATAAGTCCAGAAGATAGACACATATAATTGCTGGCGTAGACATGCTACGAGATTTTAAAATACTGATTGCTAATTTCCGATGATTCGTATGGCAATTCTCGTTACAAGATGCAGATGAGTAAATGATGGGGTTTTGATAAATATAAAGATTTTTCAGAAAGTCAAAGATCAATGAAGTTGTTAATAAGTTTACTGCTAATGTGGCGAGATATGAAAGGTTCCCTGGTAATAATGATGAAGGGGTAATCATTATAATAAGGCTTATTCGATTGAACAATTGAAGTTGGTTTGCTGGAGCTGTGACAAAACCGTCTATTTTTAGAAGGGATTGAAAAGTTATTTTAGCTAGTAAATGCCAAAAGGTCTGACATGGACACATGTTAAATTATGACTTTGGTTTCAAGAGTTTTTCAGGTACGTAACTGTGGATAACATGTGGTTGGATCATCATCTCGATTATTCATTATTTGAAGTGTCTTCGGGTATTTCGAAGGGCTTGAACACAGATTATAATTGTTAATATACATACGATGTTCTAACACAGTTTTGAAGTTAAAGTATAGCTTTGAAAGATGTAAGAATCTAAGAGTGATGATACCAGTTATAACTTGAATTGAATTCGGCGATTTCAAAATCAGAATATGTAATTAGATTTTTGAATGAGTATGGTTGTTTTGATTTCTATAAAAGAATGTATATTCTTGTAAAAGTAGGGAGTATAATGGATGATTTGCTAAATCAGATTCGAAGAATGTAACATATTAATTGTGAATTTATATATCTCTCGGGTATTACCTACCCGTTAAAAAAAATGTCACAATTAATATTTTGTACAAAAGAATTTTATTATAGTCTTTATGGAAATATATGTGTATATTTCTTCAGATGTAATATAGATTTAATGAGTTAATATTAAATTAAACTCACTTGATTTATGGTTAAGGCTAGGATAGATAATTTCTAAACTTTAGAAATTACATAATCGTCGTAGAATGTTTTCCCAATGAAGTTATGAATCAATACTTCATCGTTGTGGTATTCCTTAGTATCTACAGGGCGTATGACGTCGATGCTCATGGGACAGATTGTGAAGTTGAGGTTTACGATGTGGTTGTTGTTGGTGGTGGTAATGGTACTGTTGGTGTTGCTGATGGTGGTACTGTTTATGCTGCTGGTGCTGCTGCTGATGTTTGTAACCTTTGCACCATATTCTCCAAAGCCACTACCCGAGCACGAAGCTCGTTGACTTCTTCTATTACACCGGGATGATTGTCGGTTTGGACGAGCAGATAAATAAAATCTAGAATTTGGTGTAGTATGTAATCGTGACGAGATACTCTAGAAATAAGAGAGAAAATGGTGTTTCGGATAGGTTCGCCAGTAAGTGCTTCAGGTTCTTCGCCAAGAGGGCAATGTGGTGGATGGAAGGGATCACCTTCTTCTTGTCTCCAATGATTAAGGAGGCTACGAACCCATCCCCAATTCATCCAGAATAGATGATGACTAATTGGTTGATCCATTCCGGTTACACTGCTTTCGGAACTTAAGTGGGATTCCATTTCGGAATCCGAGGGACTTGAACTAATGACGAATTCCATTTCGTACGATTGAATAAAGAATTTTTCGATATGAAATGATTTTCCGGCTATCGGGTGGTATTCTAATTATATAGAGCAAAAGGTTTCGTAGATTACGGAGGAATTTACGGAATATGTCAGGCAAAGTTTACAGTAACAGATACGCTAAGATATGAATTAGCAGATATGCTAAGATATAAATTTTGTCTATACACTATTTATGCAATCAATGCAATAAGATGTGTCTAGACTAAGAATGATAAGCAGGTAATTTTCGACAAAAATGATGAGCAAAACTTTTGACATGCAGACACGGTCGAAGTCCAGACTCACTAATGCATCCTAACGACTATCAGTTAGACACACTAATGCAGACCTGGTTCGCTAAGACCATCGCTCTGATACCAACTGAAAGGACCCGTTTATATTCATTATAAACGATTCACAATAGTTGATTACATCGCGAGGTATTTGACCTCTATATGATACATTTTACAAACATTGCATTCGTTTTTAAAAGACAAACTTTCTTTACAACGAAAGTTGACGGTATGCACACCATTTCATAATACATCCAACTATAATTGGCTTAATAATAATCTTGATGAACTCAATGACTCGAACGCAACGTCTTTCAAAATATGCCATGAATGACTCCAAGTAATATCTTTAAAATGAGCTAATGCACAGCGGAAGATTTCTTTAATATCTGAGAATAAACATGCTTTAAAGTGTCAACCAAAAGGTTGGTGAGTTCATAGGTTTATCATAACAATCATTTCAATATATTAATAGACCACAAGATTTCCGTTTATAAATATATGTACACTCGCAAGTGTATAAAAGTATTCTATAAGTTGTAGGCACCCGGTAACAAGCCTTAACGTTCATGTTTTACCCTCTGAAAGTACACCGAATCAGGTGTGTTATATAAACCTCGAAGTACTAAAGCATCCCATAGTCAGGATGGGGTTTGTCAGGCCCAATAGATCTATCTTTAGGATTCGCGCCTACCGTACATAGACAAGTAGTTTAATGTTACCAAGCTAAGGGTATATTTCTGGTTTAAACCCACGTAGAATTAGTTTTAGTACTTGTGCCTATTTTGTAAAACAGTTATAAAATACGCATGTATTCTCAGCCCAAAAAAATATATAATGCAAAAGCATTTAAAAAGGGAGCAAATGAAACTCACAATACTGTATTTCGTAGCAATTATGTATATGATGGCATTGAACAAGTGCAGGGTTTGTCTCAGATTCACGAACGTATCAATATTTTGATTCAATATTTCAGGAAAGTACGTAGACGCAACAAAAATGATAAACGTTAGGTTGACCTCACGAGCAATACCCTCGATCAATACCCATAACCTCCATAGCTATAACCCATAATCTCCTTAGCTCTTTCCCATTTGAAAACTTATTTTGAAATCGTCTGAGTATAACTCCGTCGTAGTATTTTATGTATACTAATAATATCTTGAAATAATACAAAGAAAATATATATATATGTAATTCGATTGAGAGTGTTTAGAGAAATATATTTTCAAGTTTCTATGAAATAATGAAACCTATTGAATTCTATTTATAATAGATTTTTGAATTATTAAAGTATGAATTATTAAAGTGAATTATTAAAGTATGAATTATTAAAGTGAATTATTAAAGTATGAATTATTAAAGTAAATTATTAAAGTGAATTATTAAAGTATGAATTATTAAAGTGAATTATTAAAGTATGAATTATTAAAGTAAATTATTAAAGTGAATTATTAAAGTAAATTATTAAAGTGAATTATTAAAGTATGAATTATTAAAGTGAATTATTAAAGTATGAATTATTAAAGTATGAATTACTAAATTGAATTATTAAAGTATGAATTATTAAAGTTAAAGTAAAATAAAAGTAAAGTAAAGGTAAAGTTAAAGTATAGTAAAAGTATAAAACTATATACGTATAATACGCGTATAAATATATATAATATTAATTTAAATCGTTATATATATTTAATAAAATAAAATATAAATATCGTTATCTTTATCATACTGGTTAAGTAATGAGTTGTCAAAAGTAGTTCTAGATATTTATAAAAGATATATACGTTTTAATAATAAAGTTCTTTTTAAACTGAAAACGTTTTTTGTACTTTTGAAACTAAATCAAATAAATATGATAATTTTGTTTTCCAAAACTAAATATATTTAAGAATCATTTTGTTAAAAGGTTAAAATAATGGAAATCGTTATATCACAAAACATTTTAGAAAAGTAGAATTATATATATTCATAATAGGTTTCAAGTTTTTAAATTACAGTCTGTTGGTGAAGTATGGGATAAAGTCCAAAGGTTAAACAAACGTATGAAATCATCTTAATGAAAAATGTCGAGTTACTTAACTTGTCGATATCCAACATCTAAGTTATTTACACTCCACGTTCTTATTTTCATATTAAATAAAATAAAAGTTAACATATTTATATTTATCTTATCAAGGTCACGAGGAAAATATTATAAAACATGCCTTGGAAATTAAACAGGAATTTCTACTAACCCTTGTCTAGTTCCCGTTAATTGACACATTTGTTCTTATTTATAAATCACTTTACCATTTTCCTAATGTTGTCAAAAAGAATAGATTTCTTAAATCACAGTGAACCTCATAACATAGACCCGTAATCATATCATAATGTATCTGATAATTCAATCATTTGATATTATCTCTTAATTATGTCGATAAATATATCGAAACAAATACATTCATGTAAAGTATCATATATCTAATACTTTGTTAATGTTTTCAGTTAATATTATATATTATATATACATATCTATATACTCATAATTGTTCGTGAATCGTCGAACACGGTCAAAGGGTAATTGATTACATGAATGTAGTTCTAAACTTTTTAAGATTCAACATTACAAATTATGCTTATCGTGTCGGATACATATAAAGGTTAAGTTTAAATTTGGTCAGAAATTTCCGGGTCGTCATAAAAACACCCCAAACTGCGAGACTAGTTCTCCGAAATTGGAAAAATGCCGATGAAGCAGTAAAAACTGTAAACGACCTTAACAGTCAAAAGTTTGATGATAAAGAATAGTATGGTGGTAAAGCTAAGAAAAAGAGAAGGTTTGGAACTCGAAAATGGATTGAGCATACCATGAAGGAGGCTGTGGACAAATCACAAAGACTAAACCTACCTTCAAAGAATCCAAATGATTCAGTGTCTGCTGAAGTCAATAACGAATACCTTGCTCCTGACTCTAAACCTTTATGAACAAATCTTCTTCATCATCCTTCGATATTAGAAATTCTAAGATATCATCATATCTTTCATTATAAATATCTTCGATATTTCTGAAGATATCTTCATAACAATTATTATCCGAAATTATTAATCTCTTCGCGTTATCTGTGTTACATCATAAAAGAAACTGTTTAGTTTCTGAAATTCTGAAAAAATTCGAATTTAAAATATGAATGTTTTGAAGTAGTGTTGGGAACTGAAGCATAAATTAGTATAATATAATGACACTTGATGAACGTGATTATATTACAGTAAGTCATGCTGAGTTTCTAATGGAACGTGATAAAGATTCACAGATCATACCCTCATCATGAACCATTTTACATAATTCTTTCATTCTATATAATCTCTAAACATATTAAGAAAATATTTTTCTTGATGATTCGGTCTTTTCCAGATATTCTGGTAATTTGACAAATCAAATCGTGCTATTACCTTTCCTTTCTACTTTGTATATTATGATCATTCAAAACTTCATACCTACGAATTCTAGACCATTATCCGCTTGACTTAAGGTCGGGAAGAGAAAACAAAAGCATGAAGCTCCTAAATATAATGGATAATATAAAGCCCAATAACAACCCCAAAATTTACAAACCGTGTATATCAATGCGTATCGCAATATAAAGACACGGGAGAATGAAAAACACTATAACCCCAAGGTAATAATAGAAGAAAATAATCTCCTCTGGTGGCAGATGAAAAAGAAGAATGAGTGATACGACAGCCAAGAAAATATCAAGAATCATAACTGGATTAAGCATTTTCACAATCTATTAGGATGTATGAAATAAGGAAGAAGATGTAGGAGTAATGAAAATAATGAAACAGAAGAGGTCAATTTATAGCGAAATATCAGACATAGCAATCTAGGCAGATTACGCATTTAATCAAAGGAAATCATAATTTCCTTAAATTTCGAAGAATCAAATCTTATTTAGATTATAAAGATTTTCTATTCCTTAAATTACGGAAATCAATCGTTACTACGTCAAGAGTTAAAATGAAGCTCTATTCTTCATTTCACTCTATTACGATAACTTCCCTCATACGCTTCGAGTAATCGGATTGTTTTATCCATATTATTCAACGGTGATAAAATTCTATTTACCAACTCATATTCATCATAAAAACATTTTTATTGTTAGCCATGATGACCTGACTCAAATTTCGGGACAAAATTTCTTTAACGGGTAGGTACTGTGATGACCCGGAAAATTCTGACCAAATTTAAACTTAATGATTAACGTTTCCGACACGATAAGCAAAGTCTGTAAAAACTGAATCTCAATATTTTTGAACTACTTTCATATGTTCAATTACACATCGACTGTTCTCGACGATTCGCGAACAATTATATGTAAATAGATACATATATACACTATAACTTGAAAACGTAACAATGTACTAATTGTATGATACCGTACATTAAACTTATTGGTTTAATTATCTATTTGAATAGATATGATAAGTTGGAATAGTAATTGTATGAATAACTTGCGATGTGTAGTTAAAACGTGTTTATAAATATTGAATATTTATTAACTTGGTCATAAAATGTTTTGATTTAAAACAATTTTATTAAATATACTTTGATAGATAACGAGACGATGATTTATAGAAGTAAATGACCAAAACACTCAAATGTATAAGTTATATTTCGAGTGATATAGTTTATGGATAATTTAAGTCTATATTTTGTCAAAGGTACGAGTCACGAAACGTAAAGTGCTAGTTTTTTAAGCGTACGAAAATGCATTCGAGAAACAGGAACCGGTACATGAGTCGAGTGATAACGTATGAGTCATCGGAATAAAAATTACAAATCAACTGTGCACGTGAATATTATATAATATATAATTAATTATATAAATATAATATATTATATATATTATATTTAAATACATCGATAAGCAAGAAAACAGAACGATGGGTGCTAAATGCCCTACAACCCATGCGATCGCATGGCAGGGGATTTCAGGAATTGCCTATAAAAGCTCGATCATTTCTGGCTTATAACACACACATATACTTCCTCCGTATGCATTATTATTTATATTATAATTATTATTATTATTATTATTATTATTATTATTATTATTATTATTATTATTATTATTATTAAGATTAATATTATTATTATTAATCTTATTATTATTAGTAGTATTATACATAAAATACTACGACGAGGTTATTGTGATGACCCGGAAATTTCCGATCAAATTTAAACTTTAATCTTTATATATTTCCGACACGATAAGCAAAAATCTGTAATTTTGAGTCTTGAAAGTTTTGAAATCTATATTCATGTAATCAATTGCCCTTTGACTAATCCCGACAATTCACGAACAATTGTTAAAAATAAATAAATAAATAAATATATATATATATATATATATATATATATATATATATATATATATATATATATATATATATATATATTAAATTGGATTGACAAAATATAAATTAATCATTGGAAATCATCATGTAAAAATAAAATACAAGATAAGAAATTTGTTATTAAAATAAATCTATGTGTAGATATATATAAATTTTATACAAAATTATTAGATGTATATTGAGATATATAAAAATTATAGATATTATGTAATTATTCAATATTATAAATAATATGAAATATTAATATATTAGATATAATCACAAATTAAGGATATAGTATCATAATATTTTTTATTACCTTCATTATTATTAATAATACTAATATCAATACTAGTATGAATTATGTTATTATTATTATTGTGATTAATAAATGTTAATAGTTTTAAGGTTATTATAATAAAGATTTTTAGTATAAATATTTTATGAGAAAGATTGAAATTACAAATTTGTTATGATTTAAATAATTTGTTGGTTATTATTATCTTTAAGATTATAATTCTTATTATTATGCTTATCATTATTATTAGTAAATATTATAAATATTAGTATGTTAAAAATAAACATGAAATTGATATACATAAATATTATTATCAATATTAATAAAATTAATATTATCATTGTTAATATTAGTATTCTTATCTTTATTAAAAATAAATGATATACTTAAAATTTATAATAGATTTATGTTGTTAAATAATATTACCAAAGTTAATATGTTATATACAGATATATCTACAGATATACATCAGATCAGTTATATAACAATATACAAATACATACAGAATACTCATACATATACAGATATATAAATATAAATATATATACACCATATATGTACCGAAACACAGATTAGAAAAAGGATTCAGTTTGCAGTCGTTGTCATGCTATCAGAAATTTTGTTGCTGTCAAAACCCAGTACAAATTGATTCCAAACAAGCACTAGATAACAAAATCAGTTAGTAATTCGTACGCTCTTTTCATTTCTTTAATCCATTCTTCTGTTTCTGATTGCAAACGAATCGAACCAATTAAGCTACCAAACAAACGTAAATTTAGGTACATTAGCTGTAAATAAATCTGTTAATATATAGATATTATCATACATGTACAATTCTAATCAAAACAGCAAAACTAAAGTTCAATTTTTTTTAACAACCCATCTCCATCTAAGTTCTCTAATTCAATCAACTCTTTCTCCTTGCTCTTGTACAAGTATTCGACAACCACCCTCGGTCACCCCATCTAGATATTACGGGCAACTCCAAGTTCTCACCTCACAACCAAAGCCACCCTCATCCATCACCTTGAACAACCGTGATCACCAACAACAACTATTCGGTTTCCACCCTACTATTATTCTATTTGATCACCATATTATTTTTTTCTTGTTTCGGGTTACTTGATCCAAGAACTATGACCACCATTACAACTAAAACCCACCACCACTTTCGTCACCCTACGATTTTGTTTTCATCATATCTATCCTCCACACACCACCACCATGAACAACCTTACTATCTTTATCCTTCTTTCTCCCTAAATTTTTCTTCGTGCCCAAATAATCACCTTCACATCACCATGGATTTCTGTTTATGGCTGCAACTATCTTTTTGTTCTGATCATGATCGAACCACCATCTATCCTATCTCTCTCTCTCCTTGAACCACAAACACCACTCATTTGCTTGTATATGTCTATGTTAACGCAAAAATATATATGTATAAATAAAAGAAACCGCCTCGAATTCTAGTATATACCTGTCTCAATCTCAACCTACCCAAAATATAACTTTCGATTATTTATCTGCTTGTGGGTCATCAAACTAATGAATGTGTGCTGTATTTATCCATTAGTGGAAGAACCATAGACCCCACCCATTTAATTCTGTCAACCAATCCATATTGCGAGCTAGAAATTTGATCTTATGGAATTAGATAAATCGATGGGCTTTTATATCGTTTGGGCTAATAGTAGGCTACTTAGAGTTTTAATTGGACTTATATGTTGGGCCTTTTGATTTGGATCTGTATCCTGAACCCTTCTCCTGAAGCTGCTACCATTATGTTTGATTTTTTTTTATCTCGGTTTAACTTTAACGAATGAGATGAAGCAGTAAGGGACAAGAAGATGACAATTTGATAAAGATTATATCGATTCTGAAATCATGATGTTGCTGTTTATTAGACAACGAATGGTGTAGATTAAAATTAAGATATGATTTGATTATGATTATAATGGTGATCGAGATAAGTGATGGTATAAATTAGGATATGGACAATAAAATAGATAATAGAATTGATGATGAAAATTAAGTGATAATCATGACTATGATATGCGTATGATGAAGAGATGATGATGATAGTTAGGGTATGATGATGAGAAAAGGTTTTGAAATTTAAAGAAGAAGGGAGAACAGGGAACGGGTTTTATTTATTTGGGTTACAAATAAATCAGAAAAACAGAAATGGATTGAATGGTTAAGGTGTTTGTGTGAGAGCGGGAGGTCACGGGTTCGAATCCCGTCTAGGGCATTTCTTTTTTAGTGAAGCTTTCAAAGGGTATAATCATTTAACTTTCATTCTATTATTATTATTGTTATTATTATTATTATTATTATTATTATTATTATTATTATTATTATTATTATTATTATTATTGTTGTTATTATTATTATGATTATTATCATTATATTATTATAAGTACTATAATCATAATTTAAAACTTATTAGTATTATCATTACTAATATTATTATTGTTAGAATTATTATTACTGTTATTATTACTAGTATTATAATTATTACCATTATTATAATAATTAGTATTATTATATTAATCGTTATTGTTATTAGGTATTATTATCAATATTATGGTTAATATTATTAAAGATTATCTTTATCATTTTATTATTAGTATTATCATCATTAATAAAATTATTATTATTATTAGTAAATCCTTATTTTCAAAACGATTATTTTAACGAATAACTATATATAACATATAATCAAAGATATAATATAAATATACGTTTTAAATAGAATCTAGTATAAATTCTATATAACTACGAATATATAAATACTATATATTAATAAATGAAATTATGTGATTTTCATTATATGTTTTAATAGATATACAAATGATATAGGTTCGTGAATCCGAGGCCAACCTTAAACTTGTTCAATGATGTTATATGTATTTTTACTACGAAATACAGTATGGTGAGTTTCATTTGATCCCTTTTACTCTTTACATTTTTGGGACTGAGAATACATGCGCTGTTTTTACAACTGCTTTATTAAATGCTTTTGAAATATATTTTGAACTGCGAATACATGAAATGCTTTTATAAATATTTGACGAGATAGACACAAGCAAAACATTCCTCGAATAAATTATTATACAGACAGAAGTTCTGCGGATTATTGTTGAATTATGTGGACATGATAATTGCCACCGTTGAATTATGTGGACATGATAATTGCCACCATTGAATTATGTGGACATGATAATTGCCACTAATTGATATGATTGTTATATATCGAGAGAATGATTTTATACACAGGTTATGTGTATATTATTTTTTGTGCACAAGATATGTGTACGGTTACTATGATTTATGAAAATGGTTTCGTACACGAGAAAGATGTACTGTATTTAAAAGATATAGCATGTACATTACAGGTGGGTATAGGATTCGGGCCCATTTGTACCATGCAACATTTAAATTTTGTGGTCTATCAAAATGATGAATTTTATTGTTTAAGATAAACTTATGAACTCACCAACCTTTTGGTTGACACTTGAAAGCATGTTTATTCTCAGGTATGAAAGAAATCTTCTGCTGTGCATTTGCTCATTTTAAGGACATTACTTGGAGTCGATCATCGCTCTGGAATCAAATGTTGATGACTTCGTCCAGTTGGATTAGGACAGGGCATTTCAGTTGGTATCAGAGCGGTGGTCTTAGCGAACCAGGTCTGCATTAGTGTGTCTAACAGGTAGTTGTTAAGATGCATTAGTGAGTCTGCATTAGTGTGTCTAACATGTAGTTGTTAGGATGCATTAGTGAGTCTGCATTAGTGTGTCTAACAATTAGCTGTTAGGATGTATTAGTGAAGTCTGGACTTCGACCTAGTAATTGTTAGGTTATATTAATGAGTCTGGACTTGAACCTGGTCTGCATGTCAAAAGTTTTTGCTTACCACCAATTGTCGAAAATTACCTGCTTATCATTCTTAGTCTAGACACATCTTATTGCATTGATTGCATGAATAGTGTATAGACAAATTCATATCTTAGCGAATCTGCTAATTCATATCTTAGCGTATCTGTTACTGTAGACTTTATCTGATATGTTTCCTTAATTCCCTTCATAATCTACGGGATCTTCTCTGCCATGTATAGGTATTCTATGTAATTAGAATATCATCCGATATCCGAAAATCATTTCATATCGAAAAATCCTTTATTCAATCGTACGCAATGGAACTCACCACTAGTTCAAGTCCCTCGGATTCTGATATAGAATCCCACTCCAGCTCCGAAAGCAGCGTCACCAGAATGAATCAATCAATCAACCATCCCCAATTCATCTGATGGGTTCGTAATATACTAAATCATTGGAGACAAGAAGAAGGTGATCCCATCCATCCACCACAATCACCTCTTGGCGTTGAACCTGAAGCATTTACTGGCGAACCTGTTTGAGACACCATTTTCACCCTCATTACCCGAATATCTAGCCATGATTATATACTATCTCAATTTCAAAACCCTATTCACCTGCTTGTTCCAACCGCCAGTCATCTCGGAGTAATCAAAGAAGTCAACAAGCTTCGTACCCGAGTTGTAGCTTTGAAAAATATGGTGCAAAATGTACCAGCTTCAGCAACATTACTGGCATCAACAGCACCACCAACAATAACATCCACATCTCAAACCCCAATTTCACAATCTGTTCCACGAACATCAACATCATACGCACCATGGATACCAAGGAGTACCAACAGCAATGAACAATGAAGTATTGATCCATAACTTCATTAATATTCTGCGAAGAATATGTGGATCCTAATAATTAACGATGAAGTATTGATCCATAACTTCATCAATATTCTGCGAAGAATATGTGGATCCTAATAGTTTTAGAGATTACTTATTCTAGCTCAAATCGAAAATCAAATGAGTCTAATAATATATTGACTCATTTAATCCATGATTACGCCTGAAAAGAATATACATGTATATATATTTTCATAAAGATTGTGATTAAAAATTCTTTCGTACAAACTGTTAATGGTAAAATTATTTTAACGGGTAGGTAATACCCGAGGAATATTTAGATTTCACATTAATAAGTTACACTGTGCATTCTTCGAATCTGATTCAACAGTTATTTACTATCCTACTTACATTCACACATATACGTATCCGTTCACCAAAGAACAACTATTTTCATTCAAGTTCAAGTTCAAGTTCATATTCGGATTTTGACCGATCAGAATCCAAGTCAAGATTTGACAAGTGGCATAATGAAAAAAAAAAAAAAAATTTGACGGAATAAAATTTGGTAGAAACAAACAAATTAACTATGAGAAATTTTGTTAAGAATCCACGCTAACAAAATCCTAGCTAACTGTGGACTAATCAACTGAGGACTACCAACAGTGGACAATTAAAATGAATTAAAATATTGATTATAACATATGAAACTAAACAATTCTTCAAGTTTGTCACTTGATTTCCATCTTAAACCTCATTTGTATCTTGACGATTACTACCTGCGTTCAAACCTTTCATGATTCTTGGAAACACTTCAATCGAGAGGATGAACCAACCGCACTTCATCTACGGAAGAAAAGATTGATGCGTATAGTTATGCACCGAAAAACTCTCGAAAACTGGGTAAACGTTTAACGCGAGCTGTGCTAATTTCCTTTAGCGTTATTATTACCGAAAATAACTTTTCAATCTCTTTTCAAATTAACCAATTTTGTCACAGCTCCAGCAAGGCAACTTTGACTTTTCGTTCGAAACAACCTTATTATAACTTTGATATATATGTGTGCTCTCTTATTGTTACCGGGGAACCTTTCATATTCTACCATATTACCATCAGCGTTTAATCACCTAAAAACACAATTCTCCTGAAACTACCTCGGATTGATAACCGATGATTCATATATCGTAGCATTAAATGCAGAGGAAATAGAAAAATGGTAGATAATCTAAACGGTCAAAAGTTTGATGATAAAGAAAGGAGTGTTAGGAACGCTCGATAGAAAATTTGGTACTGAAAAATAGATTGAGCGAACTATGAAGGAGACCAAGGACAAAGACAAGGACCAAACCCTATATTCAAAGAATCCAGGTAATTCTGGATCAGATGAAATCTTTAGAGAATATCCAGCTTCGAAGTCATGTTAAAATCTTGCGGAAAATCTTTCTTTATCAACCATCGAACTTAGAAACCCCAAAGTATCATCATAAATATCCTCAATATTTCTGAAGATATCTTCATAAATATTCTCGTCCGATATTAATTATCTCTCCACGCTATCCGAATTATATCATAAAAGGAAACTGTTTTAGTTTCTATATTCTGCGAACCTTCGAGTTTAAAATATGAATGTTTTTGAAGTAGTGTTGGGAACTGATTCATGAGTTAGTATAATATAATGACACTTGATCAACGTAATTATATTACAGTAATTCATGCTAAGTTTCTAATGGAACGTGATGATTCACAGAACATACCGTCATCATGTGCCATTTACACGACTCTTGCATTCTACTCAATCTCTTAACATATTAAGAACATATCTTCTTGATAATTCTATCTTTCCGAATATTTTAGTAATTTACCAAATCAAGTTCGTGCCGTTACAAATTTCTTCTTAGAGCATTAACTATGTTCATTTCAAAATCCATACCTACGAAATCTGGACCATTATTCACTTGACTTAAAGTCGGGAAGAGGAGACAAAAGTATGGAACTCTTGAATATAAAAGAAAATATAAAGCTTGACAACAACACATAAATTACAAACCGTGCATATCAATACGTATTGCCACGTAAAGGCACGGGAGAAGTAAAAACACTATAACCCCAAGGTAATAGTAAAAATAAATAAAATCCTCCGGTGGTAGATGAAAGAGAAGAATGACAGATATGAAAGTTAAGAGTATATCAAGGATCAGAATGGGATGGAGCATATCGACGAATATTTTAAAGTATGAATCAAGGGAGAAAGAATAGAAAGTGTGAGTTGAAAGGAAACGAAGGGGGGTGGGTTTATAGTGAAATATCCGACAGAGAAATCGTAACAGATTATTGCATTTAATCAAAGGAGATCCTGATTTCCTTAATCGTCGAAGAACCAAATCTTATTACAAAGATTTTCTTTAAATCCCATGAATTCCGGAAATCAATCATAACTACGTCATCGGTTAGAGCGAATATACACTTACTCATTTCACTCTTTTGCGATAGCCTCACTTATACTCTTCGCGTAATCAAATTGTTTTATCTATATTACTCAATGATGATAAAACTCTATTATCAACTCATATTCGTCATGAAAACATTTTTATAGTTAGCCATGACGACCTCACTCAAATTTTGGGACGAAATTTCTTTTAACGGGTAGGTACTGTGATGATCCGGAAATTTCTGATCAAATTTAAACTTTAATCTTTATATATTTCCGACACGATAAGCAAAAATCTGTAATGTTGAGTCTTGAAAGTTTTGAAATCTATATTCATGTAATCAATTGCCCTTTGACTAATCCCGACAATTCACGAACAATTGTTAAATATATATATATATATATATATATATATATATATATATATATATATATATATATATATATATATATATATATATATATATATATATATATAAATATAAGTGTATATATATATATATTAAATTGGATTGACAAAATATAAATTAATCATTGGAAATCATCATGTAAAAATAAAATACAAGATAAGAAATTTGTTATTAAAATAAATCTATGTGTAGATATATATAAATTTTATACAAAATTATTAGATGTATATTGAGATATATAAAAATTATAGATATTATGTAATTATTCAATATTATAAATAATAAGAAATATTAATATATTAGATATAATCACAAATTAAGGATATAGTATCATAATATTTTTTATTACCTTCATTATTATTAATAATACTAATATCAATACTAGTATGAATTATGTTATTATTATTATTATAATTTTGATTAATAAATGTTAATAGTTTTAAGGTTATTATAATAAAGATTTTTAGTATAAATATTTTATGAGAAAGATTGAAATTACAAATTTGTTATGATTTAAATAATTTGTTGGTTATTATTATCTTTAAGATTATAATTCTTATTATTATGCTTATCATTATTATTAGTAAATATTATAAATATTAGTATGTTAAAAATAAACATGAAATTGATATACATAAATATTATTATCAATATTAATAAAATTAATATTATTATTGTTAATATTAGTATTCTTATCTTTATTAAAAATAAATGATATACTTAAAATTTATAATAGATTTATGTTGTTAAATAATATTACCAAAGTTAATATGTTATATACAGATATATCTACAGATATACATCAGATCAGTTATATAACAATATACAAATACGTACAGAATACCCATACATATACAGGTATATAAATATAAATATATATACACCATATATGTACCTAAACACAGATTAGAAAAAGGATTCAGTTTGCAGTCGTTGTCATGCTATCAGAAATTTTGTTGCTGTCAAAACCCAGTACAAATTGATTCCAAACAAGCACTAGATAACAAAATCAGTTAGTAATTCGTACGCTCGATTCATTTCTTTAATCCATTCTTCTGTTTCTGATTGCAAACGAATCGAACCAATTAAGCTACCAAACAAACGTAAATTTAGGTACATTAGCTGTAAATAAATCTGTTAATATATAGATATTATCATACATGTACAATTCTAATCAAAACAGCAAAACTAAAGTTCAATTTTTTTTAACAACCCATCTCCATCTAAGTTCTCTAATTCAATCAACTCTTTCTCCTTGCTCTTGTACAAGTATTCGACAACCACTCTCGTCACCCCATCTAGATATTACGTGCAACTCCAAGTTCTCACCTCACAACCAAAGCCACCCTCATCCATCACCTTGAACAACCGTGATCACCAACAACAACTATTCGGTTTCCACCCTACTATTATTCTATTTGATCACCATATTTTTTTTTCTTGTTTCGGGTTACTTGATCCAAGAACTATGACCACCATTACAACTAAAACCCACCACCACTTTCGTCACCCTACGGTTTTGTTTTCATCATATCTATCCTCCACACACCACCACCATGAACAACCTTACTATCTTTATCCTTCTCTCTCTCTAAATTTTTCTTCGTGCCCAAATAATCACCTTCACATCACCATGGATTTTTATTTACGGCTGCAACTATCTTTTTGTTCTGATCATGATCGAACCACCATCTATCCTATCTCTCTCTCCTTGAACCACAAACACCACTCATTTGCTTGTATATGTCTATGTTAATGCAAAAATATATATGTATAAATAAAAGAAACCGCCTCGGATTCTAGTATATACCTGTCTCAATCTCAACCTACCCAAAATATAACTTTCGATTATTTATCTGCTTGTGGGTCATCAAACTAATGAATGTGTGCTGTATTTATCCATTAGTGGAAGAACCATAGACCCCACCCATTTAATTATGTCAACCAATCCATATTGCGAGCTAGAAATTTGATCTTATGGAATTAGATAAATCGATGGGCTTTTATATCGTTTGGGCTAATAGTAGGCTACTTAGAGTTTTAATTGGACTTATATGTTGGGCCTTTTGATTTGGATCTGTATCCTGAACCCTTCTCCTGAAGCTGCTACCATTATGTTTGATTTTCTTTTTATCTCGGTTTAACTTTAACGAATGAGATGAAGCAGTAAAGGACAAGAAGATGACGATTTGATAAAGATTATATCGATTCTGAAATCATGCTGTTGCTGTTTATTAGACAACGAATGGTGTAGATTAAAATTAAGATATGATTTGATTATGATTGTAATGGTGATCGAGATAAGTGATGGTATAAATTAGGATATAGACAATAAAATAGATAATAGAATTGATGATGAAAATTAAGTGATAATCATGACTATGATATGCGTATGATGAAGAGATGATGATGATAGTTAGGGTATGATGATGAGAAAAGGTTTTGAAATTTAAAGAAGAAGGGAGAACAGGAAACGGGTTTTATTTATTTGGGTTACAAATAAATCAGAAAAACAGAAATGGATTGAATGGTTAAGGTGTTTGTGTGAGAGCGGGAGGTCGCGGGTTCGAATCCCGTCTAGGGCATTTCTTTTTTAGTGAAGCTTTCAAAGGGTATAATCATTTAACTTTCATTCTATTATTATTATTATTGTTGTTATTATTATTATTATTATTATTATTATTATTATTATTATTATTATTATTATTATTATTATTATTATTATTATTATTATTATTATTATTATTATTATTATGATTATTATTATTATTATTATTATGATTATTATCATTATATTATTATAAGTACTATAATCATAATTTAAAACTTATTAGTATTATCATTACTAATATTATTATTGTTAGAATTATTATTACTGTTATTATTACTAGTATTATAATTATTACCATTATTATCATAATTAGTATTATTATATTAATCGTTATTGTTATTAGGTATTATTATCAATATTATGGTTAATATTATTAAAGATTATCTTTATTATTTTATTATTAGTATTATCATCATTAATAAAATTATTATTATTATTAGTAAATCCTTATTTTCAAAACGATTATTTTAACGAATAACTATATATAACATATAATCAAAGATATAATATAAATATACGTTTTAAATAGAATCTAGTATAAATTCTATATAACTACAAATATATAAATACTATATATTAATAAATGAAATTATGTGATTTCCATTATATGTTTTAATAGATATACAAATGATATAGGTTCGTGAATCCGTGGCAAACCTTACACTTGTTCAATGATGTTATATGTATTTTTACTACGAAATACAGTATGGTGAGTTTCATTTGATCCCTTTTACTCTTTACATTTTTGGGACTGAGAATACATGCGCTGTTTTTACAACTGCTTTATTAAATGCTTTTGAAATATATTTTGAACTGCGAATACATGAAATGCTTTTATAAATGTTTGACGAGATAGACACAAGCAAAACATTCCTCGAATGAATTATTATGCAGACAGAAGTTCTGCGGATTATTGTTGAATTATGTGGACATGATAATTGCCACCGTTGAATTATGTGGACATGATAATTGCCACCATTGAATTATGTGGACATGATAATTGCCACCATTGAATTATGTGAACATGATAATTGCCACTAATTGATATGATTGTTATATATCGAGAGAATGATTTTATACACAGGTTATGTGTATATTATTTTTTGTGCACAAGATATGTGTACAGTTACTATGATTTATGAAAATGGTTTCGTACACGAGAAAGATGTACTGTATTTAAAAGATATAGCATGTACATTACAGGTGGGTATAGGATTCTGGCCCATTTGTACCATGCAACATTTAAATTTTGTGGTCTATCAAAATGATGAATTTTATTGTTTAAGATAAACTTATGAACTCATCAACCTTTTGGTTGACGCTTGAAAGCATGTTTATTCTCAGGTATGAAAGAAATCTTCTGTTGTGCATTTGCTCATTTTAAGAACATTACTTGGAGTCGATCATCGCTCTGGAATCAAATGTTGATGACTTTGTCCAGTTGGATTAGGACGGGGCATTTCAGTTATGAGCGTGTCACTTTCAAAATGGGTTTTCAAACGGGATAGAGCTAAGAAAACTATGAGTTATAGCTATGGAGGTTATGGGTAATGTTCGTAGGTATTATTTGGAAGTCAAACTTAGTGTTTATCATCTCTGTTGCGTCTACGTACTTTCCTGCAATATTGAATCACAATATGGATACGTGAGCATTCATATCTTATCTTTTATATATTAATAGTGTATATATGTCTAGCGCTCGAGTATATATATTTATGCATGTTTGTATGCTAAATTTCATTGTTAAACAGTTTATGATGAATCACGAATTTAATACATATATTACTGATAAAAGGTATATGATATGCATGTTTTTGGAAAGCTGGCGAAAAATCAATAACTTTTCATTTAGAAATCGCGTAATTTCGATGAACGAATTAAAAGATATGATCAACTGAATTATGATTGATGTTAATTGAATTGCCTTTGAATCTGCAATTAAGATTTAAACAACTTGTTTGTAAGATTGATAAATTGGATTTTTTTTTTTAAATATTACCAGCCGAGTAAATGAATTCTTATATAAGGCACGTCTCGTTTTGTTGAACAATTGTCAAAATTGACTGTTTTATCATATTTTAAAGCCTTATGAAAACTATAGTCTAATTTTACAAGAATTGGGAAACTATGTGAAATGTTAAAATGTTTCGATTGCCATGATCATTCAACTATAGTATTGAGTCAGATTGACTTTTTGAAACGACTTTTGATAACTTTTGTATGTCGGTCTCGAGCATTAGGATTGTGATACACTATGACCTGACCTAGCTTGATAGACATTTATTGACCAACATATGTTCTCTAGGTTGAGATCTACGGTTATTTGGTATTCCGAGTTTCGATCACATTTCGGTGAACGACTTTATGTGCTGCTAAGGTGAGTTTCATTTGCTCCCTTTTTAATTGCTTTTGCAATCTATATTTTTGGGCTGAGAATACATACACTTTATTTTAAACGCAATGGATACAAGTACATACTAAATTCTACACCGAGTTTGAACCGAAAATCCCTTAGCTTTGGTAACTAGTAAATGCCGGTTATAAGAACTGGTGGTCGCGAGTAGTTATATATGGATCCATAGGGCTTGACATCTCCGTCTGTTCCAGGTATAGAAACCCTAGCCTGAACTATAAAACAGACATATGCTATTTGAGGTTAGTACACATTGGATTGCGTGTATTGTACATGTTGGTTGCATGTATGTTAAAACATGGGTACTTATTATAACGTTAAAGCTTAGTTACCAGGGTGCTCAATCTTGTAGAATATTTTGATAAACGTTTCTAAAAGAATCAACTGAAATCTTGTGATCCACCTTTATATACAGATTATGCGATACATTAAAACTATGAACTCACCAACCTTTGTGTTGACACTTGTTAGCATGTTTATTCTCAGGTTCCGTAGAAGTCTTCCGCTGTTTGCTTATATGTTATACAAGATATGTGCATGGAGTCATACATGCTTTATTCGAGAAAACGTTGCATTCACAAATCATCACCATCTAGCTTATTTTGACTGCATTGTCAACAGAAGTATTATTGTAAACTATTATATTACGGTGATTGTCTATATGTAGAAATCATCAGATATCGAAAACATTTGATTTAAATATTCATTTATGGTGTGCCTTTTTAAAAGAATGCAATGTTTACAAAACGTATCATATAGAGGTCAAATACCTCGCAATAAAATCGATGAATGACGTGTTCGTCCATATGGATTTGGAGCGATGTCACATCAACTCAATAGTCAACGACTGAACGTAATTAGTTTTTATGAGCAGTCAAGCAACTCTATATTTTATTAGCCCAGACATTATCTTCAAATATAAATTTCTTTTAAAAATTCAACTAATGAATTATAATATCTTACTATACAAATTATGAAAATAAAATTCGTTCTCACTTTCAACATTCTTTAACGGTTTATTTATCTTTTACAACTTTCATTAAATTTCAAACATATTTCTATTATTTAAAACATATTACTACAATAGTAAATGAAGGTTTATTAATGATACAAAGGAAACGATAAAAAATAAAAAATTGTGATCCATTTGTGAGCCGTTTTCTAAAGAGAAAATGAAACGAAAATAAAATAAAAGAATATAAAACGAATATAAAAGAAAATTTGAAATGATATGATATGAAATGAAACAAAAAGGGTGTACCTTATAAGCTCTTTTTCAGTTTTCTTTTCACTAAAAAGAAAGTGATAGAAACAAAAGAAATGAATGGAAATTAGAATTGTTTTTTGATAACATACTTTAGATTTAAAATAAACGGATTACAAATGAAAACTATAATATGTTATTATAACATACAGTACAATATTTATATTTATATTTTTTTTGCTATAATTTATAAATAAATCGACCCGCTAACTTAATATTCTATCTCCGATTCTGAACCATTAAAGACTAACAACTACATTTTGCTCGTTTTGCATGCGTTTTACACCAATGTTGGGTGGAGTTGATCCTCCCCGAAAGCAATGGTGTCTTTTAACAATGTGAAAAGATTGTGAAATTCACCTTATTTTACAAGTAAGTTCTTTATGCTCTCTTTGCTCGCTTCTTTTCGTAGCATAAAAGTCTTATAATTTTTTATTTTTTAATTACCATTTTAGTATTTGCCCATGGAAATGTTGAATGTATTTAGCAAAACTACACTATATTGTCGAATTTATAAGTATTTGGCGAAATAGTAGTTGAAATCTCATAAATGTGAACTCACTAAAAAGACAATATTAAAAAAACATGATAAATACTTATATAGAGGGTTCTTATGTGACTAGAGTTTGTTTTAAAAGATACTTCAACTGATTTCTTTTTCTAAAAGTTATTTTTAATATCTTAATAAATAAATATATTAAATATTATCTTAAGCTTACTTAAACTAAGTAAATTAACTACGTAAATTAAGGATGACAATTGACATTCGATCCGATGGATATCCGTTTGATCCGTTTAAAGCAGGTATAGATGATCTAAATGGATAATAGTGGATATGGATATTGATGTTTATCGGATCAGATATTGATGACAATTTGTAAAATATAGATAAACCTGATTTCAGCCGAAATTCTTAAATATATAAAGATAGAATATGCAAATATAAATTTATTAATCATAACTATTCTAAGTTATATATAATATTTCATTAACTATATATATATATATATATATATATATATAGTGAGAACATGATTTTTAAAATTGGTGAGAACATTTGTGAACCACTCATTTATTAACAAACAAAAGTTACATGAGTAATTTAAATTAATCTCTCCTAAAAAAGTGGCTTAAACACATTTCATATTAATAACCGTTAACACATTTAATTAATATATTTCAACATGATTCAACTTTTTTGAAAATCTCAAACAGTATTGGATAACACTTTGATTTCAATCAAAACTATTAAAGGATAAAGATGTATTTTTTTTATTAACATCCCTAAAAGATTTCATTTTTTTCATCTCAAATTTCTGTCAGTTACTATATTTCTTCAATCGTTTCATTCGTGCATCCAATGATTCTGCTAATATTAATTGTTGTTTTAAACAAAGGTTGCATCAGTTTAAAATGCAGGGATGAATACATACATATACCTTAACATCGATGCATGGAGTCATGGTGGAAAGAACTAGAGATACATACCAATATCTTTTCTTATTAAAAGGATGCATAGTACATATAAACGAATTTGAATACAATAATAAACAACTCAATGTATGCAAAATTTATAGGTGTCAACAAGGATGCATCATCAGTTCTTATTGGATGCTTACACTAATTCTTAACATGTATCCATTTATGTAATTTAGTTATGGAATTGAAGAAAGAATTAAGGTTGAGCAAAGATACGTGCATTTGCATCGTCTTATTCTTATTCGGTTAACTTATTTATCACATTAATTTATTTTCTTCCTATATTTAAGGCTTCAATTTAATTTATTTTCAAAAACTTGTGGCTGATATTTATTCTCACCAAAAATTAAGGTGAGAACATTCTCACATGATCACATTTCTATATATATATATATATATATATATATATATATATATATATATATATATATATATATATATATATATATATATATATATATATATATTTCTTTTACTTTTTTATTGTATTAAATTTATATTATTTCGATTTCTTAATAATGTAATACTTCTCTTTAATTGTAGTTTCGATCAGCGTAAATCTGAATATGATCATATTATAATATGTATGGTGTTTATGTTGTAATCAGTTATATATATGTATATATATACACATAAGTTGTGACGGACTAGTCAATTAGGTGATTAAGAATTTAAGAGCATAGATGTTATATACGTTATTACTTATTTTTAAGTAATAAATTATAACAAACTATAACTTTTAATAGTACAACAAGAACAACAAAATCCAATTCCACAAAAGTGGGGTATAAGGTAGGTAAGATATAGACAATCTTTACTCTATCCTAGAATAAAGAGAAATCATTTCTCCAACCAGAGCGAAACACCCCCAAAAGTAAATAAACTCTTCACTCTCAATGTTCTATGGATAGAGAGATTGCTTCCGAATGAACATCCGGCTAATGAGTAGGTTATATTAAAAAAAAAAAAAAAAAAAAAAAAAAAACGTGTGAGACCATAAAAATGGTAGAATCAAATTCCTATGGATTTTAAACTTTTCTGAAGTTCAATTTATGCTTTAAGAGATAGTCAAATCGCTAATAAATAGGCATTTTCTGTTGACTCTGAGTCATATAACTTTTAATAGTATTTAGTTGAAAAAAATATATAACTTAATAATTTAATGTATATTTCTTAATCAAACTAATCAATGTGATATAGATATTTTTTTTCGGCGAAAAGAGAATTATATTAAATAAACTTCATCAGAACAATGAAGATGACAAAAATTACAATGCGAGAGGCCTTTTGAGCTTAAAAGAATTGACAGAAATTGAAAGAAAACATATAACAAACTAATTAAACTCCTAAATTGGAAAGGCTAAAACCAACCATGTGTGGGATTAAGAGCCCACTCTAAAACCAGGCCCGCTGGATAGCTGACCGAAACTCCCAAAAAAAGAAGTCCACTTGAAAGCCCACATGAGACAAAAAAGCCCCATATTGGAAGTCCAACAAACTGGGCACAGAAGCCCAAGTAACAACAGAAGTAAGAACGAAGCGGCATTGAAATTGACGAGAGTTCATCCCCAATTGAAAAGACTAAACGTAATAAAATCTTGAGAGAAATTGGGAACAATAATCGAAGGATCGAATTGGAGCCTGACAAAGGCGAGGCAAGTGAAATCAATTTGATTAAAAGCTGAGAATTAGGCCGAATTGAAAAGAAAAAACAGAGAAAAGTGGTATGGAACGAATCAGACACTCGTGAAAAGCTGCTCGAAATCTCAAAGGAGTCACGAAATTGATTAATTTCTTCGAAAGCCAAGCTATTCAGAAGAAAATTGAAAATCTTTAATTCTTCTATGAACAAAATTACATTGATCCTAATTGAATGAGCTTGGAAAAGATACATGTTGAGACGAATCATGTACAACCTAGTGATTGATTCGCAGTTGTAACAAAGTAATCTCCACGAATAGGTATTTCAACAACCCAACTTTTGTTTTTAACAATTGTTTTCTTCAAACCGACACCCGGATTAGAAGAATGAAGGTTCGATATGGCAACTAGCGATTGAGAAGCTAAACAAAATATTATTGTTTTGATATTTTATTAGGCGTGCCTCGTTGTTTGGAAGGTTTAGAAGGCGTACTGTCAGGGGTCATGTTTTCCATAAAAACACCAAATTTATACATCTCTTCTTTATACGATAGTTTTGTTGAACCAAACTGTTGGTTTCTGTTATACCTGATATTGCAAGAAGATTGTCCAACAACATGGTTAATTTCGCTAGAGGTATCGAATATATCGGAGATATTGGGGACCTCATCGATCCAACTTGACTTCTTGCTTTTGCCACTGTTTTTTGGAGCCACAAGTGGTTGAAGAAAAACTTCTTTAGAACCTGACTGAAAGTTCCTGTTTTTAATTTCTTCACAAGATTTTCGGCAAGAGGAATTTAGGCATTGATCGTCTGTTGCAGGTTTGGGAACTTGATCATCTATGAGTTTGGAAGCGTAGGATTTTTTAGGATGGATAGGAGAGGAGTTTATTAGAACAGGAGTTTTTGTAGGAACATGGAGAGAAGATAAAGGGTTTATTGATGAAGATTTTTGGAGGGTAGGAAAGTCATTCTCTTTTAAATTAACAGGTGAAACATGGAATGTTTTGGGAACTGCTGCCGAAAGTGGTTGAACAAAGATGTTTATTTTGTCTCTGAAGAATCACTGTCACAAGATTTGAACAATGTTTTTTTGATCTCATCTGCAATACCAGAGGACCCACAACACTTATCTTTTTGGGATTGGACAGCCTTGGTTACCTTTTCTAAAGAGTTATGCACAACAACGGTAATATTTTTCTTTATAGGAGTTTGGAAATTCAAATTTTCCAAGATTTCTCCTTCCTTCGGCAACTGTTCCGATATCTTTTCCGGTGACTTATCAAACGTTTCATGACCGGAAAAAACATTTGGAGACTTTATTTTTAATTTCTCCTCAGCTTCCAAAAATACTTTTAGCCAAGAATTATATTCTACGATGGACTCAACGTCAACCATCTCCATTTCTTCATTGTAATTAATCTCTTCAACCCATAAATTGCAAGTTTCCAATTCGCCAATGTTGGCTGTAACCATCTTTTCGATTGGGCCCGGCTGTAAACTTCGATTAAAGCAAAGACTACATCCGCTCTTTTAAGATTATACGATACACTATTGATATGCACAACTCTGCCAAAGTGCTCAGCAACTACAATGGTACAATTAGGGCTACAATATTTAAATGGAATACCTGATATTGCCACTTTAGCGAAACGAGAGTACTTATTCAAACGTTGCACCATCTGGATTACGTCAATAAATTCCACCTCGTTCAAGGTTGGACCCATTGTCATTCTTTTGAAGCTATCTTCATCGGAACATTGAACGATGTAACCGAATAAACCCCACGCTGAAATTGCTTCAATAGCAATGAAACGACTTTTTAACCAAATAAAAAGTTTGGAGGCTGTGATTGGAGTTTTGTCTACGATTAATGCAGAAAGATGAAGTCGTTTGCAGGTATCAAAATTCTTTGAAAGGTTTATGGAAGGCAAATTAGCTGTGGTAGCAGTGGATTTAGGGTTAAGAGGACTAACATTGTTTTTAGGAAGAATTTCAACATTCAAATCCTTTTTTGCATATCCCACTGTAAGTTTTCTACCATTAATGAAAACGCCATTCATTGAGGTTAAAGCATTAGAGGCTTGGGAAATAGTTTCAAATTTAAGAAAAGCATATGAGCGATCCTTTTTCCATGAAATACCAAGAATCGATCCGAAAATTTTAAAGGAATTTTGAATGTTACTAAGATCAGTGAAACGGGATAAGTTGCCCAAAAAAATGGAAGATTTAACAGCAAATGAGGATTGATTTCTGTGTAGGTTTGGGATTGAACGATTGTTAGTTTGAGAATATGAGAAATTAGTGTTAATTGGGATGGAATTTGGGAAGGTTGGATGGAAGGGGTGAGAGAGTTTAGGAGCCATGAGATCAAAAATAGTGAATTACGTGAATGTTACTTGATCAGGATGTTTGGGAGGTCTTTAATGAATCACCATTAAAGAGTAGTGAATATGTTCGACCAATGAGTTTGTCATACTCTTTGAGACAAATGATCGAATAGTTGGTGTGCAACTCAAAAAAAGGGAAGTGTAAGCCATAAACAAAGGATGGGATCCATTTGGTGATTATCAAAGTCAAAGGAAAAATGATGAAGATGTAAACAAGAAAAGAGATGGAAGTTACAATGTGAATATGGATACATATAGACATAAATATGAATATGAATAAATAAATAATTATACATAAAAGTGTTATGTTTAATGAATATAGATGTGTGAATACGGATGTCAAAAAAATCTGTACCGATGAGAAAACTCGAGACCCAATATATTTGAGCCGGGTTTGGGTCGGGAAAATGGGTCTAGGGTCGAATATGAGGATAGTTTTTAATTTTTTCGCGAGTCTGGGTCCGGGGATGGTTTTATACACAATCCCAATTACCCGGCCCATATACCTGAAAAATACCGAATCCATATACCCTGCCCGTATACCCGATAATCCGACCCGTATACCTGATAATCCAACTCGTATACCAGAAAAAAAACTCGAATACCCGTGGAATAACCCATTTACCCAATAGTTCATAGGTAAATGGGGACCCAAATACCCGTGGGAACATCCGTTTACCCGCTAGTAGTAACTAAATGGTGACTTGACGGGTTCGGATCCGGATTTGGGACGAGTTTTTCTAATCGGGTTCAGTTTTGGGATTACCTAAACCCGACCCGATTGTGAATACGGTGTGATCTTATTCATATCTGATCTATCTATTAGTGAACTATATTAAGCTCCTGGTAAATAATCAAGTGGAAAGGGTCAAGTCACTGTAAGATGGAGAATACAGAATCAGCCATGGAAGCAACAAAACCACAAAACCAAAATCAAATAAGTGGGCAACACGGTAACCTAATAACAGCGTCCACCGATGAACACCTAACAGACATTTATCATCAAATCAGAACTTCAAAATCCCCTGTATACATCTTTACTATCACTTATGTTTTTCTTTTTTCATTAATTTGATATATAAAGTTCACTAATTTTTGCTTTTTTTGTCCATAATTTGACAATTGCAGGCTGTTATCAACTTTGGTGCATCTTGGTATGTCAACTCTACATCTTATTTTAAGATATATTCATGAAATTGAAATTTGTTCATTTTGGGATGATGATACTATACTTTGAATACAAGGTGTTCGATGAAATGCCTCAGTGAACTATGACTTTGCTATTTGCATCCTGGTGCTTGATTAACATGAATTTTAAGTCTGCACAGTGCAAATTCTGTAGGGTTTGTTTAAATACAAAGATGAATATTGGAGTAAAGAAATAGACATATCATATAAACATTTTAACTTAGAAGTTCATTATTAATGTTCATTGTCAATGTTTATATAATTATATCGTTGTGTTTTGTCATTTACAGGTGTCGTGCTTGTGCCGAGATCATGCCTTCGTTCAAGGAGTTAAGCAACAAGTTCCCGAAGCTTTCTTTTGTGTATGCGGATATTGATGAATGCCCAGAAACAACTCAACATATTCGGTACACACCTACGTTTCACTTCTATAGAGGCGGTGAAAGGGTTGATTGCATGTTTGGTGCTGGCGAAGAAAGGTTGCACGACCGTTTGTGGCTACATTCTTAAAGACATTGTCAAGTATGATCAATCTCATTTATTAACTTCACTAATGTTGGCATTTTCATGTTCTCTTGATCACTGTTGTAAAAATCCCTGATTACTCCTTTATAAGAACAAATCATTTTTAAGAACAAGACAATCCAATTTTACAAAATCTATTTATTTAATCGGTCAGCGTCGCTTAATGGGTCAAAATTAGATTTGTTGATCAAATTCAGATTTAGCCGGTCAAAGTCAAAATTGGTCAAAGTCAAAATTAGTCGAATTTAAACTAAAATTCAGAGTTTTTAAACAAATAAATGATTATGTTTATGTTTCTAGACAGTTATGTTATTATTATTTTATTTATTTATTTTTTTATGGTTGTATTTTCGAAATTTATTATTTGAATGTATAAAAAATTAAATCTGATTAATCTGTGATTAAATTAATCATCTAGTTGTCGATTACTCCCTTAAAAGTCCTAACCGAGTACTCCTTGAATAATTAGTTTTGCAACCTTGCTCATGACATATATATCACAAAAAATACTAATAAAAACACTCTCTCAATTGTTACATTAGATATCGACTTTTTCTCAAATACATAGATTCATCGAAATCTTACACGTTTCCATCCATACAAAAGAAAAAAGAACAAATTGTAATGTAAAAACACAACATTTAGGAAACTGTATGCCCATCATACTAGCTTGTTTGAGTTCTAATTCGAGCGCCAAAAGTGTCGTACGATATTCAAGCTTTCGGTTTAAGAACCTTAACAGTCTCCCAAGTGAAATCGGGATCTTCACGACCGAAATGACCATAAGCAGCCGTCTTCTGATACCTTTTATTACCTCCCCTTTTCAAGTCGAGATTAATCGACATCATCCCTGGCCTAAAGTCAAAATTCTCCTTAATCAGAACAAGGATATCCTTATCCGGGATAGTTCCCGTTTTATACGTGTCAACAAACACGGATAACGGTTCAGCCACACCAATAGCATACGAAACTTGAACGATACACCTACGTGCAAGTCCCGACGCCACTATACTCTTAGCCGCTTGTCTAACAATGTACGCACCACTCCGGTCCACCTTCGTTGGATCCTTCCCGGAGAACGCACCACCACCGTGGGCCCCCCAACCGCCATACGTGTCAATAATAATCTTCCTTCCGGTGAGACCCGCGTCACCGTGGGGCCCACCGATCACAAACCGACCCGAAGGGTTTAGATGGAAAATCGTGTTGTTATCGAGATATTTTGCCGGGATGACCGGTTTGATCACGTGTTCTTTTAAATCGTTTGCGATTTGATCGTTAGTCACGGTCTCATCATGTTGTGTCGAGATAAGAACGGTGTGAACCCTAATCGGGATCATAGCACCGTTATCATTACGATACTCAACCGTCACCTGTGTCTTACCATCAGGACGTAACCACGCGCACGTATTGTTCTTTCTAACTTCGGTTAGCTTAGCACCGAGCTTAGTTGCTAAGACATGAGTTAACGGCATAAGCTCGGGTGTTTCATCGGTTGCATAACCGAACATATGACCTTGGTCACCTGCACCAATTTCTTCGGGCTTTTTAGTCAAATGTCCGTGAACACCTTGAGCAATATCCGGGCTTTGTTGCTCGATATTGACCAAAACGTTACATTTATCAGCATCAAGACCGACATCAGCCGATACAAATCCAATTTCTCTACAAGTATCACGAACAATCTTCTCGTAGTTTACTATAGCTTTAGTAGTGATCTCACCAAAGACCATAACCATGTTAGTTTTCGTACATGTCTCACATGCGACTTTGCTTTCGGGGTCTTGTTCTAAACAAGCGTCAAGGATCGCGTCTGAAACTTGGTCACATAGTTTGTCTGGGTGTCCTTCATTGACTGATTCTGATGTAAATAGGAAAGTCTCCATCTCTAGAACATATAAATGAAAAAAAAGGCTTTAGCACAAATAGATAACACATGAATAACATTTTAACCTCTTGGTACAATAGAGCTTTTTATGACATTAGAGTTGGATCAAATTTCACATGAACTAAGTCCACCACCACACAAACTAGACCAAGCTATCTATTATTTGTAAGGTTTTATCTGTTTATGTTATTCGGAGACGAGTATTTTTAGCTGGGATGTACGTAGTCTAATCAGGTTATCCGTTACTGTTTATGACTCCTAGTTAGGTATGAACATGTGACATCTTGTGAGGAAATCAGGATACTATCAAACATTGTCTTACCTAAGATTTCTCAAATCGTACTACACATAATTGTTTGAAAACATCAATATCAATAGTTTGTGAAGCATTAAAGAACATATTTACTTAGATAGGAGACACAACAATAAAAGCAACAAAATTGTAATCATATTTATATTTTGATATTGAAGAATAAAACAGAATCATACCTTTAATTGATCAAGATTTGGGGAAGAATGAGAGAAAGATGGATGGATCGCATGTTTTGAAGTGAGTTATGTTTTAATTTATAGGAGCGGATGTTAAGGGGATTTGTTTGCGAGTCATTTGGTGAGTATGGAGTATAAAGTTGTATATTGTGGAGCAAACATTGTACATTGTGAAAACCAACTACTCAATTTCACCAACCCCCTTCCAACCTCCTTTGTGGGACCCTTTCACCAACCTTCGTGTACACTTCTTTTAACATGATCTTGACGTGGTTAGGTCAAAGTGCATGTCATGGGCTTATTTGGTTTAGATTAAGAAAATTTATAATTTTTTTATTTTTTTTAAATATAGATCAAAAGGTTTAATTGAGATACATAGTAAGTTAGTTTGTAGCACGCCTAATTAATTAGATCTAACAATCTAATTTAAATAACTATATTGAACTCGATCCTAAACCACCATTACACTAAATTTAAAACTATCACCAACAAAAGTTATAAACCGTATCCACATTTGATCAAGATTTATGATCAAAATTTGGTTACATTTGGTTTGGCTTGGTGTGATATCGACATCAAATCTTATTTAGATTTATTTTTTAAACAATGATACTATGTTTTAGATTTTAGATTGAATTTATTTACGACGGATTTGAGATTAAGTTAAACATTCCGGTTTAGAATGGGTAAACAAGACTTGAAATTGAATACTGTTCGGACTAAACAAATTTATTGGAGGAATCGAATGTATTTACTCCTTTGTTCCCCATAGCAACTCGGGATTAAAAAGCACAAATTAAATGACTTATTAAGAGAAAGACGAAGTAAGAGCACCAGATTTATATGAGCGACTGAGGAGTAAGCGAGCAATAATATATGCTTTTAAGTGGTCAAACTAGTAAGTAATATTCATTTGTGTTATTATACATGTAATATTGATATTGGTATATTAATAAAAAAAAAATTAAAAAACTTTAGCTAAACATTTTAAAGGGTTCATGTTTAAAAAGGAGTTGCACGATTTGACCATCTCAATAAGTAAATGTCAAAGCTGGGAAAAGTATCAAAGAAAAAGCCTCATTATTGGAGTATGTTTTGATCCTTCTTTTGTCTCATTTGCTTTCACGTTTTTAAGTACATACGATTGAAACAACAAACATTTTTTCCCCAAGATCTAATCTAAACAAATCATTTATAGTACATTTTAGGGGCGGTTTTGTTTTTTTTTTCCCCTTCTAAATTTACCTATGTTTCTATGTGTATCTGTTTGAAAATGAATGTCTGATTCTATGTCTTTTAATAACAGACTAATTTTTAGATTAAGTAACAAAGAAATAACAATTTTACTTACTAAATTAAGATAAAAAAAATCATTAATTGGAAAATAAACAGACCCTTAGTTAAAAGACAACTTGAAAAAACTCTAGTGGAGGTCGTTTTAATTTTTGTATAAAGTACGCACCATACTAATAATCTGATATAAACCATAGAGACAATACCACCGAATTTGGCTTGCGTACTATTAACCCAAGTTCGATTCTCACTCCAAACAAGGAGTTTCCAACCTTTTTTCAACCTTCGATGGTATTGTCAATATCATAGTGAATTGGGTTTCCTCCTAACGCTTGTGTGGGTGACAAATGAGAACATTCGACGTCGATATCCGTGTAATTTTTTCTTGTTCTATTCGAATAATTTTTTAAGTTCCTTTGTGTATGTGAAGTTAGGTACACAGCATCAACACACAATGGGATCGATAATAAGCACACAACTAAAGAATGACCAAAATCATTTGATCACTTAAATAAATCATCTATTTTCTCCCATTCTTTAGTAGAATCATTCAGCTTGAATACTTCGTTAGATAATTCTGTGCACTAAATCTTCTTGATATTTCAGCTACAATTTCCTCACGATCTTGACCGATTGTTTTCACCAAAACCTTTGAAAACATGAAATTTCCCTCTTTATATATGCCGTAACGATTTTGGCCATAAAGTGTTGTGAACTTTTTAGTGATATCCATCATCGGCAACAAAGTCTATATCAAGATTAAGGATGTCAACCTACAAAGTAGATATAAATTCACATACAAAGTATATCATATCTACAAAGTAGACATAAATTTCCCTTTAGTGATAGTCTTTTTCTTTTCCAAACCTTTTAACCAAATCTGGATCAGGAATGACTATCCGCAGTTCACTCTAATACTCCACATTTGCGAGATTGAGATCATGTTTGGTTGACAGAATCTAAAGGATTCAAATGGATTTGGAATTGAATTCCATTTTATAGTAATCTGGTTCACATCATTTCAAAGAATTAAATTCCTTATAATTTTGACGTTCTTATCATTCATGGAATTGTCATTCTTTGCTTAAAAAAAAAAAAAAAAAAAATTATAAAGTAAAATATATTTTTTACAAAGTTTTGTGTTTCAGTTTACAATTTCGTTTTACGCGTTTCAATTTTGGTTTCATTTTCATGTTTCGGTTTCGCATCTCAGTTTGGTGTTCCGCATTTCACTTTCGCGTTATCGGTTATGCGTTTTAGTTTTGCGTGTTAGTTTCGGTTTTCAATTTCACGTTTCAGTTTTGCGTTTTTCAGTTACATACATACATCTATGTTCATTAATTAAAGATCCATGCCACTACTTTGTAAAGTTCTGAGACACCAATTTTTTTTATTTTTTTATTTTTTTAATAAAAAAGAAAAGAAAACAAATGCATTTCTTATAAAAATGTTTTCATTCTTGCCCTGCTGCCCGGAGAATCTCTTACAGAATACCAGAGGTAAACTCCCATTTGAGTCCTATAAACTACTTGTTTTTGAAGAAGGTTATAAATGAATATTGTCTTACATTTAAATAACTACTTGACTTGATGTATCCTATATATACTACTTCATTTAAGTCCTATATATGCTCCCAATTGAGTCCTATAAACTATTTCATTCGAGTCCTATAAACTACTTTTAAATTTATTTCAAAGCGCTGATGTCGTGGACTAGAATGTATCCTCCACCAATAAATATCTGCGGAACCAGTTGATACGCTGAACAAGGTGCGCTCAACTGCAGTGAATTTCATGTTATCACCCGCCCATTTATGCCGAGAAAGTACATTTTATTACTGAACATGTTTCTCTCAAATGGATTGGACTAAAGTGACCTATCCGTTCCTTCCGCTGTCCCAAATAAGTTAGTCCTCCCGAAAACTCGAATTACTAGCTCGTTTAGTTCAATAGGGCGGCTCGGATGGGTTCAACGAAATGTGGGTCACCTATTTTTCTTGCTTTTTGGGTTTAATAGCTCGTTTGGGACAATGGGCTGCTTGGAAATGGGTCTACAAAAAGATGAAAATTTCAAGATATGAAAGTAGCTGATACTGCTGAGTCAGATTTTGATATTCGATCCACTGTACATTAGATAAACTGATAGGGATATATATATTAGATGAATTTGATTAAATGTAAAACAAAATAACAAGAATCGACTTGTTCTTCAATTTGATATTCACATAAACAATTAGATATACACTTTTCAGTATCAATGGTATGATACATACATCATTGGTTTTATTTTATAAAACCATTTAAATTATTTACAGACGATTAAATACATATAGTTACACTACCAAAAGTTCCATTGCCAGAAGACCTTGTCGACAATACCTCCACCAGAACGAACAGCAATCTGAAGCGATTCAGATGCAGGTGGAACCCCCCAAAGTAGCGGTACCGCAACCGTCATTGTTAGCTTTTCATTTAAACCACCTTTACTAGCCTTTTCTGCTACAACCACCTAACACACACACACACACACACACACACAAAAATATATATATAATTTCGTTTTTGTCTTGTGACAAGTCATCATGGTTACAAACGGCGGTTGTGGCAGACGATGCGACGGTTTGGTGACTAGCCCATCCAAATTCAAAGAAAAACGTTTAACGAGTCGGGCAACGGTCAAAAGTGGGTCAAAGTCGATCAACGTCGGTAAAAAGTCGACTTTTTGTCTGGTCTTGTTCTGGTGTAAACGAAAATCTCAAACCCGTTTAAAAATTTGTTGAAAAAACACCGACTTACATAGTATATGTTGATAAATTAATTAATAAATAGACCATAATTATAAAAAAAAATTTATCAGAAACCTATATATAATTATTTATTTATAAAAAAACATTATTACGCCTTTGTCTTATGACAAATCAGCCGTATCCAATGTTGCAAAATTTCTACGGGGAATACTCGTTCGGGACTTTTTAGGTAGTACTTGGCAACTCGGGGAGTACTCGAATGTTGACCAAGTTTGACCGAGTTTTAACCGATTTTGACTGATTTGCCGATTAATCCAAGTTGTTGACCGAGATCTTGTCGAGTACTCCTCGAGTTGCAAAAAACGAGTACTCGCCGAGTAATTCCGAGTTCTACAACACTGGGCCGTATCAAAACGGTAATGAATACGTATATACCTCGCCACCATGTTCCAAAACAGCATCCTCAACAACATCACTCAACATCTCAATTGAACGACAGAACCCAATGATGCAAAGTCTTCTACCCATATCAAGTCCCTGCAACAACAAACATTACAGTTACAAGCACATAAACATTAACAAAATTTAATAAAAATAAAGAAGAAAAAGAAGACTTCTTTTATTAATTAAAGAATATATATATAAAGTGAAGATTTACGTTGGTAGCAGCAATATCAAAGAGTGCACCTAAACATAGGCCTTGAGCTGGATCCATGTAATTGCTTTCCTTATATTGTTGTAACTTTAGAGAAGTCTTCACCTTGGATTGTTTCTTCCAAACCACAAGATTTTTTCAGATTCGTCATCAAGTTACATTTTTCTTTTATTTGTATTTAATTCGAAATACAAGTATTTTGGAAATAAAAGTATTCAAATGATTAATTGACACTCCACTAAATTCTAATGAGCCAAACAGGTGGTGCACAAATAGGTAAAAAATCAAAGCAAAAGGATCAAAAGTAGCCAAAATTTAACGCATACAAAACAAGCTTTATCATCATAGCTTGTGAAATTTGTCAAGGAACTTGCAAAAAATGTCCAGCTTATTTATACTTAATTTGAAGATTTTAAAAATGAGCAGCTTCCATGATGATTGTAAAAAAGTTCTTATTTTAGCCTACAATAAACAAATAAACATATGCTGTTTTCTCCATCCAAACACTTAAAGGTGCTTATTTGCGTTTAAAGAAGCTGAGATATATGCACTCCAAAACAAACTAAAACAATAGTGCATACGACGTCGTTATAAAAGAAACAAATTAAAGCAAAACGCTTTTATAATGTGGGACAGTTAATAAAAGGGTGTTGGTGTTAGCTAAATAGAGTGCATGGAACCAAAAAAGATGAAACCTTTACTTTAGTTTCTAAGATACAGAATTGAAGTACGTATGTTTACAGTCACTATAGTGCCAGTAAACTGGTTTTGGCGGTTATAAGTAGAGCATACTAAAGCCAACAGGTTGCAGAATTGGCATAATTATGTGAAAACTCAAAAGATAATTAGCATATACTAATATAATACAATTTTCACACTACGTTCCTGCAATGCTTTCTAGTCATAATGATTATAAGAGCGGTGTTAACAAAATAAAATCAATCGTGAACACACCTGTGCCGAAGAGACACGTTTAGGGACCATTAATCCACCAATTTGAACAAGCCCATCAGAAGTAAATAGTGTGATTGTTTCCTGTTGTTCCCATTCAATACCTGTAAACATATTAGGTCAACTTAACTACTTTCAGCTTACACTTACTATTTAAGTACCTTCAACTAGCTTATAATTTTTTTTTCTTTTTATATCGTATACAAACACTAAAGAGCTAATAAGCAGTCTAAAGATGCAATAACAAACACTTAAATAATTAATTAATCAGATTTCTATACTAATTGGGATTTAAAATGTTTACACAAAAAAACTTAGAATTAAGAGTGTAATCATCAAGTGTAACATTAATTCAACAATTATGCTAACATAATAAGTTACAAAATTGCACTAAAATACCCTAAAATATCAATTATATTCACGATAAAATTAAATACACCAAAAAACAAAATTCATAAAACAGTAAAAAGAAGGTAAATTACTATAATACCGTAATCTCCACCGGAAGACTGCCAAGGATAGAATCCGAACGGATCATCTCCGGCGAAATTACCGGAAGAATTTGAATTTGATGATTTGACGGTGAATGGAACGGATCGGGTCGGGTAACGAGCGGTGAATTTATGAAGAATTGAGTGTGAGGATGATAATGAAGATGAAGGAACGATGTCGTTTAATCGAGAAGTGGATGCGAATGTGGAAAATGATAGAGCAGATGATGAAGAAATCATTTTAGTTTTTAATTTTAATTTTATAAATTAGGGCACAAAAATTATAAGATATAAGAAATTTTGATAATTTGGGGATGAAATGCTGAATGAACGGGAAAAAAACTGAAAAAGAATCAAATGTTTGTCACGTACCACACAATTGATGACACGTGGATTAGATGGAATCTATCGAGTATTGACCCAAAATTAATCAACTTTGGTTGCATCAAGAATTTAAGTCGTACTAGTGATCAAATATCAGTTCTGTTAATTTTTCGCAATGCGAGCCGACTCAATCACGTTTCTCCGTACACTGTACTTCTCCTTTTCCTTGTTTACACCGGTAACGTCTCTTTTTAATATTCCGATCATCTTTTTCCGACCCAATCCAACTCTTTGCTGCCTTTAATCCATTCTCTTTTGCATCTGATAATCACCTAATGGATCTCTTCCTCTTTGTGTGGTTTACACCTTCCTTTTTTTGAGTTGCATATCAACTGTTCGATCATTTGTCTCAAAGAATTTGGTTAATTTGTTGCTAAAGAAATTCACTAATCTTTAATGCGGTTTCATTAAAGGCCTTCCATACATCCTGATCAATCACATATCAGCCAATTTCCATTTTAGCTAAATGGCTCATAAAGAGTCTAATGAATATCCAGACCAATTTATTCATCCTTCATCCAAAAATCACCAAACTAATTCACAAAACTTTAAACCTTCTTTCCCTAATTCAATCCGTATTAAACAACAAATCCCTCACTATACTTTCAAAAACTCGAAACACCCAATTTTCCCAAAGAAATCGACAGTTTTTTTGGACGGTTTGTCAAGATTTACAAATTCAAACACAATCAACAACGCTTTGCAAAGGTTCGGATCAATTGAAAGGATCTCATGGAAGCAAGATCGTTCTTTTGCCTTCGTCAAATTTGCAAACCAATTACATGCATGTAATGTGGTCCAGGAAATGAACGGTAAACTCATTAACGGTAGGTTCATTTTCGTTGGGTTTGCTAAAAAAGAGATGTTTATTAACCCTCGAATGGATAGCAATACACAAATTCCATCAAAGCTGAACAATCTGAACCCCAGAATTGTCTTGTCCCCTAATCAACAAACTAGTGAGCGGTTAAAATGGTCGGCTCTTATCGTCGATAATAAACCCATCAAAACTCTCAAATTATTCAAATGGCTAAAGAGTAGGATGATAGCCATTAATTATGTTTCTGCATGGGGGTCATATGGCTACATCGTGCAATGTAGTGACGAAGAAAGCTTTAAAAAAATGAATATGGGACCGAACCTGAATGAACTGGAATTTACCGATGTAATCCCACTGGCTAATAGGAAGAATAAGTTTTTTAGAATTACCAAAGTAGCAATCAGAGGTATCCCCTTTGATTGCTGTTCGTCAAACATGTCACATCCCCAAATAGGGCCGGGGGTATTTGTGACTAATTATATCAAATCAAGCAATTGTATAACGAGAACGACTCTATATGAGACGTTTTATATAACTTTTATTGAGTTTTTGCAGCGGAAGATAAATAGTCATTACATTTTATTGAATGAACAAAGCATTAAATGTTTTTAAATGGAATGATAAGTAATGCATGAAGACTCCAAGCATAGCAAGCAATCATCATCAAAGCAGCACATCAACAGCTTCTAATTACCTGAGACAAACATGCTTAAAAAGCCAACACGAGGTTGAGTGAATAACATAGGTTTAATTTTGAGTAAGTTTGTTAGACCACAAGATTTAAATAAAGTCGATATATCATGTATATCAAGAGTATGCCATGAGCGTATAATATCAAAACTAAACGATTTTACCCCGTAACAATACATATGTAATTGTCGAGATCATTATTATACCACCAATTGACCTGAGGTCAACAGTGCGGGACGTTACTCCCAATAGCGCTATCTATAATAATTCCGTTTCCCACTTTAATTCATCTAGCAATTAATGATATTACAAAGCAGGGATTTGTATGTTTCAAATGAACATAATAAAATACTCATGTTGGTCGCATAATAAGTTTGTACTTGTGTCTAGCATGTCAAAGCATTTAAAATAAAGTATGTGTCTCACCCCAATGTAAAAACATAAAAATGTAAAAACGGGGCTATGAAATTCACCTTAAATAGCGGTTGAAGTATTCCACGCAAGAAGGAAAGTAAAGCAAGTAAGTGATCTGGATATCAACCTAGAGGTATAACGTTTGATTAGTTAATGTCTAACTTGACATAAAGTATGTTTATTAATATAGCAACTATATTGACAGTGAAGGTTTTCGAGAAAAGTTCCTATTTCTCAAAAGTTTCTAGTTTAAGAATGTTCGGGTTATAATTCTTAACAAAGATGTTGTACAATCTCGCCCAAACTTCGTTGCTAATGATGTGTGCGAGGTGTACTAGGAAATAGTATTATTTTTATAACGAAATACTATTAAATATGATACAATTTTACACAAGATATTTATTTATTTATAGAATGGATATACCTAAACCTTGCTACAACACTTATAGGCAGTGTACCTAATCGTACAGTAGTGTAGTTTTTAGTAAGTCCGGTTCGTTCCACAGGGAATCTTTTAAACAAAGCTTAACGCTATATTAGTTTAACTTATAAAAATACAAATATATATATATAAGTAATATTATTATTATAAAAAGGGGGGTTTTTACCGTTTAATGACCGGTTTGTCGATTTTAAAACTTTAGTCGCAGTTAAAACCTAATGTAAAATATAAATAAAAGACTTAATTTAAAGCGTAAAATAAATAACAATAATGAAATTGCGATACATAAAAATGCGATAAAATAAAATTGCGATAATTAAAGAGTACGATAATTAAAAGTGCAATTAAATATGAAAATAAAAGAATTATGCTTATTTAAACTTCCATAATCATGATGTTTGACGTGTTGATTTTAGTTTATTCCCATGGGTTAATTGTTCTTTGTCCTGGATTATTCGATATGTCCATACGGATTTGTCCATAATAGTCTATCAGTCATAAATATAAAGTGCGAAAGCCTTCGCCAAATTATTCTTATTCTCGAAGTCAAATATTCCAACTAATTGGGGATTCGAATTATAACAAGGTCTTAATACTTTGTTTAATGAATACACCAGGTTATCGACTGTGTGTAAACCAAGGTTTTACTACTTTGTTAACAATTACACCAATTACCTTGAATGTAATCCACCCCTATTTCAACAAGTCTATTAACTATTAATCCAGTTACGTGTCCGGTAAAATGAACAATTATTGGTATTTATAGATATCCCGCCCACCGTACCCAGTCAAGCGTATGTGGTTATATATAAATACGTCAAATTATAAGTCTATATATTAAATTAACGAGGTATCATTTAGTTAATATAAAGCCCATTAATAGCCCATAGTCTAATTTTCACAAGTGTCGTTCTTTTGTCCAAACCCCAATTATGGTACAAAGCCCAATTACCCAATTTTAATATTTAGCCTAACATCATGATTACTTCGGCATTAAATAAGCATAATAATAACTTAGATACGAGACATTAAATTAAAAATAACATTAACCATAACTTACAGTGATTAAAAATAGCGTAGCGTTACACGGACAGAATTTCGACTTACACCCTTACAACATTTGCTAACATACCCTTATTATTAGAATTAAAATTAAAATTAAAATTAAAATTAAAATTATAATATAAATATAAATATATTTACGTATAGATAGAGAGATGGATATATGATATATAAACTGAGCCAAAACACGCGAATTTATAGGACCAGGCCTGGATTTCAGGGCCATGCGATCGCATGGTTTTTGTTCTTCCAGGCCATGCGATCGCATGGCCAGCTGGGAGAGCTCAAAAGTCTTTAAAAACGTGGGCTGCTTATTTATTTATTATATAATATAATATATATAATTAAATATAATTATATATATATATATATATTATATTATATTCTTGTACTCCGTTGACTTGTAATTTTAGCTCTGTTGCGTCGCGCGTTGAGAGTTGACTTTGGTCCCGGTTCCGGATTTTCGAACGTCCTTGCGTATAATTTAATATCTTGTACTTTGCGTTTTGCGTCTTGTACTCTTGTAATTTTGAGACGTTTCTTATCAATAATTGGAACCAATTTGATTGTATTTTGTACTTTTGAGCTTTTTGGTCGTTTGCGTCTTCAATTTGTCGAATCTGTCTTTTGTCTTCACCTTTTATTATTTAAACGAATATCACTTGTAAATAGAACAATTGCAACTAAAAGCTTGTCTTCCTTGAGGGATAATGCTATGAAATATATGTTCGTTTTTAGCATTATCAAATATTCCCACACTTGAGCGTTGTTTGTCCTCAAGCAATATAGTCTTGAAATAAAAATAATAAAATCACTTCTTTATTCTTCACACTTTGTACATCAGTGATTTTTATACGGCGGTATGAACAATGGTAGTAACGATGTGGTTTACAGTCCCACATGACTATAAAAATTTAGATCCTTAAGGAAATTGGATCTTTATGAAAACATTTGATCTTTTGAAAATTAAATCTAGCTTTTACCCTAGATAAGTTTTCCGGAATAACCATTCACCGGTGTTTGCAAATTATTTTTGTGGGTTTGGTGGGTTTCATATTTGAAAATTTTAGCTCAAAACTTGTGGTTTTGTGTCACCCACTTGCTATCCTTGTATTGGAAAAGCAACACGTCCAGTATACTTGCTCCGTATATTACCTTTCGGTAAACTACCGTCCGGTTGTAAAGGAAAGCGTTGAACAAGCAACTGTTAAGGCAATGTCCCCTGACATGCTTTTAATTATGGTCTATAACGTGTCGGATGCAATTACTATCCTTGGTAGGAGTAATAGTAAAGCTCACCCTTATAATTTTCTCGGTTTGGCACAAGGTCCTGTCTTCGACCATGCTATGCAACCACCGTTCTTACGGTTGACATCCGATTTGGTTCAGGTGACCTAATGAATTCCAGGTGAAATCCTAGGATTTTACGTTCAATAGTAATGAACGCATTGAAAATGGGTTTTCAGAAAACAAATCGGTTTGTAATTTTGATCAAAATATTTTCTCGTTCAAGCTCGAGTTTAGATATCATCGAATTCCATGAGTTTGTAATTCTCAATCTTTAAAATCAATCTCTAGGACTGAGTAATATCAGGCTTAAAAGCTGATTTTTGCTTTTTAAGGAGATTATCCTTTTCTGGGGATCTGATTCATTAGTCTTATCCAGCTAATTTGCACGGCGGCCTCCCCATTGTACGAGACAGATCCTCTCATGGTTAGGATAAGTCTGACCACTTGGCGGCCCTGTTTGATGCTGAGGTCTGTGGATTTCCTGCTGATTTTAGAGATGACTTTTCTAGATTTTTCGTCAACCTACAGCTGGTCTGGACGACAACTTCATGACCTAAATCAAGAAGCGCGTGTCTTTTTCGGAAGACTTTACTTCCTTTTAATGATGGAATTGATTCATCGTGTAGATCCATCTTTCTTTCAAATATATTACAGTAAATCGGGTAAAACTGTTTAAATTAGTCCAAAGCAAGAGTATCTTCAGTTATTTGCACAAAAATATGTGATATATGTTTTAAATAACTTGGTAATTTTTCCCACACTTGGCTTTTATTTTCCTTTTTATTGTCCTCTATTCCATTTTAAATGAATTCTAACATTTTGGTTTGTTTCTCAATTTATGTCGTTTCCGAGGTAACAATAATTTCGGTGTTAACACCTAGTTTTATCCTTCATAAATATGTATAAACATGATTTTGAGTTCATTTAATTGAAAATTTTGAGAATTTTACTAGAATTGGGTAGTCAGTATATAAGACTAGGGCTGTTCTTTATTATCAGAGAGCACTAGATTCTAATACAACTACTGCGTTACTAGTATTTCTAATGGTAACCAAGTGTACAAGTCAAAAATTTTTAAAATTCCGAAAGAATTTAACCCCTTCCCACACTTAAGATCTTGCAATGTCCTCATTTGCAAGAAATCAGTAACAATTTAAATTATTGAGGGTTATTAGCGTAGAAAAATGATTAAATTTTACCAAAGTTTCCAAACATATTGGCGTTTGTTTGCTGAATGATAAATGGTGCATATCATTTGTTCATTCCGTCTTGTTGTTACATCACATTTGTTTTTCGTTTTGCCGTCAAAAGTACTAGCTTTTGCTGAACTTAATGCTAGTCTTTGAAAATGCGCTGTTTTACCCTGTTTTGTACATGAAATAAAATACATACAATACAAATATAAACATGCATGGTAATTTGAAATGGGACTTAAAATCCCACTTTCAAATCAAATATGAAACATTAGTATAACATAATAAAAATATTAAACATTACAATAAAAGTATCATAATATAATGTGTTTAAACATAAATAAACAGAAATAATAAAAATTAAAAATCATATAAATTACCAACAGGAACTATATCAATCATGGATAGGGGTTCCAGTTCATGTCATTGTCCGGGTTCCATGGTTGGTGATAGGTGTACTGGTATGCCTGGTTAGGGTCGTAGATAGTATAAGGCGGTCTCATCTCGGGCTGGTGTGGAGGATAGTAAGCTGGTCTGGTCGGGATGTAGGGCTCCTGAGGTGACAGCTAGCTCATAATCTGACGCTGATGATATTCCCATCTATCATGCTGTCGTTGCCTGGAATGCTCGTAATCATTCCGGGCTTGCCACTGCTCCATCCGATGAAATCTCTCCGCGTTTGTCATGTCTACCTCATCTACACGCTGGTAGACATCAGTCATAGCCTCTCGAATGACATCCCTAATGTCATCCCCTTCCTCCATCTCCTCATCTGAGCCTCTCTCTACCTAAGGATGACTACCTACATAGGGTATTGCCTGGTTGCGTCTACTCTTCAATACCTTAGCACCCGCATAAACCCTCAATCCTAAAAGCTCTACCTGTTCCCTACATTCCATAAGTGGACCCCCTTGGTTCTTATCTACACCTAAATACTCTCCAATGAAAGTAACAAAAATACCTCCTCCAATTATCCCCCCTTCCTGTATTCCTTCAACCATCTTAGATAAATAAAAACCAACACAGTAGGGGATATTTGATGTCGTACGAGGTGTATATAAAATAGTTATTAATTTTAGCAGAAAACACTATTAAATACGATACAATTTTACACAATATATTTATTTTTTTATAGAATGGATATACTTAAACCTTGCTACAACACTTATAGGCAGTGTACCTAATCGTACAGTAGTGTAGTTTTTAGTAAGTCCGGTTCGTTCCACAGGGAAATCTTTAAACAAAGCTCAACGCTATATTAGTTTACTTTTATTAAAAATACAAATATATATAAGTAATATTATTATTATAAAGGGGGGTTTTTACCGTTTAATGACCGGTTTGTCGATTTTAAGACTTTAGTCGCAGTTAAAACCTAAATGTAAAATATAAAATAAATAAAAGACTTAATTTAGGCGTAAAGTAAATAACGATAATGAAATTGCGAATAATAAAAGTGCGATAAAATAAACTTGCGATAATTAAAAAGTACGATAATTAAAAGTGCGATTAAATAACAATAAATAAAAGTGCGATAATTAGAAGTGCAATTAAATATAAAATAAAGGAAATTAAATATGAAATAAAAGAATTATGCTTATTTAAACTTCCGTAATCATGATGGTTGACGTGTTGATTTTAGTTTTATGCCCATGGGTTAATTGTCCTTTGTCCTGGATTATTTAATATGTCCGTCTGGTTTTTGTCCATAACAGTCCATCAGTCATAAATATAAAGTGCGAGTGTCCTCATCAAATTATTCTTATACCCGAAGTTAAATATTCCAACTAATTGGGGATTCGAATTGTAACAAGGTTTTAATACTTTGTTTAATGAATACACCAGGTTATCGACTGCGTGTAAACCAAGGTTTTACTACTTTGTTAACAATTACACCAATTACCCTTGAATGTAATTTCACCCCTGTTTTAATTATTCTAGTGGCTATTAATCCATTCCCGTGTCCGGTTAAATGAACGATTATTCGTACATATAAATACCCCGCCCATCGTGTCCGATCGAGTGTATATGGTAATTTATAGTGTGACGCCCCGTACTAAATCATCATGTACGGACCATCAACAACAGGATCATTACAAGGTTAAGTACTATATGCGTTTTCAAAACAGAGTTTACATTCATAAATAAAAGTGACGTCATAACATACGTCAATTGTTTTACAAATCAAAAGTATGCTTCGCTAAGTAGAAGCATTAAACAAGTGTACGTGACCATAATGGTCGTTACATAACATAAATTCATAAGTAAAAAGTTTGAATGCAACATAAGTAGTCATGCGATAACAACTCTAGGCAGCGGGTTCTACAGCACGACTAGTAAGATAGCGGAAGCGACTTCAAGCACCTGAGAAAAATACATGCTTAAAAAGGTCAACACAAAGGTTGGTGAGCTATAGTTTAAGTATAACAGTAATGTAAGTAGGCCACGAGATTTCAGTGCTACACCGAGCGTTTCAAAAGTATGTAAAAGTATATGCTTAACCGTGGGCACCCGGTAACTAACTTAACGTTCAATGTACCCCCTTAATGTGCACTTGGCAAGTGCGTATAACCTCGAAGTATTAAACACTCGTTAAATGCTAGCGCTACTAGCCCGAGTGGGGATGTCAAACCCTATGGATCCATATCTAAGATTCGCGTTCACGGTTCAAAAACCAATGATTAAACGTTACCGAGCTAAAGGGAATGTTTCTGCCGTTATATAACCCACACATATATAAAGTTTAAGTACTCGTGCCTAGTATGTAAAACATAAAATCCGCATGTATTCTCAGTTCCCAAAATAAGTTAAAGTAAAAAGGGAATGCTATAACTCACAATGATTAGTAGTAATGGTAAGGTAGTAGTCGGAAAATGGTGTGCAAGTAACGGTCCAAACGTCCTCAACCTAAGTCAAATAGCACTAAGTCAATAAGTCGTCTCAAAAGGTTTATAAGTACGTAATTAAGGTCATAAGGGTCATCATCAATCATCATTAAACAAAAGGTAACAAGTAAGACTCGTTTATGAAAGTCGTTTAAAACAAAGGCTGACTTCGGTCAGTCACCACGGCCTCTACCCTTACTGAATTAAGGTGAGACCAGTGGTCATGGCTCCGTCTATGAGTCCCTTAAGTGTGGTAAAATTTACAGAAGCAAACTCGTCTTGGTTTGACCGTGGCGACGGTCTAAGTGCGAGTAGGTCAGAAATTTCTGCACAACGTTAAAGGACATGGTAACGATCGGAGGGCCGTAAATCCTAAACCGTAACTCGGATTAAGACGAGTCCTATATGAAAAGTTATCTACTCGAAAAGTTCTATCTAAAAATCAAGGTTAGAACAGCCCAGGTCTACTGGTCTGTTCCAGAAGCATCAGGTCAGTGGGTTTTGGACAGAACAGTGGGTTTTGGAGAGTTCCGGTTGTCTCGGTGCTTGATGTTCATCACGGTTCTCGTCCTTGATGCGTATAGCTTCAAGTGTACAACTCGTTGATGTGTTAACATCATTTTGACCAAGGTTTGTCCATCATAACTCAAGTGCAAATGTTGTAAGTGTTTGATGAACCAAGGTTACATGTAAGTTTATGAACAAGTTCATGAACACTAAGAAAGATCACAACCAAGTGTTGGATCCATGATACTTGCACCAAAGTGTAAGCTCTTGTTGGTTTCATGTCCTTGTTCAAATGTGTAGTAAGCAACTAACAATAAGAAATAAAGAAAATAAATGATAAGCCTAAACCAACCATGAAGGTGGTATTCTAGTAACATACAACAAACAAGAACACAAGTAACAATTATAAAGATTATAAACTTTAAATCTTTTGAAACAAAATATGTAGAACATAACTAGATAGATTATGTTCTTGGATGTTCTTGATAATACAAGATATTATGAAGAATCAAAACTAAGAAGTTTGATCTTGTAACATGAAAGTAAGTAAGTAAGCAACTTAGTATCTTACAAGTAATTGACTTTAAACAAGAACAAGTAACAAAAGTTTTAACAACAAAGATTGATGATGATTATGTGATGTAGAAATCAGTTTTTACAAGGAGAGGAGAAGAGAAAAAGTTCATCATACTTACAAGTATATGAGAGAAAAAGAGAGTAAAGTTTGAGAGAAGTTTCAAGTATTTTGTGTGTGTGTTTTGAGAGAGAGATACAAGTGAACAAGTAATGAAGAAATGAAGTCAAATGGCCTCTCTAAAGGCCTCAAACTTTCGGCAATCTGCAGCAAAATGAGGGGAAGAGGATTGTTTTATGGTTACTAAGGTGTTAAAGCTTCAAAAGTTGGTTAAAGAGTGGTTATACATGGGGATTATGGCATGACTAGATTCCAAATGTTCAAACCAACTAGTTACAAGTCCTAAGTAATACTTACACTTTGAAAGAGTGGGCTAAAGGTCCATTAATAAATGTAGGGTGGGCTTGTGAGTCTTATTCAAGAGTCCATTACACTAATTAAAGCCCAAGTTGCAAATAATCCAAATAAGTTCAACTTAAGCCCAAGTAATTAACTAACCATCTTAGTTAATTAAAATGATTAATAAAATTAATCATGAATGTAAATAATACCTTAAAATATTATTCGTGCAAGTTCCGGGTGTCACAAAGACGTTTCGGGCATTTAAAGTTCAAGTACGGGCAATCAAAGCAACATGTAAATGTAATAACATACATTCGTTTAATCAAGCGTATTAATAATAATAATTATTAATAAATAACGTTGGTAAAACCAGGGTCGTTACATTACCCACCTGTTAAAGAAAATTTCGTCCCGAAATTTTAAGCTGAAGTAGATGGAGGAGTCGGGAAAAGGTGAGGATATTTCCGCATCATTTGATCCTCTCGTTCCCAAGTAAACTCAGGTCCTCGTTTGGCATTCCATCGTACTCGTACAATCGGAATCTTGTTGCGTTTCAAAGTTTTGATCTCACGATCCATAATCTCAACAGGTTCCTCCACAAAGTGGAGTTTGTCATCAATAGTAAGTTCTTCCAATGGTATGATGAGTTCGGGTGCAGCAAGACACTTCTTCAAGTTTGACACATGGAAGGTAGGATGAACTGAGCTCAATTGTGCTGGTAGATCCAAACGGTATGCAACTGGTCCAACACGTTCCAAGATCTCGAAAGGACCAATGTATCGGGGGTTCAACTTTCCACGTTTTCCAAAACGGATCACACCTTTCCAAGGTGCAACCTTCAACATAACACGATCACCAACGTTGAATTCAAAGTCCTTCCGTTTAAGATCGGCATAGCTCTTTTGGCGATCACGGGCAGTCTTAAGTCTAGCTTGGATCTGAGCAATCTTCTCCGTGGTTTCGTGAACTACCTCGGGTCCGGTGATTTGCTTTTCGCCTACTTCGGCCCAACAAATAGGAGATCGGCACTTACGACCATACAATGCTTCAAAAGGTGCAGCATTAATGCTTGAGTGATAACTGTTATTGTACGAGAATTCGGCGAGTGGCAAATGCCTTTCCCAGGCCTTTCCAAAATCAATGACACATGCACGCAGCATGTCCTCCAAGGTCTGAATCGTTCGTTCACTTTGCCCGTCAGTCTGAGGATGATAAGCAGTACTCATGTCAAGACGAGTTCCCATGGCTTCTTGCAAAGAACGCCAAAATCTGGAAGCAAAACGGGGATCGCGATCGGAGATGATTGATAAAGGTACACCATGACGAGATACAACCTCTTTGATGTACAGCTGAGCAAGTCTTTCCATTGTATCAGTTTCCTTCATCGCTAGGAAGTGTGCAGATTTGGTGAGGCGGTCAACAATAACCCAAATAGTATCGCATCCGCCCACCGTCTTCGGCAGCTTAGTAATGAAATCCATTGTGATCCTTTCCCACTTCCATTGTGGGATTTCCGGCTGTTGAAGTAACCCAGAAGGTCTCTGATGCTCGGCTTTAACCTTCGAGCAAGTCAAACACTTACCAACATAAGTCGCAACGTCCTTCTTAAGATTCGGCCACCAATACTGTTCTTTAAGGTCGTGGTACATCTTACCCGCACCGGGGTGAATCGAATATCTCGATTTGTGTGCTTCATCAAGTATCAGGCTTCGTAGATCTCCATAGTAAGGTACCCAAATTCTTCCGGCATAACATCGGAGTCCAGACTCTCTAACCTCGAATCGAGAGACAAGTATGTTCAAATGCTCGTGAGGTATGTTCTCCTCTTTGAGAGCTTCAACTTGGGCTACTCTGATCTGGTTGTTGAGGTTCGAATGGATGGTGATGTTCAGAGCCCTAACACGGAGAGGTGCCGTCCTCTCCTTTCGGCTTAAAGCGTCAGCTACAACATTGGCCTTGCCAGGGTGATAACGGAGTTCACAATCGTAGTCGTTGAGCGTCTCGATCCATTGACGCTGTCTCATATTCAATTGCTTCTGATCGAAGATGTGCTGGAGACTCTTGTGATCGGTGAAGATAGTGCTCTTAGTTCCATACAAATAATGTCTCCACAATTTGAGTGCAAAGACAACGGCTCCAAGTTCAAGATCATGTGTAGTGTAGTTCCGCTCGTGAATCTTCAATTGGCGGGAGGCATAGGCAATAACCTTTGATCGTTGCATCAGTACACAACCAAAACCACTCTTCGATGCATCGCAATAAACAACAAAGTCGTCACTGCCTTCAGGAAGTGATAGGATAGGTGCGGAGGTTAACTTCTTCTTCAAAGTTTGGAATGCTGATTCGTGTGTGGGTTCCCAAATGAACTTCTTGCCCTTGTGAGTCAGTGCGGTCAAAGGACGCGCAATCAGAGAAAATCCTTCGATAAACCTTCGATAATAACCGGCGAGACCTAGAAATTGGCGAATATGCGTTGGAGTAGTGGGGGTCTCCCACTTGCTGATGGCTTCAATCTTGGCGGGATCAACTTTGATACCCTGGTCGCTCACAACATGACCCAAAAACTGTACTTCCTTCAACCAAAATTCGCACTTGGAGAATTTGGCGTAAAGTTGCTCTTGTCTTAAGAGTTCAAGCACTAGTCGAAGGTGTTGCTCATGTTCTTCTTCGCTCTTAGAGTAGATGAGGACATCATCTATGAAGACGATAACAAACTTATCCAAGTAAGGCTTGCAGACACGATTCATGAGATCCATGAACACGGCAGGGGCATTTGTCAAACCGAATGGCATCACGAGGAACTCATAATGACCATAACGGGTCCTGAATGCAGTTTTCATCACGTCACTTTCCTTCACCCTCAGCTGGTGATATCCGGATCGCAAATCGATCTTTGAATAAACGCTCGATCCTTGTAGTTGATCAAAAAGATCATCAATTCGTGGAAGAGGATATCGATTCTTGATAGTCAATTTGTTGAGTTCACGGTAGTCGATACACATACGGAAGGATCCATCCTTCTTCTTTACAAACAACACAGGTGCGCCCCAAGGCGAGAAGCTTGGTTGGATAAACCCTCGATCTAATAGCTCTTGTAGTTGACTCTGTAATTCTTGCATCTCGGAAGGTGCGAGTCTATAAGGTGCGCGAGCTACAGGTGCAGCTCCTGGCACTAAGTCAATCTGAAACTCTACTGCTCTCTGCGGCGGTAATCCAGGCAATTCCTCTGGGAAGACATCAGAAAATTCGTTCACAATTCGAACGTCGTTCACGTTCTTCATCTCAGTTTCTACCGCTTTCACATGTGCTAGGACAGCAAAGCGTCCCTTCTTCATAATCTTTTGCGCTTTCACGCAACTAATGAGGTTCAACTTCGAGGTACATCTCTCTCCATAGATAACTAGTGGTTCGCCATCTCCTTGTGGTATGCGAAGTGCTTTATCTCCACAGATAACATCGGCCTTTATCTTGCTCAACCAATCCATACCGACGATCGCGTCAAAACTTCCCAGTTTGATAGGTATCAAATCAATTTCGAAATCTGCACCAGCTATGTTGATAATAGCTCCACGACTAATATGGTCAACCTTTTCAAGTTTTCCATTGGCTACCTCGACAAGCATACTTTCCTTCAAAGGAACTAACGACCAATCTAACTTATCACAAAAATGTCTACACACATAGCTCCTATCGGCACCAGTATCAAATAGGACAGAAGCTAAAAGATTGTTGATCTTGAATATACCTGTCACCAAGTCGGGGTTGTCGCGAGCGTCCCTTGCATTAACATTGAAGGCTCTAGCACGTGGTGGTCCGCCATCCTTACGCTTGTTAGGACACTCGTTTCTGAAATGGCCCGTCTTTCCACATTCATAACACTTCTTAGGCCCATTGTTGTTGTGGTTTGGCTTCACATTCAAAGTGGTAACCTTGCAATCCTTGCCAACATGTCCAGATCGTTGGCACTTCTCACAGATAACATTGCAATACCCAGTGTGGTGCTTGTAGCACCTATTGCATTGTGGTAAGGTTCCTTTGTAGTTCGGATTGGTGCGGTTGTTGTTGTTGGGGTTGGTGTTGTTGTTGTGTATGTTGTTGTTTTGCCTGAACCCTTCATGTCGCTTTGCCGGGTTTTGATCATAGTTCCTACCCCTGTTGTTGTTGTGGTTGTTGTCCCATTTCCTCTTTTCACCACTAACAGTTTCAAACTTAGCCTTCTCCGGCTCGTCCAGGATGATTTGATTCAAGAGAGTATGCGCCATGCGCATTGCTTCGGGAACACTTGGTGGCTTGGATGAGGTAACATTACCCTTGATGGACTTAGGAAGTCCCGAGAAGTATTTCTCCAAACGCTTAAATTCGGGGGTGACCATGGTTGGACACATAAGAGCCAATTCCAAAAACCTACGGTTGTAGCTGTTAAGGTCGTTCCCTACAGTTTTCAATTGCATAAATTCGATTTCCATCTTTTGAATCTCGGTTCTCGGACAGTATTCCTCGATCATAGCACATTTAAATTCTTCCCAAGGCGTAGCATACGCCTCATCAATTCCTTTCGCTTGGGCCATGGTATTCCACCATGTGAGCGCGCCATCAGACAGCGTGCAAGATGCAAATTTCGTTTTGTTAGCCTCAGAACAATTGCTAACCCTGAATACCGATTCCAACTTTTCGAACCATCTGGTGAGACCGACGGGTCCCTCAGTGCCACTGAAGTAGTGTGGCTTGCAGTTTTGGAATTCCTTGTAAGTACACCCATCTCGGACGACAGGTGGAATGACAGGCGGTGGTGGTGGAACTTGGGGTTGTCTTTCAGCTAGTGCAGCAGCGACTCGCTCGTTAATCATCTCCTCGATTTGTGCCGCGGTGGGGATAGATCTCCCGTTGGCCATGATGTTCTATACAAACATTTTGACTCAAGTCAAAATCCATTATGCAAATAATAATAATATAGTATATAACAACCAACATGAAAACAGCACAACACATGTTGATTAAGTAATGCAAGCATATATAAGTACCACAAAACCATGATATGATAACGTAAATAGAACACTTGCGCAAGAAGTAAACAACACAAATTTCATTCATTAATGATAATAAGTTCATACATTACAATAAGTTCGTACATTACATAAGTGAAATATGAAATTACAAAAGAGATTACAATACAGAATCTAGTACAAAGTCCTACGGCGATGGTGGGTACAAGATGTCCAAAACATGAGTCATCTGCTCCTCGAGCTCAGTAACTCGAGTCTGGAGAATCTCAATCTCCCGCCTCATTTCCTCATTAGAGGAAGATGGTGGGGCAGGTGGTGCTGGCGGTGCAGGTGGAGCCGGTGGTGCTGAAGTGGATGGTCCGGCTCTGGGTGGAGATGGTAATATCAGTGGGTCGGCGGGGTACGGCACCAGCCGTTTACGAGCAGTGATCCTACGACGCCGACCATAAGCGTCAGTGACAGTACGACCAGGAATTATGCCAGCGAAGCGATACCGCTTCTTCGGCGGGGTAGAAGGTGCCTGAATCGGTCGGTCAGCGGGATCCTCCTCATCACTGGAGTCGTCAGATGAGGTGTCGTCTGAAGAAGCATCGGTGGAAGAACCGTCGTCTGAATCATGCGGTGGTGGTGCGGGTGGCTCAACATATCCGAAAGCGGCCAACATCTGTCGGTGTCGGCCTGGCGTAATCACGGCTAAGCGGCCGTCGGCAGTGCGTCGGCAAGGTGTGCGAAAGTGATTACGGAAGGGTCCTTCCCCGAACTCCGCGGGGATCTCCATGCCACCAATGCGAGCCAGTTGCCTCAGGGGTCTGGAAGAAGACGCCGGGATAGGCACACTAGAGCTAGCTCCAGAACTAGAGGCGCCGGGGTCGCCAGTGGGTGTCGGGGCCGGAATGTCAGCAGCAGCAGCAGCAGCAGCAACAGGTGCAGCAGTGGGAGGAACAACGGGGCCTGAGCCGCTCGGGATGTCAGTAGGTGGAACGTCCGACATCTGAACAAGGAAAAATAAATTTTCCATGTCAGTATGTCATGAAGCAAGCGAATAATAGGCCAACAGTTTAAATCATGTATAACAATAAGTAGCATGGCAATATCAGTAATCGTACGAAACTAGCATGCAATCGAAAGCAAGTAATAGCATGCAGTAGTGAAATCATGTAGTAGCATACGGCATATAGCAGTAACAGTAAGCAGCAGCATGCAGTAAGTTCAGCGAAAACAAGTAAACTAACAAGTTGTAGATTAGCCCTATTAGTGAATCCTACTCGGGTCGGTCTTAGACTCACTAATGCATCCTAATTCCCTACAACCAATGCTCTGATACCAAATGTGACGCCCCGTACTAAATCATCATGTACGGACCATCAACAACAGGATCATTACAAGGTTAAGTACTATATGCGTTTTCAAAACAGAGTTTACATTCATAAATAAAAGTGACGTCATAACATACGTCAATTGTTTTACAAATCAAAAGTATGCTTCGCTAAGTAGAAGCATTAAACAAGTGTACGTGACCATAATGGTCGTTACATAACATAAATTCATAAGTAAAAAGTTTGAATGCAACATAAGTAGTCATGCGATAACAACTCTAGGCAGCGGGTTCTACAGCACGACTAGTAAGATAGCGGAAGCGACTTCAAGCACCTGAGAAAAATACATGCTTAAAAAGGTCAACACAAAGGTTGGTGAGCTATAGTTTAAGTATAACAGTAATGTAAGTAGGCCACGAGATTTCAGTGCTACACCGAGCGTTTCAAAAGTATGTAAAAGTATATGCTTAACCGTGGGCACCCGGTAACTAACTTAACGTTCAATGTACCCCCTTAATGTGCACTTGGCAAGTGCGTATAACCTCGAAGTATTAAACACTCGTTAAATGCTAGCGCTACTAGCCCGAGTGGGGATGTCAAACCCTATGGATCCATATCTAAGATTCGCGTTCACGGTTCAAAAACCAATGATTAAACGTTACCGAGCTAAAGGGAATGTTTCTGCCGTTATATAACCCACACATATATAAAGTTTAAGTACTCGTGCCTAGTATGTAAAACATAAAATCCGCATGTATTCTCAGTTCCCAAAATAAGTTAAAGTAAAAAGGGAATGCTATAACTCACAATGATTAGTAGTAATGGTAAGGTAGTAGTCGGAAAATGGTGTGCAAGTAACGGTCCAAACGTCCTCAACCTAAGTCAAATAGCACTAAGTCAATAAGTCGTCTCAAAAGGTTTATAAGTACGTAATTAAGGTCATAAGGGTCATCATCAATCATCATTAAACAAAAGGTAACAAGTAAGACTCGTTTATGAAAGTCGTTTAAAACAAAGGCTGACTTCGGTCAGTCACCACGGCCTCTACCCTTACTGAATTAAGGTGAGACCAGTGGTCATGGCTCCGTCTATGAGTCCCTTAAGTGTGGTAAAATTTACAGAAGCAAACTCGTCTTGGTTTGACCGTGGCGACGGTCTAAGTGCGAGTAGGTCAGAAATTTCTGCACAACGTTAAAGGACATGGTAACGATCGGAGGGCCGTAAATCCTAAACCGTAACTCGGATTAAGACGAGTCCTATATGAAAAGTTATCTACTCGAAAAGTTCTATCTAAAAATCAAGGTTAGAACAGCCCAGGTCTACTGGTCTGTTCCAGAAGCATCAGGTCAGTGGGTTTTGGACAGAACAGTGGGTTTTGGAGAGTTCCGGTTGTCTCGGTGCTTGATGTTCATCACGGTTCTCGTCCTTGATGCGTATAGCTTCAAGTGTACAACTCGTTGATGTGTTAACATCATTTTGACCAAGGTTTGTCCATCATAACTCAAGTGCAAATGTTGTAAGTGTTTGATGAACCAAGGTTACATGTAAGTTTATGAACAAGTTCATGAACACTAAGAAAGATCACAACCAAGTGTTGGATCCATGATACTTGCACCAAAGTGTAAGCTCTTGTTGGTTTCATGTCCTTGTTCAAATGTGTAGTAAGCAACTAACAATAAGAAATAAAGAAAATAAATGATAAGCCTAAACCAACCATGAAGGTGGTATTCTAGTAACATACAACAAACAAGAACACAAGTAACAATTATAAAGATTATAAACTTTAAATCTTTTGAAACAAAATATGTAGAACATAACTAGATAGATTATGTTCTTGGATGTTCTTGATAATACAAGATATTATGAAGAATCAAAACTAAGAAGTTTGATCTTGTAACATGAAAGTAAGTAAGTAAGCAACTTAGTATCTTACAAGTAATTGACTTTAAACAAGAACAAGTAACAAAAGTTTTAACAACAAAGATTGATGATGATTATGTGATGTAGAAATCAGTTTTTACAAGGAGAGGAGAAGAGAAAAAGTTCATCATACTTACAAGTATATGAGAGAAAAAGAGAGTAAAGTTTGAGAGAAGTTTCAAGTATTTTGTGTGTGTGTTTTGAGAGAGAGATACAAGTGAACAAGTAATGAAGAAATGAAGTCAAATGGCCTCTCTAAAGGCCTCAAACTTTCGGCAATCTGCAGCAAAATGAGGGGAAGAGGATTGTTTTATGGTTACTAAGGTGTTAAAGCTTCAAAAGTTGGTTAAAGAGTGGTTATACATGGGGATTATGGCATGACTAGATTCCAAATGTTCAAACCAACTAGTTACAAGTCCTAAGTAATACTTACACTTTGAAAGAGTGGGCTAAAGGTCCATTAATAAATGTAGGGTGGGCTTGTGAGTCTTATTCAAGAGTCCATTACACTAATTAAAGCCCAAGTTGCAAATAATCCAAATAAGTTCAACTTAAGCCCAAGTAATTAACTAACCATCTTAGTTAATTAAAATGATTAATAAAATTAATCATGAATGTAAATAATACCTTAAAATATTATTCGTGCAAGTTCCGGGTGTCACAAAGACGTTTCGGGCATTTAAAGTTCAAGTACGGGCAATCAAAGCAACATGTAAATGTAATAACATACATTCGTTTAATCAAGCGTATTAATAATAATAATTATTAATAAATAACGTTGGTAAAACCAGGGTCGTTACATATAGGGACGCCCAATTGTAAATCTTTATATTAACATTAACAAACTTTCATTTAGTTAAACAAATATAAAGCCCATTAATAGCCCATAGTCTAATTTCCACAAGTGTCGTTCTTTTGTCCAAACCCCAATTATGGTACAAAGCCCAATTACCCAATTTTAGTAATTAGCCCAACATCATGATTACTTCGTTTTAAATAAGCATAATAATAACTTAGCTACGAGACATTAATATAAAAAGGTTGAACATAACTTACAATAATTAAAAATAGCGTAGCGTTACACGGACAGAATTTCGACTTACACCCTTACAACATTCGCTAACATACCCTTATTATTAGAATTAAAATTAAAATTAAAATATAAATTATATATATATATATATAAGTTTTACGTATGATAAGAGAAGAAAAAGATGATTGAATATTGATCAGAATTCGGTTGGCTTTATAGCCAGAGTTGAAATTTGGGGCTCCGCGACTCGCGGCAAAATGCTCTTCAAACTCCGCGAGTCGCGGAGGTTAATTTTACAGCTCAGTCCTTGGAGTTTTCTCTGCCGACGGTTTTATATATATAAATATAATATATATATAATTAATATAATTAATTATATATTATATTATATTTATATACATAGTTAACTTGTAATTTTTAGTCCGTTGCGTCGAGCGTTAAGAGTTGACTCTGGTCCCGGTTCCGGATTTTCGAACGTCCTTGCGTACAATTTTATATTTTGTACTTTGCGTTTTGAATCTTGTACTCTTGTAATTTCGAGACGTTTCTTATCAATAATTGGAACCTTTTTGATTGTCTTTTGTACTTTTGAGCTTTTTGGTCGTTTGCGTCTTCAATTCGTCGAATCTGTCTTTTGTCTTCACCTTTTATTATTTAAACGAATATCACTTGTAAATAGAACAATTGCAACTAAAAGCTTGTCTTTCTTGAGGAATAATGCTATGAAATATATGTTCGTTTTTAGCATTATCAAATATTCCCACACTTGAGCGTTGCTTGTCCTCAAGCAATATTGTCTTGAAATACTAGAATCACTTCTTTATTCTTCACACTTTGTACATCAGTGATTTCTATACGGCGGTATAAACAATGGTAGTAACGATATGGTTTACAGTCCCACATGACTATAAAAATTTAGATCCATTAAGGAAATTGGATCTTTATGAAAACATTTGATCTTTTGAAATCTAGTTTTTATCCTAGATAAGTTTTCCGGAATAACCCTTTACCGGTGTTTGCAAAATATTTTTGTGGGTTTGGTGGGTTTCAGATTTGAAAATTTTAGCTCAAAACTTGCGGTTTTGTGTCACCCACTTGCTATCCTTGTATTAGGGAAGCAACACGTCCAGTTCACTTGTCCCGTATATTACCTTTCGGTAAACTACCGTCCGGTTGAAAGGAAAGCGTTGAACAAGCAACTGTTAAGGCAATGTCCCATGACATGCTTTTGATTATGGTCTATAACGTGTCGGATGCTAGAACTATCCTTGGTAGGAGCGATAGTAAAGATCATCCTATGATTTTTCGGTCTGGCACAAGGTCCTGTCTCCGACCATGCTATGTAACCACCGTTCTTACGGTTGACACCCGATTTGGTTCAGGTGACCTAATGAATTCCAGGTGAATTCCTAGGATTTTACGTTCAATGGTAATGAACGCATTGAAAATAGGGTTTTCAGAAAACAAATCGGTTTGTAATTTTGATCAAAATATTTTCTCGTTTAAGCTCGAGTTTAGATATCATTGAATTCCATGAGTTTGAATTCTCAATCTTTAAGGTCAATCTCTAGGATTGAGTAATATCAGTCTTAAAAGCTGATTTTTAATCTTTAAGGAGATTATCCTTTCTGGGGATCTGATTCATTAGTCTTATCCAGCTAATTTGCATGGTGCCCCCCCATTGTACGAGATAAATCCTTCTCATGGTTAGGATAAATCTGACCACTTGGCGACCCTGTTTAATGCTGAGGTCCGTGGATTTCCTGCTGATTTTAGTGATGACTTTTCTAGATTTTTCGTCAACCTACAGCTGGTCTGGACGACAACTTCATGACCTAAATCAAGAAGCGCGTTTCTTTTTAGGAAGACTTTACTTCCTTTTAATGATGGAATTGATTCATCGTGTAGATCCATCTCTTCTTTTCTTTCATTGGGTAAAACAGTTTAGTTTAGTTCAAAGCAAAAGTATTTTCAGTTATTTGTTACAGATATATGTGACATATGTTTAAAATAACTTGGTAAATTTTCCCACACTTGGCTTTTATTTTCCTTTTTATCGTCCTCTATTCCATTTTTAAATGAATTTTAACATTTTAGTTTGTTTCTCAATTTATGTCCTTTCCGAGGTAACAATAATTTCGGTGTTAAAACCTAGTTTTATCGTTCATAAATATGTATAAACATGATTTTGAATTCATTTAATTGAAAATTTTGAAAAATTTTACTAGAATTGGGTAGTCAGTATATAAGACTAGGGCTGTTCTTTTTTATCAGAGAGCACTAGATTCTAATACAACTACTGCTTTACTAGTATTTTTAATGGTAACCAAGTGTTTAATATAAAAATTTTAAAATCCGAAAGAATTTAACCCCTTCCCACACTTAAGATCTTGCAATGCCCTCATTTGCAAGAAATCAGTAACAATTTAAATTATTGAGGGTGATTTGTGTGAAAATGATTAAATTTTTACCAAAGTTTCCAAATATATTGGCGTTTGTTTGCTGAATGATAAATGGTGCACATCATTTGTTCATTCCGTCTTGTTGTTATTTCACATATATTTTGCATCTTGTCGTCAAAATTAGTTGCTTTTGCTGAACTTAATGCCAGTCTTTGAAAATGCGTTGTTTTACCCTGTTGTGTACATAAGATAAACTGCAAACATATATACATATTTTTGAAGTTTGGTATATTACTCCACATTCAAAAATTATTAAAATCTAAGAATAAAAGTTAGATAATTATAAAAATGATTACAATATTAACAAAAATATTAAATGTATCAATAATTACAAATTACAAAATAATAAAAAAATAATAAGTAAACTAAGGATGATATTGGTACCAATAGGGGTTCCAGGCATAACCATAAGTGCTATAGAATGCTTCGGCAGGGTCATACGTAGGATATGGTGGCTGCATCTCTATCGACCAAGGAGGGAAGACGGGTTTCGGTGTAGGAATATAGTTTCTACCTATATGTTGTGCGCTATGATCTGGTTCTGATGAACTTGCCAATCTTCAAATGCTCTCTGTCTAGCATTTTCGTATTCCTGAGAAGCTATAAACCTATGCATTTCTTGCATCTCATTCCCCCCTCCTACATTACCTTGCTGCTGGTTTCTCTCCACCTGTGGATGTCTACCATGGTATCGTACTGCGGCGTTATTTCGCCTCTTCAAAACTTTCGCACCATGGTATACATTTAAACCTATAGTATCGCGGGGTTCCGGCTCTTCTAGTAATAATCCCCCCCGACTTATATCCACACCGAGATATTCACCAATCAAAGTAATAAAAATACCACCTCCTATTATGCTATGTGGTCGCATCCCCCGAACCATAGCTGATAAATAATAACCCACACAATATGGTATACTTACAGCGCTTTGTGGGTCTCGAATACACATATGGTAAAACAAATCTTGTTCATTTACTTTTTCTTTGTTCTTACCCCTTTGTGTAATCGAATTAGCTAAAAACCTATGTATCACTCTTAATTCGGCTCTATCTATATCCAAATAAGAGTAGTTTCCCCCTTTGAAACGGTGATGGCTTGTCATTTGACTCCACACACCGTGTGTATCAAAATTCTCATCTATCTTTCTACCGTTTAGTATCAATCCTCTACAATCGGCAGACGCTAACTCCTCAGGCGTATATATACGTAAAGCCTGAGCCATGTCCAGTAAAGACATGTGGCGCATCGAACCGCCTAACAAAAATCTAATAAAAGAACGATCGGTTAAACTAGCTACCCGATCATTCAACTCTATACTACATAACAACTCTTCACACCATACTTTATATACAGGTCTGCGTATGGTGAATAAACATATCCAGTCATTAAAAGAAGAATTACCATACCTCTGTACAAGTAATTCCCTAATTGGCCCGGCCAATTCTACAGCTTCTAAGGGTCCCCATTCTATGACCCTCGGTACCTCAACAACCTTGGAATGAAGAGTATGCAAACCCCGTTGATATTTTGGATAATCTATCCAAAGTATGTCAAATCTCAGGTTCGGGTACAACTCTTCCAAGTGCATATCTGAAAAGGTCATGACTGGATGAGGTACATCCTGCTTGTAGTAGTTATCTACCTCCTGTTGTTCCAAATTCTCAGCAGGAGCATTGCGGGCTTGGGATGAAGATTCACCCCTTTCATTCTGCAAAACACATCAAACACAAATTTTGTGCATCCAAATATGCATTAGTGTCAGCAAAATCATCAATCAAAATAATTACAATGACATTATCAATTTATATCAAACTTAAGCTTATTTTCACATTTTTATCAAATCTACACTTTTTCAAATAAGCATATACGAAAATTTTCGCCAAGTTCATAAGCATTCAACTCAAATAACATGTCAAAATAATCATTACTAGCAATTAAACAAGTCTCAAATGGCATTATCTTTCAAAATCAAGTTCATGAATTTTAGACTTGAAAAAGTCCACTTTAATTCTCAAATATCATGTTTAGGTTCAAAGTTTGGATCATTTAACTACCTAGACATGTTACACTACTCAATTTAGCAACAATTCATGACAAAAATCGGCCATAACCTGTTTATATCAAAAAGCCCCAAATTGCTCAAGAACACAAACCCTAGATTACTCAAAATTTGAAGTTTAAGGCTTCTAATCATGTTAAACAGCATCAATCTAGGTTATACAAGCATAATACAAAAACAATTTAAGTCTAATTACACTAAAAAGCATCAAAATCAAATTGGGGAAAAAATAGCTCAAGAACACCTAATTTCGAATTAAATGGTGTTTAGGTGTAGAAATTTACCGTTTTTCTTGAGTAATTCTTAGATAGCATCCTTCTCAACATGATTTTAGCAAAAGATTTGGTGATTAACGGTTAAAAATTGGGATTTTTGGGGTTTTTTCTCGGGTTTTTCGGGTCTTTTTTCGCTGTGTTTCGCAGTGTTTTTGTGTGTGGGGGAGTGAAACTGATCAGTTCTTGCGTTATATTTTTTTTCTGTAAATTGGTCCCTCCGCGAGTCGCGGAGGTTTTTAACTTCAAACTCCGCGAGTCGCGGAGTTTGCTCTTTTTTTTTTTTTTTTTTTTTTTTTTTTTTTATAATCATTAACTTATTAAAACAATTAAGTAATTAATTTTAAAATTTTGTTTCCCTTGTTATTTAGGACGAGGTCGTTTCGGATCGATGTCCTAGTCCGTCCTTCGATAAAATTTTAAAATTTGTCTTTTTGTAGCGATTGTTTTAAAAGGTAAGATTTTTTTTGGTTTTTTCAATGTTTTTGGCATACTCTAATTCAATAAGATTAAAAATAATGATAATAAAAGTTCTCGTCCCTCCCTCGGGTAAAGCAATTTCGGTTCAAAGACCTAGTCTTCAACTTACGACGAATTTTAAAAATCATATTCTTAACTTAATGAGATAAAGTAAATTTTTGTTTTTAAATTCACACAACTTAAATATAAAATTCAAAATTAAAAATTAAAAATTCACACCAAACTTAAAATTTGAAATGCATAAAATTAAAAATTCATATTTTAAAAATTAAAAATTCACACCAGACTTAATTTAAAAATTCAAATATTTACAATTTTAAAAAAAATATTTTTTTTACAAAGTTTACACTATTAATTTAAGATTTAAATATTTATTTTAAAAACATGGTAAAAATAAAATTAAAAATCTTTTTGTCTTTTTATCCCACTTTAATCAATCAAATATTATCAAAAATATGCGCCCCTCTTTTCGGTAAAGAAATTTCGGTTCCAAGACCTAATTTAACTCATGACGAATTTTTGAAATATTTTGGGTTGATTGATTAAAGATATTTATACCTTAAGAATAAACGTTAAATTTCGCAGTGATGTAATAAATTTTTGAATGATATCAATAATTTCGGTCGCCAAACCTAATTTTATTCAATACCAATTTAATACTTTTTAGCGAACAAATTAGCGTTTATTATCAAAAGGTTAAAAATAAAAATAAAAATAAAAACTGTACAGACATACCTGTGAAATAGATTTCTTAGTTATATGATCTATTCCATTCATAAGATAGTCGGTTTAATTGGTTTTCCATGGCTACATAGGCGTAACCTCGAGCATTCAGTGTCTTTTCTTCTAAACATATGAACGGTCCGTCTCTGCATAAAGTAACAAATTCGGTATTTGAATAGGTTTGATTATTTGAACATTTACCTCCATGTGACCATTTTCCGCATTTGTGACATCGTTCTAGGTGTCGTGCTCTTCTTTTCGCTGCGGATTTTGATTTTCCTTTACCAAATTGTAACTTATTATCTTCGCATCTGGATTCTTTTCTAACTCCGTCCATTCTTTCTCTGATTACTGATACTAATTCACTCGGTAGTATGTCATTATTTCTTTTAGTGATCAAAGCGTGTAGCATTAGACCATGGTTTAGTTCACAGGCAGTCTTCATTTCGTAAAAACCTAAAAAAATAAAAATTCAGAATGGGGGGAGAAGACTAGTTCTTTAGGGTCTGCTAGGGAAAGACCATACGTGTTCCATTTTCGAGAACTACACGAAAACAGACAATCTAACTCTAACAGAAATACATATTATCCTTTAAAGACTTGATTCTCCCCACACTTAGTTAGCTGTGGTGTCGAAATTGTGATTAACTTCGTTGTCGACTTCCATCGGACCATGTATGTAATGTTTAACTCTGTGACCATTAACTTTAAATTCAATCCCATTTGAATTTATTAATTCTATCATTCCGTATGGGAAAACTCTTTTGACTATGAATGGTCCAGACCATCTTGATTTCAATTTTCCAGGAAATAGCTTGAATCGTGAATTGAAAAGAAGAACTCTGTCTCCTTCTTTAAATTCTTTTGAACTTCTGATTCTTTTATCATGCCATTTCTTCGTTCTTTCTTTATAGATTAACGAATTTTCGTATGCTTCATGTCTTAATTCTTCTAATTCATTTAGTTGACTTAATCGTAGACGTCCGGCTTCATGTAAATCAAGATTACATGTCTTCAAAGCCCAAAATGCTTTGTGTTCGATTTCTACTGGAAGATGACATGCTTTTCCATAAACAAGTCTAAAAGGTGTGGTTCCAATTGGAGTTTTGTAGGCTGTTCTAAAAGCCCAGAGTGCATCCTCCAATTTAATGGACCATTCCTTCGGATTTGATCCTACGGTTTTCTCTAGAATACGTTTTAAAGCTCGGTTGGTATTTTCAACTTGTCCACTTGTTTGTGGATGATATGCGGTGGAGATTTTATGAGTTACTCCATATCTTTTAAGAACTTTCTCAAGTTGATTATTACAGAAATGAGTACCCCGATCACTTATTAAAGCTTTCGGTGTTCCAAACCTTGCAAAAAGACGTTTTAAAAAGTTGACTACAACTCGTGCATCGTTAGTTGGGAGAGCTTGTGCTTCCGCCCATTTAGATACATAATCAATGGCTACGAGTATATATAGATTATTATGAGATTTTGGAAATGGACCCATAAAGTCAATACCCCAAATGTCAAATACTTCACATACTTGGATGACATTTTGTGGCATTTCATCATGTTGACTTATTTTTCCGGCCCTTTGACATGCATCACAGGATTTGCAAAGAAGGTGTGCGTCTTTGTAAATTGTAGGCCAATAGAATCCAGCTTCATAAACTTTTCTTGCTGTTAGTTGAGGCCCATAATGCCCTCCTGTTGGTCCTGTGTGACAATGGTTTAAAATTTTACTAGCTTCATCTCCAAATACACATCGGCGTATTATTCCATCGGGACAACTTTTAAACAGATGTGGATCTTCCCAGAAATAGTGTTTTATATCACTGAAAAATTTCTTTCGTCTTTGGTACGATAATCCTTTTTCAAGGAATCCACAAACTAAGTAGTTTGCATAGTCTGCAAACCATGGGATTTCTTTATAATCTATCTTCAATAGATATTCGTCAGGAAAGTTGTCTTGTATGGCCGATTCATTTAGAACTTCTAATTCGGGATTTTCAAGACGAGAAAGATGATCAGCGGCGAGATTTTCTGCTCCTTTTTTATCTCGGATTTCAATATCAAACTCTTGTAAGAGTAAGATCCAACGGATTAATCTTGGTTTAGCATCTTGTTTTGAAAATAGGTATCTAAGAGCAGAATGGTCGGTATAGACCACCGTTTTTGCTAGAACGAGATATGATCGAAATTTGTCAAAAGCAAAGACAATAGCAAGAAGTTCTTTTTCAGTAGTTGTATAGTTTGTTTGTGCTCCTTGTAATGTCTTACTAGCATAATATATAGGTTGAAATCGTTTTTCAATCCTTTGTCCTAAAACGGCTCCCATTGCAAAATCACTTGCATCGCACATTAGTTCAAATGGTAGATTCCAATTTGGTGTTATCATGATCGGTGCATTAGTGAGTTTTTCTTTAAGAATATTAAAAGATTTGATACACTCATCTGAAAAGATGAATGGAGCATCCTTTTCTAGGAGTTTATTCATAGGAGTGGCAATTTTAGAAAAATCTTTTATGAAACGTCAGTAAAAACCGGCATGCCCTAGAAAACTCCTAACTCCTCTAACATTTGTGGGATGTGGAAGTTTAGCAATTACATCTACTTTAGCTCTATCCACTTCAATTCCTTCTTTTGAAATTTTATGTCCAAGAACGATGCCTTCTTTAACCATGAAATGGCATTTCTCCCAATTAAGTACTAGATTTGATTTTTCGCATCTAATTAGCATTCGTTCCAGATTAACTAGACATGATTTAAATGTATCACCGAAGACTGAAAAGTCATCCATGAATACTTCCATGCATTCTTCTATCATGTCGTGAAAAATCGCCATCATACACCTTTGAAAGGTTGCAGGGGCGTTGCAAAGTCCAAATGGCATGCGTTTGTAAGCAAACGTACCATAAGGGCACGTGAATGTTGTTTTCTCTTGATCTTCGGGTGCTATTGGAATTTGAAAATATCCGGAAAATCCATCTAGAAAACAATAGTAACTATTTCCGGCTAATCTTTCTAACATTTGATCAATGAAAGGTAAGGGAAAGTGATCTTTTCTGGTGGCGTCATTTAATTTTCTATAATCAATACATACACGCCATCCTGTTACAGTCCTAGTAGGAATAAGCTCATTTTTCTCATTTGTAATGACAGTCATACCACCCTTCTTAGGCACACATTGAACTGGGCTTACCCATGGACTATCAGAGATTGGATATATCAAACCTGCATCTAGCAGTTTAATAATCTCTTTCTTAACTACATCTTGCATATTAGGATTTAGTCTTCGTTGGCGTTGCACATACGTTTTATGACCTTCTTCCATAAGGATTTTATGTGTGCAATACGAAGGACTTATTCCTTTAATATCATGAATCTTCCATGCAATGGCTGGTTTATGAGCTTTCAACACAGAAATGAGTTGTGATTTCTCATTTTCAGTAAGAGAAGACGATATTATTACAGGTAATTCAGATTCACCATGTAAATAAGCGTATTCCAAATGGTTTGGAAGTGGCTTTAACTCTAATTTCGGAGGTTCTTCTATCGATGATTTATATCGATATCTGTCTTCTTCTTTTAGCATTTGAATTTCTTCTGTTGTTGGTTCATATCCATTAGCTATAAGTGTAGCTAACATTTCAGCTTCATCAATTGGTTCATTACCTTCTCCTAAAGAACATTCTCCTGTTCCTTGTAATTCTGGAAATTCTTCTAATAATTCTGCATGTGCATCTATAGTTTGAATATAATAACATGTATCATCTGCAGATTGTGGTTGTTGCATTGCTCTATCAACTGAAAAGGTAACACTCTCATCCTCTATACTTAGGGTCAATTTCTTACCGAACACGTCTATCATTGCTTTAGCCGTGTTTAAGAATGGTCTTCCTAATATGAGAGGAACTTGAGAATCTTCTTCCATGTCCAAAACAACAAAATCTACTGGAAATACTAAAGTACCAACTTTAACTAGCATATTCTCCATTATCCCTCTAGGATATTTTATTGATCTATCGGCTAGTTGTATGCTTATTCTGGTTGATTTTAATTCTCCAAGGTCTAGTTTAGCGTATAGTGAATACGGCATTAGATTTATACTAGCACCTAAGTCTGCCAATGCTTCTATTGAACTAAGACTACCCAGAAAACATGGAATTGTGAAACTTCCTGGATCAGATAGTTTTTCTGGTATCTTATTCAACAGCACTGCTGAACAATTAGCATTCATAGTAACAGCCGAGAGTTCTTCCATTTTCTTTCTATTTGAGATTAGATCTTTCAAGAATTTAGCATATCTTGGCATTCCTGAAATCACATCAATGAAAGGAAGATTTACATTTATCTGTTTAAACATATCCAAGAATTTGGATTGCTCGGCTTCAAGTTTTTCTTTCTTCATTTTACTCGGGTAAGGAAGTGGTGGTTGGTATGGTTTAACATAAGGTTTATCCTTAACTGTGTTATTTTCATTAACCTTTTCAACTACCGGTTCTTTTTCCTTATCTTGATCAGGTTGTGGTTCTTGTGGAGTAGGAATGGTTTCATCAGAAGTTACAGGTATTTCAGGTGGTTTAAGTGTTGTACCACTTCTTGTGGTAATGGCTTTAGCTGTTTCATTCCGGGGGTTAGCGTTTGTATCACTAGGTAGACTTCTCGGTTTTCTTTCACCTATTAACCTTGCTAGGTTACTTACTTCTTGTTCCAGATTTTGAATAGAAGCTTGTTGATTTCTAAATGCTTGAGCATTTTGTTCATTGGTTTGTTTTTGAGATGTGAAAAACTGCGTTTGAGTTTCAACCAGCTTTGTCATCATATCTTCTAAATTCGGCTTTTTATCATCGGTTTGTTGTGGTGGTTTGTTTTGAAAATTCGGTCTTTGCTGATTGTAAGTATTATTGGATACTTGTTGATTGCTAGGACCTTGTTGGTTGTTGTATGGAATATTTCGGTTATAATTCTGGTTTTGATTGTAAATTGGTCTTGGTGGTTGATAATTATTCTGATAATTATTTCCAGGCCTTTGGTTTATGTATGAAATATTCTCTCTTTGTTCCATTGTTAATTCAATACTGAGACAATCTTTTGTCAAATGTGGTCCTCCACACTGCTCACAACTAATTCGTATTGAGTGAATATCTTTAGTCATCTTTTCCATTCGTCGTTCCACAGCATCTATCTTTGCGGAAATGGAATCTAAGTCATGGCTAGAATTGGCTCTAGCTGCTTTAGATGATCTAATGATATCTTTTTCTTGGTGCCACTCATGTGAGTGGGAAGCAGTGTTATCAATAATTTTGTAAGCATCAGTTTCGGTTTTCTTCATAATAGAACCACCAGCTGCTATATCTATGTCTTTTCTTGTAGTGATTTCGCATCCTCGGTAGAATATTTGTACTATTTGACAGGTGTCTAAACCATGTTGCGGACATCCTCTTAACAACTTTCCATATCTTGTCCACGCCTCATATAGAGTTTCATTTGGTTTCTGTGTGAACGTAACAATTTCTGCTTGAAGTCTTACGGCTTTAGATGCAGGAAAGAATTGTTTAAGAAATTTGTCAATTAAAACATCCCATGTATCGATCGCCCCTTCAGGTAACGATTCCAACCAATCTTTGGCTTCTCCCTTTAAAGTCCAGGGAAATAACATGAGATATATCTGTTCATCCTCCACTTCTCGGATTTTAAATAGTGTGCAGATCCTATTAAAGGTACGTAGATGTTCAATTGGATCTTCCTTCGGCGCACCACTAAATTGGCATTGATTAGTCACCATGTGTAGAATTTGTCCTTTGATTTCATAATCTGGCGCATTAATGTCTGGATGAGTAATTGCGTGACCTTGGCCAGTGCGTTTAGCTCTCATTCGGTCTTCCATACTTAAAGGTTCCAGATTCTCCATAATTGAATTTGTTGAATCGGTATCACTAGATGATTCTGTTTTAATGGTTCGTTCCTCAACAATCTCTGTTTGAATGATTGGTGGTTCCGGAGGAAAGTTTAGTGGTTCAGGATCTACGAACGGTTCCTGAATATTTTCCGGATTCTCAATTGTGAGGTCGGGTTCAAAAAATGGATTATCGGAAATTTGAACTGAAGTACTTGGTCTACTGGATGACGATTCTAAAGAAAAATCAACGGCGGTTATATTTGTTAAACGTCTTGATCGAGTTACAGGTGGTGAACGTACAAAAGGTGATGAACGTCTTGCTCGGTGCATTCACTGAATATCCTATTAGTTTTTAAAAGGAAAGAAAAATTATAATAAGTTATCCAATCAATAGACTTTTCTGATTTTGCCCACGTTTCGAATAGCCAAAAGATGCAGCAGAGGGGCAGGATTCGTTTGGTCTCAATATAATTGAGGACTGTTTGGCTCCAATAACTCGGTCCACGTACAAATCCAACTATTACTACGAACCAGAAAATTTTGATGTCTATTAATTTAACCACTCAAAATAAATTTTCGTAATTTTAAGAAATTTAGATAAGAAGTAGAATAAAAATCTATGTCCTAAAACTAGAATAGCGAGAAATAAGAGAGAAAAAGAGTTCGTCGAAAAAGGTTGAAAAAGAAAAAAAATGGTTGAAAAATAAAAGGTGACGGAAAAATAAAAGAAACTTATAAAAACTTAAAAATACTTGACTAACCTAACCTTATTACTACAACTAACTTAAAATTATAATCGCAAATTGAAATTACTAATTGGAATGATAATTGGTACATAGTAAAAGGTGTCTAAAAATATTAAAGCTTACAGGAAAAACTAAATCCCAAATGGAAATAACTTAAAAAGAAACTAAAACTTAAAAAGGCGTCGCAAAATTCTAAAGCACCTAAATCTTAGTCTAAAGAAAAAGCACTTAAGGAATTCTACGGCAAAGCCTAAAAATCTAGGAGTAAAAATAACTATAGCAAAAACTAAGTTTAAAATTAAATATGAGCTAAAAAAAATACAAATATTACGCTACAACGATTAAAAAGGTACAAAATATAAAAATATACAAAAAGTTGTAAAAAGTACAATTTTTATAAAAATATTATTTTTATATTATTTATTTAATAAAACTACTAATTTTACAATTTAATAAAACTAATTAATACTAAATACATAAAGTAAATAAAAAGTAAAAATAAAAATAAAACTAATAATAATAATAATAATAATTAGGTTTAAATAATAATAATAATTAAAAATAACCCGTAATTAATGCAGATTTAGGGTTTTTGTCCGTGTGTCAGATGGTCTCCGCGAGTCGCGGCAATTAAAGAAGAAAACCCCGCGAGTCACGGGGTTCAGAAATTCAGTTGACAGCTTTCAATTTTTACGCGTTTTTCTTTATTTTTTTTTTATTTTATGTTTTCTGTTTTTTTTAAATAAATAAAAGATTTTAAAATAAAACTTATATTTTTATAAACTAAAATAGAAATAAAGAAACTTATAAAACTTAAATATTTAACAAAATCTTAAAAATACTTATATTTTTGTTTTTCTTTTTATATTTTTAAAACGTATTTTTACAAAAACGAATTTTAATAAAAGTTAACTAAATTTTTTTTTTTTTTATATTAGCGTTGCGCTTCCGGCTTTTAAGATATTCCCCGGCAGCGGCGCCAAAAAATACTTGATGTCGTACGAGGTGTATATAAAATAGTTATTAATTTTAGCAGAAAACACTATTAAATACGATACAATTTTACACAAGATATTTATTTTTTTATAGAATGGATATACTTAAACCTTGCTACAACACTTATAGGCAGTGTACCTAATCGTACAGTAGTGTAGTTTTTAGTAAGTCAGGTTCGTTCCACAGGGAAATCTTTAAACAAAGCTCAACGCTATATTAGTTTACTTTTATTAAAAATACAAATATATATAAGTAATATTATTATTATAAAGGGGGGTTTTTACCGTTTAATGACCGGTTTGTCGATTTTAAGACTTTAGTCGCAGTTAAAACCTAAATGTAAAATATAAAATAAATAAAAGACTTAATTTAAAGCGTAAAGTAAATAACGATAATGAAATTGCGAATAATAAAAGTGCGATAAAATAAACTTGCGATAATTAAAAAGTACGATAATTAAAAGTGCGATTAAATAACAATAAATAAAAGTGCGATAATTAGAAGTGCAATTAAATATAAAATAAAGGAAATTAAATATGAAATAAAAGAATTATGCTTATTTAAACTTCCGTAATCATGATGGTTGACGTGTTGATTTTAGTTTTATGCCCATGGGTTAATTGTCCTTTGTCCTGGATTATTTAATATGTCCGTCTGGTTTTTGTCCATAACAGTCCATCAGTCATAAATATAAAGTGCGAGTGTCCTCATCAAATTATTCATATACCCGAAGTTAAATATTCCAACTAATTGGGGATTCGAATTGTAACAAGGTTTTAATACTTTGTTTAATGAATACACCAGGTTATCGACTGCGTGTAAACCAAGGTTTTACTACTTTGTTAACAATTACACCAATTACCCTTGAATGTAATTTCACCCCTGTTTTAATTATTCTAGTGGCTATTAATCCATTCCCGTGTCCGGTTAAATGAACGATTATTCGTACATATAAATACCCCGCCCATCGTGTCCGATCGAGTGTATATGGTAATTTATAGGGACGCCCAATTGTAAATCTTTATATTAACATTAACAAACTTTCATTTAGTTAAACAAATATAAAGCCCATTAATAGCCCATAGTCTAATTTCCACAAGTGTCGTTCTTTTGTCCAAACCCCAATTATGGTACAAAGCCCAATTACCCAATTTTAGTAATTAGCCCAACATCATGATTACTTCGTTTTAAATAAGCATAATAATAACTTAGCTACGAGACATTAATATAAAAAGGTTGAACATAACTTACAATGATTAAAAATAGCGTAGCGTTACACGGACAGAATTTCGACTTACACCCTTACAACATTCGCTAACATACCCTTATTATTAGAATTAAAATTAAAATTAAAATATAAATTATATATATATATATATAAGTTTTACGTATGATAAGAGAAGAAAAAGATGATTGAATATTGATCAGAATTCGGTTGGCTTTATAGCCAGAGTTGAAATTTGGGGCTCCGCGACTCGCGGCAAAATGCTCTTCAAACTCCGCGAGTCGCGGAGGTTAATTTTACAGCTCAGTCCTTGGAGTTTTCTCTGCCGACGGTTTTATATATATAAATATAATATATATATAATTAATATAATTAATTATATATTATATTATATTTATATACATAGTTAACTTGTAATTTTTAGTCCGTTGCGTCGAGCGTTAAGAGTTGACTCTGGTCCCGGTTCCGGATTTTCGAACGTCCTTGCGTACAATTTTATATTTTGTACTTTGCGTTTTGAATCTTGTACTCTTGTAATTTCGAGACGTTTCTTATCAATAATTGGAACCTTTTTGATTGTCTTTTGTACTTTTGAGCTTTTTGGTCGTTTGCGTCTTCAATTCGTCGAATCTGTCTTTTGTCTTCACCTTTTATTATTTAAACGAATATCACTTGTAAATAGAACAATTGCAACTAAAAGCTTGTCTTTCTTGAGGAATAATGCTATGAAATATATGTTCGTTTTTAGCATTATCAATATTAACAAAGCCTCTTGGGTCTCGAATACACTTTAGGTAAAATAAATCATGTAAGGTCAATTTTTCCTTATTGTGACCTCTCTGTGTAATCGAGTTAGCCAAAAATCTATGAATTATGCGAAGCTCGGCTCTGTTAATATGTAAGTAGGTATGTGTTCCTCCCCGCCCAAAAACATTATAGTCTGACATACGCCTCCAGACGGCGTTTGCGTCAAAATTCCTATCTACCCTTTCACCACGATAAATCAAATTCATACAATCGGGTAGTAGTAATTCAGCGGGCGTATATATCTGTAATTCCCTGGCCATGTCCAGCATGGACATCCTGTACATCCTACCGCCAAGTATAAATCTAAGAAAACTTCTATCATCTAATCTATCTACATCTACATTTAATGCTATCGTACTCATCAGCTCAACACACCATTCCTTATATACAGGTCTACGAATGGTGAATAAGCGTTCCCAATCAGTAAAAGAAGAACTGCCATACCTTTGGATCAAATGCTCCCTAACACGGTCAGCAAGTTGGACCCTTTTCAAAGGATCCCAATCAATTACCCTAGGCACCTCTACATCTTTCGTTATTAATTTGAATTTATTACTTTGATATGCCGGGTAATCTCTCCATCGTCTATCAAATCTCAGATTAGGATGCAACGTGTGTTCAGGAATCGTTGGGTATTCTACAGGCGGATGCATCGGAAATACTATGAATTCATTAGGTAACTGTAGCGGGTCATAATAAGGTACGTGTTGATCAGGCTGATGTTGTTGTTCCTGTTGTGGTTCTTGTTCGGGTTCATATTGCATTTCTGGTTCTGGTTCTGGAGTTGGAGCGGGTCGTCTAGATGATGACGATGATGAACCTCCAGTATCGGCTCTCTGCAAAACACATTAAACACAAAATTTGTGCATCCATATATGCATTAGTGTTAGCAAAATAACAACTTAAAAGAATCACAATAACATGTTAAATTAAAATTAAACTTATACATATTTTCACAATTTTTTTACAATTCTACACTTTTTCAAATAAGCACATATGAAAATGTATACAAAGTTCATAAGCATTTAACTCAAATAACATGTTAAAATAGTCATTACTAATAATTAAACAAGTCTCAAATGACAATTATATCAAATTAATCAAGTTCATGAATTTTGCACCTAAAAAGTCTACTTTAATCTCCAAAAATCATGTTTAGGATCAATGTTTGGATCATTTAGCTACCTAAACATGTTACACTACTTAATTTAGCAATAATTCATGACAAAAATCGGCCATAACCTGTTTATATCAAAAAGCCCCAAATTGCTCAAGAACACAAACCCTAGATTTCTAAAAATTTTGAAGTTTTTGGCTTCAAATCATGTTAAATAGCATCAATCTAGGTTATACATGCATACAATACTAACAATTTAACACTAATTACACTAGAAATTAACAAAATCAAATTATGAAAAATATAGCTCAAGAACACTAAAAATTAAATTTAAAGAGGTTTAGGGGTGTAATTGTTACCTTTCTTGATAAACTTCTGAACAATTTCATGATTAGAGCGAGAAATTTGACGAATTATGGTGAAAAAATGGTGAAATTTGGTGAAGATTTGAGAGAGTTTCGTGTATATGTGTGTGTGTTTGTGGAGAAGACAGAACTCGCTGAGCTTTTTGTTTGTGGCCTGGAATCCAGCCTCATGCGATCGCATGAGGTTGGAGTTCACTTCCCATGCGATCGCATGGGGGTCCGGGTACAGTACAATTTGCTTTTTTTTATATATAAAAACCTTTACTAATAAAACATATAATTAATAAAATTTTAAAAAATTGTTCCTTTTTAGGACGAGGGCTTTTCGGAATGATGTCCTAGTCCGTCCCTCGACAAAATTTTAAAATTCGTCAATTCAAAGCGCGGTTTTAAAAGTAAAGATTTTTGGGTTTTTTTAAATGTTTTTGGCATACTTTAGTTCAATAAGATTAAAAATAATGATAATAAAAGTTCTCGTCCCTCCCTCGGGTAAAGCAATTTCGGTTAAACGACCTAGTCTTCAACTCACGACGAATTTTAAAAAACAAATTTTTAACTTAACGAAATAAAGTAAATTTTTTTTTGTTTTTAAATTCACACCAAACTGAAATTTAAAATGCATAAAATTAAAAATTCATATTAAAAATTCACACCAAACTTAAATTATATTTTTGTTTTTATACATACAAACTTATATTAAAAATATTAATTTTTTCAAATATTTACAATTTTAAATATATTGATTTAAAAAGTTTACAATATTATTTTAATATTAATTTTAAAAACAAAGTAAAAATAAAATTAAAAATCTTTTTGGTCTTTTATCCCACTTTAATCAATCAAATATTATCAAAAACATACGCCCCTCTTTTCGGTAAAGTAATTTCGGCTATATTACCTAGTTTTACTCCTGACGAATTTCTGAAATATTTTGGGTTGATTGATTTAAGATATTTATACCTTAAGAATAAACGGTAAATTTCGCAGTGATGTAATAAATTTTTGTATGATATCAATAATTTCGGTCACGCATACCTAATTTTATCGAATACCAATTTAATACTTTATAGCGAACAAATTAGCGTTTATTATCAAAAGGTTAAAAATAAAAATAAAAATAAAAACTGTACATACTTACCTGTGAGATAGTATTCTTAGTGATATGCTTTAGCCCACTCATAAGATAGTCGGACTAATTGATTTTCCATAGCTACATAGGCGTAACCTCGAGCATTCAATGTTTTTTCTTCTAAACATATGAACGGTCCATCTCTGCATAAAGTAACAAATTCGGTATTGGAATATGTCTGATTCGTCGAACATTTTCCTTCGTGTGACCATTTTCCGCATTTGTGACATCTTTCAAGGTGTCGTGCTCTTCTTTTCGCTACGGATTTTGATTTTCCTTTACAAACTGTAACTTATTATTTTCGTTCCTGGATTCTTTTCTTACTCCGTCCAATTTACCTCTGATTAATGATACTATTTCACTTGGAAGGGTGTCATTATTACGTTTAGTGATCAAAGCGTGTAGCATTAGACCATGGTTTAGTTCACAGGAAGTCTTCATCTCGTAAAACCTAAAAAAATAAAAATTCAGAATGGGGAGGAGAAGACTAGTTCTTTAGGGTCTGCTAGGGAAAGACCATTCGGATTCCATTTTCGAGAACTACACGAAAACAGAACATCTAACTCTAACAGAAATACATATTACCCTAAAAAGATTCGAACCTCCCCACACTTAGTTGAAATTGTGATTAACGTTATTTTCAATTGGATCATCAACAACTTGTATATCTTTGACTTTTACTTCAATCCATTTGTTGATTTCCTCCGTCACTTTCACAAATTCAACTAACATTGCCTTTTCTTTTGGCGATAAATTGGATACTAATCGGTTACATAATTTAAAGTTTCCCTTAATCTTAGCATCGTGAATCCGTTTATAAAGTTTCTTCGTTGAACTGTTAAAAACGGGTTCATCTAATTTCGTATCATCAACGGGGTTCTTTGTGATTGAATCATCATTAAGTGTTTCTTCATCTTCCCCACACTTATGCATTTTTATTGGTTTAACAGTTTTGGTTGGTGGAGATCTAAACTTTCGGTTCACAAAGGTGATCGATGTATCACCATCTCTAAGTGTCATTCTACCTTCTCTTACATCAATGAATGCCTCGGTGGTTGCTAAAAATGGTCGACCTAAAATTAGAAGAATATCAAGGTTTTCCTCCATATTAATCACTATGAAGTTTGCAACAAAGGTCAAACTTTCCACGTTAACAAGTAAATTATTTGCTATTCCAACCGGGTGTTTAATGGTTAGGTCAAATGATTGAACACCTATTTTGGTTGGTTTTAATTTACCCATACCTAATCTTTTGTATAAGGAAAGAGGCATAATAGTTGCACTTGCTCCTAAATCTGCGAGTCCATTATATACAGCACCATCATTAAGCAAACAAGAAATGATAAATTCACCCGGGTCTCCTGCTTTAGTAAGTCGAGTTGGTTTGTAAACATTTTTTCGATGTTCTTTTCTTGGTTCTTTCACTTCTATTTGAACTTCTTGTTCACATTTTTCTTCGTTTCTTGGAATGGGAGGTTTGTACAAGAATTCTTCTTCATCACTCAAATTTGAATCCTCTCTATTTTCCAATTTTGATTTTTCATATGTTGTTGATAACATATTTATGTTTTCATTTTGAAGGTTTTCTTGGGTGGTGAAATTATGATTGACTTCATTGTCAACTTCCATCGGACCATGTATGTAATGTTTAACTCTGTGACCATTAACTTTAAATTCAATCCCATTTGAATTTATTAATTCTACTGTTCTGTATGGGAAAACTCTTTTGACTATGAATGGTCTAGACCATCTTGATTTCAATTTTCCAGGAAATAGCTTGAATCGTGAATTGAAAAGAAGAACTCTATCTCCTTCTTTAAATTCTTTTGAACTTCTGATTCTTTTATCATGCCATTTCTTCGTTCTTTCTTTATAGATTAACGAATTTTCGTATGCTTCTTGTCTTAATTCTTCTAATTCGTTTAATTGACTTAATCGTAGACGTCCAGCTTCATGTAAATCAAGATTACATGTCTTCAAAGCCCAAAATGCTTTGTGTTCAATTTCTACTGGAAGATGACATGCTTTTCCGTAAACGAGTTTAAAAGGTGTGATTCCAATTGGAGTTTTGTAGGCTGTTCTAAAAGCCCAGAGTGCATCCTCCAATTTCATGGACCATTCCTTCGGATTTGATCCTACGGTTTTCTCTAGAATACGTTTTAAAGCTCGGTTGGTATTTTCAACTTGTCCACTTGTTTGTGAATGATAAGTGGTGAAGATTTTATGAGTTACTCCATATCTTTTAAGAACTTTCTCAAGTTGATTGTTACAAAAATGAGTACCCCGATCACTTATTAAAGCTTTCGGTGTTCCAAACCTTGCAAAAAGACATTTTAAAAAATTGACTACAACTCGTGCATCGTTAGTTGGGAGAGCTTGTGCTTCCGCCCATTTAGATACATAATCAATGGCAACGAGAATGTAGAGATTCTTATGAGATTTTGTAAATGGACCCATAAAGTCAATACCCCAAATGTCAAATACTTCACATACTTGAATTGTAGTGACCCGGGAATTTCCGATCAAATTTAAACTTTAATCTTTATATGTTTCTGACACGATAAGCAAAGTCTGTAAGGTTGAGTCTTAAAATCTTTGAACTGTTTACATAGAACCATTTGACCTTTGACTATCCCTGACGATTCACGAACTATTGTGTGTAAATATATATGTAAATATATATGTATAAATGCTATACATAAGTAGTGTTAAATATATTGTAAATAATAGATATTAAAGATTCAACAGATGATAGTTTGTAAATATGATATAATTAATAAATTGTATTATAGTAGTTATATTAAAATTATTATCAATAATTTCATGATTATTATTATTATTGTTAATATTAATATTAATTATTTATGGTATTAAGTCTAGTATATTATATAATTATTAAATTTAATATGTATAAGTTATTATATTATTAAGATCATTGATAATATTAATATTATTATTATAACTAGTAGTATTATTAATATCATTTATAAAACTATCAATATCATGGTTATTATTAGTAATTAAGTTTATTAAAATTTGCATTATTGTTAGTATCAATATTATCATTATTTATTATCTATCATTACTAGCCTTTTTACCAATAATTTTATTATTTTACTATTAATAAAATTAACACATATATAATTATAATTATCTAGATTTATGAATTACATACATATAAATAGATATATACATACATGTTTATATAAATACATATATATATATATATATACAAAATACAATCATATATATATATATATATACATATATCTGTATATATATATATATATATATATATATATATATATATATATATATATATATATATATATATATATATATATACAGATATATGTATATGTAAAAGACTAATATATATAAATTTAAAAACAAATAAATATGTATTTCAGTTCCAAACGATTTCAATCTGTTACTGATGTGTCCCTACGTCTCCATGGTTGTACAAATCGAATCTAAATATCAGATAGAGTTAAAATCCAGTTGCTATCTAAGTCAGGCTTTATTTTTTTTATAATATTTCTGTCCTTTGGAATATCTTTCTGTCGATCGGTATTTGACCAAATAAATGATGCTAATCAGTGTTGAGTGTTAATAATAAACTCACAATATCGATTAACAACTACAAATATCTTTTACAAAGTCTGAATTATCAAAAATCACTTCAAATATTGAAGAACACCCAATGAAATACTCTGTTCGTGTTCATTATTACCAACAGCTCGATTTTGAAAGAAATTTAAAAATCCTTAAATGCAAAGTTGTTGGTAATCGTTTATATAAACTATCTGCAAGATTTGAAATTCTAATTTTCGATATAGAGATTCAATTTTCGAAGTCAAACTTAAACTCTAAAAAGTCAACAGAACTGTTCATCCTAAAATTCGAATCCAATTTGATGTTTCTGATTCAATTGAGATTACAGAAAGATTTTAGGAGTAATTTCCCACCTTTTTCGTGTTTTAATCGAGGTCTAAAATGAAATGTCCCGTTCTTATTGATTAAAAACGTTCCATATTAATTGATTTCGTTGCGAGGTTTTGACCTCTATATGAGACGTTTTTCAAAGACTGCATTCATTTTAAAACAAACCATAACCTTTATTTCATCAATAAAGGTTTAAAAAGCTTTACGTAGATTATCAAATAATGATAATCTAAAATATCCTGTTTACACGCGACCATTACATAATGGTTTACAATACAAATATGTTACAACAAAATAAGTTTCTTGAATGCAGTTTTTACACAATATCATACAAGCATGGACTCCAAATCTCGTCCTTATTTAAGTATGCGACAGCAGAAGCTCTTAATAATCACCTGAGAATAAACATGCTTAAAACGTCAACAAAAATGTTGGTGAGTTATAGGTTTAACCTATATATATCAAATCATAATAATAGACCACAAGATTTCATATTTCAATACACATCCCATACATAGAGATAAAAATCATTCATATGGTGAACACCTGGTAACCGACATTAACAAGATGCATATATAAGAATATCCCCATCATTTCGGGACACCCTTCGGATATGATATAAATTTCGAAGTACTAAAGCATCCGGTACTTTGGATGGGATTTGTTATGAAATGTCCCGTTCTTATTGATTAAAAACGTTCCATATTAATTGATTTCGTTGCGAGATTTTGACCTCTATATGAGACGTTTTTCAAAGACTGCATTCATTTTAAAACAAACCATAACCTTTATTTCATCAATAAAGGTTTAAAAAGCTTTACGTAGATTATCAAATAATGATAATCTAAAATATCCTGTTTACACACGACCATTACATAATGGTTTACAGTACAAATATGTTACAACAAAATAAGTTTCTTGAATGCAGTTTTTAAACAATATCATACAAGCATGGACTCCAAATCTCGTCCTTATTTAAGTATGCGACAGCGGAAGCTCTTAATAATCACCTGAGAATAAACATGCTTAAAACGTCAACAAGAATGTTGGTGAGTTATAGGTTTAACCTATATATATCAAATCGTAACAATAGACCACAAGATTTCATATTTCATTACACATCCCATACATAGAGATAAAAATCATTCATATGGTGAACACCTGGTAACCGACATTAACAAGATGCATATATAAGAATATCCCCATCATTCCGGGACACCCTTCGGATATGATATAAATTTCGAAGTACTAAAGCATCCGGTACTTTGGATGAGGTTTGTTAGGCCCAATAGATCTATCTTTAGGATTCGCGTCAATTAGGGTGTCTGTTCCCTAATTCTTAGATTACCAGACTTAATAAAAAGGGGCATATTCGATTTCGATAATTCAACCATAGAATGTAGTTTCACGTACTTGTGTCTATTTTGTAAATCATTTATAAAACCTGCATGTATTCTCATCCCAAAAATATTAGATTTTAAAAGTGGGACTATAACTCACTTTCACAGATTTTTACTTCGTAGGGAAGTAAGACTTGGCCACTGGTTGATTCACGAACCTATAACAATATATACATATATATCAAAGTATGTTCAAAATATATTTACAACACTTTTAATATATTTTGATGTTTTAAGTTTATTAAGTCAGCTGTCCTCGTTAGTAACCTACAACTAGTTGTCCACAGTTAGATATACAGAATTAAATCGATAAATATTATCTTGAATCAATCCACGACCCAGTGTATACGTATCTCAGTATTGATCACAACTCAAACTATACATATTTTGGAATCAACCTCAACCCTGTATAGCTAACTCCAACATTCACATATAGAGTGTCTATGGTTGTTCCGAAATATATATAGATGTGTCGACATGATAGGTCGAAACATCGTATACGTGTCTATGGTATCTCAAGATTACATAATGTACAATACAAGTTGATTAAGTTATGGTTGGAATAGATTTGTTACCGATTTTCACGTAGCTAAAATGAGAAAAATTATCCAATCTTGTTTTACCCATAACTTCTTCATTTTAAATCCGTTTTGAGTGAATCAAATTGCTATGATTTCATATTGAACTCTATTTTATGAATCTAAACAGAAAAAGTATAGGTTTATAGTCAGAAAAATAAGTTACAAGTCGTTTTTGTAAAGGTAGTCATTTCAGTCGAAAGAACGACGTCTAGATGACCATTTTAGAAAACATACTTCCACTTTGAGTTTAACCATAATTTTTGGATATAGTTTCATGTTCATAATAAAAATAATTTTCTCAGAATAACAACTTTTAAATCAAATTTTATCATAGTTTTTAATTAACTAACCCAAAACAGCCCGCGGTGTTACTACGACGGCGTAAATCCGGTTTTACGGTGTTTTTCGTATTTCCAGGTTTTAAATCATTAAGTTAGCATATCATATAGATATAGAACATGTGTTTAGTTAATTTTAAAAGTCAAGTTAGAAGGATTAACTTTTGTTTGCGAACAAGTTTAGAATTAACTAAACTATGTTCTAGTGATTACGAGTTTAAACCTTCGAATAAGATAGTTTTATATATATGAATCGAATGATGTTATGAACATCATTACTACCTCAAGTTTAGTAGGTAAACCTACTGGAAGTGACAAGAAATGATCTAGCTTCAAAGGATCTTGGATGGCTTGAAAGTTCTTGAAGTAGGATCATGACACAAAAACAAGTTCAAGTAAGATTTTTACTCGAATTAAGATAGTTTATAGTTATAGAAATTGAATCAAAGTTTGAATATGAATATTACCTTGAATAAGAAAGATAACCTACTGTATATAACAAAGGTTTCTTGATCTTAGATGATTACTTGGAATGGATTAGAAAGCTTGGAAGTAAATTAGTAAACTTGAAGGGATTTTTGAAGTGTTCTTGATGTGTTCTTCCTATGATGATTATAGCTTGATTCTTGAAGTGATTTTTGATGAATATGATGATTAACTACTGGAAAAATACGTTCATAATAGTGTGTGTGTGTTGAGAGAGAATTAGAAAGAGAATTGGAAGTGAAATGGAGTGAATGATGAGTGGTAATTGGTGAGTGGTGAGTGGGGTTAAAAGGAGTTCTAGTTAGTTGACTAGCTCTTGGTAGAAGTTAAAATTGATTAGTCATACATGACATAATCAAGAGTGGAATCCCATGCTAGTTCCTATTGGTATATACCCATAGTAAGTACGTTTTGAAGCTGTGTATAATACGGGTAAGAATACGACTAGAATTCTTGATGAAAGAAAAGAATGGAAAAGTAACTGTAACCATTTTCATTAAGTATGAGTGTTTTGATATATGTCTTGAAGTCTTCCAAAAGTATTTTAATACATCTAAATACACTACATGTATATACATTTTAACTGAGTCGTTAAGTCATCGTTAGTCGTTACATGTAAGTGTTGTTTTGAAACCTTTAAGTTAACGATCTCAATTAATGTTGTTAACCCATTGTTTATTATATCTAATGAGATGTTAAATTATTATATTATCATGATATTATGATATATTAATATATCTTAATATGATATATATACATTTAAATGTCGTTACAACGATAATCGTTACATATATGTCTCGTTTCGAAATCCTTAAGTTAGTAGTCTTGTTTATATGTATATAACTCATTGTTAATATACTTATGGAGATACTTACTTATCATAATCTCATGTTAACCATATGTATATCCATATATATATCGTCATGTCATTTTTACAAGTTTTAACGTTCGTGAATCGCCGGTCAACTTGGGTGGTCAATTGTCTATATGAAACATATTTCAATTAATCAAGTCTTAAAAAGTTTGATTGCTTAACATGTTGGAAATATTTAATCATGTAAATATCAATCTCAGTTAATATATATAAACATGGAAAAGTTCGGGTCACTACAGTACCTACCCGTTAAATAAATTTCGTCCCGAAATTTTAAGCTGTTGAAGGTGTTGACGAATCTTCTGGAAATAGATGCGGGTATTTCTTCTTCATCTGATCTTCACGCTCCCAGGTGAACTCGGGTCCTCTACGAGCATTCCATTGAACCTTAACAATTGGTATCTTATTTTGCTTAAGTCTTTTAATCTCACGATCCATTATTTCGACGGGTTCTTCGATGAATTGAAGTTTTTCGTTGATTTGGATTTCATCTAACGAAATACTGAGATCTTCTTTAGCAAAACATTTCTTCAAATTCGAGACATGGAAAGTGTTATGTACAGCCGTGAGTTGTTGAGGTAACTCAAGTCGGTAAGCTACTGGTCCGACACGATCAATAATCTTGAATGGTCCAATATACCTTGGATTTAATTTCCCTCATTTACCAAATCGAACAACGCCTTTCCAAGGTGCAACTTTAAGCATGACCATCTCTCCAATTTCAAATTCTATATCTTTTCTTTTAATGTCAGCGTAGCTCTTTTGTCGACTTTGGGCGGTTTTCAACCGTTGTTGAATTTGGATGATCTTCTCGGTAGTTTCTTGTATAATCTCCGGACCCGTAATCTGTCTATCCCCCACTTCACTCCAATAAATCGGAGACCTGCACTTTCTACCATAAAGTGCTTCAAACGGTGCCATCTCAATGCTTGAATGGTAGCTGTTGTTGTAGGAAAATTCTGCTAACGGTAGATGTCGATCCCAACTGTTTCTGAAATCAGTAACACATGCTCGTAGCATGTCTTCAAGCGTTTGTATCGTCCTTTCGCTCTGCCCATTAGTTTGTGGATGATAGGCAGTACTCATGTCTAGACGAGTTCCTAATGCTTGCTGTAATGTCTGCCAGAATCTTGAAATAAATCTGCCATCCCTATCAGAGATAATAGAGATTGGTATTCCATGTCTGGAGACGACTTCCTTCAAATACAGTCGTGCTAACTTCTCCATCTTGTCATCTTCTCTTATTGGTAGGAAGTGTGCTGATTTGGTGAGATGATCAACTATTACCCAAATAGTATCAAAACCACTTGCAGTCCTTGGCAATTTAGTGATGAAATCCATGGTAATGTTTTTCCATTTCCATTCCGGGATTTCGGGTTGTTGAAGTAGACCTGATGGTTTCTGATGCTCAGCTTTGACCTTAGAACACGTCAAACATTCTCCTACGTATTTAGCAACATCGGCTTTCATACCCGGCCACCAAAAATGTTTCTTGAGATCCTTGTACATCTTCCCCGTTCCAGGATGTATTGAGTATCTGGTTTTATGAGCTTCTCTAAGTACCATTTCTCTCATATCTCCAAATTTTGGTACCCAAATCCTTTCAGCCCTATACCGGGTTCCGTCTTCCCGAATATTAAGATGCTTCTCCGATCCTTTGGGTATTTCATCCTTTAAATTTCCCTCTTTTAAAACTCCTTGTTGTGCCTCCTTTATTTGAGTAGTAATGTTATTATGAATCATTATATTCATAGATTTTACTCGAATGGGTTCTTTGTCCTTCCTGCTCAAGGCATCGGCTACCACATTTGCCTTCCCTGGGTGGTAACGAATCTCAAAGTCGTAATCATTCAATAATTCAATCCACCTACGCTGCCTCATATTCAGTTGTTTCTGATTAAATATGTGTTGAAGACTTTTGTGGTCGGTATATATAATACTTTTGACCCCATATAAGTAGTGCCTCCAAGTCTTTAATGCAAAAATAACCGCGCCTAATTCCAAATCATGCGTCGTATAATTTTGTTCGTGAATCTTCAATTGTCTAGACGCATAAGCAATCACCTTCGTTCGTTGCATTAATACACAACCGAGACCTTGCTTTGATGCATCACAATAAATCACAAAATCATCATTCCCTTCTGGCAATGACAATATAGGTGCCGTAGTTAGCTTTTTCTTCAATAACTGAAACGCTTTCTCTTGTTCATCATTCCATTCAAATTTCTTCCCTTTATGCGTTAATGCAGTCAAGGGTTTTGCTATTCTGGAAAAGTCTTGGATGAACCTTCTGTAGTAACCAGCTAGTCCTAAAAACTGGCGTATGTGTTTCGGAGTTTTCGAGGTTTCCCACTTTTCAACAGTTTCTATCTTTGCCGGATCCACCTTAATACCTTCTTTGTTCACTATGTGACCGAGGAATTGAACTTCTTCCAACCAAAATGCACACTTTGAAAACTTAGCGTACAATTCTTCCTTGCTCAATACTTCTAACACCTTTCTCAAATGTTCACCGTGTTCTTGGTCATTCTTTGAGTAAATAAGTATGTCATCAATGAAAACAATGACAAACTTGTCAAGGTATGGTCCACACACTCGGTTCATAAGGTCCATGAACACATCTGGTGCATTAGTTAAACCAAACGGCATGACCATAAACTCATAATGACCATAACGTGTTCTGAAAGCAGTCTTTGGAATATCATCTTCTTTCACCCGCATTTGATGATACCCGGAACGTAAGTCAATCTTTGAATAAACAGACGAGCCTTGTAGTTGATCAAATAAGTCGTCGATTCTCGGTAGTGGGTAGCGGTTCTTGATGGTAAGTTTGTTCAACTCTCGGTAGTCGATACACAACCTGAATGTACCATCTTTCTTCTTGACAAACAAAATAGGAGCTCCCCACGGTGATGTGCTTGGTCGAATGAAACCACGCTCTAAAAGTTCTTGTAATTGGCTTTGCAGTTCTTTCATCTCGCTGGGTGCGAGTCTGTAAGGAGCACGAGCTATTGGTGCAGCTCCTGGTACAAGATCTATTTGAAATTCAACGGATCGATGTGGGGGTAATCCCGGTAATTCTTTCGGAAATACATCGGGAAATTCTTTTGCAATGGGAACATCATTGATGCTCTTTTCTTCAGTTTGTACTTTTTCGACGTGTGCTAGAATAGCATAGCAACCTTTTCTTATTAGTTTTTTGTGCCTTCAAATTACTAATAAGATGTAGCTTCGTGTTGCCCTTTTCTCCGTACACCATTAAGGGTTTTCTTTTTTCTCGTATAATGCGAATTGCATTTTTGTACCAAACGATCTCTGCTTTCACTTCTTTCAACCAGTCCATACCGATTATCACATCAAAACTCCCTAACTCTACAGGTATCAAATCAATCTTAAATGTTTCGCTAACCAGTTTAATTTCTCGATTCCGACATATATTATCTGCTGAAATTAATTTACCATTTGCTAATTCGAGTAAAAATTTACTATCCAAAGGCGTCAATGGACAACTTAATTTAGCACAAAAATCTCTACTCATATAGCTTCTATCCGCACCCGAATCAAATAAAACGTAAGCAGATTTATTATCAATAAGAAACGTACCCGTAACAAGCTCCGGGTCTTCCTGTGCCTCTGCCGCATTAATATTGAAAACTCTTTCACGGCCTTGTCCATTCGTGTTCTCCTGGTTCGGGCAATTTCTAATAATGTGGCCCAATTTTCCACATTTATAACAAACTACATTGGCATAACTTGCTCCGACACTACTACCTCCGCCATTACTCGTTCCGACACCATTTGTTCCTTTCGTTCTATTAACCCCTGGTTCGTAGACCTCACACTTCGCCGCGCTATGGCCATTTCTTTTACACTTGTTGCAAAATTTGGTGCAGAACCCCGAGTGATATTTTTCACACCTTTGGCATAGCTGCTTCTGATTGTTGTTTTTGTTGCGGTTATTATTGTTGTTGGGATGATTGTTGTAGTTGCTGCTGTTGTTGTTGTTGTTGTTGTTGTTGTTGTTGTTGGGCTGTTTGTTGTAGTTGCGATTGATGTTGCGATTGTTGGGATAATTGTTGCGATTATTGTTGTAATTGCTGTTGTTGTTGTATTGGTGATTCTTATCACCGTTTTCCTCCCACTTTCTTTTGACTTGCTTCACATTGGCCTCTTCAGCAGTCTGTTCTTTAATTCTTTCTTCAATCTGGTTCACTAGTTTGTGAGCCATTCTACATGCCTGTTGTATGGAGGCGGGCTCGTGTGAACTTATATCTTCTTGGATTCTTTCCGGTAATCCTTTCACAAACGCGTTGATCTTCTCTTCCTCATCTTCGAATGCTCCCGGACACAATAGGCACAATTCTGTGAATCGTCTTTTGTTCGTGGTAATATCAAATCCTTGGGTTCGTAACCCTCTAAGTTTTGTCTTGAGCTTATTGACCTCGGTTCTGGGACGGTACTTCTCGTTCATCAAGTGCTTGAATACTGACCACGGTAGTGCGTACGCATCGTCTTGTCCCACTTGCTCTAGATAGGTATTCCACCATGTTAACGCAGAACCTGTGAAGGTATGCGTAGCGTACTTCACTTTGTCCTCTTCAGTACACTTACTTATGGCAAACACCAATTCGACCTTCTCGGTCCACTGTTTCAATCCGATCGGTCCTTCGGTTCCATCAAATTCCAAAGGTTTGCAGGCAGTGAATTCTTTGTAGGTGCATCCTACACGATTTCCTGTACTGCTAGATCCAAGGTTATTGTTGGTATGTAGCGTAGCCTGTACTGCGGCTATGTTTGAAGCTAGAAAAGTACGAAATTCCTCTTCATTCATATTCACGGTGTGTCGAGTAGTCGGTGCCATTTCCTTCAAAATAGTCAAATGGAACAAGTTAATCATACAGAATATTAAGAGTAGTTAATAGTATTTCGTAGCATAATATGAACTCATTTATAAAAGCTTTTTCTTCATATTAGCGTTTTATAAGTTTAAATTCGGGTAGTACCTACCCGTTAAGTTCATACTTAGTAGCTAATATACAATTCAACTACTACAATTCTATATGAAAAACTGATTATAATAATATTTCGCGTTCAAACTTTTATACAATATTTTACAAACTTACAATACCGCTTATTTTACATAAAGCATGAAATATAGCACACAATAACTTTGATACAAGATGGTTGTGAAGATAATTCTAGCTAGTACACAAGTCGTTCAGCAAAGGCAATAAAGACACGTAATTCATACGTCTAGAAACAAGTCATGCATTCTGGTTTTACTAGGATTACTTCCCATCCTTGGTCTTGTGGAACATAACCGTTATGGCCGTTGATAAGACAGCGTGTTGTAATGTCGTCAAAGGGACGAGGGTTACGTAATGTCCAACAGTCCCGTAACAATCTAAAAACCTCATTTCTTACCCCAATTACCGACTCCGTTACTTGTGGGAACGTTTTGTTTAATAGTTGTAGCCCGATGTTCTTGTTCTCACTTTAGTGAGAAGCGAACATTACTAACCCGTAAGCATAGCATGCTTCTTTATGTTGCATTTTAACCGCTTTTTCTAAATCATGAAGTCCTATATTCGGATACATTGAGTCAAAATAATTTCTTAACCCGTTGCGTAAAATAGCATTTGGGTTCCCCGCAATATATGCGTCAAAGTAAACACATCGTAACTTATGGGTTTCCCAATATGATATCCCCCATCTTTCAAATGAAAGTCTCTTATAAACCAAGACATTCTTGAAACGTTCTTCGAATGTCTTACAAACTGATTTCGCCTTAAATAGTTGTGCCGAGGAATTCTGGCCGACTCTAGACAAGATTTCATCAATCATGTCTCCAGGTAGGTCTCTTAAAATATTGGGTTGTCTATCTATTTTGTGTTTTTAAACTGTAAAATAGACAAGAGTTAGATTCATAAAAAAAATTACTTATTAATACAAGCAATTTTTTTACATATATCATAAAGCATAAGCACACTATATTACATATATTACACCACACGAATACAACTATCTTATTCCGACTCGCTCGTTTCTTCTTCTTCGGTTTTGGTTCGTTTTGCTAAGTTTCTAGGGATATATGATGTTCTCCTAATACGAGCTGTCGTTTTCCACAACGGTTTAGAAAAACCTGGTGGTTTAGAGGTTCCCGGGTCATTGTTACAACTTAAGGACTTCGGGGGTTGACGATACATATAAAGTTCATCGGGGTTGGAATTAGATTTCTCTATTTTTATGCCCTTTCCCTTTTTATTTTCTTTTGCCTTTTTAAATTCAGTTGGGGTAATTTCTATAACATCATCGGAATTCTCGTCGGAATCCGATTCATCGGAGAATTGGTAATCCTCCCAATATTTTGCTTCCTTGGCGGAAACACCATTGACCATAATTAACCTTGGTCGGTTGGTTGAGGATTTTCTTTTACTTAACCGTTTTATTATTTCCCCCACCGGTTCTATTTCTTCTTCCGGTTCCGATTCTTCTTCCGGTTCCGACTCTTCTTCCGGTTCCTCTTCGGGAACTTGTGAATCAGTCCACGAATCATTTCAATTTACATTTGACTCTTCATTATTATTAGGTGAGTCAATGGGACTTATTCTAGAGGTAGACATCTATCACATAATATCAAACGCGTTAAGAGATTAATATATCACATAATATTCACATGTTAAAAATATATAGTTTCCAACAAAATTTGTTAAGCAATCATTTTTCAAGTAAACACGGTCGAAGTCCAGACTCACTAATGCATCCTAACAAACTAGATAAGACACACTAATGCAAAATTCTGGTTCTCTAAGACCAACGCTCGGATATCAACTAAAATGTCCCGTTCTTATTGATTAAAAACGTTCCATATTAATTGATTTCGTTGCGAGGTTTTGACCTCTATATGAGACGTTTTTCAAAGACTGCATTCATTTTAAAACAAACCATAACCTTTATTTCATCAATAAAGGTTTAAAAAGCTTTACGTAGATTATCAAATAATGATAATCTAAAATATCCTGTTTACACACGACCATTACATAATGGTTTACAGTACAAATATGTTACAACAAAATAAGTTTCTTGAATGCAGTTTTTACACAATATCATACAAGCATGGACTCCAAATCTCGTCCTTATTTAAGTATGCGACAGCGGAAGCTCTTAATAATCACCTGAGAATAAACATGCTTAAAACGTCAACAAGAATGTTGGTGAGTTATAGGTTTAACCTATATATATCAAATCGTAACAATAGACCACAAGATTTCATATTTCAATACACATCCCATACATAGAGATAAAAATCATTAATATGGTGAACACCTGGTAACCGACATTAACAAGATGCATATATAAGAATATCCCCATCATTCCGGGACACCCTTCGAATATGATATAAATTTCGAAGTACTAAAGCATCCGATACTTTGGATGGGGTTTGTTAGGCCCAATAGATCTATCTTTAGGATTCGCGTCAATTAGGGTGTCTGTTCCCTAATTCTTAGATTACCAGACTTAATAAAAAGGGGCATATTCGATTTCGATAATTCAACCATAGAATGTAGTTTCACGTACTTGTGTCTATTTTGTAAATCATTTATAAAACCTGCATGTATTCTCATCCCAAAAATATTAGATTTTAAAAGTGGGACTATAACTCACTTTCACAGATTTTTACTTCATCGGGAAGTAAGACTTGGCCACTGGTTGATTCACGAACCTATAACAATATATACATATATATCAAAGTATGTTCAAAATATATTTACAACACTTTTAATATATTTTAATGTTTTAAGTTTATTAAGTCAGCTGTCCTCGTTAGTAACCTACAACTAGTTGTCCACAGTTAGATATACAGAAATAAATCGATAAATATTATCTTAAATCAATCCACGACCCAGTGTATACGTATCTCAGTATTGATCACAACTCAAACTATACATATTTTGGAATCAACCTCAAACCTGTATAGCTAACTCCAACATTCACATATAGAGTGTCTATGGTTGTTCCGAAATATATATAGATGTGTCGACATGATAGGTCGAAACATTGTATACGTGTCTATGGTATCTCAAGATTACATAATATACAATACAAGTTGATTAAGTTATGGTTGGAATAGATTTGTTACCAATTTTCACGTAGCTAAAATGAGAAAAATTATCCAATCTTGTTTTACCCATAACTTCTTCATTTTAAATTCGTTTTGAGTGAATCAAATTGCTATGGTTTCATATTGAACTCTATTTTATGAATCTAAACAGAAAAAGTATAGGTTTATAGTCGGAAAAATAAGTTACAATTCGTTTTTATAAAGGTAGTCATTTCAGTCGAAAGAACGACGTCTAGATGACCATTTTAGAAAACATACTTCCACTTTGAGTTTAACCATAATTTTTGGATATAGTTTCATGTTCATAATAAAAATCATTTTCTCAAAATAACAACTTTTAAATCAAAGTTTATCATAGTTTTTAATTAACTAACCCAAAACAGCCCGCGGTGTTACTACGACGGCGTAAATCCGGTTTTACGGTGTTTTTCGTGTTTCCAGGTTTTAAATCATTAAGTTAGCATATCATATAGATATAGAACATGTGTTTAGTTGATTTTAAAAGTCAAGTTAGAAGGATTAACTTTTGTTTGTGAACAAGTTTAGAATTAACTAAACTATGTTCTAGTGATTACAAGTTTAAACCTTCGAATAAGATAGCTTTATATGTATGAATCGAATGATGTTATGAACATCATTACTACCTTAAGTTCCTTGGATAAACCTACTGGAAAAGAGAAAAATGGATCTAGCTTCAACGAATCCTTGGATGGCTCGAAGTTCTTGAAGCAGAATCATAACACGAAAACAAGTTCAAGTAAGATCATCACTTGAAATAAGATTGTTATAGTTATAGAAATTGAACCAAAGTTTGAATATGATTATTACCTTGTATTAGAATGATAACCTACTGTAAGAAACAAAGATTTCTTGAGGTTGGATGATCACCTTACAAGATTGGAAGTGAGCTAGCAAACTTGAAAGTATTCTTGATTTTATTTAACTAGAACTTGTAGAATTTATGAAGAACACTTAGAACTTGAAGATAGAACTTGAGAGAGATCAATTAGATGAAGAAAATTGAATAATGAAAGTGTTTGTAGGTGTTTTTGATCGTTGGTGTATGGATTAGATATAAAGGATATGTAATTTTGTTTTCATGTAAATAAGTCATGAATGATTACTCATATTTTTGTAATTTTATGAGATATTTCATGCTAGTTGCCAAATGATGGTTCCCACATGTGTTAGGTGACTCACATGGGCTGCTAAGAGCTGATCATTGGAGTGTATATACCAATAGTACATACATCTAAAAGTTGTGTATTGTACGAGTACGAATACGGGTGCATACGAGTAGAATTGTTGATGAAACTGAACGAGGATGTAATTGTAAGCATTTTTATTAAGTAAAAGTATTTTGATAAGTGTATTGAAGTATTTCAAAAGTGTATAAATACATATTAAAACACTACATGTATATACATTTTAACTGAGTCGTTAAGTCATCGTTAGTCGTTACATGTAAGTGTTGTTTTGAAACCTTTAGGTTAACGATCTTGTTAAATGTTGTTAACCCAATGTTTATAATATCAAATGAGATTTTAAATTATTATATTATCATGATATTATCATGTATGAATATCTCTTAATATGATATATATATATATATTAAATGTCTTTACAACGATAATCGTTACATATATGTCTCGTTTAAAAATCATTAAGTTAGTAGTCTTGTTTTTACATATGTAGTTCATTGTTAATATACTTAATGATATGTTTACTTATCATAGTATCATGTTAACTATATATATATATCCATATATATGTCATCATATAGTTTTTACAAGTTTTAACGTTCGTGAATCACCGGTCAACTTGGGTGGTCAATTGTCTATATGAAACATATTTCAATTAATCAAGTCTTAATTAACTTGGGTGGTCGATTTACATAAAATGAAAATGTATAAATAAATATGAAACTTATAAAATATTAATATAACAAATACACTATTAATAATAAATAGATTTATTCAATTACGAGTATATGTATTAATATATATACAAATGGTATAGGTTCGTGAATCCGAGGCCAACTCTGCATTCTTCAATATAGTCATATGTATTTTTACTACAAAATACATTAGGTGAGTTCATTTGATTCCCTTTTACTCTTTACATTTTTGGGCTGAGAATACATGCAAATGCTTTATTAACTGTTTTACAATAATTATATGCGTGAGTTTCATTACTCCCTTTTTAAATGCTTTTGCAATATATATTTTTGGGACTGAGAATACCTGCGCTGTTTTTATAACTGTTTTACGAAATAGACACAAGTAATCGAAACTACATTATATGGTTGAATTATCGAAATCGAATATGCCCTTTTTTATTAAGTCTGGTAATCTAAGAATTAGGGAACAGACACCCTAATTGACGCGAACTCTAAAGATAGATCTATCGGGCCCAACAAGCCCCATCCAAAGTATCGGATGCTTTAGTACTTCAAAATTTATATCATGTCCGAAGGAGGATCCCGGAATGATGGGGATATTCTTATATGCATATTGTGAATGTCGGTTACCAGGTGTTCAACCCATATAAATGATTATTTATGTTAAACTAATGAACTCACCAACCTTTTGGTTGACACTTTAAAGCATGTTTATTCTCAGGTACGAAAGAAATCTTCCGCTGTGCAATTACTCATTTTAAAGATATTACTTGGAGTCATTCATGACGTATTTCAAAAGACGTTGCATTCGAGTCGTTGAGTTCATCAAGATTATTATTAAGTCAATTATAGTTAGATATATTATAAAATGGTATACATATAGTCAACTTTCAATGTAATGAAAGATTGTCTTTTCAAAAACGAATGCAATGTTTGTAAAATGTATCATATAGAGGTCAAGTACCTCGCGATGTAATCAACTATTGTGAATCGTTTGTAATCGATATGGACTTTGTCCAGATGGATTAGGACGGGTCCTTTCAATTGGTATCAGAGCGGTGGTCTTAGCGAACCAGGTCTGCATTAGTGTGTCTAACTGATAAGTCGTTAGGAAGCATCAGTGAGTCTGGACTTCGACCGTGTCTGCATGTCAAAAGTTTTGCTTATCATTTAGTGTCGAAAATTATTTGCTTATCATCCTTAAAGTCTAGACACATCTTACTGCCTTTATTGCATATATGGTGTATAGATAAATTCGTATTTTAGCGTATCTGTTACTGTTAACCTTGCCTGACATATTCCGTAGATTCCTCCGTAACTTATGGGATTTTAGTATTATATATGCATATGTAAATTATGTATTGCAGGGTACTAATATACATCCTATAATCTATTCCTTATCGAAAATCCTTCATCTGATTGTACGAGATGAATCTCTCCACCAGTTCGAGTCCCTCAGATTTCGACAGCTATTCCGATAGTTATTCCGACAGCTATTCCGACATGGATATTCACCCAAGCTCCGAAAGCGGTGTCACGAGAATGAATCAACCAATCAGCCATCCCCAATTCATCTGATGAGTTCGTAGTCTACTAAATCATTGGAGACAAGAAGAAGGCGATCCCTCCCACCCAACTTATTGCCCTCTTGACAAAGAACCTGAAGCACTTACGGCGAACCTGTTCGTAATACCATCTTCTTTCTCATTTTCAGAGTATCTCATCATGATTATATACTATCTCAGATTTTAGATCTTATTCATCCGCTTGTTCGAACCGACAATTACCCCGGTGCAATAGAAGAAGTCAACGAGCTTTGCACTCGAATAGTGGCTTTGAAAAATATGGTGCAAAACGTACCAGCTTCAGCAACATCACTGGCACCAACAGTACCACCAACAGCAACATCCGCATCCCACACCTCAACATCACAATCTGTCACACGAGCATCAACATCATACGCACCATAGATACCAAGGAATACCAACAACAATGAACGATGAAGTATTGATCCATAACTTCATTGATATTCTGTGAAGAAGAAATATTCTGCGAAGAATATGTGGTTTCTAAAAGTTTTAGAGATTATTTATTTTAGCTCAACCCGAAGAGCAAATGAGATTGATATCATATTAACTCATTAAATCCATGATTACATCCGAAGAAAATATATATGTATATATAGTTTCATAAAGATTGTAATTAAAAATTCTTTAGTACAAACTGTTAATGGTGAAAATATTTTAACGGGTTGGTAATACCCGAGGAATATTTAGATTTCACATTAATAAGTTATACTGTACATTCTTTAATCTGATTCAACAGTCATTTACTATCCTACTCACATTCACAGATATACGAATCCGTTCACCACAGAATAACTATTTTCATTCAAATTCAATTTCATATTTGGATTTTGACCTATCAGAATTCAGCAAGTGGCATAATTAAGAAATAATGGACACAATAAAAATTGATTAGAAATAGACTAATTAACAATATGAAATTTTGTTAAGAAACCACGCTAACAAGATCCTAGCTAACTGTTCCTAGCTAACTGTTAATTCCGTATTACATTTTATTTTATAGCCATTTATTTATCGCAATTTATTTATCGCAGTTTATTTATCACAATTTATATTCTCGCAATTTTATTTATCATCATTTAATTTCTGTTATTTACTTTATGCACTTTAAATATCGGGACACGTATACAAGGTTTTGACATATCATGTCGACCCATCTATATATATTATTTGGAATAACCATAGACACTCTATATGCAATAATGCGAGAGTTAGCTATACAGGGTTGAGGTTGATTCTACAATAATATATATAGTTTGAGTTGTGATCGAGTCTGAGACGTATACGGGTCACGATACATATTAATTCGATTATTATATATATAATTATATATGAATTATTGAATTGCTAACTGTGGACTATCAACTGAGGATTATCAACTTTGGACAATTAAAATGAATTAAAATATTGATTATAACTTATGAAACTAAACAATTCTTCAAATTTGCCACTTGATTTCATCTTAAACCTCATCTGTATCTTGACGATTACAATCTGCGTTCAAACCTTTCATGATTCTTGAAAACACCTCGATCAAGAGGATGAAACAACCGTACTTCATCTACGGAAGAAAAGATTGATGCATGTAGATATACACCTGAAAACACTCGGAACCTCGGTAAACGTTTAACACGTATCTGTGCTAGCTCCTTTAGCGTTGTTATTACCAAAAATAGCTTTACAATCCCTTTTCAAAGTAGCAAATTTTGTCACAGCTCCAGCAAGTCAACTTTGACTTTTCGTTCGAAACAACCTTATTATAACCTTGATATAAATGCGTGCTCTTTTATTGTTACCAGGGAACCTTTTATATTCTACCATATTACCAGCAGACGTACCAGCAACCTCATTGCTTCTTGGCTTAAAGCTCTCTGATAAATCATTATATTTATTCATAGAAACCCTATCATATACTCATCTGCATCTTGTAACGAGAACTGCCATACCAATTATCGGGAATCAGCAATCAGTACTTTGAAAACTCACAGCATATCTACATCAACAGTTATATGTATAACATTTATCTATTAGAATTATGATCTTTCATTCAGATTTCTGAAAAGCACTCAGTCTACAAACCAATACTCTGAATGTTGAAAAAGCTGAATGAAGCAGCAGAAACTGTAGACAACCGTAAACGACCTTAATCGTCGGAAGTTTAATGATAAAGAATAGTATGTTGGAAAAGCTCAGAAAAGTTGGAACTGAAAAGCGGATTGAGCTAACCATGAAGGAGACCAAGGACAAATGCAAGGACCATACCCTATATTCAAAGAATCCAGATAATTCTGGATCCGTTGAAATCTTTAGAGAATATCTTGCTCCGAAGTCATGTTAAAATCTTGCGGAAAATCTTTCTCCATCATCCATCGAACTTAGAAATCCCAAAATATCATCATCAATATCTTCGATATTTCTGAGGATATTTTCATAAATATTCTCGTCCGAAATTATATACCTCTTCGTGCTTCCTGTGTTTCATTATATTGGAAACTTCTGTAAAATCTAAGTTTAATTTATGAATAAATTCTGGAGAAATATAAAGAAATTGATGCATGAATTAGTATAATATAATGACACTTGATCAACGTGATTATATTACAGTAAGTCATGCTGAGTTTCTAATGGAACGTGATGATTCACAGATCATATGGTCATTCACGTGCCATGTTACATAACTCTTTCATTCAAATTAACTTCTAAATATATCAAGAAAATATATTCTTGATAGTTCTATTCTCAGTGATTCTGGTAATTTGACAAATCAAATCGTGCTATTACGTTCTTTCTTGCTTAGAACATTAAGTTCATTTGAAATTTCATACCTATGAATTCTGGACCGTTACTTGCGAATAGAAAGCAAAGAATGAAGCTTTGAAATAGAAATAGGAGTATAAAGCGCAGCAAATAAAAGAGAGCATTAACTGTGGATGACAATGATTATAGAAGACAGGAGATGGGACTTCGAAAAATAAAAGAAAATATAAAGCCCAACAACAACGCCGAAATTACAAACCGTGGATATTAAGACGAATAGCAATATAAAGACACGGTAGAATTAAGAATAGTATCACCCAAGGTAAGAGTAGAAGTAAACAGATTTTTCTGGTGGAAGATTGAAAAGAAGGCTAACAGAAATGATAATTAGAAAAATATCAAGGATTAGAACTGAATTAAGCACTTTCATAAATCTTTTGAATTTGAGAATTGAGTATAGAAGTGGTGAAAATAAATAGAACAGAAAAGATAAATTTATAAAGAAAATATCAGACGTAGTAATCGGGGCAGATCACCGTATTTAATTAAAGAGATCTTAATTTCCATAAATCCCGAAGAATCAGATCTTATAGATCTTCAAGATTTTCTTTAAATCCCTTGAATTCCGGAATTCAACCAAGGCAATGTCAAAAGTTAAGACGCGCCTTATTTTCTAAATTCAAAACTGACTACGTCAAAAGTTAAAAACCAATCTTTGTTTCTCATTTCATTCTTTTGTGAATAGCTTCACTCGTGCTCTTTGAATAATCAAATTGTTTTATCCATATTACTCAATGATGATAAAACTCTATTTATCAACTCATATTCGTCATGAAAACATTTTTATAGTTAGCCATGACGACCTCACTCAAATTTCGGGACGAAATTTCTTTAACCGGTAGGTACTGTAGTGACCCGGGAATTTCTGATCAAATTTAAACTTTAATCTTTATATGTTTTTGACACGATAAGCAAAGTCTGTAAGGTTGAGTCTTAAAATCTTTAAACTGTTTACATAGAACCATTTGACCTTTGACTATCCCTGACGATTCACGAACTATTGTGTGTAAATATATATGTAAATATATATGTATAAATGCTGTACATAAGTAATGTTAAATATATTGTAAATAATAGATATTAAAGATTCAACAGATGATAGTTTGTAAATATGATATAATTAAAAAATTGTATTATAGTAGTTATATTAAAATTATTATCAATAATTTCATGATTATTATTGTTAATATCAATATTAATTATTTATGGTATTAAGTCTAGTATATTATATAATTATAAAATTTAATATGTATAAGTTATTATATTATTAAGATCATTGATAATATTAATATTATTATTATAACTAGTAGTATTATTAATATCATTTATAAAACTATCAATATCATGGTTATTATTAGTAATTAAATTTATTAAAATTTGCATTATTATTAGTATCAATATTATCATTATTTATTATCTATCATTACTAGCCTTTTTACCAATAATTTTATTATTTTACTATTAATAAAATTAACACACTTATAATTATAATTATCTAGATTTATGAATTACATACATATAAACAGATATATACATACATGTTTATATAAATACATATATATATATATATATATATATATATATATATATACAAAATACAATCATATATATATTTATATTTATATATATATATATATATATATATATATATATATATATATATATATATATATATATATATATATATATATATATATATATATATATATATATATATATAAACATATACAGATATATGTATATGTAAAAGACTAATATATATAAATTTAAAAATAAATAAATATGTATTTCAGTTCCAAACAATTTCAATCTGTTACTGATGTGTCCCTACGTCTCCATGGTTGTACAAATCGAATCTAAATATCAGATAGAGTTAAAATCTAGTTGCTATCTAAGTCAGGCTTTATTTTTTTTATAATATTTCTGTCCTTTGGAATATCTTTCTGTCGATTGGTATTTGAATGATGCTAATCAGTGTTGAGTGTTAACAATAAACTCACAATATCGATTAACAACTACAAATATCTTTTACAAAGTCTGAATTATCGAAAATCACTTCAAATATTGAAGAACACCCAATGAAATACTTTGTTCGTGTTCATTATTACCAACAGCTCGATTTTGAAAGAAATTTAAAAATCCTTAAATGCAAAGTTGTTGGTAATCGTTTATATAAACTATCTGCAAGATTTGAAATTCCAATTTTCGATATAGAGATTCAATTTTTGAAGTCAAACTTAAACTCTAAAAAGTCAACAGAAGTGTTCATCCTAAAATTTGAATCCAATTTGATGTTTCTGATTCAATTGAGATTACAGAAAGATTTTAGGAGTAATTTCTCACCTTTTTTCGTGTTTTAATCGAGGTCTAAAAATGCTTCAAAATCAAAGATCAATTTTTTTTTTAAGTTAGCGACTGCTGCAGTAGCTGCAGCATTTTTTTTTCGTTTCATTTTTTTTTTAATTTTCAACAACATCTTTGCTAGTTTCATGGTTGTTTACAAGTGGCAATTAAAATTAAAAATTCGTATTTAATAGTGTTGATGAGGTTACAATCGATTGGGTTGAATGTAATGAAGAAGATGGTGAATAACAGAAAGGGTACATATATATTTTAAGTTGGTATTATATCGGAAAACTGAAACAGAGGAACGGTTGTGAGGGTGTTAGTGTATTCGAGAGGTCACGGGTTCGATCCAGGGGAAGGGCAGCTATTTTTTTTATGGACTCTTTAATTGTGAGGTAGTCCTCTTATTAATATCAATTATTATTATTATTATCATTATTGTTATTATTATCTTTATTATTATTGTGATTATTATTATTATTATTATTATTGTTATTGTTATTATTAGTTAATGATAATATTACTAGTATTATAATTATTGTTATCAATGGTATTAATATATGTATCATAAATATTATTATCAATCTAGTATTATCCTTAAGTATTATTATTATTATTATTATTATCATTAATTATTATAAGTATTAATAATATTATTAGTAGTAGTAAACTTATCATTTTAGTATTATTATTAACATTATGATTATGATTATGATTATGATTAATATTATTATTATTATGAAAGTAATAAGGGTATATTATTATCACTGATATTAAAATTGTATCATTATATTAATATTAGTGTTATCAATATATCTATAATTATTAATACCATATTTATCCTTAATATTGTTATAAGTTTATCATTAATATTATCGTTAGTAATATTATGTTTATCATTATTAAAACAATTATTATAAAAATTTATTATCATTACTATCAATTTTACTAAGGTTATCATTAAAACTATCAATAATATTATTATTAAAAATAGTTTACGGATATAAAAATAGAAGTTTTACTAACAATATTAAGACTATAGGTGTAAAAATAAAGATTTTTATATACAAAGATATATTCAAAGTATATAACTTAATTATATTAATTTCTCGATTTACATAAAATGAAAATGTATAAATAAATATGAAACTTATAAAATATTAATATAACAAATACACTATTAATAATAAATAGATTTATTCGATTACGAGTATATGTATTAATATATATACAAATGGTATAGGCTCGTGAATCCGAGGCCAACTCTGCATTGTTCAATATAGTCATATGTATTTTTACTACAAAATACATTAGGGGAGTTCATTTGATTCCCTTTTACTTTTTACATTTTTGGGCTGAGAATACATGCAAATGCTTTATTAACTGTTTTACAATAATTATATGCGTAAGTTTCATTACTCCCTTTTTAAATGCTTTTGCAATATATATTTTTGGGACTGAGAATACCTGCGCTGTTTTTATAACTATTTTACGAAATAGACACAAGTAATCGAAACTACATTATATGGTTGAATTATCGAAATCAAATATGCCCTTTTTTATTAAGTCTGGTAATCTAAGAATTAGGGAACAGACACCCTAATTGACGCGAACTCTAAAGATAGATCTATCGGGCCCAACAAGCCCCATCCAAAGTATTGGATGCTTTAGTACTTCGAAATTTATATCATGTCCGAAGGAGGATCCCGGAATGATGGGGATATTCTTATATGCATATTGTGAATGTCGGTTACCAGGTGTTCAACCCATATGAATGATTATTTATGTTAAACTAATGAACTCACCAACCTTTTGGTTGACACTTTAAAGCATGTTTATTCTCAGGTACGAAAGAAATCTTCCGCTGTGCAATTGCTCATTTTAAAGATATTACTTGGAGTCATTCATGACGTATTTCAAAAGACGTTGCATTCGAGTCGTTGAGTTCATCAAGATTATTATTAAGTCAATTATAGTTAGATATATTATAAAATGATATGCATACAGTCAACTTTCAATGTAATGACAGATTGTCTTTTCAAAAACGAATGCAATGTTTCTAAAATGTATCATATAGAGGTGAAGTACCTCGCGATGTAATCAACTATTGTGAATCGTTTGTAATCGATATGGACTTCGTCCAGATGGATTAGGACGGGTCCTTTCATGAATGACATTTTGTGGCATTTCATCACGTTGACTTATTTTTCCGGCCCTTTGACAAGCATCACAGGATTTGCAAAGAAGGTGTGCGTCTTTGAAAATTGTAGGCCAATAGAATCCAGCATCGTAAACTTTTCTTGCTGTAAGTTGAGGCCCATAATGCCCTCCTGTTGGTCCTGTGTGACAATGGTTTAATATTTGACTAGCTTCATCTCCGAATACACATCGGCGTATTATTCCATCGGGACAACTTTTAAACAAATGTGGTTCTTCCCAGAAATAGTGTTTTATATCACTAAAGAATTTCTTTCGTTTTTGGTACGATAATCCTTTTTCAAGGAATCCACATACTAAGTAGTTTGCATAGTCTGCAAACCATGGAATTTCATTATAATCTATCTTCAATAGATATTCATCAGAAAAGTTGTCTTGTATGGCCGATTCATTTAGAACTTCTAATTCGGGATTTTCTAGACGAGAAAGATGATCAGCGGCAAGATTTTCTGCTCCCTTTTTATCTCGGATTTCAATATCAAACTCTTGTAAGAGTAAGATCCAACGGATTAATCTTGGTTTAGCATCTTGTTTCGAAAATAGGTATCTAAGAGCAGAATGGTCGGTATAGACCACCGTTTTAGCTAGAACTAGATATGAACGAAATTTGTCAAAAGCAAAGACAATAGCAAGGAGTTCTTTTTCAGTAGTTATGTAATTTGTTTGTGCTCCTTGTAATGTCTTACTAGCATAATATATAGGTTGAAATCGTTTTTCAATCCTTTGTCCTAAAACGGCTCCCATTGCAAAATTACTTGCATCACACATAAGTTCAAACGGTAGATTCCAATTTGGAGTTATCATGATCGGCGCATTAGTGAGTTTTTCTTTAAGTATATTAAAAAATTTGATGCATTCATCTAAAAAGATAAATAGAGCATCCTTTTCTAGGAGTTTATTCATAGGAGTGGCAATTTTAGAAAAATCTTTTATGAAACGTCGGTAAAAACCGGCATGCCCTAGAAAACGCCTAACTCCTCTAACATTGGTGGGATGTGAAAGTTTAGCAATTACATCTATTTTAGCTCTATCCACTTCAATTCCTTCCTTTGAGATTTTATGACCAAGAACGATGCCTTCTTTAACCATGAAATGACATTTCTCCCAATTAAGAACTAGATTTGATTGTTCGCATCTAATAAGCATTCGTTCAAGATTAACTAGACATGATTCAAATGTATCACCGAAAACTGAAAAGTCATCCATGAAAACTTTCATGCATTCTTCTATCATGTCGTGAAAAATTGCCATCATGCACCTTTGAAAGGTTGCAGGGGCTTTGCAAAGTCCAAATGGCATGCTTTTGTAAGCAAAAGTACCATAAGGGCACGTGAATGTGGTTTTCTCTTGGTCCTCGGGTGCTATTGGAATTTGAAAATATCCGGAAAAACCATCAAGAAAACAATAGTAACTATTTTTGGCTAATCTTTCCAACATTTGATCAATAAAAGGTAAGGGAAAGTGATCTTTTCTGGTGGCGTCATTTAATTTTCGATAATCAATACAAACACGCCATCCTGTTACAGTCCTAGTAGGAATAAGCTCATTTTTCTCATTTGTAATGACAGTCATGCCACCCTTCTTAGGTACGCATTGAACTGGGCTTACCCATGGACTATCAGAAATTGGATAAATTAAACCTGCATCAAGCAGTTTAATAATTTCTTTCTTAACAACATCTTGCATATTAGGATTTAGTCTTCGTTGACGTTGCACATACGTTTTATGACCTTCTTCCATAAGGATTTTATGTGTGCAATATGAAGGACTTATTCCTTTAATATCATGAATTTTCCATGCAATGGCTGGTTTATGAGCTTTTAGCACAGAAATGAGTTGAGATTTTTCATTTTCAGTAAGAGAAGACGATATTATTACAGGTAATTCAGATTCACCATGTAAATAAGCGTATTCCAAATGGTTTGGAAGTGGCTTTAACTCTAATGTCGGTGGTTCTTCTATTGATGATTTGTATCGATATCCGTCTTCTTCTTTTAGCATTTGAATTTCTTCTGTTGTTGGTTCATATCCATTAGCCATAAGTGTAGCTAACATTTCAGTTTCATTAATTGGTTCAGTTCCTTCTCCTAAAGAACATTCTCCTGTTCCTTGTAATTCTGGAAATTCTTCTAACAATTCTGCATGTGATTCTATAGTTTGAATATAATAACATGTATCATCTGCAGATTGTGGTTGTTGCATGGCTCTATCCACAGAAAAGGTAACACTCTCGTCCTCTATACTTAGGGTCAGTTTCTTTTTAGCCGTGTTTAAGAATGGTCTTCCTAATATGAGAGGAACTCGAGAATCTTCTTCCATGTCCAGAATAACAAAATCTACTGAAAATACTAACGTACCAACGGTAACTAGCATGTTTTCCATTATCCCTCTAGGATATTTTACTGATCGATCGGCTAGTTGTATGCTTATTCGTGTTGGTTTCAATTCTCCAAGGTCTAGCTTAGCGTATAATGAATACGGCATTAAATTTATACTAGCACCTAAATCTGCCAATGCTTCTATTGAACTAAGACTACCCAAAAAACATGGAATTGTGAAACTTCCTGGATCTGAAAATTTTTCTGGTATCTTATTCAACAGCACTGCAGAACAATTAGCATTCATAGTAACAGCCGAGAGTTCTTCCATTTTCTTTCTATTAGTGATTAGATCTTTCAAGAATTTAGCATATCTAGGCATTCCTGAAATCACATCAATGAAAGGAAGATTAACATTTATCTGTTTAAACATATCCAAGAGTTTGGATTGCTCGGCTTCAAGTCTCTCTTTTCTCATTTTACTCGGGTAAGGAAGTGGTGGTTGGTATGGTTTAACATAAGGTTTAGCTTTAACTGTGTTATTTTCATTTACCTTTTCAACTACCGGTTCTGTTTCCTTTTCTTGCTCAGGTTGTGGTTCTTGTGGAGTAGGAATAGCATCATTAGAAATTACAGGTATTTCAGGTGGTTTAAGTGTAATACCACTTCTTGTGGTAATGGCTTTAGCTATTTCATTCTGGGGGTTAGCATTTGTATCACTAGGTAGACTTCCCGGTTTTCTTTCACCTATCAACCTTGCTAGGTTACTTACTTCTTGTTCCAGATTTTGAATAGAAGCTTATTGATTTCTAAATGCTTGAGCATTTTGTTCATTGGTTTGTTTCTGAGATGTGAAAAATTATGTTTGAGAATCAACTAGCTTCGACATCATGTCTTCTAAATTTGGCTTTTTATCATCGGTTTGTGGTGGTTTATTTTGAAAAATAGGTCTTTGTTGGTTGTAAGTATTATTAGATACTTGTTGATTGCTTGGACCTTGTTGGTTGTTGTATGGAACATTTCGGTTATAATTCTGATTTTGATTGTAGATCGGTCTTAGCGGTTGATAATTATTCTGATAATTATTTCCAGGCCTTTGGTTTATGTATGAAACATTCTCTCTTTGTTCCATTGTTAGTTCAATACTAAGACAATCTTTTGTCAAATGTGGTCCTCCACACTGCTCACAACTAATTCGTATTGAGTGGATATCTTTAGTCATCTTTTCCATTCGTCTCTCGACATATATATATATATATATATATATATATATATATATATATATATATATATATATATATATATATATATATATATATATATATATATATATATATATATATATATATATATATATATATATATATATATATATATATATATAGCATCTATCTTTGCGGAAATGGAATCTAAGTCATGGCTAGAATCTGCTCTAGCTGCTTTAGATGATCTAACGATATCTTTTTCTTGGTGCCACTCATGTGAGTGAGAAGCAGTGTTATCAATAATTTTGTAAGCATCAGTTGCTGTTTTCTTCATAATGGAACCACCAGCTGCTATATCGATGTCTTTTCTTGTAGTGATGTCGCATCCTTGGTAGAATATTTGTACTATTTGACAAGTTTCTAAACCATGTTGTGGACATCCTCTCAATAACTTTCCAAATCTTGTCCACGCCTCATATAGAGTTTCATTTAGCTTTTGTGTGAACGTAATAATTTCTCCTTGAAGTCTCACGGCATTAGATGCCAGAAAGAATTGTTTAAGAAATTTTTCAACTAAAACGTCTCATGTATCAATCGCCCCTTCAGGTAACGATTCCAACCAATCTTTGGCTTCTCCCTTTAAAGTCCAGGGAAATAACATGAGATATATCTGTTCATCCTTTACTTCTCTGATTTTAAATAGAGTGCAGATCCTATTAAAGGTATGAAGATGTTCATTTGGATCTTCCTTCGGCGCACCACTAAATTGGCATTGATTTGTTACCATGTGTAGGATTTGTCCCTTGATTTCATAATCTGGCGCATTAATGTCAGGTTGAGTAATTACGTGACCTTGGCCAGTGCGTTTAGCTCTCATTCGTTCTTCCATACTTAGAGGTTCTAGATTCTCCATAATTGAATTTGTTGAATCTGAATCACTAGAGGATTCTGATTTAATGGTTCGTTCCTCGACAATCTCCGTTTGAATGATTGGTGGTTCCGGAGGAAAGATTAGTGGTTTAGGATCTCTGAATTGTCCTTGAATATCCTCCGGATTCTCAATTGTGATGTCGGGTTCAAAAAATGGATTATCGGAAATTTGAATTGGAGTATTTGGTCGACTGGATGACGATTCTAAAGAAAAATCAACGGCGACAATATTTGCTAGATGTCTAGATCGAGTTACAGGTGGTGAACGTACAAAAGGTGGTGAACGTTTTGCTCGGTACATTCACTGAATATCCTATTAGTTTTTAAAAATAAGAAAAATTATATAAGTTATCAAATTAATAGGCTTTTCTGATTTTGCCCACGTTTTGAATAGCCAAAAGATGCAGCAATGGGGCAGGATTCGTTTGGTCTCAATATAATTGAGTACTGTTTGGCTCCAATAACCCGATCCACGTACAAATCCAACTATTACTACGAACCAGAAAATTTTGATGTCTATCAATTTAACCACTTAAAATAATTTTTCGTTTAAATTTAAAGAAATTTTAGATAAGAAATAGAAAAAAAATTCTATGTCCTATAAACTAGAGCGTCGAGAAATAAGAAAGAAAAAGAGCGCGTCGAAAAAAATAAAAGGTCGAAAAATAAATATAAGAAAGTAGCGCGTCGAAACTTAAAAAGGAACTAAAAACTAAGAATTAAAAGTTGCGTCTAAAAATATTAAAGCTTAAAAGAAATACTATATCCCAAATGGCAATAACTTAAAAAGGTACTAACAATTAAAAACGGCGTCGCAAAATTCTAAAGCACCTAAATCTTAGTCTAAAGAAAAAGCACTTAAGGAATTTTACGGTGAAGCCTAAAAATCTAGAAATAAAAATAACTATGGCAAAAACTATGACTTAAAACTAAAAACGGGCGAAAAATACAAATATTACGCTAAAACAAATAAAAAGAAACAAAATATAAAAAAATACTTAAAGTTGTAAAAAGTACAATTTTTATAAAAATATTATTTTTATATTATTTATTTTATAAAAGTATTAATTTTATAATTTAATTATACTAAATAAACTAAATAATACAAATTAATAACTAAAAACTAAAACTAATATTAATTAAATAACTTAAACCCTAATTAGGGTTATAATAATAAATATTTATAATATACTCCGTAATTAATGCTGTTTTAGGGTTTACTGTGGCGTGTCAGACAGCTTCATGCGATCGCATGAAGTTTTGCCTTCGGGCTCATGCGATCGCATGAGCTAGAGTTTCGGGCCTGATATTGGGCTGCTACAGTACGGGCCTCGAGTGTTTTTTTTTTCTGTTTTAATTTTCTGTTTTATATTTATAAATAAAACTTATATATTTTTAAAAAAAAAAATAAAGATAAAGAAACTTTATTGAACTTATATATTTAACAAACTCTTAAAAATACTTCAATTTTGTTTTTCTTTTTATATTTTCAGTTTTTAAAATTTAAAACGTATATTTTTTTTACAAAAGCGTATTTTTATAAAAGTAAACTAAAAATTAATAAAAATCTTTTTTTTCTATAGCGTTGCACTTCCGGCGTTTAAGCAGAATTGTCCCCGACAGCGGCGCCAAAAATACTTGATGTGTGCGAGGTGTACTAGGAAATAGTATTATTTTTATAACGAAATACTATTAAATATGATACAATTTTACACAAGATATTTATTTATTTATAGAATGGATATACCTAAACCTTGCTACAACACTTATAGGCAGTGTACCTAATCGTACAGTAGTGTAGTTTTTAGTAAGTCAGGTTCGTTCCACAGGGAATCTTTTAAACAAAGCTTAATGCTATATTAGTTTAACTTATAAAAATACAAATATTTATATAAGTAATATTATTATTATAAAAAGGGGGGTTTTTACCATTTAATGACCGGTTTGTCTATTTTAAAACTTTAGTCGCAGTTAAAACCTAATGTAAAATATAAATTAAAGACTTAATTTAAAGCTTAAAATAAATAACAATAATGAAATTGCGATAAATAAAAATGCGATAAAATAAAATTGCGATAATTAAAGAGTACGATAATTAAAAGTGCAATTAAATATGAAAATAAAAGAATTATGCTTATTTAAACTTCCATAATCATGATGTTTGACGTGTTGATTTTAGTTTATTCCCATGGGTTAATTGTTCTTTGTCCTGGATTATTTGATATGTCCATACGGATTTGTCCATAATAGTCCATCAGTCATAAATATAAAGTGCGAAAGCCTTCGCTAAATTATTCTTATTCCCGAAGTCAAATATTCCAACTAATTGGGGATTCGAATTATAACAAGGTCTTAATACTTTGTTTAATGAATACACCAGGTTATCGACTGCGTGTAAACCAAGGTTTTACTACTTTGTTAACAATTACACCAATTACCCTTGAATGTAATCCACCCCTATTTCAACAAGTCTATTAACTATTAATCCAGTTCCGTGTCCGGTAAAATGAACAATTATTGGTATTTATAGATATCCCGCCCACCATACCCAGTCACGCGTATGTGGTTATATATAAATACGTCAAATTATAAGTCTATATATTAAATTAACGAGGTATCATTTAGTTAATATAAAACCCATTAATAGCCCATAGTCTAATTTTCACAAGTGTCGTTCTTTTGTCCAAACCCCAATTATGGTACAAAGCCCAATTACCCAATTTTAATATTTAGCCTAACATCATGATTACTTCGGCATTAAATAAGCATAATAATAACTTAGCTACGAGACATTAAATTAAAAATAACATTAACCATAACTTACAGTGATTAAAAATAGCGTAGCGTTACACGGACAGAATTTCGACTTACACCCTTACAACATTCGCTAACATACCCTTATTATTAGAATTAAAATTAAAATTAAAATTATAATATAAATATAAATATATTTACGTATAGATAGAGAGATGGATATATGATATATAAACTGAGCCAAAACAAGCGAATTTATAGGACCAGGCCTGGATTTCAGGGCCATGCGATCGCATGGTTTTTGTTCTTCCAGGCCATGCGATCGCATGGCCAGCTGGGAGAGCTCAAAAGTCTTTAAAAACGTGGGCTGCTTATTTATTTATTATATAATATAATATATATAATTAAATATAATTATACATATATTATATTATATTATATTCTTGTACTCCGTTGACTTGTAATTTTAGCTCCGTTGCGTCGCGCGTTGAGAGTTGACTTTGGTCCCGGTTCCGGATTTTTGAACGTCCTTGCGTATAATTTAATATCTTGTACTTTGCGTTTTGTGTCTTGTACTCTTGTAATTTTGAGACATTTCTTATCAATAATTGGAACCAATTTGATTGTATTTTGTACTTTTGAGCTTTTTGGTCGTTTGCGTCTTCAATTTGTCGAATCTGTCTTTTGTCTTCACCTTTTATTATTTAAACGAATATCACTTGTAAATAGAACAATTGCAACTAAAAGCTTGTGTTCCTTGAGGGATAATGCTATGAAATATATGTTCGTTTTTAGCATTATCATCTAACATGCAAGTCACTCGAATGATCTATTGTTACCGAGCGGCCCAGGATCTCTTGACCATAATCTAAGTCTTGGCATTCGAGATCCACAAGCGTCCCATAATGGTAACAAGGATCACCCTATGCCACAAGTAGTGGTGATGTTTGTAGTCTTTGTACGCTATCTTTAATTATAACTTTCACGTTAGGTGCGTATATACATATATATTCATTAATTCGATTTTAATTATAATTCCTATATATTAATTCATAAAAATACTTTTATAATTTTTAGTAACATATATTACTAATTATAACATGTTATTTATTTTAATTTTAATTGCATATAATTTATAACATTATTTACATGTTTCAGTAAAAAAATAATAAACTGAAGTAAATAGTAAAAAGTAAAAAGTAAAAAGTAAGAAAAGAATACGTACTAGTAGTAATTCTTCAAAGAGAGAATGAGAGAAATTTTGGTGTGAGTTTGAATGAGAAATGAGGAGTATTTATACTTGAAAAAATTAGGTAAAAAGAATAAAATAATTAAAAGAAAAAGAAATATTTTAATTTTTAATGGAATTTTAAAATTTAAAAGTATTAAATGTTAGGTCATGGGATAATGCACAAAATAAAATAATAAAAGTAGTTTTCCATTATAATTTTTAATTAAAAAGAAATTTTTTTTTTAATTTGTTTATTTTAAGGATATATATATATATATATATATATATATATATATATATATATATATATATATATATATTTTAAATAAACAAATTGATTTAGTACTTTTCCAAAAATATTTGTCAATATTTTTTTTATTATTTAATTAATAAATACGAATTTTGCATAAAAATAATAAATAATTCGGTATTTTGTATTTTTAATAATAATTATGATTTTAATTATTAAACTATAGTTTTAGTAAGTTTGTAAATATTATTACATTTATATATAATTGGATTTATTATATAGTTAAATATATAATATATTAACTAAATAATAAAAGTGATACAAAGTTTATATACTTAGTTAAATTATGTCAAGTTATATAAATTAATAATATATTATTTATTTAAGCGTACGTTGTTGACTAAAAATTACTATTCGGTCAATATTTAATTGTATATAACAACCCTTAATACATATAGTCAGGCAGATAACCCTAAGGTTAATTCAGTAAATTTAGAAGTCAAAAAGTGAGGGTTGTTATAGTACCTCCCCGTTAATAAAAACTTCGTCCCGAAGTTTTAGGTAGACTTCTCGGATGCATCAGCGGTTGAGAAGAGATGAGGATATTTCTGTTTATTTGGTCTTCATGTTCCCAGGTATACTCGGGGCCACGTCGTGAATTCCAACGGATCTTAACAATAGGTATGGTGCTTTGTTTCAAGCATTTAGCAGATCGGTCCATGACTTCTACGGGTTCCTCTATGAAGTGCATTTTATCATCAATGCGAATGTCATCCAAAGGAATAACGAGAGTGTCATCAGCGAGACACTTTTTAAGATTCGAGACATGAAATACGTCGTGTACGCTGCTAAGTTCAGTAGGTAATTCTAATCGATAAGCCACGGGTCCGATTCTTTCAGTAATTTTGAAGGGTCCAATAAAACGCGGACTTAGTTTGCTTCGTTTACCAAAACGAACGACGCCTTTCCAAGGGGATACTTTCAACATGACTTTGTCACCAACTTGAAATTCCAAATCTTTCCGACCTTTATTAGCATAGCTTTTCTGTAGCGACCCGACCAAATCATGTTTGACGGCGCCGTCTACTTAGGTCCCGTTACGTGGTCATAAGTCTTTAAGACAAAGTTTGACCAAAATATGTCGCCTTCATTTCAAAATAAAGATTGTTCCCAAAGTTTACAAGAATTGTTCAACCAATAGTTAAGTTACAACGTTATAATACGAATGAAATCTAGGCGACACGGTTTAAAGTAAAGTCAAAAGACGCTCCATGAAATGCACATATACTCGACATCCAATGCAAGTATCAAATAATGAGCGGAAGCATGTATCATGTATCGTTCAAGGACCTGAGAAAAACATAGAAATCTGTCAACGAAAACGTTGGTGAAATCATAGGTTTAAGTAAGTAAGTACAAGTGAACCACAAGATTTGCATCAATGAAATAATAGTAATACATTCCAAAAGTTTGTTTCACGAGCACCCAATTATCAAAGCTTAACATTCCTTCCATTGTATACCCCATCACTTAGTGCTAGAACAAACACTGATTCTCGAAAATATATTTCATCCGTAGACGGTAGCGAACCGTCAAAGATGAGGGTTGTCAACCCATATGGCCATATAATATAAGTTCTCGCTTACACCCGGCAAGTGTAACTAATGATAATCGAATTGAGGATTTTTTTTCTAAACTCGTATGTAGAATGTTTGTTTTCCCGTTCTTGTGTTCACTTAGTTCAAAAGAATCGTTTATGTTTTCTCATCCCAATATAAGTTCAAAAAGAGTAAAAGTGGGACTATGATCTCACCTTGAGTGCACGAGTAGTAAAGTACTTCACAAAATAACGTGTGCGAAGGATAGTGCTAGTCTTGACCTAAACAAATAGGTCGTATCAATAACGGTAAACACGATAGGTCAAAGATGTTCAATTAGTCCTATGGCTCGTTACGACTCGATTATTTAGCATGTGAAATCAAATTGTCAAGTTTCATGCAAGATACAAGTATATAAACAAGTTAGGAAGGTTGCAAAATCATTTGGTTAAGTTTGACAAAAAGTCAAACTTTGGTCGGTCAAAGTCAACGAAAAAGTCAACACGTTCGGGTCGTGTCCCGAACTATTTTTCTGAGGTTTTTAATCATGTATGAACATGCTAGGACAGGTTACATGTGAATCGGAGGTGCGTAGCTTAGCAAACATTATTCGAAAATTGACCAAGTTGGACAGACCCAAACGGCGCGCCGCGCGGGTATATGGCGCGCCGCGCGGGTACCTGTGCAGAGAATTCTGGCAGTTTTTAAGTTTTATGCACGAACCTAACTTCAAACAATCACCATTTATGATCCGCAAACAATCAAGACAAGTATCTTATACCGTTGGGAAGGTAATTTGACGAGGAAAACAACTAAACACATTTCATCAATCAATCTACCTATTACAACAACCAAAACCGCATCTAATGCTTAACATTAACCGCATACAAGTTCATAAATGCAATTCAATGATTCGGGCAACCAATTTACATGAATGATATGCCGTTTCGAAGGTAATCAAGCATACAATCCAACTAAACACTTACCAATAATAATCCATGGCATTCAATGCATCAAAAGTCCATTTCAAGTTCATCAAACCCTAACCCAAATTCACCAAAATCACTAATCAAGGTCATGAAGTTTTCTAAGGCAACCTACACATCAAATTGAAGCTAGTGATGCTAGTAACACAATTAAAACATCAACTTTTAACATCTAACAACATATGATCATCCAAAATTCAAGAACAACACACCAAAATTCAAGTTCATGCTAGTTACACTAAAACAACGAGATCGAGCATATAAATCATATATTCGTGTTAGACTTGAGCCATAGACACTAATTAACACTTTTATAAGTTAAAAACATCAAGAACACAAAATCTAGTGATTTTAGAAAGTTACCCAAATGAGATGAAGTTGGTACCAAAATGAAGAGGATGAAGAGAGGATCACAAATATGTAGTTTATTTTGTTGTAAGCCTCCTAGATCGAATTTAGATGATGATTGAATGAATTTGGTTTTGGGTGTGTGTTCTTGCTAGAGAGAAAGAGAGAGAGATGGAGGTGAAAGTGAATGGATGAAAGGGGTTTGACCCTTTGACCTAGTCAAGGGTTTGATCCCTTGTCAAGTTTAGTCCCTCAACTTTCGTTCGGGTGCGGGAATTACCTAAACGAGATAATTTAAAACGCGTATCAACGGGAGATGTTATAAACATATAACAGACTTTATATTAGTATAACGGAAAAGTAAATGGAAAAAGGCGGGATGTTACATTACCTACTCCTTAAAAGAAATTTCGTCCCGAAATTTAAGTAGGCGTAGTAGTCGTTGTTTCTTCCTCGAGATCTTGCGTTTCCGAATTCACGAATAGATGAGGATACTTCCTTTGCATTTGATCTTGTCTTTCCCAAGTAAACTCGGGTCCTCTTTTGGCATTCCAACGAACCTTGACAATCGGAATTCGGCTTTGTTTCAATGTCTTGACGGAGGTGTCCACAATTTCAACCGGTTCCTCCACAAAATGAAGTTTGTCATTAATAGTAAGTTCTTCGAGAGGGATGACGATATCGGGTTCGGCAAGACACTCTTTCAAGTTAGATACATGGAAGGTAGGATGAACGGAGTTCAATTGAGGCGGAAGATCTAAACGATAAGCAACGGTTCCAATACGCTCCAAGATTTCGAAAGGACCAATATACCGCGGATTTAGCTTCCCGCGTTTCCCAAAACGGATTACACCCTTCCAAGGTGCGACTTTTAACATTACTCGGTCACCGACTTGAAATTCAAGATCGTTGCGTCGTTTGTCGGTATAGCTCTTTTGACGACTTCGGGCCGTCCTAAGCCTATCTCGGATTTGAACGATTTTCTCGGTGGTTTCGTGAATGAGTTCGGGTCCGGTGATTTGCACGTCGCCTACCTCGGCCCAACAAAGAGGTGAACGACATTTGCGGCCATATAGCGCTTCAAAAGGTGCGGCTTTAATACTCGCGTGATAACTATTGTTGTAAGAGAACTCGGCGAGAGGTAAGTGCTTGTCCCAAGCTTTTCCGAAATCAACCACGCAAGCTCGTAACATGTCCTCTAAGGTTTGAATTGTACGTTCGCTTTGTCCATCGGTTTGAGGATGATATGCGGTGCTCATGTCTAAACGCGTTCCCAACGCTTCTTGCAATGTACGCCAAAATCTAGAAACGAAACGGCCATCTCGGTCGGAGATAATCGATAAAGGTACACCGTGTCGGGCTACGATCTCCTTAATGTAAAGTTGTGCAAGTTTCTCCATTTTGTCCGTTTCTTTCATGGCAAGGAAGTGTGCGGATTTGGTGAGACGGTCAACAATAACCCAAATGGTATCATAACCGCCCGTCGTTTTTGGTAGCTTGGTGATAAAATCCATCGTTATCCTTTCCCACTTCCATTGCGGGATCTCGGGTTGTTGAAGTAGTCCGGACGGTCTTTGGTGTTCGGCTTTGACTTTGGAACATGTCAAACACTTGGAAACATAAGTAGCTACGTCCCTTTTGATGTTCGGACACCAATATAGTTGTTTAAGGTCGTGGTACATCTTATTGGCACCGGGGTGAATCGAGTATCGTGACTTATGGGCTTCATCTAAAATAAGGCTTCGTAGATCCCCATAACTAGGCACCCAAATTATTCCGGCGAAATATCGGAGTCCGGTTTCTTTAACTTCGAATTGAGAGGTGAGGACGTTCAAGTGTTCGAGAGAGATGTTTTCATCCTTGAGAGCCTCATCTTGGGCTACCCGAATTTGGCTATTAAGGTTGGTGTGAATGGTGATGTTCAAAGCTCGGACACGGAGAGGCACCGCTCTTTCTTTTCGACTTAAGGCATCGGCTACTACATTTGCCTTCCCGGGATGGTAACGAAGCTCGCAATCGTAATCGTTTAAGGTTTCAATCCACCTTCGTTGTCTCATGTTTAGTTGCTTTTGATCGAAAATGTGTTGAAGGCTTTTGTGATCGGTGAAGATAGTACTCTTGGTTCCATAAAGATAGTGTCTCCACATTTTAAGTGCAAAGACAACGGCTCCGAGTTCGAGATCATGTGTCGTATAGTTTCGTTCATGAATTTTGAGTTGTCGAGAAGCATAAGCAATGACTTTCGTTCGTTGCATCAATACACACCCAAAACCATGTTTTGAGGCATCGCAATATACAACAAAGTCATCATTGCCTTCGGGAAGTGACAAGATAGGAGCGGTGGTTAGCTTCGTTTTCAAGATTTGGAATGCGGATTCATGTTCGGTCGCCCAAATGAATTTCTTTCCCTTGTGAGTCAATGCGGTCAGAGGACGTGCAACCAAAGAGAAATTTTCGATGAATCTACGATAGTACCCGGCGAGACCCAAAAATTAACGAATGTGAGTAGGAGTAGTAGGAGTCTCCCATTTACTAATGGCTTCGATCTTTGTGGGATCGACTTTAATGCCTTGATCACTTACAACATGACCAAGAAATTGAACTTCCTTCAACCAAAATTCACACTTGGAGAATTTGGCATAAAGTCGTTCTTGTCTCAAGAGTTCAAGCACAAGTCGGAGATGTTGTTCGTGCTCTTCTTCATTTTTAGAATAGATCAATATATCATCAATGAACACAATAACGAATTTATCGAGATACGGTTTGCACACGCGGTTCATAAGATCCATGAACACCGCCGGTGCGTTAGTGAGACCAAATGGCATGACGAGGAATTCATAACTACCATAGCGAGTCCGGAAAGCGGTTTTGGAGACATCTTCCCCCTTAACCCTTAATTGATGATAACCCGAGCGGAGATCGATTTTCGAATATACACAAGACCCTTGTAGTTGATCAAAGAGGTCATCGATGCGAGGAAGAGGATATCGGTTCTTAACCGTCAATTTATTTAGTTCACGATAATCAATGCACATTCGTAGGGATCCGTCTTTCTTTTTAACAAACAAAATCGGAGCGCCCCAAGGTGAATGGCTAGGTTGGATAAAACCACGATCAAGTAGTTCTTGGATTTGACTTTGCAATTCTTGCATTTCGGATGGGGCGAGTCTATATGGTGCACGTGCTACGGGTGCGGCCCCCGGAATAAGATCGATTTGGAATTCAACCGGTCGATGAGGTGGAAGACCCGGCAATTCGTCGGGAAATACATCGGAAAAGTCACTAACAATTGGCACATCATCGATATGCTTCTCATCGGACTCGACTTTCTTAACGTGGGCAAGGATCGCAAAACAACCCTTACGGAGTAGTTTTCTAACTTTAAGGCACGAAACGAGATTGAGTCTGGTGCAACTCTTATCGCCATAAACAATCAAAGGTTCACCATTCTCGATAGGAATTCGGATTGCGTTAAGATCACAAAGGATGTGAGATTTCGTTTTGACTAACCAATTCATACCGATTATTACATCAAAGCTTCCTAGTTCCATGGGTATCAAGTCAATTTCAAATTCCTTACCCAAAATGTTTAACGCACACCCCCGATAATATGTGTCGGCACTTAATAGTTTCCCGTTAGCCACTTCAATGGTATAAGGGGTATCTAATGGAAGAAGTGGAGTGCTAAAAGAATGAGTCAAAGTCTTGGATACAAAGCATTTATCGGCACCTGAATCGAATAAGCAAGAGACATAAGAATTGTTGAGGAGAAACGTACCCGTGACTAGTTCAGTGTCATCCCGGGCTTCCTCGGTGTTGATGTTAAAAGCTCGGCCGCGCGTGTTGGGGTTATCTTTCTTCTTTGGGCATGCATTTCTATAATGACCCGTTTGGCCACATTCGTAACAAGTGCCCGTCTTTGGTGCATTGGGCCACTTTCGAGCGACGGGAGTGGCACTTTTACAATCGTTGGCCTTATGACCAATTCCTTGGCACCGATGGCAAATTAGCTTACTACATTCGCCAAAGTGATGTTTGTTGCATTTGTTGCAAAAAGGTAGATTCCCGGCATAACCCTTCTTGCCGTCGAAAGTGAAAGATTTCTTGGCAAAGTTTTTGTTGCTTGATTGGGAGGGTTCCCACTTTCTTTTGTTGCCGCCCGATTTATCCTCGGCCTTAGGTGCCGGAACTACGATTTCGTCAACCGTTTCAATTAGTTGGCGAGCCATGTTCATAGCGGCTTGATGAGTAGTGGGTTTGGATGACATCACCCCTTGTTTGATGCTTTTTGGAAGACCGAGCATGTAGAGCTCAATCCTTTGAGATTCGGGGTTAACAAGATTAGGACACATCAAGGATAGTTCGGCGAAGCGTTGATTATAAGCTTTAAGATCGTTTCCGACCGCTTTCAAAGCTCTTAGTTCTTCCTCAAGCTTTCGGGTTTCTTCGCGCGGAAAATATTCAACAATCATCTTTTCCTTTAGATCGGCCCAAGAGAGGGCATGAGCTTCATCGGTACCCACCGATTGTACATAAGTATTCCACCATGTAAGAGCGACACCGGCGAAGGTGTGAGTGGAGTATTTGACCTTGTCTTGGTCCCGACAACCGCTTATGCTAAAGACGGCTTCCGTTTGCTCAAACCATCGGGTGAGCACGACCGGTCCCCCGGTTCCATCAAAAGTGTGAGGTTTGCACCCCATGAAAGCTTTATAGGAGCATCCCTCGTTTGAGTTTCCGGCTCCGTTGTTGTTGTTGTTGTTGTTGTTGTTGTGGTTGTTATTATTATTGTTGTTGGATGAGTGACCGGCCATGGCCGCATCTACGGCGGTAGCTATCATCCGTTCGAGAGCTTGTTCGGGAGTTTCATTGCGGCGTACACGACGAGGAGCCATTGTTCCTTCAAGACACAAGAATATCATTGATTAGTATTCTCAATAATACTAACCGTGATATAGAATAAAGATAAAGAGAAGTTTTTCCTCGACTCGCCTTAAATTCTTTATGTCATAATGTCGGAACGTTCATATGAGTCACCGTAATATAATCCCGGAAATTATATTACCCTGATTCATATGTGCATTCGACATCATTTCATATAGTCAAGGTGGCGTGTCAATCAAATTAAACAACGTGAGATTAAGATGAACTAAGAGTAGATATGAGTAGAAGCGTTCGAGTATAAATGCACAAGTAGTCAAGTAATTCCTACTTCAAGTCTATATGCCGGTTGTAGTCTAGACTCACCAATGTACCCTATGACTCGGGGTTGACACTAATGAACTCTAAATCCCTACAACCAACGCTCTGATACCATCTGTAGCGACCCGACCAAATCATGTTTGACGGCGCCGTCTACTTAGGTCCCGTTACGTGGTCATAAGTCTTTAAGACAAAGTTTGACCAAAATATGTCGCCTTCATTTCAAAATAAAGATTGTTCCCAAAGTTTACAAGAATTGTTCAACCAATAGTTAAGTTACAACGTTATAATACGAATGAAATCTAGGCGACACGGTTTAAAGTAAAGACAAAAGACGCTCCATGAAATGCACATATACTCGACATCCAATGCAAGTATCAAATAATGAGCGGAAGCATGTATCATGTATCGTTCAAGGACCTGAGAAAAACATAGAAATCTGTCAACGAAAACGTTGGTGAAATCATAGGTTTAAGTAAGTAAGTACAAGTGAACCACAAGATTTGCATCAATGAAATAATAGTAATACATTCCAAAAGTTTGTTTCACGAGCACCCAATTATCAAAGCTTAACATTCCTTCCATTGTATACCCCATCACTTAGTGCTAGAACAAACACTGATTCTCGAAAATATATTTCATCCGTAGACGGTAGCGAACCGTCAAAGATGAGGGTTGTCAACCCATATGGCCATATAATATAAGTTCTCGCTTACACCCGGCAAGTGTAACTAATGATAATCGAATTGAGGATTTTTGTTCTAAACTCGTATGTAGAATGTTTGTTTTCCCGTTCTTGTGTTCACTTAGTTCAAAAGAATCGTTTATGTTTTCTCATCCCAATATAAGTTCAAAAAGAGTAAAAGTGGGACTATGATCTCACCTTGAGTGCACGAGTAGTAAAGTACTTCACAAAATAACGTGTGCGAAGGATAGTGCTAGTCTTGACCTAAACAAATAGGTCGTATCAATAACGGTAAACACGATAGGTCAAAGATGTTCAATTAGTCCTATGGCTCGTTACGACTCGATTATTTAGCATGTGAAATCAAATTGTCAAGTTTCATGCAAGATACAAGTATATAAACAAGTTAGGAAGGTTGCAAAATCATTTGGTTAAGTTTGACAAAAAGTCAAACTTTGGTCGGTCAAAGTCAACGAAAAAGTCAACACGTTCGGGTCGTGTCCCGAACTATTTTTCTGAGGTTTTTAATCATGTATGAACATGATAGGACAGGTTACATGTGAATCGGAGGTGCGTAGCTTAGCAAACATTATTCAAAAATTGACCAAGTTGGACAGACCCAAACGGCGCGCCGCGCGGGTATATGGCGCGCCGCGCGGGTACCTGTGCAGAGAATTCTGGCAGTTTTTAAGTTTTATGCACGAACCTAACTTCAAACAATCACCATTTATGATCCGCAAACAATCAAGACAAGTATCTTATACCGTTGGGAAGGTAATTTGACGAGGAAAACAACTAAACACATTTCATCAATCAATCTACCTATTACAACAACCAAAACCGCATCTAATGCTTAACATTAACCGCATACAAGTTCATAAATGCAATTCAATGATTCGGGCAACCAATTTACATGAATGATATGCCGTTTCGAAGGTAATCAAGCATACAATCCAACTAAACACTTACCAATAATAATCCATGGCATTCAATGCATCAAAAGTCCATTTCAAGTTCATCAAACCCTAACCCAAATTCACCAAAATCACTAATCAAGGTCATGAAGTTTTCTAAGGCAACCTACACATCAAATTGAAGCTAGTGATGCTAGTAACACAATTAAAACATCAACTTTTAACATCTAACAACATATGATCATCCAAAATTCAAGAACAATACACCAAAATTCAAGTTCATGCTAGTTACACTAAAACAACGAGATCGAGCATATAAATCATATATTCGTGTTAGACTTGAGCCATAGACACTAATTAACACTTTTATAAGTTAAAAACATCAAGAACACAAAATCTAGTGATTTTAGAAAGTTACCCAAATGAGATGAAGTTGGTACCAAAATGAAGAGGATGAAGAGAGGATCACAAATATGTAGTTTATTTTGTTGTAAGCCTCCTAGATCGAATTTAGATGATGATTGAATGAATTTGGTTTTGGGTGTGTGTTCTTGCTAGAGAGAAAGAGAGAGAGATGGAGGTGAAAGTGAATGGATGAAAGGGGTTTGACCCTTTGACCTAGTCAAGGGTTTGATCCCTTGTCAAGTTTAGTCCCTCAACTTTCGTTCGGGTGCGGGAATTACCTAAACGAGATAATTTAAAACGCGTATCAACGGGAGATGTTATAAACATATAACGGACTTTATATTAGTATAACGGAAAAGTAAATGGAAAAAGGCGGGATGTTACATTTTCTGTCAGCTGCGGGTAGTTTCTATTCGTTTCTTAATCTGAACTATCTTTTCGGTTGTCTCGTGTATGATTTCAGGACCGGTTAACTGTCTGTCCTCTAATTCATCCCAGCACAGTGGGGATCTACATTTTCGTCCGTATAAGGCCTCAAAAGGTGCAGCCTTAATACTTGAGTGGTAACTATTATTGTAAGAGAATTCAACCAAAGGCAAATATCTATCCCAGCCTTTGCCGAAGTCGATAACACAAGAGTGAAGCATATCTTCCAACGTTTGAATGGTTCGTTCACTTTAGCCATCGGTTTACGGATGATAAGCAGTACTCATGTCGAGTTGAGTTCTAAGAGCAGTTTGTAAGGATTTCCAGAATCTGGAAGTGAATCTACTGTCGCGATCGGATATGATTGATATAGGAACACCATGACGAGAGACAATTTCTTTGATATACAGTTGTGTCAATATCTCCATCTTGTCGGTCTCCTTGATCGGTATGAAATGAGCAGATTTAGTAAGATGATCTACTATGACCCATATAGTATCATTGCCATTAGAAGTCTTGGGCAATTTAGTAATAAAGTCCATAGCGATACATTCCCACTTCCACTGCGGAATATCCGGTTGTTGTAGTAAACCAGACAGCTTTTGATGCTCGGCCTTAACTTTTAAACAAGTAATACACTTGCTCACATATTCAGCAATATCAGATTTCAGATTAGGCCACCAATAAAATTCTTTCACATCGTGATACATCTTACTAGAGCCTGGGTGAATAGAATATCTAGTCTTATGTGCTTCATCCAAGACTAGCTTTCGCAGATTTTCGAATTGAGGAACCCAGATACGGTTGTTGTAGTACCGTGTTTCGTTCTCCTTGATTTGTAATTGGTTTTCAAATCCTGAAGGTCCTTCATGTTTGATATTTTCTTGCTTTATAGCTTCTAGTTGTGCTTCCCGAATTTTAGCTGTCAGATTTGTTTGAATGATCATATTCAAAGCTCTCACTCGGATAGGCTTGACTCGATCCTTTCAACTAAGTGCATCAGCAACAACATTTGCCTTACCAGGATGGTACTTGAGTTCACAGTTGTAGTCATTTAGTAATTCGACCCAACGTCTTTGTCTCATGTTCAGTTGTTTTTGATCAAAGATGTGTTGGAGACTCTTATGATAGGTGAATATGGTTAATTTTATTCCATAAAGATAGTGTCGCCATATCTTTAATGCGAATACTACAGCTCCTAGTTCCAAGTCGTGGGTAGTATAGTTCTTCTCATGCTTCCTTATTGTCTGGATGCATATGTAATGACTTTCTGGCGTTGCATTAACACACACCCAAAACCTTGGTTTGAAGCATCACAATAGACTACAAAGTCTTCAGTTCTGTCGGGTAGTGATAAGATTGGAGCGGTAGTCAACTTTTCTTTCAGGGTCTGAGACGCAGATTCTTGTTCAATAGACCACTCAAACTTCTTATCCTTATGAGTCAACTTGGTGAGTGGTTTGGCAAGAATGGAGAAATCTTTGATAAATCTTCGATAGTAACCGGCAAGTCCTAGGAACTGACGAATGTGTTTCGCGTTCTTAGGTGTTTCCCAGTTCTGAATAGCCGAGATCTTCGCGGGGTCGACATGTATTCCATTACTGTCAACTACATGCCCCAAAACTGAACAGTCTTTAACCAAAACTCACACTTGGAGAACTTAGCATACAACTGTTCCTTCTTTAATAACTCCAAAATTTGTCAGAGGTGTTGTTCGTGTTCTTTCTCACTCTTAGAGTAGATGAGAATATCACCGATGAAAACAATCACAAACTTATCAAGATAAGACTTGCATACACGGTTCATGAGATCCATGAACACAGCAGGAGATTTAGTTAACCCAAAGTGCATTACCAAAAATTTATAATGTCCGTAACGAGTCCGGAAGGCAGTCTTGGAAACATCGGATTCCTTAACTTTAAGATGATGATATCCAGATCTCAGGTCAATCTTGGAATAGATGCTTGATTCTTGTAACTGATCAAACAAGTCATCAATTCTAGGAAGAGGATAACGATTCTTGACGGTCAACTTGTTTAGTTCGCGGTAGTCGATACACATCCTCATTGAACCATCTTTCTTTTTGACAAACAATATAGGTGCTCCCCACGGTGATGAGCTAGGATGAATGAATCCTTTCTCCAGAAGCTCTTGTAGTTGCATAGATAGCTCTTTCATTTCTGATGGAGCTAGCCGGTATGGTGCCTTTGCAATAGGGGCAGCACCGGGGATCAAATCGATTTGAAACTCAACTTGTCTTTGTGGTGGAAGACCAGGGAGTTCATCAGGAAAAACTTCAGGAAAGTCTTTAACAACAGGAACGTCTTCAATACGCCGTTCATCTGGCTTGACACTCTTTATGTGAGCCAAAATGGCTTGACATCCTTTCATAAGGTACTTTCGGGTTTTGATGCATGAGATAAGATTAAGTTTGGAACCACTCTTATCTCCTTGGATAACAAGAATTTCACCAGTTTCGAGAGGAATATTAATTGTCTTATCAAAACACTGGATACCCACTTTCATCGGGGATAACCAATCCATCCCTAAGACTACATCAAAGCTTCCTAGTTCAACAGGCAATAAGTCAACCTTGAAGGTTTTATTCGCTAGAGTCATATTACATTTCTTGTAGATCCGGTCAACTTTTACAAATTTACCATTGGCCATTTACACAAGACACTTAGTGTCTAAGGTTTGGGGTTCCTCGTCAAATAAGGCACAAAATTCAGTAGACACATAACTTCTATCAGCACCAGTATCGAATAAAACAGAAGAATAGCAGTTGTTGATAAGAAATGTACTAGTGATGACGTCCTCGTCGTCCCTAGCTTCTTCAGCACTCATGACAAATGCTCGACCTTTAGCCTTTCCAGCATCTGCATTCTTAGTGATATCCTCCTTCTTAGGACAATTGGGTTTTGTATGTCCTATTTCACCACAAGAATAGCAAGTAGGAACAAAGGGCTTGTCTTTAGTTGCAGGAGTATATGTTGTAACAGCAGGAAGTCTACAATTTTTGCTCAGGTGACCCATCTTCTTACAGTTTCCATATTGAATATTACACTTCCCATTGTGATGTTTTTCACATCTGGAGCAATAGGGAAGTTTACCAGCATAACCACCTGTTGTAGTATCGCCAACTTTCTTGTTTGAATTCTGACCTGAACCTTGAGTAGGCTCAAACTTTCTTTTGTTATCAGTAGTCTTCACTTCGTTTTGTTTTTCCTTGGCATTTCTTCTAGCAGCCATAACCAGATTTTGAGTCATCAACATCGTAGCCTCAATGGTTTCTTTACCAGCAGCTATAACATTCCCCTGAATCTGAGGAGGAAGACCGATGATATACTTTTCAATCTTCTTGCTCTCAGGAGTAACCATACTTGGGCATAAAGCAGCTAGCTCCAGAAATCGATTGTTGTATTCCTTAACTTCAAGATTTTTCATTCTTAACTCCCAGAATTCGACTTCAAATTTTTGGACTTGATTCCTGGGACAATACTTGCCAGCCAGCATGGTTTTTAATGTTTCCCAGGGTATTACTAAAGCAGCAGCCCATCCAACTGTACCAGCATATGCAGTCCACCAAGTTAAAGCTCCACCAGATAGAGTTCCAGTAGCATACTTGACCTTATCAGCTTCACCGCAGTTACACAGACGAAACACAGATTCCATCTTTTCAAACCAACGGTTTAGTTCAATTGGTCCTTCGGTTCCTTTATAGCTTGGTGGCTTACAACTCATAAATTCTTTATGTGAGCATGAGTTCGGAGAGTTTCGGTTTCTGTTGTTGTTGTTTTGATTATTGTTGCTACCTTGAGCGACAGTAAGGAGTTGTTGAAATTGTTTATTTGTGAGAGTAACGTTAGGAGTGTTGGTGTTGTCATTTGGTTGTCGTCCTCCAGCCATTGTTCTTCAATACATAATTACAGTATTAGTTGAAGAGTTATGGTGCAATAAATATAATTTTTAATAATAATCACATAATCACACACATATGGCTAAGGTAAGATAAGTCAAGATATATAACCACTTAAGTTTTTATTAACAATGAATGGATAAATCATCCTTATTACACAAAGGAAATGAGAAGTACGGTAGGCAATGCCTTTACATAAATGAAATAGACATAATGGACGAAACGAAAATTCTGAGGATTATCAGTCCTTCTTTAAAATGGAGGGTTTGTGTTGATCCTTTTTCCCATTAGGGTATTAATGCTTGTAGTGGCCTACTCCTCCACATATATTGCAAGTAGGAATGGTTGCATTAGCTTTGGTTGCAGAAGTTTGAGTTGAGGGAATCGTAACTTTACAATTTTTGGCTATGTGACCCACCTTCATACATTTGGAGCACACAGCGTTACATCTCCCAAAGTGATGTTTCTCACACCTTTGGCAACAAGGAATGGTTCCTTTATAGCGTTTGTCGGGTTTACCCTTAGAGTCTTTTTGCTCTATCTCTTCCCACTTTCTTTTAGAATCTCCTTTCCTCCCAGGTTTGTTAATTAGCTGGTTTTCCATACAAATGGCTTCTTGTATGGTCCTTGGGTTTAATACGGCGACGCCCCTTCGAAGGCCATCAGGTAACCCATTGCTGTAGTGTTGGATCCCTAGATACTCGGGAGTAGTCATGTGAGGATTCATGAAAGCAAATTCTTGGAATCGGTTAGTGTAGTTTATGAGATTAGCATCTACCATTTCCATGTTCCCAAACTCAGGTCTTTCAATACCCTTGTATGTAGGGAGCTGGTCGTTCATGAAATTCTGATATGAATAAATAGTCGGAAGATTTTGCGGTGCGCTGTTGTTGCCATTGCTTTGTGCCGCAGCCAGCAGTTGTTGGAATTAGGGAGATGTCAAGGTGACGTTTGTAATCGCGTTGCTTGATTCGTCGTGAACCATGTTTCTTCGAAACAAAATAAGGTTAACGTTCTAAGGAAGACGTAGGGCAAGAAGTAGATGTATGGATAACAGATAGCAAGATAATAAGGAATAGGCAATTAAAACTAAAGCAGGAAAGGCTATAGTCCTAAAGATTGCTAAGGCACCCTAGCTAACACATAAGGCACACATAAAATGCAATCCTGGTTCTCTATAACAACCTGCTCTGATACCAATCTGTCACACCCCCAAATAGGGCCGGGGGTATTTGTGACTAATTATATCAAATCAAGCAATTGTATAACTAGAACGACTCTATATGAGACGTTTTATATAACTTTTATTGAGTTTTTGCAGCGGAAGATAAATAGTCATTACATTTTATTGAATGAACAAAGCATTAAATGTTTTTAAATGGAATGATAAGTAATGCATGAAGACTCCAAGCATAGCAAGCAATCATCATCAAAGTAGCACATCAACAGCTTCTAATTACCTGAGACAAACATGCTTAAAAAGTCAACACGAGGTTGAGTGAATAACATAGGTTTAATTTTGAGTAAGTTTGTTAGACCACAAGATTTAAATAAAGTCGATATATCATGTATATCAAAAGTATGCCATGAGCGTATAATATCAAAACTAAACGATTTTACCCTGTAACAATACATATGTAATTGTCGAGATCATTATTATACCACCAATTGACCTGAGGTCAACAGTACGGGACGTTACTCCCAATAGCGCTATCTATAATAATTCCGTTTGCCACTTTAATTCATCTAGCAATTAATGATATTACAAAGCAGGGATTTGTATGTTTCAAATGAGCATAATAAAATACTCATGTTGGTTGCATAATAAGTTTGTACTTGTGTCTAGCATGTCAAAGTATTTAAAATAAAGCATGTGTCTCACCCCAATGTAAAAACATAAAAATGTAAAAACGGGGCTATGAAATTCACCTTAAATAGCGGTTGAAGTATTCCACGCAAGAAGGAAAGTAAAGCAAGTAAGTGATCTGGATATCAACCTAGAGGTATAACGTTTGATTAGTTAATGTCTAACTTGACATAAAGTATGTTTATTAATATTGCAACTATATTGACAGTGAAGGTTTCGAGAAAAGTTCCTATTTCTCAAAAGTTTCTAGTTTAAGAATGTTCGGGTTATAATTCTTAACAAAGATATTGTACAATCTCGCCCAAACTTCATTGCTAACATGCAAGTCACTCGAATGATCTATTGTTACCGAGCGGCCCAGGATCTCTTGACCAGAATCTAAGTCTTGGAATTCGAGATCCACAAGCGTCCCATAATGGTAACAAGGATCACCCTAGGCCACAAGTAGTGGTGATGTTTGTAGTCTTTGTACGCTATCTTTAGTTATAACCTTCACGTTAGGTGCGTATATACATATATATTCATTAATTCGATTTTAATTATAATTCCTATATATTAATTCATAAAAATACTTTTATAATTTTTAGTAACATATATTACTAATTATAACATGTTATTTATTTTAATTTTAATTGCATATAATTTATAACATTATTTACATGTTTCGGTAAAACAATAAACCGAAGTAAATAGTAAAAAGTAAAAAGCAAAAAATAAAAAGTAAGAAAAGAATACTTACTAGTAGTAATTCTTCAAAGAAAGAATGAGAGAAATTTTGGTGTGAGTTTGAATGAGAAATGAGGAGTATTTATACTTAAAAAAATTAGGTAAAAAGAATAAAATAATTAAAAGAAAAAGAAATATTTTAATTTTTAATGTAATTTTAAAATTCAAAAGTATTAAATGTTAGGTAATGGGATAATGCACAAAATAAAATAATAAAAATAGTTTTCCATTATAATTTTTAATTAAAAAGTAATTTATTTATTTTTTTTAAAATTTATTTATTTTAAGGATTTTTTTATATATATATTATTTTTTTAAATAAACAAATTGATTTAGTACTTTTCCAAGAATATTTGTCAATATTTTATTTTTATTTTTATTTAATTAATAAATAAGAATTTTGCATAAAAATAATAAATAATTCGGTATTTTGTATTTTTAATAATAATTATGATTTTAATTATTAAACTATAGTTTTAGTAAGTGTGTAAATATTATTACATTTATATATAATTGGATTTATTATATAGTTAAATATATAATATATTAACTAAATAATAAAACTGATACAAAGTTTATATACTTAGTTAAATTATGTCAAATTATATAAATTAATAATATATTATTTATTTAAGCGTACGTTGTTGACTAAAAATTACTATTCGGTCAATATTTAATTGTATATAACAACACTTAATACATATAGTCAGGCAGATAACCCTAAGGTTAATTCAGTAAATTTAGAAGTCGAAAAAGTGAGGGTTGTTATAAAACAGCACAATGGATGTTGCTCAATCCTTTGGAAGGGTAATTCATGTTGATACTTTATCACATAGACTTCTACGAACTGATGTTATGCACGCATTGATTGAAACTGATGATCCTGGGTTGATTAACAAGTACGAATGGGCAAACATAGAGAACCTCTCTAACTGCAAATTATGGGTTGAAGAAGTTATTGAAGATGATTTGATCGAATCAATCGGTGATAATATTATCGAAGAATATAATGAAGCTTTAAACTTGGCACTCAAAGCTTTAGATGATCTAAAAAAAATTCTATCAATGTTAATCCGGCACCGGAATTTAATTCACTGGAAAAGGAAACTCAAAGGGAGGAGGGTGAGGTTTACGTTGGTGTAGATAATTTGAAATTTCAAACTCCACAAAAGTCATTCACCTCAAAAATAGAAACTAAACAAAAAGAGATTCACAATTCAATTGAGAAGGTAACCAGGGCAGTTAGATCCCAAAGGGATAAATCTGAAACGGTCATAAAGTCAGAAAAGGAGATCAAGGCCTCTTTATTTTCTTCAAAAAGTACAGCAAAAGCACATGACAAGTCAACTTTTGAGGAGGTTTCACCTGCTACATCCACTATACAAGAAAAGTCATTTGTTTTAAATAAAAATGACTACCCTATCCTTATACAAAAATCACCAAAAAACTGTCCTAATTCCCAATTCAATTTGAACAAGTCTCCTCCAAAAAACAATTCCTTTCTCAATCCAGTCTCTTAGTTTGCTGATAAAGTTTCACAACCTGCAAATCGATTCTTCAACGGATCAATGTATTGGAAGTAGCTGTAAATCTTCTTGTGAAAAAATTAGAACTCGTTGTATCCCCACAGATAACCCTATCCTTCCTGTTTAAACTTCCAAAACCCAAAGTGACATGAAAATTAATCTTGAAAGTGGAAACAAATGGGTCAAAGATATTTCAATTGTGTCCGATATGTTTGATACCATAAGCGAGATTAACCACATTGTTGGGAATGAAGCTACTTACAAAAAAAGTAAAATCAATGGAATTCAATTTAGGGCGAAAAAATTAACTTTCAAAGAGGAGCTTTTTAATTTTGGGGTGTTAATGGAGAGCATGAAAGTTGATAGTGCACCTAACACTGAGCAAAATCCATGAGGCTCGCCTCGTGGTACACCCGTGGTCTCGGTAATAATCACGAGGAAACATGGTGGGGTCCCTGGTTTATCGATTTCAAATACAATTTTTTGGCATCACAGGATACAATGGTTAAGATTTTATCGCAACCGACACTCAATGCCTTTTGGAAACATCATATGTTCGATGTAGCCCAATCCGAGTCAAATGGTAGGTCAGGAGGATTGTTGTCCATATGAAGAACAGACTACTTCTCCTTGATCCAATCTTGGGTCCGAAATCATTGGTTTGCAACCTTTTTGAGCTAGTAATTATTATACACATACTAATAGCAGCCAAAATCCCAGCACTCCCATTGCTCCACGTCAGCTGTTTTCCACTATTTTTCACTGCTCACGATTTGCACACACTTTTCACACACTATTTTCACACACTTAAAAAAAAGGAAGAAATTGGCCGGTGGTTAGCGTGAGGGGTTGTAGAAAGGTACCGTTCCTCCATACCCATTGCCATACTGATTGCAATTGCCCATATCTTCATCAACGCTCATTCTTTATCTTTCTCAATTTTGCTTCTTCTCAGAACCCTGCTCATTCTTTCTCTTTCTCAATTTCAACCAGAAAATGTTGATTTTGTGATTGCTTCTTCTCAGAAGAATAAAGGAGACGTAAATTATTTTGACTTTGGTTGATCTGATGGCAAATCGAAGATCGATTACAGGTAGTGAAAGAACACGCGTCATTTTTTGTATTCTTGAGTGGTGTTCGGTCGTTTACTTCGATTAGGGTTCATCCGTCTCCAAGGTGCGTCCTTTTTTTCAATTAATTTCAGTTATTCATCAATTATTGTTGATTGTGGCTTCTTCTTCAAAGGCTTTCTCTTAATTTCAGTGTAATTTTTATTTATTTATTTTTTTGATTATGTGTCTGTAAATTTATATGTTTGTATATATCTGTGTTCACAATGGAGATGCACCAACCAGATCCCGTTACAAAATGGAGCCCATCTAGCCACCAAATAGGGTTGGAAGGTAACTAAAGCTTACATTTTATTATTCGAATTTTCGGATTTTGGATTGAATTTTAGTGTTCTGAATGTAATTTTGGAAATCGGGTATATTTGATTGAAAATGAAGAACCCATCAGGGTTTCAACTTTGTTGGTGGAGTTATGTCTGCTACAGACCAACAAACAATGGTTTCTTTATTTCTTGAAGTTGCAGTTGGTCAGACTGCAGATACTGATAAACAATTTTTGCAGGTTTCTTTTATGTTGGTTTTGATTATTTATTCGAGTTTTATGTTTATAATCCGAGTTTTTATTTCATAAATCTACTCCCTTTTGGGATAACCTAAACTTTGTTGTTATTAATGTTGTTTAGGTATAGAAAAGCTTGTATTTTTTCCTTCTCCATGCCATTAGGGTTATGCTACTTCAGGTGTATATTAGTTCAGTTACCGTACACCTTCCTGAGTCTTTAAGTGTTAATCTAAGTGTTATACATTTGATTAACCATCACCCTAAATATAATTATTAACCGTGATGTACAACACTTTCTAGCACCTTAACGGTAGCCCTAAGGGTAATACATTTGTTGTTTTGTGGTCATTTACAGAAAATTGGTATTAGAATTAAAAACAAATGTGGTTTGGAAGTGACATAATCATTTTAGAATATAACAATTATGTATCTTTTTTATTTCTTTTGGCCTGGTTATATTTTTTTTTCCTTGAAAGATGTATAAAGATGGCGTAAATTTTTAACGTTCAGGCAACAAGCTGGAAACTTGAAGATGCTATTCAGCTCTTTTATGCAGGAAATGAGTTTGGATCTGTTACAGCACCTTCGCACGTTCCACCGTTGGAAAGTAAAGCATTCACGTCAGCTCAAAGTTCGGGGTAAGTTACCGTATATAGGAAGTTCTTAATGAAGCGAGTGTACATGTGTTTTCTTTTAAATTCTGTTTATTTGGTTAATTTTATTAAATCGAGGGTCGTGTTCTTACTACAGGTGGGGGAACAATGACATGGCGGTTGAAAATATCGTAGGAAATAGTGACAACGAGGTTCGCGCGCCTTTAACAGTTAAAAGGGATGTCCTTTATGACTCTCTAGTGTTGTATGGGTATGTTACTTTGCTCGGTTTATCTTTCGGTTTCATCTTTTTGCTTATATGAATCATTGAATCCCCCTACTTATTCATCTATTCGTTTTATTTATTATATCTGTAGAGCATCAAGATTGGGAGTGTATCAACATGAACTCGATGCACCAGTTCCCGTTCGCAAATTCTGACGAGGAAATGACGCAACAACCGGGAGTTTGGGAAGCAGAAAAGGGGTCCACATCAGCAACTGAAGCTTCTGGAGATAATCACAACCTTGCATCCTTATACCGTCCTCCTGTTGAATTGTTGTTTAATGGTTCTTTTGAGAATGTAATAATTTAAGGTCCTATAATTGCAGATGAAAGACTTGAAGATGATGATGAAATGAGGCTGACACGAGAATTATCGATGGGAACGATGAACGATAGCCATGAAGACTCTTTAAAAGACTCAGGAGTCGTTGAAAAAGTTTCGAAGAAAGAGGAGTGTTTTTATCCACCATTGCCTGAAGAACCTGAAGGCGATGCGAACTTGCTTTGTCGGGTCGGGATTCGTCTTTCGGATGGACGAAGGCTTCAAAGAAATTTCTTACGCACTGATCCATTTAAGGTAATTTTTTTTAGTTTTGGTATTCCCCCCCCCCCCCCCCCCTCCTCCTCTTAAATGTTGGTATAGAGAAAGGTGACAAATTGGGCACAGTTCCAGGCTACGATCAATCTCTTTTTGTCTTCTCTCGAGCTTTATAAATATTACGTATCAATATCAATATCAATTTATCTTATAAGAAAATTATAATTTGGTAACGATGATAATCTAACATCTGCAGTATTGCTGCCTAGAAAGGAAGACAAGGATGACAAGGATGACCCATTAGTGTTTAATTTTTTTTGTATTCAATCCACCTCCATTTTTCCCTCAAAGAAGAGTTGTCGTCACTGGTAATTTCCTCTCAATTCTCTCCAAAACGAGTTATCCACGTTGATATTTTTATGTGATGACAGTTTAGTAGAGGTTGTTTTTTGAACCGATAAACTTACTGAATGATTGTGTTTAATTGTGAATTGCTGTTAGGTTTAGGAATGGTTACACCATTAGGTTGTGGATGTAGTGACCCGAGAATTTCTGACCAAATTTAAACCTTAATCTTTATATGATTCCGACACGATGAGCAAAGTTTGTTAGGTTGAATCCCAAAAATTTTGAACTGTTTCATATATTCATTTAACCTTCGACTTCTTTCGACGATTCACGAATTAGGGGTTACAATTAATTAATTATAGATATATAAATGTAGGTATATATAATAAATAATAATAAGTAAGTAAAATAAAATACAAGTTAATCATTTGAGTTAATTATGTAAAATAATACACAAGATAAAAGAAAATTTATAAAAAGGAAATTATATATAAATATATGATTTCTATGTGTAATCATTATTATATTGTATTATATATAAAATTTAACTAATAAAAGTTATTATATAATATACTTGATATAACATAACTAATAAAAGTCATTATTATATATATATATATATATATATATATATATATATATATATATATATATATATATATATATATATATATATATATATATATATATATATATATATTGTTATTATCAACATCATCATATTATTATTATTACTTTTAGATGTATCATTATTATTAATTTATATATAATATTATGGTTATTATTATTCATATAATTATAATTATTATTAATATTATAGTTAATTATATTATTAAAAGTAATATTGTTATTTTTAGTAATATTAATTATAGAATAAAGATATGTGTATTTTTTTTCTTCAAATTCCTTTACATGTCACCTACTTTATTTACTTTTGATTTTCTGTCAATAAAATCGTACCAGGCTGTTAACTGTCTCCATCGAATTCTCTTTTACTTTGTACATTTTCTAAATAATTCTTCATTTCGTTTTGGACTCACAGATCCAAACAAAATCTGTTTGGTGTCAATTTCAACTGTAATTACTTTTCTTCTGTGATCTTCTTTAGTTGATTTTTTTTATTGATATTATCTCAGCTATTGTTGAATTATCAACAACTCAATCGACTTTACCCACTCAATAACCCTTCCAATAAATTTCGAATCAGAGATTAATAGCAAAACTGAAACTGATTTATTTATTTATTTTTTTTTCTTTTCTAGCCGTCATCTGTTCTTCACCTTCTCAATCAAAGATCAATTTTCGAATTTAACTTTCAAATCTAAAAATGCAGATAGATTAAGAATCCTCCATTTAATGTTTCTGCAAAATTTCAAATACCAAATCATCTTATTGAGTCATAATTTTCGAAGTCAAGGTTTAGAAATAAAAAGTCAAACATTATGTTCTTGATAAAATTCGATTGTTCCGTTATGTTTTAGGATTAATTGACATGTCAAATAGTTTATAGGAGCCATTTGAAACACAAATTGTGTTGAAAGTTTTATCTAAATCGTTCTCATTTGTAAAATCAATATTTTTTTTTTTTGATATACTCATCGAACAGCGAACGAGAGTAGCTGTTGGATTCTGTTAATTTTTTTTTAATTTTTTTTATGAATAACAATCTCTCTAAATTTGTTTTTATTGTTTACAAATCTTAAATGAAAGAACGAAATTGTTAATCTGATTTTAAGCTTGAACTGGTTCGATTTTGGGATTATAAAGAAGAAGAAGGAGAAGTCAGGAAGGAAATTGGGTTAAATAATATTGGATACGGTATTAAATCAGAAAATCGGCAATAGCCGGATGGTTATGGGTGTTTGTCGGGGAGCAGGAGGTCTCGGGTTCGATCCTTTCTTGGTGCATTCTTTTTGTTTCTAAGGTAGTTTCCTTTTTCTATTATTATTATTATTATTATTATTATTATTATTATTATTATTATTATTATTATTATTATTATTATTATTATTATTATTATTATTATTAATATTATTATTGTTATTATTAGTGATATAGTATTTAATTATTAATATCATAGTTGCAAGAATTAAAAGTATTACTAATACTAATTGTATTATCATTATAATTATTAGAATTGCCATTACAATTAGTATTATAAGTATTACCATTATTACTATGATTACTTTTATTGTATTATTAATGTATTATAATTATCATTGTCATTATTATTATTATTATCCCTATCAATACCATTTAAAAGTATTATGATTAAAATTATAGAATTATCAATGTTATTATTAGAAATTGTTATTAGGACTAACATGATAGTTATTATTATTATTATTATTACTAATAAAAGTATTAGTTATCTTTATTATTAGTAATACGAATTACGATTATAGTCACCAATATGAATAATATTATTATTATTGGAGTTACTGACTAATCATTTTTGTAATTATTAGTATTGTTGTTATTATTAACCTAAGTATCATTTTAAACCATAACATTACTAATATTAGTATTATTATTATCAATAAGATTATTAATATTATTATGAGTAAATCATTGTTATAAAAACTATCATTTTAACATATAAATATTTTGTACATAAAATATACTCTTTATATATACTAAAAGTACATTAATATTTTATATACAATATATCAAACATATTAATAGTAATTATATAAATACTTACATATAATCAACTAATGATTTTAAATATAATACTAACCATATATATATATATATATATATATATATATATATATATATATATATATATATATATATATATATACATATATATATATATATTAATATAACTAAATATATAAATATTAAGCATTTTAAAGATATACACAAACTAAATAAGTATAAGATATAATTTAAGATATAATATATAAACTTGTTCGATTACAATTATATATTTTAATTTATATACAAATGATATAGGTTCGTGAATCCGAGGCCAACCCTGCGTTATTCAGTTGTTTAATATCGTCATGTGTATTTTTACTACAAAATACATTAGGTGAGTTTCATTTGCCCCTTTTTACTCTTTACATTTTTGGGCTGAGAATACATGCAAATGTTTTATTAACTGTTTTACAATATTTATATGCGTGAGTTTCATTTACCTTTTTACCCTTTATAATTTTGGGCTGAGAATACATGCGTAAATTTTATAACTGTTTTACGAAATAGACACAAGTAATCGAAACTACATTCTATGGTTGAATTATCGAATCGAATATGCCCCTTTTTATTAAGTCTGGTAATCTAAGAATTAGGGAACAGACACCCTAATTGACGAGAACTCTAAAGATAGATCTATCGGGCCCAACAAGCCCCATCCAAAGTACCGGATGCTTTAGTACTTCGAAATTTATATCATGTCCGAAGGAGGATCCAGGAATGATGGGGATATTCTTATATACAAATTGTGAATGTCGGTTACCAGGCGTTCAATCCATATGAATGATATTTTTGTCTCTATGCATGGGACGTATGTTTATGAGAAATGGAAATATGAAATCTTGTGGTCTATTAAAATTATGAAATGATTATTTATGATAAACTAATGAACTCACCAACCCTTTTGGTTGACACTTGAAAGCATGTTTATTCTCAGGTACGAAAGAAATCTTCCGCTGTGCATTTGCTCATTTTAGATATATTACTTGGAGTCATTCATGTCATATTTCAAAAGACGTTGCATTCGAGTCGTCAAGTTCATTAGAGTTATTATTAAGTCAATTATAGTTAGATATATTATGAAATGGTATTCATGCCGTTAACTTTTGATGAAATGAAAGATTGTATTTTCAAAAACGAATGCAACGTTTGTAAAATGTATCATATAGAGGTCAAGTACCTCGCGATGTAATCAACTGTTGTGAAACGTTTATAATCGATATGGACTTCGTCCGGATGGATTAGGACGGGTCCTTTCAGTTGGTATCAGAGCGGTGGTCTTAGCGAACCAGGTCTTGCATTAGTGTGTCTAACTGATAGTTGTTTAGATGCATTAGTGAGTCTGGACTTCGACCGTGTCTGCATGTCAAAAGTTTTGCTTATCATTTAGTGTCGAAAAATTATTTGCTTATTATCCTTAAAGTCTAGACACGTCTTACTGCCTCAATTGCATAGACAATGTATAGATAAATTCATATCTTAGCGTATCTGTTATTGTTACCTTTGCCTGACAACTTCCGTAGATTCCTCCGTAACTTATGGGATTTTAGTAATTATATATGCATATGTAAATTATGTATTGCGGGGTACTAATCTACATCCTATAATCTATTTCTTATCGAAAATCCTTCATCTGATCGTACGAGATGAATCCCTCAACCATTTCGAGTCCCTCAGATTCCGATAGCTATTCCGATAGTTATTCCGACAATTATTCCGACATCGATGTTCACATAAGCTCCGGAAGCAGTGTGACCAGAATGGATCAACCAATTAGCCATCATTTATTCTGGACGAATTGGAGATGGGTTCGTAGTCTACTTAATCAATGGAAACGCAAAGAAGGCGATCCCTTCCACCAACCGAATTCACCTTTTGACAATGAACCTGAAGCGTTTGTCGGCGAACCTGTTCGAGACACCATTTTCTCTCTCATTTCCAGAGTATCTCGTCACGATTATATACTATCTCAGAATCTAAACCTCATTCATCCGCTCGTCCGAACCGACAATCATCCTGGTATAATAGAAGAAGTCAACGAGCTTCGCGCCCGAGTTGTAGCCTTGTAAGATATGGTGCAAAACATACCAGCTTCAGCAACATCACCGGCACCAACAGTACCATCAGTAACAACACCTGTACCATCAACAACACACGCTTCAACATCTCATTCTGTACCTCGATTATAATCATCATACTACATATCGTTCTACATTAATTATCTTCATTCGACATGGCGATTATGTAATCTCTAATGTTTTAGAGATTTTATATTCTTGTTTAAACGGTAAATCAAATGAGATTAATATCATATTAACTCATTAAATCCATGATTACATCTGAAGAGAATATATATGTAAGTATATTTTCATAAAGATTGTAATTAAAAATTCTTTCGTACAAATTATTAATGGTGAAAATATTTTAACGGGTAGGTAATACCCGAGGAATAATTAGATTTCACATTAATAAGTTAAACTGTACATTCTTCGAATCTAATTCAACAGTCATTTACTATCCTACTTACAACCACCGTTATACGTATCCATTCACCGCAGAATAACCATTTTCATTCAATTTCATATTTGGATTTTGACCTATCAGAATCCCACAAGTGGCATAATGAAGAAATAATGGACACAATAAAAATTGACTAGAAACATACTAATTAACAATATGAAAATTTTTGTTAAGAATCCACGCTAACTGTTTCCAGCTAACTGTTCCTAGCTAACTGTTAATTCCGTATTACATTTTATTTATCGCAATTTACATTCTTGCAATTTTATTTATCGTCATTTAATTTCTGTTATTTACTTTACGCACTTTATTTATCGTTATTTAATTTCTGTTATTTATTTTACACACTTTAAATATCGGGACACGTATACAAGGTTTTGACATATCATATCGACGCATCTATATATATTATTTGGAATCACCATAGACACTCTATATGCAGTAATGATCGAGTTCTCTATATAGGGTTGAGGTTGATTCTATAATAATATATATACTTTGAGTTGTGATCGAGTCTGAGACGTATACGGGTCACGGCACGTATTAATTAATTCGAATGTTATATATTAAACTATATATGAATTATTGGACTATCAACTGTGGACTATCGACCGTGGACTAATAACATTGGACAATTAAAATGAATTAAAATATTGTTTATAACATATGAAACTAAACAATTCTTCAAGTTTGCCACTTGATTTTATCTTAAACCTCATTTAAATCTTGACAATTATAATCTGCGTTCAAACCTTTCATGATTCTTGAAAACACCTCAATCGATAGGATGAATCAACCGCACTTCATCTACGGAAGGAAAAATTTATGCATATAGTTATGCACCTGAGAAACTCTCGGCAACTGAGTAAAAGTTTAACAAGTAGTTGCATCAGATCCTTTGGCATTTATTAGCAAAAATAACTTTGCGATCCCTTTTCAAAGTAGCCAATTTTGTCACAGCTCCAGCAAGTCAACTTCGACTTTTCATTTGAAGTAGCCTTACTATAATCCTGATATATACGATTACCCTTTTGATACCGGAGAATTCTTTTATTGCACTATATTACCAGCAGACGTACCAGCAACCTCGTTGCTCCTTGGCTCAAATCTCTACGACAAATCAATATATTTATCTATTGAAGTCTTATCATGAACTCCATATATTTATCTATTGAAGTCTTATCATGAAATCATCGGTATCTTGTAACAATAATTACCATACCAAGTACCGAAATGCATCAATCGATAATCTCAAAATTCTCAGCGATTCCACGACAACAATTTATATATATATATATATATATATATATATATATATATATATATATATATATATATATATATATATATATATATATATATATATATATATATATAACTTCTATCTCCTGGATTTACGAATTCTAATTCTGAAATTTTGAAATGCACCCAGCCTACGAATTAATACATTGAACTTTGAAAAAGCTGAATGAAGCAGCAGAAACTGTAGGCAACCGTAAACGACCTTAATCGCTGGAAGTTTGATGATAAAGAATAGTATGTCGGAAAAGCTCAGAAAAGTTGGAACTGGAAAACGGATTATGCGAAACTATGAAGGAAACCGTGGACAAATCACAAAGAATAAGTTTAACTTCAAAGAATCCAAATGATTCAATGCCTGCAGAAGTCGTTAGCGAATATCTTACTCCTTACTCTAAACCCTTGCAGACAATAGTTTCTATCATCCTCTGATATTAGATATTCAAAGATATTATCTTATCTTTCATTATAAATATCCTCCATATTTCTGAAGATATTTTCATAACTATACTTATCTGAAATCATTAATCTCTTCGTGCTATCAGTGTTACATCATATAGAAACTGTTAGTTTCTATATTCTGTAAACTTTCGAGCTTAAAATATGAATGTTATTGAAGTAATGTTGGGAACTGATGCATGAGTTAGTATAATATAATGACACTTAATCAACGTGATTATATTACAGTAAGTCGTGCTGAGTTTCTAATGGGACGCGATGATTCACAGATTATAACGTCATCATGTGCCATGTTACATAACTCTTTCATTGTCCTTAACTCTTGAACATATCAAGAAAATATATTCTTGATAGTTCTATTCTCAGTGATTCAGGTAATTTGACAAAACAAATCGTGCTACTACCTTTCCTTTCTACCTTGTATATTATGATAATTCGAAACTCCATACCTATGAATTCTGGACCGTTACTTGCGAAAAGTAAACAAAAGCATGAAGCTCCGAAATAGAAAAAGGGTATAAATAGCAGCAAATAAGAGAGGGCATTAACTATGGATGACAATGATTATAGGAGACAGAAGCAGGGACATTGAAATAAAAGGGAAGACATAAAACTCAACAACAACCCAGAAATTACAAACCGTGGATATTAGTACGTATAGCAATATAAAGACACGGGAGGATTATAAATATAATAATCCCTAGAGCATAATAGAAATAAACAGATTCTTCAGGTGGGAGTTGGAAAAGAAGAACAATCATTGCGATAGTTAGAATAAGAACAAGGATCAGAACAGGGTTAAGCATTTTCATAAATCTTTTGAATTTGGGAATTGAGTATAGAAGTGGTGAAAACAAATGGAACGGAAAAGGTAAATTTATAAAGGAAATATCAGACGTAGTAATCGGGGCAGATCATCGTATTTAATTAAAGAGATCTTAAGTTCCGTAAATCCTGAAGAATCAGATCTTATAGATCTTCAAGATTTTCTTTTAAATCCCTTGAATTTCGGAATTCAAACTTGATTACGTCAAAAGTTAAAAATAAATCTTTGCTTCTCATTTCATTCTTTTGTGAATAGCTTCATTCGTACTCTTCGAATAATCGAATTGTTTTATCCACAAAACTCAATGATGATAAAACTCTATTTATCAACTCATATTCGTCATGAAAACAATTTTATTATTAACCATGACCACCTCACTCAAATTTTGGGACGAAATTTCTTTAACGGGTAGGTACTGTAGTCACCCGAGAATTTCCGACCAAATTTAAACCTTAATCTTTATATGATTCCGACACGATGAGCAAAGTTTGTTAGGTTGAATCCCAAAAATTTTGAACTGTTTCATATATTCATTTAACCTTCGACTTCTTTCGACGATTCACGAATTAGGGGTTACAATTAAATAATTATAGATATATAAATGTAGGTATATATATTAAATAATAATAAGTAAGTAAAATAAAATACAAGTTTATCATTTGAGTTAATTATGTAAAATAATACACAAGATAAAAGAAAATTTATAAAAAGGAAATTATATATAAATATATGATTTCTATGTGTAATCATTATTATATTGTATTATATATAAAATTTAACTAATAAAAGTTATTATATAATATACTTGATATAACATAACTAATAAAAGTCATTATTATATATATATATATATATATATATATATATATATATATATATATATATTGTTATTATCAACATCATCATATTATTATTATTACTTTTATATGCATCATTATTATTAATTTATATATAATATTATGGTTATTATTATTCATATAATTATAATTATTATTAATATTATAGTTAATTATATTATTAAAAGTAATATTGTTATTTTTAGTAATATTAATTATAGAATAAAGATATGTGTATTTTTTTTCTTCAAATTCCTTTACATGTCACCTGCTTTATTTACTTTTGATTTTCTGTCAATAAAATCGTACCAGGCTGTTAACTGTCTCCATCGAATTCTCTTTTACTTTGTACATTTTCTAAATAATTCTTCATTTCGTTTTGGACTCACAGATCCAAACAAAATCTGTTTGGTGTCAATTTCAACTGTAATTACTTTTCTTCTGTGATCTTCTTTAGTTGATTTTTTTTATTGATATTATCTCAGCTATTGTTGAATTATCAACAACTCAGTCGACTTTACCCACTCAATAACCCTTCCAATAAATTTCGAATCAGAGATTAATAGCAAAACTGAAACTGATTTATTTATTTATTTTTTTTTCTTTTCTAGCCGTCATCTGTTCTTCACCTTCTCAATCAAAGATCAATTTTCGAAATTAACTTTCAAATCTAAAAATGAAGATAGATTAAGAATCCTCCATTTAATGTTTCTGCAAAATTTCAAATACCAAATCATCTTATTGAGTCATAATTTTCGAAGTCAAGGTTTAGAAATAAAAAGTCAAACATTATGTTCTTGATAAAATTCGATTGTTCCGTTATGTTTTAGGATTAATTGACATGTCAAATAGTTTATAGGAGCCATTTGAAACACAAATTGTGTTGAAAGTTTTATCTAAATCGTTCTCATTTGTAAAATCTATATATATATTTTTTTTTGATATACTCATCGAACAGCGAACGAGAGTAGCTGTTGGATTCTGTTAATTTTTTTTTAATTTTTTTTTATGAATAACAATCTCTCTAAATTTGTTTTTATTGTTTACAAATCTTAAATGAAAGAACGAAATTGTTAATCTGATTTTAAGCTTGAACTGGTTCGATTTTGGGATTATAAAGAAGAAGAAGGAGAAGTCAGGAAGGAAATTGGGTTAAATAATATTGGATACGGTATTAAATCAGAAAACCGGCAATAGCCGGATGGTCATGGGTGTTTGTCGGGGAGCAGGAGGTCTCGGGTTCGATCCTTTCTTGGTGCATTCTTTTTGTTTCTAAGGTAGTTTCCTTTTTCTATTATTATTATTATTATTATTATTATTATTATTATTATTATTATTATTATTATTATTATTATTATTATTATTATTATTATTATTATTATTATTATTATTATTATTATTATTATTATTATTATTATTATTATTATTGTTGTTATTATTAGTGATATAGTATTTAATTATTAATATCATAGTTGCAAGAATTAAAAGTATTACTAATACTAATTGTATTATCATTATAATTATTAGAATTGCCATTACAATTAGTATTATAAGTATTACCATTATTACTATGATTACTTTTATTGTATTATTAATGTATTATAATTATCATTGTCATTATTATTATTATTATTATCCCTATCAATACCATTTAAAAGTATTATGATTAAAATTATAGAATTATCAATGTTATTATTAGAAATTGTTATTAGGACTAACATGATAGTTATTATTATTATTATTATTACTAATAAAAGTATTAGTTATCTTTATTATTAGTAATACGAATTACGATTATAGTCACCAATATGAATAATATTATTATTATTGGAGTTACTGACTAATCATTTTTGTAATTATTAGTATTGTTGTTATTATTAACCTAAGTATCATTTTAAACCATAACATTACTAATATTAGTATTATTATTATCAATAAGATTATTAATATTATTATGAGTAAATCATTGTTATAAAAACTATCATTTTAACATATAAATATTTTGTACATAAAATATACTCTTTATATATACTAAAAGTACATTAATATTTTATATACAATATATCAAACATATTAATAGTAATTATATAAATACTTACATATAATCAACTAATGATTTTAAATATAATAATAACCATATATATATATATATATATATATATATATATATATATATATATATATATATATATATATATATATATATATATATATATATATATATATATATATATATATATATATATATATTAAGCATTTTAAAGATATACACAAACTAAATAAGTATAAGATATAATTTAAGATATAATATATAAACTTGTTCGATTACGATTATATATTTTAATTTATATACAAATGATATAGATTCGTGAATCCGAGGCCAACCCTGCGTTATTCAGTTGTTTAATATCGTCATGTGTATTTTTACTACAAAATACATTAGGCGAGTTTCATTTGCCCCTTTTTACTCTTTACATTTTTGGGCTGAGAATACATGCAAATGTTTTATTAACTGTTTTACAATATTTATATGCGTGAGTTTCATTTACCTTTTTACCCTTTATATTTTTGGGCTGAGAATACATGCGTAAATTTTACAACTGTTTTACGAAATAGACACAAGTAATCGAAACTACATTCTATGGTTGAATTATCGAATCGAATACGCCCCTTTTTATTAAGTCTGGTAATCTAAGAATTAGGGAATAGACACCCTAATTGACGCGAACTCTAAAGATAGATCTATCGGGCCCAACAAGCCCCATCCAAAGTACCGGATGCTTTAGTACTTCGAAATTTATATCATGTCCGAAGGAGGATCCCGGAATGATGGGGATATTCTTATATACAAATTATGAATGTCGGTTACCAGGTGTTCAATCCATATGAATGATATTTTTGTCTCTATGCATGGGACGTATGTTTATGAGAAATGGAAATATGAAATCTTGTGGTCTATTAAAATTATGAAATGATTATTTATGATAAACTAATGAACTCACCAACCCTTTTGGTTGACACTTGAAAGCATGTTTATTCTCAGGTACGAAAGAAATCTTCCGCTGTGCATTTGTTCATTTTAGAGATATTACTTGGAGTCATTCATGTCATATTTCAAAAGACGTTGCATTCGAGTCGTCAAGTTCATTAGAGTTATTATTAAGTCAATTATAGTTAGATATATTATGAAATGGTATGCATGCCGTTAACTTTTGATGAAATGAAAGATTGTATTTTCAAAAACGAATGCAACGTTTGTAAAATGTATCATATAGAGGTCAAGTACCTCGCGATGTAATCAACTATTGTGAAACGTTTATAATCGATATGGACTTCGTCCGGATGGATTAGGACGGGTCCTTTCAGTGGAGTTGAAACTACATGCAATCGTTTAATAAAAGGTGAAAGTGGAATTAGGGCATTATCTATTCAAGACTTAAAAATGAATGAATTCGATCAAGATACTCAGTTGTATAATTTGATCAAGATACTCAGTTGTACACTTTGTGCAGCAGACGAAGCACTTAAAGATGCAAACTGGATTCCATCTGAGCAGGAGGACAAAGAGAAAACCGTATTTTTCCCATATATGTTTTTCATGTTAATTTTGTTATCTTATGGAGTAATAAGTATTATTTATGATTTATGATAGTTATTAAAGTTTATATCTTGACGAACTCAGGGAGTTTCTATAGGTGGAGGAATTGGAAGCATGGGTGATATACTTGATGCATCACAGTTGATCTGTGAAAAGGTTTGCTTTTGTAAATTATTTTCAATTATTATTTTCATTTTATGAAAAAATTAATATTAAACTTCACGATGATTGTTGTCTGCTTTCTAATCCAGAGATTACGTTGTCTTAGTCCCTTTTTTGTGCCTCGGATATTGATCAACATGGCGTCTGGTCATGTAAGCATGAAATATGGTTTTCAGTTGTGTATGATCATTAGTAAATAAACTGATCTTCTTTTTTTTTGTGAATGTCAGCTGTTGTAAAGTTATAAGATTTGTGTAAAATGAAGTAATTTAAAACTTAGGGACCCAATCATGCTGCAGTGACAGCTTGTGCGACAGGGGCAAATTCAATAGGTGATGCAGCGAGAATGATTCAGTTTGGAGATGCTGATGTCATGGTGGACGGAGGAACAGAAGCCAGCATTGATGCATTATCTATAACTGGGTTCTCCAGGTATTAATTAAAATCTTTATTTGATAACTCAATGATCTTAGAGTTATTTTTTTTTTTATGTTATAGTTTGATTATGTCACCAATATGGACTAATGGGATACAATCTATTGAAATCAGGTTAAGGGCATTAGCTACAAAGTACAACTCAACCCCTCAAGAAGCTTCAAGGCCTTTTGATTGTGATAGAGATGGATTTGTGTAAGTTAATAATATATATATAATTATAGCATAAGAAAAAGGTTTTGCAATGAGTAGTATGACTCATTTCTAACATGTTTTTGAATGCAGCATAGGAGAAGGTGCACGTGCTCTTGTCTTAGAAGTGAGTAATTTTAGCGTATAGATATATTTTATGCAATCCTTGTGTTTAGAAAAGAATTGCATTAAAGTTTGCACGATCCATGGGTCAGGTGGGATGGGTAGTGGGTCAAAAGTATAGTTCTTAGTGCCACTGATAATTGGTTGGTTAGACAAAAAAATGTTTAGGTTTATTAACTGAAGATAGAACTTTTTCGTAATAAGTTTTAAGTTAAAAATTTATACTGTATCATAAGAAAAAAAGATCTAGGAAGTTGTGTGATTAATAAGTATAATTTTGTTACTTTCGAAAAGTTAAACCCGTTTGGCATGTTTTCAAATTAAGTTAGAAGCACTTGGGCCAAAGATGTTACCTTTAGAATGCATTGCCCCCATTGAGTGTCGAATAACCTTCGTATGAGGTAGGAGGTGATGAAGTTTTTTTATAGTATGATAGTATGCTTGAAGATTTTCAGTTTTCACTTTGTATATGAATATACGTTAACATGTATTATGACAACCCGAAATTTTTTTAACTAAATTTAAACCTAACCTCAACAAATTCCAACGATTCACGAACAACTATTTGTAAATAAGATACATTATCAATCTAAATATATATCAACTACCCTATATTTGTATATATACATGTAAATTGTTTTTGTTATTATTATTATTATGACCATTATCATAAAAATCATCATTATTATTATTATTATTATTATTATTATTATTATTATTATTATATAACAACAACAGAAATTATTATCATTTTTATTATTATAGTTATCTTGTATAAAAATAATATAATTTATTATTATTAGCATTAATAATAATAAAATTAACATTTTATAGTTATTATTATCATTATTATTAATTATAATTAAAATTATCATTTTTATTGACATATTAATATTATTATCATTATTTTTATTATTTACATAATTATCATTAATAATATTATTACTTGTTATTATTAATATAATTATTATTATTATTAGGATTATTATTATTAATATAATTATTATTAATATAAATTTTTTCTTAATCAGTAGTATTAAAATGGAACACGATTGAAACCTAATTTAGGTAATGACACTATCAGTATTTTATTAGCCATCGTGATTCCATAACTGCATTCCATATTCTTTATCTGCTTTTTATTTATTTTAATCTGTTATATATATTTTTTTTTCTTCTTTTTCTGTAAATCAATCCAAACCAATGTTATGAGATACCAGTCGATTATACATCTCCATTATCAAAACTTTCTGTATTGAAATTTAATAGAAATATATATTTTTTCTTCTCGATATCCCCTGTTCTTGAACTCAACATTCAAAAGCTCGATTTTGTATTTAATTTCAAAAACTGTAAATGTAGAGTTGTTAGGAATGTTTTATTTAATCTTTCTGCAAAAGATGAGCTTTCAAATCTTTATAACGAATTCTAATTCTTGAATCAAAGTTTTGAAGTCAAAAGTCAAAATTTGTGTTCATCATAAAATTCGTAATCGTTTCGATGTTTTCTGTAAAATTGATGATTGAGAAAGATTATAGGAGTGATTTGAAACATATTTGGTGTTGTAATCTTTGGCTAAAACGTTCTTAATCTCAAAATCATTAATTTTTTTTAAACTGCGAGCTACACAGCAGTATTTTATCTATTTTTTTTCCTTTCTCTTTTCTATTTTAATTGATTTAATCAGTCACAATTATAAGTTGTATATATTTTTGTATCCTAAATCAAAACATCTTGATAGTTGTTAATTGTTTTGGTTCTGTGGTCGATTAATTGAAGAAGAAAAAGAAGAGACACAGAAATATAGGATAAATAAATATAACAAGGTAAATAAATTAGATAAACACGGATAGATGGATAGTTACGGATGTTTGTGTTAACTGAGAGGTCTCGGGTTCGAGTCCCGTCTGTGGCATTTTTTTTAAGAAAGCTTATAAGGTAATTTTATTATTATTATTATTATTATTATTATTATTATTATTATTATTATTATTATTATTATTATTATTATTATTATTATTATTAATTATTATTATGTTAGTTATTATTACTAACAATAAGATTATTATTATCATCAAAATAACTTATGATATTATCATTATTATTACTAGTATTATCTAATAATATTATTATTAGTAGTATTATTATTGTATTATTACTAATATTATTATCATTATTATGATTAGAATAATTATTATTATTATTATTATTTTGAAAACAATACATATTGTCATTATTATCATTTTACTACTACTACTATTATTATTATTATTATTATTATTATTATTATTATTATTATTATTATTATTATTATTATTATTATTATTATTATTATTATTATTATTATTATCATTATCATTATTACTATTATTATTGTTATAATTATCCTTACCATCAGTATTTTTATTAGTTATTACCCTTATAATCAAATACAACTTTTGATTACCAATATTAATATTATTTTACTAAATAGATATTATGTATATAAAAACGTATTTATAATTAATATTACATATAAGTATGTATTAACCATATTATCAATTTTATACGAATATTCATATATAACAAATTAGAAATTTTTAAAATAAACCAAATATATATTAATATAACTATATAAATATTTATCATTTTAAATACATATACACAAATTAAATATATATAATATATAATATAAGTTATAATATGTGAAATTGTTTAATTACGATTACATGTTTTAATATATATAAAACTGATATAGGTTCGTGAATCCGAGGTCAACTCAACTCTGTACTTGTTCAGTGCCATCATATGCATATTTACTACAAACTATCGTATCGTATCGTGAGTTCATCTGCTCCCTTTTTATATATATTTTTGGGCTGAGAATACATGCGCAACTTTTATAACTGTTTTACACGTTAGACACAAGTACTCAAACTTTTATGCTATATACGTGCTTTGTCATGCTAAATCCCTGCCGTAATATCGTTAATTGCTGATGTATAAGATGCAAGCTTAGTTATTGTGAATAGCGCTACTGAGAGTGACGTCTCTGTCCATTTGTCCGTTGGTCTTTGGATACATAATAATGATTCAATGACACTGACAGTACAAGGTGTCACGGGGTAACTTTTGTTTAGTCACGATATTACAAACAGCAACTCTTTCGATTAATATATTTGGTATTAATCAACTTTAAACTGAAATCTTGTGGTCTAATGCTATACTGAACTATTGATTTATGATAAACCTATGAACTCACTCAACTTCGTGTTGACTTTTTAAAGCATGTTTATTCTCAGGTACTTAAATATTGCTTCCGCTGTATATCTGCTGCTTTGATGATGATTGCTTGCTATGCTTGGAGTCTTCATTACATATCATATCAATTAAAGACAATTAATGCATTGTTTATTAAATACAATGTAATCTATTTAACTTCCGCTGTAAAAGTCAATAAAACGTCTCATATAGAGTGGTTCTCGTTTATACAACTGTGATTTGATATAATTAGTCACAAATACCCCAGGCCCTATTTGAGGGTGTGACAGATTGGTATCAGAGCAGGGTTGTTGTAGAGAACCAGGATTGCATATAAGGTGTGCCTTATACAATTAGGTACCTTAGCAATGTAGGACTACAACTTTCCTTGACAATAGTGCCTTTAATTGTTGCCTTTAATTGATAAATGCTACACCATACCTTAGAAACTTTACTTATTAAATTCTTTAATCTTCCTTAGAATGACAAGCCAATCTGAGAACTATGTCCACTCTCATAAGTACTCTCCAATTACGCCACCGCATTCAAATACGACACCTGTTGATTCCGCTGACTCTGGCTCTAATCACTCACCGGTATATAAACCAACGAGTTCTTCTGAATGGGATGCTATTCAAAGCCTTCGTAACTACAATGGTGACTTCTCATGCTACGAGCCCAAAGAAGAGCCTATTGAGAAATCATCTAAAAACTTATCTCTGAAGAGAAATCAAACTGAAACCGCTACTGCTGATGAAGCCGGTCCATCAAAAAGGGCTAGCTTACCATTTCGTGAAAACATCGCTCAGATAGAGGCACGTCTAAATAACCTAGAAAATGAAAACAAAATCTTGAAAGAAATCATCTTAGAATCCTTCAGAACTCAAACCGAAAGGCTAGAAGAACTTGTAAAGTATAACATAGAAAAAGTGATGGAGAAAGTGATGGAAGTGGAGGCTAATGAAGAAGGTGGTACCAGGTGGGGTAAACAGTCCATGGTTTATCTCGAGTACCTTCACGACAAGCAAAAGGCTAAAAATGACAAGTTTGAGAAGTTTATGAAGGAGGTTGAGGACGAGAAGAAGAAATATGAAGATTACTTCAATCTTAATATTTCCTAGTTTATTTTTTCCTATTTTCTATCTATGTAAAGGCTATGCCTTAAACTATTTCCTATTTCCTACTAAGAAATCCATGTTTTCTATTTTCGTTATTAGTTCTGGCTTTAAGATTTCCTTTCTTGTAAGGGCTTTTGCCCTAAGTACTTTCTTTTTCAGTGTAATAAAGAGGTTTACCTCTACTCGTTTAATAATAAAGTTAAGTATGTTTATTTAAAATAACTCGTCTTAACTCATTGCAACTTTCTATATTTTAAAATCTTTGCTTTCTCGTTATTTTGATCATTGAACTTTCTTGACGGATGGCTTCTACGAAACTCTAGAATGGAAGGGTTTGGATTACCGATTTAAAGGATCCTATAGCTCAAGCCCCTAGACCTGAATAGGCCATTACGAATTGAAAGTCTTTAATCAAAAGATTATCTAATTTCATACTTATCATTTTATTTCGACAAGTCATACTGCCATTATTGGAGTATAGACACATCATATCTTATCAAATCTATCCCAATAGGCTTTGTCTAACACTTTTCCTAAATTTCCTCCGTAAATTACGAAAATCTTTTGTTATATATACGTATTCAAGGAGACGAATATATCATTCAGTATCCAATACCCATTTCATATCAAACCCTATCCCAAACACATAATATAGATTCCTCGAACTCCTCGAGCTCCAATGGCAGCGTAGCTGGAATGAACGAACCAATCAGTCATCATCTATTCTGGATGAATTAGGGATGGGTTCGTAGTCGACTCAATCAATGGAGGCAAGAAGAAGGTGATCCCTTCCACCAATTGAATTCACCTCTTGGTGAAGAACCTGAAGCGCTTACCGGCGAACCAATCTGGAACACCATTTTCACCCTCATTTCCAGGATATCCCGCCACGAATATATAATATCTAAAATTCTAGATCTTATTCATCCCCTTGTTCCAACCGCCAATCATCCCGGAATAGTAGAAGAAGTCAACGAGCTTCGCACTCGAGTGGTGGCTCTGGAGAATATGGTGCGATATCTACAAGCATCAGCAGCACCAGCAGCATAACCAGCAGTACCATCAGTACCATCAGTACCACCAACATCACCGACACCGCAAGCACTATAAGCACCATCAGCATCACCACCAACAACATCAGCTTCACCAACAACAACATCTGCATCCCACGTCTCAACATCATAATCGGTACCTCAAACATCAACATCATATGCCTCATAGATACCAAGGAATATTAGTAATAATGAGTTAAGATGTATTGACTCGTTCTTCCTGAAGAATTATACATGTATACTTTATATATATATGGTATGGAACAATAATAAATCTTTTAGTACTAAGCTATTACGTGTGAATCTTAACTAGTATGTACTACTTGGTTAATTCATATCACTAATACGCTATAATGTACATCCTTCGTTAATGACTTAACAATCATTGCTTCAGCACAATAAACTCCATTTCATAATAAACCAAGTGTATTAATCAAATACATGTTTGATCTTACACTCCTATTTTCGATGTACTCGAAACTTTCTAGAAAACATTATTCGTGCCTTGTGAAATTTCACAAGAATTTTACGAGCATCGACATCATATACCGAAGAATATCAATAACAATGAACGATGAAGTATTGATTCATAACTTCATTAGAGAAATATTTCGCGATGATTATGTAATCTTTAAAGTTTTGAAGATTATTTATTCTTGTTCCAACCTCAAATCAGATGAGACTAATATAATATTAACTCATTAAATCCATAATTTACATCCGAATAAAATATATATGTGGGTATATATTCAAATTCTTTTGTACAAACTGTTAATTGTGAAAATATTTTAACGGGTAGGTAATACCCTAGAAATATTTATATCTCACATTAATATGTTACATTGTACATTCTTCAATTCTGATTCTCATGAATTGTATTCATTCGTATTCTGTGATGAATTATCACATCAAACCACCGAAATTATCATTCATTACTTTTGAAATTTACAACATTTCTTCGTCAACCGTTAGATACGTTGACAATTACAATCAGCGTTTAATCATCTAAAAATAAAATTTCTTGAAACCATCTCGGATTGATAACCAACGATTCAGATTCGTTAACCCTAATAATGCTAATGAAGCAACAAAAGCTGTAGATGGTCTTAATGACCAGAAGCTTGATAATAAAGAATTATGCGTTGGAAAAGCTCAAAAGAAAATCTGGTTTTGAAAGACGGATTGAGCAAAACATGAAGGAAGCTGTAGACAAATCCCAAGGACTAAACCTGTATTCAAAGAATCTAAATGATTCAGTATCTGCTGAAATCATTAGCAATTAACCTGCTCCTTACATATCTTAAATCCTTACAGAAGAACTTTCCTCATTATCAATTGATCTTCGAAAATTCTAAGATATCATCGTATCTTTCGATATTTTTGAAGATATCTTCATAACTATTCTTGTCCGCAATAAATTATCTCTTTGCGATATCTTTGTTACATAATAAAGGAAACTGTTTTAGTTTCTATATTCTGTAAAATTCAAGTTTAAATTATAAATGTTTTGAAGTAGTGTTGGGAATTGAAGCATGAGTTAATATAATATAATGACGTCAGGCCAACGTGATTATATTATAGTAAGTCATGCTAAATTTCTAATGGAAGATGATGATTCATAGACTTTATAATCATCATTTGCCATATTACACGACTCTTACATTCTACTTAACCTCTGAACATATCAAGAACATATATTCTTGATAGTTCTATCCTCAGTAATTCTTGTAATTTAACAAATCAAATCATGATATTACATTCCTTCCTGATAGAACATTAGGTTCATTTGAAAATTCGTATCTACGAATTCTGGACCATTACTCGCTTTACTTAAAGTCGAGAAGAGAAAACAAGAGCATAGAGCTCCGACATATAAGGGAAAATATAAAGCCCGATAACAACACCGAAATTACAAATCATGTATATCAATGCGTATAGCAATATAAAGATACGGGAGAACTAAAAACACTATAAATCCAAGAGCATAGTAGAAGTAAACTGACTCTTCCGACGACAGATGAAAAAGAAGAACGATAGATATAAAAGTCAGGACTATATCCAGAATTATAACTGGATGGAGCATATTGTAGTGACCCGAACTTTTTCATGTTTATATATATATTAAATGAAATTGTTATTTACATGATTAAGTGTTTCCAACATGTTAAGCAATCAAACTTGTTAAGACTTGATTAATTGAAATAGGTTTCATATAGACAATTGACCACCCAAGTTGACCGGTGATTCACGAACGTTAAAACTTGTAAAAACTATACGATGACATATATATGGTTATATATATAGTTAACATGATTTTATTATAAGTATGTATCTCATTAGGTATTTTAACAATGAGTTATATACATAAAAATGAGACTATTAATTTAAGAAACTCGAAAACGATATATATAACGATTATCGTTATAACAATGTCTTACTAGGTACATATGAATCATATTAAGATATTGATACACTTGGTTAATTATGTTAAATGATAAGTAAATATATTATTAAGTGTATTAACAATGAAATACATATGTAAAAATAAGACTACTAACTTAATGATTTCGAAACGAGACATATATGTAACGATTATCGTTGTAACAACATTTAACTGTATATATATCAAACTAAGATATATTATATATCATAATATCATGATAATATAACAATTTAACATCTCATTTGTTATAATAAACAATGGGTTAACAACATTCAACAAGATCGTTAATCTAAAGGTTTCAAAACAACATTTACATGTAACGACTAACGATGACTTAACGACTCAGTTAAAATGTATATACATGTAGTGTTTTAATAGGTATTCATACAATTTTGAAAGACTTCAAGACACTTATAAAAATACTTCTACTTAACAAAAATGCTTACAATTACATCCTCGTTCAGTTTCATCAACAATTCTACTCGTATGCACCCGTATTCGTACTCGTACAATACACAGCTTTTAGATGTATGTACTATTGGTATATACACTCCAATGATCAGCTCTTAGCAGCCCATGTGAGTCACCTAACACATGTGGGAACCATCATTTGGCAACTAGCATGAAATATCTCATAAAATTACAAAAATATGAGTAATCATTCATGACTTATTTACGTGAAAACAAAATTACATATCCTTTATATCTAATCCATACACCAACGACCAAAAACACCTACAAACACTTTAATTCTTCAATTTTCTTCATCTAATTGATCTCTCTCAAGTTCTATCTTCAAGTTCTAAGTGTTCTTCATAAATTCCAAAAGTTCTAGTTTCATAAAATCAAGAATACTTCCAAGATTGCAAGTTTACTTCCAAGTTTTCTAAATCCATTCCAAGTAATCATCCAAGATCAAGAAACCTTTGTTACTTATAGTAGGTTATCTTTCTAATACAAGGTAATAATCATATTCAAACTTTAATTCAATTTCTATAACTATAACAATCTTATTTCGAGTGGAAATCTTACTTAAAATTGTTTTCGTGTCATGATTCTGCTTCAAGAACTTTCAAGCCATCCAAGGATCATTTGAAGCTAGATCTATTTTTCTCATTTCCAGTAGGTTTATCCAAGGAACTTGAGGTAGTAATGATGTTCATAACATCATTTGATTCATACATATAAAGCTATCTTATTCGAAGGTTTAAACTTGTAATCACTAGAACATAGTTTAGTTAATTCTAAACTTGTTCGCAAATAAAAGTTAATCCTTCTAACTTGAATTTTAAAATCAACTAAACACATGTTCTATATCTATATGATATGCTAACTTAATGATTTAAAACCTGGAAACACGAAAAACACCGTAAAACCAGATTTACGCCGTCGTAGTAACACCGCGGGCTGTTTTGGGTTAGTTAATTAAAAACTATGATAAACTTTGATTTAAAAGTTGTTATTCTGGGAAAATGATTTTTATTATGAACATGAAACTATATCCAAAAATTATGGTTAAACTCAAAGTGGAAGTATGTTTTCTAAAATGGTCATCTAGACGTCGTTCTTTCGACTGAAATGACTACCTTTACAAAAACGACTTGTAACTTATTTTTCCTACTATAAACCTATACTTTTTATGTTTAGATTCATAAAATAGAGTTCAATATGAAACCATAGCAATTTGATTCACTCAAAACGGATTTAAAATGAAGAAGTTATGGGTAAAACAAGATTGGATAATTTTTCTCATTTTAGCTACGTGAAAATTGGTAACAAATCTATTCCAACCATAACTTAATCAACTTGTATTGTATATTATGTAATCTTGAGATACCATAGACACGTATACAATGTTTCGACCTATCATGTCGACACATCTATATATATTTCGGAACAACCATAGACACTCTATATGTGAATGTTGGAGTTAGCTATACAGGGTTGAGGTTGATTCCAAAATATATATAGTTTGAGTTGTGATCAATACTGAGATACGTATACACTGGGTCGTGGATTGATTCAAGATAATATTTATCGATTTATTTCTGTACATCTAACTTTGGACAACTAGTTGTAGGTTACTAACGAGGACAGCTGACTTAATAAACTTAAAACATCAAAATATATTAAAAGTGTTGTAAATATATTTTGAACATACTTTGATATATATGTATATATTGTTATAGGTTCGTGAATCAACCAGTGGCCAAGTCTTACTTCCCGACGAAGTAAAAATCTGTGAAAGTGAGTTATAGTCCCACTTTTAAAATCTAATATTTTTGGGATGAGAATACATGCAGGTTTTATAAATGATTTACAAAATAGACACAAGTACGTGAAACTACATTCTATGGTTGAATTATCGAAATCGAATATGCCCCTTTTTATTAAGTCAGGTAATCTAAGAATTAGGGAACAGACACCCTAATTGATGCGAATCCTAAAGATAGATCTATTGGGCCTAACAAAACCCATCCAAAGTACCGGATGCTTTAATACTTCGAAATTTATATCATATCCGAAGGGTGTCCCGGAATGATGGGGATATTCTTATATATGCATCTTGTTAATGTCGGTTACCAGGTGTTCACCATATGAATGATTTTTATCTCTATGTATGGGATGTATATTGAAATATGAAATCTTGTGGTCTATTGTTACGATTTGATATATATAGGTTAAACCTATAACTCACCAACATTTTTGTTGACGTTTAAAGCATGTTTATTCTCAGGTGAATACTAAGAGCTTCCGCTGTTGCATACTAAAATAAGGACAAGATTTGGAGTCCATGTTTGTATGATATTGTATAAAAACTGCATTCAAGAAACTGATTTCGATGTAACATATTTGTATTGTAAACCATTATGTAATGGTCGTGTGTAAACAGGATATTTTAGATTATCATTATTTGATAATCTATGTAAAGCTTTTTAAACCTTTATTTATGAAATAAAGGTTATGGTTTGTTTTAAAAATGAATGCAGTCTTTGAAAAACGTCTCATATAGAGGTCAAAACCTCGCAACGAAATCAATTAATATGGAACGTTTTTAATCAATAAGAACGGGACATTTCAGTTGGTATCAGAGCGTTGGTCTTAGAGAACCAGAAAATTTGCATTAGTGTGTCTTATCGAGTTTGTTAGGATGCATTAGTGAGTCTGGACTTCGACCATGTTTTCTTTAAAAATGATTGCATAACATTTTTGTTGGAAACTATATATTATTAACATGTATATATTATGTGATATATTAATCTCTTAACATGTTTGATATTGTGTGATAGATGTCTACCTCTAGCACAAATCCCATTGACTCACCTAATAATAACGAAGAGTCGAATATATATTGGACTGATTCACAAGTTCCCGAAGAAGAACCGGAAGAAGAATCAGAACCGGAAGAAAAATCAGAACCGGAAGAGGAGGAACCAGAGGAGGAAATAGAACTGGTGGAGGAAATAATAAAACGGTTAAGTAAAAGAAAATCCTCAACCAACCGACCAAGGTTAATTATGGTCAATGGTGTTTCCGCCAAGAAAGCAAAATATTGGGAGGATTACCAATTCTCCGATGAATCGGATTCCGACGAGAATTCCGATGATGTTATAGAAATTACCCCAACTGAATTTAAAAAGGCAAAAGAAAATAATAAGGGAAAGGGCATAAAAATAGAGAAATCTAATTCCAACCCCGATGAACTTTATATGTATCGTCAACCCCCGAAGCCCTTAAGTTGTAACAATGACCCGGGAACCTCTAAACCACCAGGTTTTTCTAAACCGTTGTGGAAAACGACAGCTCGTATTAGGGGAACATCATATATCCCTAGAAACTTGGCAAAACAAACCAAAACCGAAGAAGAAGAAATGAGCGAGTCGGAATAAGATAGTTGTATTCGTGTGGTGTAATATATGTAATATAGTGTGCTTATGCTTTATGATATATGTAAAAATTGCTTGTATTAATAAGTATTTTTTTTTATGAATCTAACTCTTGTCTATTTTACAGTATAAAAATACAAAATGGATAGACAACCCAATATTTTAAGAGACCTACCCGGAGACATGATTGATGAAATCTTGTCTAGAGTCGGTCAGAATTCTTCGGCACAACTATTTACGGAGAAATCAGTTTGTAAGACATTCGAAGAACATTCCAAGAATGTCTTGGTTTATAAGAGACTTTCGTTTGAAAGATGGGGGATATCACATTGGGAAACCCATAAGTTACGATGTGTTTACTTTGACGCATATATTGCGGGGAACCCAAATGCTATTTTACGCAACGAGTTAAGAAATTATTTTGACTCAATGTATCCGAATATAGGACTTCATGATTTAGAAAAAGCGGCTAACATGCAACATAAAGAAGCATGCTATGCTTACGGGTTAGTAATGTTCGCTTCTCACCAAAGTGAGAAAAAGAACATCGGGCTACAACTATTAAACAAAACGTTCCCACAAGTGACGGAGTCGGTAATTGGGGTAAGAAATGAGGTTTTTAGATTGTTAAGGGACTGTTGGATATTACGTAACCCTCGTCCCTTTGATGACGTTACAACACGCTGTATTATCAACGGCCATAACGGTTATGTTCCACAAGACCAAGGATGGGAAGTAGTCCTAGTAAAACCAGAATGCATGACTTGTTTCTGGACGTATGAATTACGTTTCTTTATTGCCTTTGTTGAACGACTTGTGTACTAGCTAGAATTATCTTCACAACTATCTTGTATCAAAGTTATTGTGTGCTATATTTCATGCTTTATGTAAAATAAGCGGTATTGTAAGTTTGTAAAATATTGTATAAAAGTTTGAACGCGAAATATTATTATAATCAGTTTTTCATATAGAATTGTAGTAGTTGAATTGTATATTAGCTACTAAGTATGAACTTAACGGGTAGGTACTACCCAAATTTAAACTTATAAAACGCTAATATGAAGAAAAAGCTTTTATAAATGAGTTCATATTATGCTACGAAATACTATTAACTACTCTTAATATTCTGTATGATTAACTTGTTCCATTTGAATATTTTGAAGGAAATGGCACCGACTACTCGACACACCGTGAATATGAATGAAGAGGAATTCCATACTTTTCTAGCTTCAAACATAGCCGCAGTACAGGCTGCGCTACATACCAACAATAACCTTGGATCTAGCAGTACAGGAAATCGTGTAGGATGCACCTACAAAGAATTCACTGCCTGCAAACCTTTGGAATTTGATGGAACCGAAGGACCGATCGGATTGAAACGGTGGACCGAAAAGGTCGAATCGGTGTTTGCCATAAGTAAGTGTACTGAAGAGGACAAAGTGAAGTACGCTACGCATACCTTCACAGGTTCTGCATTAACATGGTGGAATATCTATCTAGAGCAAGTGGGACAAGATGATGCGTACGCACTACCGTGGTCAGCATTCAAGCACTTGATGAACGAGAAGTACCATCCCAGAACCGAGGTCAATAAGCTCAAGACAGAACTAAGAGGGTTACGAACCTAAGGATTTGATATTACCACGTACGAAAGATGATTCACAGAATTGTGTCTATTGTGTCCGGGAGCGTTCGAAGATGAGGAAGAGAAGATCGACGCGTTTGTGAAAGGATTACCGGAAAGAATCCAAGAAGATATAAGTTCACACGAGCCCGCCTCCATACAACAGGCATGTAGAATGGCTCACAAACTAGTGAACCAGATTGAGGAAAGAATTAAAGAACAGATGGCTGAAGAGGCCAATGTGAAGCAAGTCAAAAGAAAGTGGGAGGAAAACGGTGATAAGAATCACCAATACAACAACAACAGCAATTACAATAATAATCGCAACAATTATCCCAAAAATCGCAACATCAATCGCAACTACAACAAACGGCCTAACAACAACAACAACAACAACAACAGCAACTACAACAATCGTCCCAACAACAATAACAACCGCAACAACAACAACAACAATCAGAAGCAGCTATGCTAAAGGTGTGAAAAGTATCACTCGGGGTTCTGCACCAAATTTTGCAACAAATGTAAAAGAAATGGTCATAGCGCGGCGAAGTGTGAGGTCTACGGACCAGGGGTTAACAGAACGAAAAGAACAAATGGTGGCGGAACGAGTAATGGCGGAGCAAGTAGTGTCGGAGCAAGTTATGCCAATGTAGTTTGTTATAAATGTGGAAAACCAGGCCACATTATTAGAAATTGCCCGAACCAGGAGAACACGAATGGACAAGGCCGCGGAAGAGTTTTCAATATTAATGCGGCAGAGGCACAGGAAGACCCGGAGCTTGTTACGGGTACGTTTCTTATTGACAATAAATCTGCTTACGTTTTATTTGATTCGGGTGCGGATAGAAGCTATATGAGTAGAGATTTTTGTGCTAAATTAAGTTGTCCATTGATGCCGTTGGATAGTAAATTTTTACTCGAATTAGCAAATGGTAAATTAATTTCAGCAGATAATATATGTCGGAATCGAGAAATTAAACTGGTTAGCAAAACATTTAAGATTGACTTGATACCAGTAGAATTAGGGAGTTTTGATGTGATAATCGGTATGGACTGGTTGAAAGAAGTGAAAGCAGAGATCGTTTGTTACAAAAATGCAATTCGCATTGTACGAGAAGAAGGAGAACCCTTAATGGTGTACGGAGAAAAGGGCAACATGAAGCTACATCTTATTAGTAATTTGAAGGCACAAAAACTAATAAGAAAAGGTTGCTATGCTGTTCTAGCACACGTCGAGAAAGTACAAACTGAAGAAAAGAGCATCAATGATGTTCCCGTCGCAAAAGAATTTCCCGATGTATTTCCGAAAGAATTACCGGGATTACCCCCACATCGATCCGTTGAGTTTCAAATAAATCTTGTACCAGGAGCTGCACCAATAGCTCGTGCTCCTTATAGACTCGCACCCAGCGAGATGAAAGAACTGTAAAGCCAACTGCAAGAACAATTAGAACGTGGTTTCATTCGACCAAGCACATCACCATGGGGAGCTCCTGTTTTGTTTGTCAAGAAGAAGGATGGTACATTTAGGTTGTGTATTGACTACAGAGAGTTGAACAAACTTACCATCAGAAACCTTTATCCACGAGAATTGACGACTTATTTGATCAACTACAAGGCTCGTCGGTTTATTCCAAGATCGATTTACGTTCGGGATATCATCAAATGCGAGTAAAGGAGGATGATATTCCAAAAACTGCTTTTAGGACGCGTTATGGTCATTACGAGTTTATGGTTATGCCGTTTGGATTGACTAACGCACCAGCTGTGTTCATGGACCTTATGAACCGAGTGTGTGGACCATACCTTGACAAGTTTGTCATTGTTTTCATTGATGACATACTTATTTACTCAAAGAATGACCAAGAACACGGTGAACATTTGAGAAAGGTGTGAAGACCCGTCCTAATCCATCCGGACGAAGTCCATATCGATTATAAACGATTCACAACAGTTGATTACATCGCGAGGTACTTGACCTCTATATGATACATTTTACAAACATTGCATTCGTTTTTGAAAAGACAAACTTTCATTACATCGAAAGTTGACAGGCATGCATACCATTTCATAATATATCCAACTATAATTGACTTGATAATAATCTTGATGAACTCGACGACTCGAATGCAACGTCTTTTGAAATATGCCATGAATGACTCCAAGTAATATCTATAAAATGAGCAAATACACAGCGGAAGATTTCTTTCGTACCTGAGAATAAACATGCTTTAAAGTGTCAACCAAAAGGTTGGTGAGTTCATTAGTTTAACTTAAACAATCGTTTCCATCATTTTAATAGACCACAAGATTTCAGATTTCCATTTCTCATAAACATACGTCCCATGCATAGAGACAAAAATATCATTCATATGGATTGAACACCTGGTAACCGACATTAACAATATGCATATATAAGAATATCCCCATCATTCCGGGATCCTCCTTCGGACATGATATAAATTTCGAAGTACTAAAACATCCGGTACTTTGGATGGGGCTTGTTGGGCCCGATAGATCTATCTTTAGGATTCGCGTCAATTAGGGTGTCTGTTCCCTAATTCTTAGATTACCAGACTTAATAAAAAGGGGCATATTCGACTTCGATAATTCAACCATAGAATGTAGTTTCACGTACTTGTGTCAATTTCGTAAAACAGTTATAAAAGTTGCGCATGTATTCTCAGCCCAAAAATATAAAGGGTAAAAAGGCAAATGAAACTCACGATACTGTATTTTGTAGTAAAAATACATATGACGTCATTGAACAATGCAGGGTTGGCCTCGGATTCACGAACCTATATCAATTGTGTATATATTAATACGTATAATGTAAGTTACAAAATTTTATTTATTAATATGTATTATTTATATATTATAGTTTTGTAGAATTTATTCTAACCTTTATTTTAAAACGTATACTTATATTATATTTTAAGTTATATTTTATATATATATATCTATTTTATGTATATATATCTATAATGATTTACGTTTATATAAATAGTGACATTAATATATTTATATACATATATTTGTGGTTAGTATTGTATTTATGAAATTTTATTAGTTTGTTATGTGAATTATTAATACAATCCTAGTATATACCATAAGTATATATATAGTGTACAAAAGATTTATTTGTTAAAATAATAATTTAGATAATAATGATTTACTAATAATAATAATAATTTTATTAATAATGATAATACTAATAGCAAAAAAAAATGAAAATGATAACTGTTAATGATACTAATAATAATAACTCTAAAATAATATTAATACTAATACCATACTTATGTTAATAATAAGGGTTCTAATATTTATAAAATGATAAATGATAATCATAATAATACTAGTAAATATTAATGATGATACTGATAAATATGATATTATTAATTGTAAATGTACTGATGATACTATTATTTATAAACCGATACAAATTCTAATATTGATGATAATAATATATTTTTATTTCCTTCATAATAATAATAATGATAATCATAATCATAATCCTAATGATGATAAAATACTAAAATGATAAGTTTATTACTAATAATAATATTATTAATACCTATCATAATAATAATAGTAATGTCTATAATACTTTCAAATATGATAACAAGTATGATACTAATAATAACAATAACAATAACAATCAAAACAATCACAATAATAATAATAATACTAATAATAATTAATATATAATAACAATAATAAAATTAGAAAAGAAAACTACCTCACATGAAAAGAGTTTCAAAAAAAAAAAAAAACTACCGTCCTCTGGACTCGATCTCGTGACCACATGCTCACACGCAAACACTCTCGACCATCCCACCAATTCTGATTCTCTGTACTAATATCGAATTTAAATTTTATATATAAACTGTTTTTCTTCTATTCCTCTTCTTCTCCACAAGTCTCATGGATTCAACAAAACATCAATAACCAAAAAATAAAAAAAAATCGGGGTTCCCTTTAAAGCTTCAAAACATTACAGAAAAAAAAATAATTTGGGTTCTAAAATAAAAAAAAAATACTAAAGGCCTACTGCAGCGTCGGTTCTTGGAACAAAACAAAAAAAATTGATTTCGTAATAGATAACATTATAGATAATGTTTATAACACGAAATAGTTTTCTAAACATGTATAAAAACTACTGGAATCGTCAATTTGATCAGAAACATATACACGAACGCGAATTTGTCTCAAGAACAATTGTTGACTTTTTTTAAACTAAACTTTGACTTCAAAATTCAAGATCGATATAAAGATTTGAGAGTTGAGATTTTGCAGATAGATTCAAAGAAAGATTTCTAACCTTTCTGCATTTTTAGATTTTGAAACTTTATTCGAAATTGAATTAAGAGAAAAAAAAAATTGGAGCGTGCAGAGAAGAAGAAAAAAAAAAATATCGCTGTGTTCTTTAATCCCATTGGATTTCCTTTTTATTTGATTTGCAATTATACATAATCATGTTGTAATAATAGAGATCGGTTGATAAAAAATGGAGAAAATGTCAACACAGGTTCACGAGTTGGGAGCAGGAAAGAAACAAAAAAAATAATAATAATAGAGATAAAGGATACAGAGGTCACGCGTATAATATAGATCCCTACTGTTTTTTTTTAATTAATAATAATAATATATAATAACAATACTATTAATATCTAATAATATTAATAAAATTAATAATAATGATAAATATAATATTAATGATAATAATAATTGTAAAAATGATAATAATAATAATAATAATACCATACTAATTATGATAATATTAATATTTTATCGATAATAATAATATTAGTAATAATAATCTAATTTATACATCCAATTTCATCTTTATATGATATGATATAAAGTGATATTATGAATACAAATATTGATATTTGACGATACAAATAACATTACTACAACAACTATATTTGTATTTAAATTTAATTTATTAATATCATCTATTATTATGTAATATTTAATAATTATGTAATATGTATTGTAACATATACTGAATATTATATATTTATGCATTTTAATATAAATATATTATAATATTTATTTACATACTAATTATATTATACTTATGTATGTAATTATGAAAAATATAAATGTTTTATATATGTAAGTATTATATATATTTATTAAAATAGTACATTATTTCATCATAGATATATTATAAATTTCTACATATACATAATATAATAATTATGTATAAAATCATATATATATAGTTATATTTATGTATATATGTATACTACCATATATATAAAATCATGTTTTAAATGTTGAGTAGATGATTAATTATGTATATTAAATAATTAACTACAAAGTATAACATTGTACATTTAATATTTTGATAACGTTGGTAAAATATGTTTGAATCATTTATATACAATATACTATATATATTCAAAATGAAAATCTTTAGTTATTAAATGTTATCTTTTATAATAACAAAATTACTTAATAGTTCATTAATACTAATATAATTAGTTTTATATATAATTATTTATATTTACATTCTTAGTTACAATTAAAGGTTCGTGAATCGTCGGAAATAGTTAAAGGTCAAATGTTATCATGAAATAGTTCAAACATAATGAGACTCGGTTTAATAGACTTTGCTTATCGAGTCGAATCATATAAGATTATGTTTAAATTTGGTCGGAAATTCCCGGGTCATCACAGTACCTACCCGTTAAAGAAATTTCGTCCCGAAATTTGAGTGAGGTCGTCATAGCTAACAATAAATATGTTTTCCTGACGAATATGAGTTGATAACTTGAGTTTTATCATCATTGAGTAATATGGATAAAAATAATTCGATTATTCGAAGAGTGCGAATGAAGCTATTCACAAAAGGATGAAATGAGAAACAAAGATTTGTTTTTAACTTTTGACGTAGTCAGGTTTGAATTTAGAAAATAAGGCGCGTCTTAACTTTTGACATTGCCTTGGTTGAATTCCGGAATTTAAGGGATTTAAAGAAAATCTTGAAGATCTATAAAATCTGATTCTTCGGGATTTATGGAAATTAAGATCTCTTTAATTAAATACGGTGATCTGCCCCGATTACTACGTCTGATATTTCTAGTATAAATTAAGCTCTTCCTTTCCATTATTCTCACCATTCTTATACTTTCTTTCTTAGTTCATACATCCAAAAGATTCTGAAAATGATTAATCCAGTTCTGATCCTTGTCCTCATCCTTACTATCGCAACAATCATTCTCCTTTTCCAACTTCCACCAGAGGAATCTGCTTTCTTCTACTTCGCCCTCGGGATTATAATGTTTTTAATTCTCCCGTGTCTTTATGTTGCGATAAACATTGATATACACGGTTTGTAATTTATGTGTTGTTATCGGACTTTATATTCTCCCTTATATTTCAAAGCTCTATGCTTTTGTTTTCTCTTCCCGACTTCAAGTCAAGCGAATAATGGTCCAGAATTTATAGATATAGAGTTTCGAATGATTATAATGTTCTAAGCATGAAGGAACGTGATAGCACGATTTGATTTTCAAATTTATCAACATCACGGAAGATAGAACCATCAAGAATACATTTTCTTGATTTGTTACGGAGTTAAGTAGGATGAAAGAGTTATGTAACATGGCACATGATGACGTTATGATCTGTGAATCATCACGTTTCATTTAGAAACTCAGCATGACTTACTGTAATATAATCACGTTGATCAAGTGTCATTATATTATACTAACTCATGCATCAGTTCCCATCATTACTACAATAACATTCATATTTTAAGCTTGAAAATTTACAGAATATAGAAACTAACAGTTTCTATATGATGTAATACTGATAGCACGAAAAGATTAATGATTTCAGATAAGAATAGTTATAAAAATATCTCCAGAAATATGGAGGATATTTATAATGAAAGGTACGATAATATCTCAGAATATCTAAGATCAGAGGATGATAGAAACTATTGTCTGCAAGGGTTTAGAGTAAGGAGCAAGTTATTCACTATAGACTTTAGCAGACATTGAATTATTTGGATTCTTTGAAGTCAAACTTATTCTTTGTGATTTATCCACGGCTTTCTTCATAGTTTCGCATAATCTGCTTTTCGGTACTATATTTTCTATTGAATGTTTCCAATATATTGATACACAGGAAGCACGAAGAGGTATATAATTTCGGACGAGAATATTTATGAAAATATCCTCAGAAATATCAAAGATATTGATGATGATATTTTGGAATTTCTAAGTTCGACGGTTGATGGAGAAAGATTTTCCGCAAGATTTTAACATGACTTCGGAGCAAGATATTCTCTAAAGATTTCAACGGATCCAGAATTACCTGAATCCTTTGAATATAGGATTTGGTCCTTGTATTTGTACTTGGTCTCCTTCATGGGTAACTCAATCTGTTTTTCAATACCCAATTTTCTATCGAGCGTTCCTAACACTCCTTTCTTTATCATCAAACTTTTGTCCGTTTAGACCATCTACCATTTTTCTGTTTCCTCTGCATTTAATGCTATGATATCTGAATCATCGGTTATTAATCCGAGGTGGTTTCAGGAGAATTGTGTTTTTAGATGATTAAACGCTGATGGTAATATGATGGAATATGAAAGGTTACCTGGTAACAATAAAAGAGCACGCGTATATATAAACGTTATAATAAGGTTGTTTCGTACGAAAAGTCGAAGTTGACTTGTTGGAGCTGTGACAAAATTGGCTAATTTTGAAAAGGGATCGAAAAGTTGTTTTTGTTAATAAATGCCAAAGGATCTGACGCGGCTACGTGTTGAACTTTTACTCAATTGCCGAGAGTTTCTCAGGTGCATAACTATATGCATAAATCTTTCCTTCCGTAGATGAAGTGCGGTTGATTCATCCTATCGATTGAGGTGTTTTCAAGAATCATGAAAGGTTTGAACGCAGAATGTAATCGTGAAGATACAAATGAGGTTTAAGACAAAATCAAGTGGCAAACTTGAAGAATTGTTTAGTTTCATATGTTATATTCAATATTTTAATTCATTTTAATTGTCCAATGTTATTAGTCCACAGTCGATAGTCCACAGTTGACAGTGCAATCATTCATATATAGTTTAATATATAATATTTGAATTAATTAATACGTATCGTGACCCGTGTACATGTCTCAGACTCGATCACAACTCAAAGTATATATATTATTATAGAATCAACCTCAACCCTGTATAGAGAACTCGATCATTACTGCATATAGAGTGTCTATGGTGATTCCAAATAATATATATAGATGTGTCGATATGATATGTCAAAACCTTGTATACGTGTCCCGATATTTAAAGTGCGTAAAATAAATAACAGAAATTAAATGACGATAAATAAAGTGCGTAAAGTAAATAACAGAAATTAAATGACAATAAATAAAATTGCGAGAATATAAATTGCGATAAATAAATTGCGATAAATAAAATGTAATACGGAATTAACAGTTAGCTAGGAACAGTTAGCTAGGATTTTGTTAGCGTGGTTTCTTAATAAAATTTAATATTGTTAATTAGTCTGTTTCTAATCAATTTTTATTGTGTCCATTATTTCTTCATTATGCCACTTGTTGGATTCTGATAGGTCAAAATTCAAATATGAAATTGAATTTGAATGAAAATAGTTATTCTTTGGTGAATGGATAAGTATCCCGGTGGTTGTAAATAGGATAGTGAATAACTGTTGAATCAGATTCGAAGAATATACAGTGTAACTTATTAATGTGAAATTTAAATATTCCTCGGGTATTACCTACCCGTTAAAATATTTTTATTATTAACAGTTTGTACAAAAGAATTTTTAATTACAATCTTTATGAAAACATATATACATATATATTTTCTTCAAATGTAATCATGAATTTAATGAGTTAACATGATATTAAACTCATTTAGTTTTCAGTTGGAACTAGAATAAATAATCTCTAAAACATTAGAGATTACATAATCACCATGTCGAACGAAGATAACTGATGTAGAATGTCATGTAGAATGATGATTATACTCGAGGTATAGATTGAGATGTTGAGGCATGTGATATTGAAATTTGGGTTGTTGGTGGTACTGTTGGTGCCGGTGATTTGGATAAAGCTGGTACGTTTTGCACCATATTTTCCAAGACTACAACTTATGCGCGAAGTTCGTTAACTTCTTCTATTACACCGGGATGATTGTCGATTCGGACGAGCGGATGAATGAGGTTTAGAATCTGAGATAGTATATGATCGTGATGAGATACTTTGGAAATGAGAGAGAAAATGGTGTCTCGAACAGGTTCGCCGGTAAACGTTTTAGGTTCATTGTCAAGAGGTGAATTTGGTTAGTGGAAATGATCGCCTTCTTCGCGTTTCCATTGATTAAGTCGACTACGAACCCATCTCCAATTCATTCAGAATAGATGATGGCTAATTGATCGATTCATTCCGGTTACTCTGCTTTCGGAGCTCGAGTGGAAATCCATATCGAAATAGCTGTCGGAATAACTATCGAAATAGCTATCGAAATCTGATGGACTCGAACTGGTTGAGGGATTCATCTTGTACGATCAGATGAAGGATTTTCGATAAGAAATATATTATAGGATGTAGATTAGTACCCTGCAATACATAATTTACATATGCATATATAATACTAAAATCCCATAAGCTACGGAGGAATCTACGGAAGCTGTCAGGCAAAGGTAACAATAACAGATACACTAAGATATGAATTTAACTATACACTGTCTATGCAATAAAGGCAGTAAGACGTGTCTTAGACTTTAAGGATGATAAGCAAATAATTTTTCGATACTAAATGATAAGCAAAACTTTTGACATGCAAACACGGTCGAAGTCCAGACTCATTAATGCATTCTAACGACTATCAGTTAGACTCACTAATGCAAGACCTGGTTCGCTAAGACCACCGCTCTGATACCAACTGTGAAGACCCGTCCTAATCCATCCGGACGAAGTCCATATCGATTATAAACGATTCACAACAGTTGATTACATCGCGAGGTACTTGACCTCTATATGATACATTTTACAAACATTGCATTCGTTTTTGAAAAGACAAACTTTCATTACATCGAAAGTTGACAGGCATGCATACCATTTCATAATATATCCAACTATAATTGACTTGATAATAATCTTGATGAACTCGACGACTCGAATGCAACGTCTTTTGAAATATGCCATGAATGACTCCAAGTAATATCTATAAAATGAGCAAATACACAGCGGAAGATTTCTTTCGTACCTGAGAATAAACATGCTTTAAAGTGTCAACCAAAAGGTTGGTGAGTTCATTAGTTTAACTTAAACAATCGTTTCCATCATTTTAATAGACCACAAGATTTCAGATTTCCATTTCTCATAAACATACGTCCCATGCATAGAGACAAAAATATCATTCATATGGATTGAACACCTGGTAACCGACATTAACAATATGCATATATAAGAATATCCCCATCATTCCGGGATCCTCCTTCGGACATGATATAAATTTCGAAGTACTAAAACATCCGGTACTTTGGATGGGGCTTGTTGGGCCCGATAGATCTATCTTTAGGATTCGCGTCAATTAGGGTGTCTGTTCCCTAATTCTTAGATTACCAGACTTAATAAAAAGGGGCATATTCGACTTCGATAATTCAACCATAGAATGTAGTTTCACGTACTTGTGTCAATTTCGTAAAACAGTTATAAAAGTTGCGCATGTATTCTCAGCCCAAAAATATAAAGGGTAAAAAGGCAAATGAAACTCACGATACTGTATTTTGTAGTAAAAATACATATGACGTCATTGAACAATGCAGGGTTGGCCTCGGATTCACGAACCTATATCAATTGTGTATATATTAATACGTATAATGTAAGTTACAAAATTTTATTTATTAATATGTATTATTTATATATTATAGTTTTGTAGAATTTATTCTAACCTTTATTTTAAAACGTATACTTATATTATATTTTAAGTTATATTTTATATATATATATCTATTTTATGTATATATATCTATAATGATTTACGTTTATATAAATAGTGACATTAATATATTTATATACATATATTTGTGGTTAGTATTGTATTTATGAAATTTTATTAGTTTGTTATGTGAATTATTAATACAATCCTAGTATATACCATAAGTATATATATAGTGTACAAAAGATTTATTTGTTAAAATAATAATTTAGATAATAATGATTTACTAATAATAATAATAATTTTATTAATAATGATAATACTAATAGCAAAAAAAAATGAAAATGATAACTGTTAATGATACTAATAATAATAACTCTAAAATAATATTAATACTAATACCATACTTATGTTAATAATAAGGGTTCTAATATTTATAAAATGATAAATGATAATCATAATAATACTAGTAAATATTAATGATGATACTGATAAATATGATATTATTAATTGTAAATGTACTGATGATACTATTATTTATAAACCGATACAAATTCTAATATTGATGATAATAATATATTTTTATTTCCTTCATAATAATAATAATGATAATCATAATCATAATCCTAATGATGATAAAATACTAAAATGATAAGTTTATTACTAATAATAATATTATTAATACCTATCATAATAATAATAGTAATGTCTATAATACTTTCAAATATGATAACAAGTATGATACTAATAATAACAATAACAATAACAATCAAAACAATCACAATAATAATAATAATACTAATAATAATTAATATATAATAACAATAATAAAATTAGAAAAGAAAACTACCTCACATGAAAAGAGTTTCAAAAAAAAAAAAAAAACTACCGTCCTCTGGACTCGATCTCGTGACCACATGCTCACACGCAAACACTCTCGACCATCCCACCAATTCTGATTCTCTGTACTAATATCGAATTTAAATTTTATATATAAACTGTTTTTCTTCTATTCCTCTTCTTCTCCACAAGTCTCATGGATTCAACAAAACATCAATAACCAAAAAATAAAAAAAAATCGGGGTTCCCTTTAAAGCTTCAAAACATTACAGAAAAAAAAATAATTTGGGTTCTAAAATAAAAAAAAAATACTAAAGGCCTACTGCAGCGTCGGTTCTTGGAACAAAACAAAAAAAATTGATTTCGTAATAGATAACATTATAGATAATGTTTATAACACGAAATAGTTTTCTAAACATGTATAAAAACTACTGGAATCGTCAATTTGATCAGAAACATATACACGAACGCGAATTTGTCTCAAGAACAATTGTTGACTTTTTTTAAACTAAACTTTGACTTCAAAATTCAAGATCGATATAAAGATTTGAGAGTTGAGATTTTGCAGATAGATTCAAAGAAAGATTTCTAACCTTTCTGCATTTTTAGATTTTGAAACTTTATTCGAAATTGAATTAAGAGAAAAAAAAAATTGGAGCGTGCAGAGAAGAAGAAAAAAAAAAATATCGCTGTGTTCTTTAATCCCATTGGATTTCCTTTTTATTTGATTTGCAATTATACATAATCATGTTGTAATAATAGAGATCGGTTGATAAAAAATGGAGAAAATGTCAACACAGGTTCACGAGTTGGGAGCAGGAAAGAAACAAAAAAAATAATAATAATAGAGATAAAGGATACAGAGGTCACGCGTATAATATAGATCCCTACTGTTTTTTTTTAATTAATAATAATAATATATAATAACAATACTATTAATATCTAATAATATTAATAAAATTAATAATAATGATAAATATAATATTAATGATAATAATAATTGTAAAAATGATAATAATAATAATAATAATACCATACTAATTATGATAATATTAATATTTTATCGATAATAATAATATTAGTAATAATAATCTAATTTATACATCCAATTTCATCTTTATATGATATGATATAAAGTGATATTATGAATACAAATATTGATATTTGACGATACAAATAACATTACTACAACAACTATATTTGTATTTAAATTTAATTTATTAATATCATCTATTATTATGTAATATTTAATAATTATGTAATATGTATTGTAACATATACTGAATATTATATATTTATGCATTTTAATATAAATATATTATAATATTTATTTACATACTAATTATATTATACTTATGTATGTAATTATGAAAAATATAAATGTTTTATATATGTAAGTATTATATATATTTATTAAAATAGTACATTATTTCATCATAGATATATTATAAATTTCTACATATACATAATATAATAATTATGTATAAAATCATATATATATAGTTATATTTATGTATATATGTATACTACCATATATATAAAATCATGTTTTAAATGTTGAGTAGATGATTAATTATGTATATTAAATAATTAACTACAAAGTATAACATTGTACATTTAATATTTTGATAACGTTGGTAAAATATGTTTGAATCATTTATATACAATATACTATATATATTCAAAATGAAAATCTTTAGTTATTAAATGTTATCTTTTATAATAACAAAATTACTTAATAGTTCATTAATACTAATATAATTAGTTTTATATATAATTATTTATATTTACATTCTTAGTTACAATTAAAGGTTCGTGAATCGTCGGAAATAGTTAAAGGTCAAATGTTATCATGAAATAGTTCAAACATAATGAGACTCGGTTTAATAGACTTTGCTTATCGAGTCGAATCATATAAGATTATGTTTAAATTTGGTCGGAAATTCCCGGGTCATCACAAAAGGTGTTAGAAGTATTGAGGAAAGAAGAATTGTACGCTAAGTTTTCAAAGTGTGCATTTTGATTGGAAGAAGTTCAATTCCTCGGTCACATAGTGAACAAAGAAGGTATCCAGGTGGACCCGGCAAAGATCGAAACCGTTGAAAAGTGGGAAACTCCAAAAACTCCGAAGCATATACGTCAATTTTTAGGATTGGCTGGTTACTACAGAAGATTCATCCAAGATTTCTCCAAAATAGCAAAACCCTTGACTGCATTAACGCATAAAGGGAAGAAATTTGAATGGAAGGATGAACAAGAGAAGGCGTTTCAATTATTGAAGAAAAAGCTAACTACGGCACCTATATTGTCATTGCCTGAAGGGAATGATGATTTTGTGATTTATTGTGACGCATCAAAGCAAGGTCTCGGTTGTGTATTAATGCAACGGACGAAGGTGATTGCTTATGCGTCTAAACAATTGAAGATTCACGAGCAAAATTATACGACGCATGATTTGGAATTAGGCGCGGTTTTTTTTGCATTAAAGACTTGGAGGCACTACTTATATGGGGTCAAAAGTATTATATATACCGACCACAAAAGTCTTCAACACATATTTAATCAGAAACAACTGAATATGAGGCAGCGTAGGTGGATTGAATTGTTGAATGATTAAGAGTTTGAGATTCGTTACCACCCGGGGAAGGCAAATGTGGTAGCCGACGCCTTGAGCATAAAGGACAGAGAACCCATTCGAGTAAAATCTATGAATATAATGATTCACACTAACCTTACTACTCAAATAAAGGAGGCGCAACAAGGAGTTTTAAAAGAGGGAAATTTAATGGATGAAATACCCAAAGGATCGGAGAAGCATCTTAATATTCGGGAAGACGGAACCCGGTATAGGGCTGAAAGAATTTGGGTACCAAAATTTGGAGATATGAGAGAAATGGTACTTAGAGAAGCTCATAAAACCAGATAGTCAATACATCCTGGAACGGGGAAGATGTACAAGGATCTTAAGAAACATTTTTGGTGGCCAGGTATGAAAGCCGATATTGCTAAATATGTAGGAGAATGTTTGACATGTTCTAAGGTCAAAGCTGAACATCAAAAACCATCAGGTCTACTACAACAACCTGAAATCTCGAAATGGAAATGGGAAAACATTACCATGGATTTCATTACTAAATTGCGAAGGACTGCAAGTGGTTATGATACTATTTGGGTAATAGTTGATCGTCTCACCAAGTCAGCACACTTCCTGCCAATAAGAGAAGATGACAAGATGGAGAAGTTAGCACGACTGTATTTGAAGGAAGTCATCTCCAGACATGGAATACCAATCTCTATTATCTCTGATAGGGATGGCAGATTTATTTCAAGATTCTGGCAGACATTACAGCAAGCATTGGGAACTCGTCTAGACATGAGTACTGCCTATCATCCATAAATTGATGGGCAGAGCGAAAGGATGATACAAACGCTTGAAGACATGCTACGAGCTTGTGTTATTGATTTCGGAAACAGTTGGGATCGACATCTACCGTTAGCAGAATTTTCCTACAACAACAGCTACCATTCAAGCATTGAGATGGCGCCGTTTGAAGCACTTTATGGTAGAAAGTGCAGGTCTCCGATTTGTTGGAGTGAAGTGGGGGATAGACAGATTACGGGTTCGGAGATAATACAAGAAACTACCGAGAAAATCATCCAAATTCAACAAAGATTGAAAACCGCCCAGAGTCGACAAAAGAGCTACGCGGACAGTAAAAGAAAAGATATAGAGTTTGAAATTGGAGAAATGGTCATGCTTAAGGTTTCACCTTGGAAAGGCGTTGTTCGATTTGGTAAACGGGGGAAACTAAATCCAAGGTACATTGGACCATTCAAGATTATAGATCGTGTCGGACCAGTAGCTTACCAACTGGAGCTAAATCAACAACTCGCGGTTGTACATAACACTTTCCACGTCTCAAATTTTAAGAAATGTTTTGCTAAAGAAGATCTCACTATTCCGTTGGACGAAATCCAAATCAATGAAAAACTTCAATTCATTGAAGAACCCGTCGAAATAATGGATCGTGAGGTTAAGAGACTTAAACAAAACAAGATACCGATTGTTAAGGTTCGATGGAATGCTCGTAGAGGACCCGAGTTCACCTGGGAGCGTGAAGATCAGATGAAGAAGAAATACCCGCATTTATTTCCAGAAGATACGTCAACACCTCCAACTGCTTAAAATTTCGGGACGAAATTTATTTAACGGGTAGGTACTGTAGCGACCCGAACTTTTCCATGTTTATATATATATTAAATGAAATTGTTATTTACATGATTAAGTGTTTTCAACATGTTAAGAAATCAAACTTGTTAAGACTTGATTAATTGAAATAGGTTTCATATAGACAATTGACCACCCAAGTTGACCGGTGATTCACGAACGTTAAAACTTTTAAAAACTATACGATGACATATATATGGTTATATATATAGTTAACATGATTTTATTATAAGTATGTATCTCATTAGGTATTTTAACAATGAGTTATATACATAAAAATGATACTATTAATTTAAGAAACTCGAAAACGATATATATAACGATTATCGTTATAACAACGTCTTACTAGGTACATATGAATCATATTAAGATATTGATACACTTGGTTAATTATGTTAAATGATAAGTAAATATATTATTAAGTGTATTAACAATGAAATACATATGTAAAAATAAGACTACTAACTTAATGATTTCGAAACGAGACATATATGTAACGATTATCGTTGTAACGACATTTAACTGTATATATATCATACTAAGATATATTATATATCATAATATCATGATAATATAACAATTTAACATCTCATTTGTTATAATAAAGAATGGGTTAACAACATTCAACAAGATCGTTAATCTAAAGGTTTCAAAACAACATTTACATGTAACGACTAACGATGACTTAACGACTCAGTTAAAATGTATATACATGTAGTGTTTTAATATGTATTCATACACTTTTTAAAGACTTCAAGACACTTATAAAAATACTTCTACTTAACAAAAATGCTTACAATTACATCCTCGTTCAGTTTCATCAACAATTCTACTCGTATGCACCCGTATTCGTACTCGTACAATACACAGCCTTTAGATGTATGTACTATTGGTATATACACTCCAATGATCAGCTCTTAGCAGCCCATGTGAGTCACCTAACACATGTGGGAACCATAATTGGGCAACTAGCATGAAATATCTCATAAAATTACAAAAATATGAGTAATCATTCATGACTTATTTACATGTAAACAAAATTACATACACTTTATATCTAATCCATACACCAACGACCAAAAACACCTACAAACACTTTCATTCTTCAATTTTCTTCATCTAATTGATCTCTCTCAAGTTCTATCTTCAAGTTCTAAGTGTTCTTCATAAATTCCAAAAGTTCTAGTTTCATAAAATCAAGAATACTTCCAAGATTGCAAGTTTACTTCCAAGTTTTCTAAATCCATTCAAGTAATCATCCAAGATTAAGAAACCTTTGTTACTTACAGTAGGTTATCTTTCTAATACAAGGTAATAATCATATTCAAACTTTAATTCAATTTCTATAACTATAACAATCTTATTTCGAGTGGAAATCTTACTTGAAATTGTTTTAGTGTCATGATTCTGCTTCAAGAACTTTCAAGCCATCCAAGGATCATTTGAAGCTAGATCTATTTTTCTCATTTCCAGTAGGTTTATCCAAGGAACTTGAGGTAGTAATGATGTTCATAACATCATTCGATTCATACATATAAAGCTATCTTATTCGAAGGTTTAAACTTGTAATCACTATAACATAGTTTAGTTAATTCTAAACTTGTTCGCAAATAAAAATTAATCCTTCTAACTTGACTTTTAAAATCAACTAAACACATGTTCTATATCTATATGATATGCTAACTTAATGATTTAAAACCTGGAAACACGAAAAACACCGTAAAACCGGATTTACGCCGTCGTAGTAACACCGCGGGCTGTTTTGGGTTAGTTAATTAAAAACTATGGTAAACTTTGATTTAAAAGTTGTTATTCTGGGAAAATGATTTTTATTATGAACATGAAACTATATCCAAAAATTATGGTTAAACTCAAAGTGGAAGTATGTTTTCTAAAATGGTCATCTAGACGTCGTTCTTTCGACTAAAATGACTACCTTTACAAAAACGACTTGTAACTTATTTTTCCGACTATAAACCCATACTTTTTCTGTTTAGATTCATAAAATAGAGTTCAATATGAAACCATAGCAATTTGATTCACTCAAAACGGATTTAAAATGAAGAAGTTATGGGTAAAACAAGATTGGATAATTTTTCTCATTTTAGCTACGTGAAAATTGGTAACAAATCTATTCCAACCATAACTTAATCAACTTGTATTGTGTATTATGTAATCTTGAGATACCATATACACGTATACAATGTTTCGACCTATCATGTCGACACATCTATATATATTTCGGAACAACCATAGACACTCTATATGTGAATGTTGGAGTTAGCTATACAGGGTTGAGGTTGATTCCAAAATATATATAGTTTGAGTTGTGATCAATACTGAGATACGTATACACTGGGTCGTGGATTGATTCAAGATAATATTTATCGATTTATTTCTGTACATCTAATTGTGGACAACTAGTTGTAGGTTACTAACGAGGACAGCTGACTTAATAAACTTAAAACATCAAAATATATTAAAAGTGTTGTAAATATATTTTGAACATACTTTGATATATATGTATATATTGTTATAGGTTCGTGAATCAACCAGTGGCCAAGTCTTACTTCTCGACGAAGTAAAAATCTGTGAAAGTGAGTTATAGTCCCACTTTTAAAATCTAATATTTTTGGGATGAGAATACATGCATGTTTTATAAATGATTTACAAAATAGACACAAGTACGTGAAACTACATTCTATGGTTGAATTATCGAAATCGAATATGCCCCTTTGTATTAAGTCAGGTAATCTAAGAATTAGGGAACAGACACCCTAATTGATGCGAATCCTAAAGATAGATCTATTGGGCCTAACAAACCCCATCCAAAGTACCGGATGCTTTAGTACTTCGAAATTTATATCATATCCGAAGGGTGTCCCGGAATGATGGGGATATTCTTATATATGCATCTTGTTAATGTCGGTTACCAGGTGTTCACCATATGAATAATTTTTATCTCTATGTATGGGATGTATATTGAAATATGAAATCTTGTGGTCTATTGTTACGATTTGATATATATAGGTTAAACCTATAACTCACCAACATTTTTGTTGACGTTTAAAGCATGTTTATTCTCAGGTGAATACTAAGAGCTTCCGCTGTTTCATACTAAAATAAGGACAAGATTTGGAGTCCATATTTGTATGATATTGTGTAAAAACTGCATTCAAGAAACTGATTTCGATGTAACATTTTTGTATTGTAAACCATTATGTAATGGTCGTGTGTAAACAGGATATTTTAGATTATCATTATTTGATAATCTACGTAAAGCTTTTTAAATCTTTATTTATGAAATAAAGGTTATGGTTTGTTTTAAAAATGAATGCAGTCTTTGAAAAACGTCTCATATAGAGGTCAAAACCTCGCAACGAAATCAATTAATATGGAACGTTTTTAATCAATAAGAACGGGACATTTCACATATTAATAAATCTTTTGGAAGTATGAATTAAGGAAGAAAGTATAGAAGTGGTGAAGATAATGAAACGGAAGAAGCTAATTTATAGCGAAATTCCAGACACGACAATCAAGGCAATTCACCGCATTAAATCAAAGAAAATCCCAAAATTCCTTAATTATCGGAGAATCAAATCTTATAGATTACAAAGATTTTCTTTAATTCCTTGAATTTCGGAAATCAACTTTAACCATGTCGAAAGTTAAAGCGAACATTTAAATTCCTCATTTCAATCTTTTACGATAGCTTCATTTATACTCTTTCTATAATCGAATCGTTTTATCCATATTATTTAATGTCAATAAAACTCTAATTTTCAACTCATATTCACCATTCTTGCTGTAAAGAATGACGATCTCCATCAAATTTCATGACCGTGATTTTCACGAACTTCTCTCTATTTTGTCTACCCTAATATTGTGGCATAAACGCTCAAGGTTTAAATAAGCTCACTATTATTCATTTCATGTGTATTGAAAGGCCTATATAGCATCATCATCTCTTTCTGAGAAAACCTAATCAATGACACTCTTGTTAAATCCTTTAGATAACCTCCGCATTAATAATCAAGTGCACTTCGTAGAATTTATGGATCGTAAGGTTTAAACGCTAGAAACAAAACAATATTCTATCCGTTGGAATTCACGTAAGGCCCCGAGTATACCTGGGAATGTGAAAACCAAATAAAATGTAAATATCCTCGTCTATGTACGAACAACGCCGATTGATGGCAACAACTAAATTTCGGGACGAAATTTCTTTTAACGGGTAGGTACTATGACAACCCGGAAATTTTTTGACTAAATTTAAACCTAACCTCAACAAATTCCAACGATTCACGAACAACTATTTGTAAATAAGATACATTATCAATCTAAATATATATCAACTACCCTATATTTGTATATATACATGTAAATTGTTTTTGTTATTATTATTATTATGACCATTATCATAATAATCATTATTATTATTATACAACAACAACAGAAATTATTATCATTTTTATTATTATAGTTATCTTGTATAAAAATAATACAATTTATTATTATTATCATTAATAATAATAAAATTAACATTTTATAGTTATTATTATCATTATTATTAATTATAATTAAAATTATCATTTTTATTGACATATTAATATTATTATCATTGTTTTTATTATTTACATAATTATCATTAATAATATTATTACTTGTTATTATTAATATAATTATTATTATTAGGATTATTATTATTAATATAATTATTATTAATATAAATTTTTTCTTAATCAGTAGTATTAAAATGGAACACGATTGAAACCTAATTTAGGTCATGACACTATCAGTATTTTATTAGCCATCGTGATTCCATAACTGCATTCCATATTCTTTATCTGCTTTTTATTTGTTTTAATCTGTTTTATATATTTTTTTTCTTCTTTTTCTGTTTGATCAATCTGAGTCGACACCCACAACACAATTTTTCCTATAAATCAATCCAAACCAATGTTATGAGATACCAGTCGATTATACATCTCCATTATCAAAACTTTCTGTATTGAAATTTAACAGAAATATATATTTTTTCTTCTCGATATCCCCTGTTCTTGAAATCAACATTCAAAAGCTCGATTTTGTATTTAATTTCAAAAACTGTAAATGTAGAGTTGTTAGGAATGTTTTATTTAATCTTTCTGCAAAAGATGAGCTTTCAAATCTTTATAACGAATTCTAATTCTTGAGTCAAAGTTTTGAAGTCAAAAGTCAAAATTTGTGTTCATCATAAAATTCGTAATCGTTTCGATGTTTTCTGTAAAATTGATGATTGAGAAAGATTATAGGAGTGATTTGAAACATATTTGGTGTTGTAATCTTTGGCTAAAACGTTCTTAATCTCAAAATCATTAATTTTTTTTAAACCGCGAGCTACACAGCAGTATTTTATCTATTTATTTTTTTTCCTTTCTCTTTTCTGTTTTAATTGATTTAATCAGTCACAATTATAAGTTGTATATATTTCTGTATCCTAAATCAAAACATCTTGATAGTTGTTAATTGTTTTGGTTCTGTGGTCGATTAATTGAAGAAGGAAAAGAAGAGACACAGAAATATAGGATAAATAAATATAACAAGGTAAATAAATCAGATAAACAAGGATAGATGGATGGTTACGGATGTTTGTGTTAACTGAGAGGTCTCGGGTTCGAGTCCCGTCTGTGCCATTTTTTTAAGAAAGCTTATAAGGTAATTTTATTAGTATTATTATTATTATTATTATTATTATTATTATTATTATTATTATTATTATGTTAGTTATTATTACTAACAATAAGATTATTATTATCATCAAAATAACTTATGATATTATCATTATTATTACTAGTATTATCATTTAAAAATTGTTAGTATTATCTAATTATCTAATAATATTATTATTAGTAGTATTATTATTGTATTATTACTAATATTATTATCATTATTATGATTAGAATTATTATTATTATTATTATTTTGAAAACAATACAAATTGTCATTATTATCATTTTACTACTAGTATTATTATTATTATTGTTATTATTATCATTATTACTATTATTATTGTTATAATTATCATTGCCATCAGTATTTTTATTACCCTTATAATCAAATACAACTTTTGATTACTAATATTAATATTATTTTGCTAAATAGATATTATGTATATAAAAACATATTTATAATTAATATTACATATAAGTATGTATTAACCATATTATCAATTTTATACGAATATTCATATATAACAAATTAGATATTTTTAAAACAAACTAAATATATATTAATATAACTATATAAATATTTATCATTTTAAATACATATACACAAATTAAATATATATAATATATAATATAAGTTATAATATGTGAAATTGTTTAATTACGATTACATGTTTTAATATATATAAAACTGATATAGGTTCGTGAATCCGATGTCAACTCAACTCTGTACTTGTTCAGTGCCATCATATGCATATTTACTACAAACTATTGTATCGTATCATGAGTTCATCTGCTCCCTTTTTATATATATTTTTGGGCTGAGAATACATGCGCAACTTTTATAACTGTTTTACACGTTAGACACAAGTACTCAAACTTTTATGCTATATACGTCCTTTGTCATGCTAAATCCCTGCCGTAATATCGTTAATTGCTGAGGTATAAGATGCAAGCTTAGTTATCGTGAGTAGCGCTACTGAGAGTGACGTCTCTGTCCATTTGACCGTTGGTCATTGGATACATAATAATGATTCAACGACACTGACAGTACAAGGTGTGACGGGGTAACTTTTGTTTAGTTGCGATATTACAATCAGCAACTCTTTCGATTAATTTATTTGGTATTAATCAACTTTAAACTGAAATTTTGTGGTCTAATGCTATACTGAACTATTGATTTATGATATACCTATGAACTCAATCAACTTCGTGTTGACTTTTTAAAGCATGTTTATTCTCAGGTACTTAAATATTGCTTCCGCTGTATATCTGCTGCTTTGATGATGATTGCTTGCTATGCTTGGAGTCTTCATTACATATCATATCAATTAAAGACATTTAATGCGTTGTTTATTAAATACAATGTAATCTATTTAACTTCCGCTGCAAAACTCAATAAAACATCTCATATATAGTCGTTCTCGTTTATACAACTGTGATTTGATATAATTAGTCACAAATACCCCATGCCCTATTTGAGGGTGTGACATGTATTATTTGATGGATTTTTGGGTTAAAAAATTAGATGTGATTTCAATGGTAGTGGCTAATCCATCTGTGTATATGCAGGTGCTTAAGCCAAGTGAAACTTTGTGAAATGTCCCGTTCTTATTGATTAAAAACGTTCCATATTAATTGATTTCGTTGCGAGGTTTTGACCTTTATATGAGACGTTTTTCAAAGACTGCATTCATTTTAAAACAAACCATAACCTTTATTTCATCAATAAAGGTTTAAAAAGCTTTATGTAGATTATCAAATAATGATAATCTAAAATATCCTGTTTACACACGACCATTACATAATGGTTTACAATACAAATATGTTACAACAAAATAAGTTTCTTGAATGCAGTTTTTACACAATATCATACAAGCTTGGACTCCAAATCTCGTCCTTATTTAAGTATGCGACAGCGGAAGCTCTTAATAATCACCTGAGAATAAACATGCTTAAAACGTCAACAAAAATGTTGGTGAGTTATAGGTTTAACCTATATATATCAAATCGTTACAATAGACCACAAGATTTCATATTTCAATACACATCCCATACATAGAGATAAAAATCATTCATATGGTGAACACCTGGTAACCGACATTAACAAGATGCATATATAAGAATATCCCCATTATTCCGGGACACCCTTCGGATATGATATAAATTTCAAAGTACTAAAGCATCCGGTTCTTTGGATGGGGTTTGTTAGGCCCAATAGATCTATCTTTAGGATTCGCGTCAATTAGGGTGTCTGTTCCCTAATTCTTAGATTACCAGACTTAATAAAAAGGGGCATATTCGATTTCGATAATTCAACCATAGAATGTAGTTTCACGTACTTGTGTCTATTTTGTAAATCATTTATAAAACCTGCATGTATTCTCATCCCAAAAATATTAGATTTTAAAAGTGGGACTATAACTCACTTTCACAGATTTTTACTTCGTCGGGAAGTAAGACTTGGCCACTGGTTGATTCACAAACCTATAACAATATATACATATATATCAAAGTATGTTCAAAATATATTTACAACACTTTTAATATATTTTGATGTTTTAAGTTTATTAAGTCAGCTGTCCTCGTTAGTAACCTACAACTAGTTGTCCACAGTTAGATATACAGAAATATATCGATAAATATTATCTTGAATCAATCCACGACCCAGTGTATACGTATCTCAGTATTGATCACAACTCAAACTATACATATTTTAGAATCAACCTCAACCCTGTATAGCTAACTCCAACATTCACATATAGAGTGTCTATGGTTGTTCCGAAATATATATAGATGTGTCGACATGATAGGTCGAAACATTGTATACGTGTCTATGGTATCTCAAGATTACATAATATACAATACAAGTTGATTAAGTTATGGTTGGAATAGATTTGTTACCAATTTTCACGTAGCTAAAATGAGAAAAATTATCCAATCTTGTTTTACCCATAACTTCTTCATTTTAAATCCGTTTTGAGTGAATCAAATTGCTATGGTTTCATATTGAACTCTATTTTATGAATCTAAACAGAAAAAGTATAGGTTTATAGTCGGAAAAATAAGTTACAAGTCATTTTTGTAAAGGTAGTCATTTCAGTCGAAAGAACGACGTCTAGATGACCATTTTAGAAAACATACTTCCACTTTGAGTTTAACCATAATTTTTGGATATAGTTTCATGTTCATAATAAAAATCATTTTCTCAGAATAACAACTTTTAAATCAAAGTTTATCATAGTTTTTAATTAACTAACCCAAAACAGCCCGCGGTGTTACTACGACGGCGTAAATCCGGTTTTACGGTGTTTTTCGTGTTTCCAGGTTTTAAATCATTAAGTTAGAATATCATATAGATATAGAACATGTGTTTAGTTAATTTTAAAAGTCAAGTTAGAAGGATTAACTTTTGTTTGCGAACAAGTTTAGAATTAACTAAACTATGTTCTAGTGATTACGAGTTTAAACCTTCGAATAAGATAGCTTTATATGTATGAATCGAATGATGTTATGAACATCATTACTACCTTAAGTTCCTTGGATAAACCTACTGGAAAAGAGAAAAATGTATCTAGCTTCAATGGATCCTTGGATGGCTCGAAGTTCTTGAAGCAGAATCATGACACGAAAACAAGTTCAAGTAAGATCATCACTTGAAATAAGATTGTTATAGTTATAGAAATTGAACCAAAGTTTGAATATGATTATTACCTTGTATTAGAATGATAACCTACTGTAAGAAACAAAGATTTCTTGAGTTTGGATGATCACCTTACAAGATTGGAAGTGAGCTAGCAAACTTGAAAGTATTCTTGATTTTATGAAACTAGAACTTTTGGAATTTATGAAGAACACTTAGAACTTGAAGATAGAACTTGAGAGAGATTAATTAGATGAAGAAAATTGAAGAATGAAAGAGTTTGTAGGTGTTTTTGGTCGTTGGTGTATGGATTAGATATAAAGGATATGTAATTTTGTTTTCATGTAAATAAGTCAGGAATGATTACTCATATTTTTGTAATTTTATGAGATATTTCATGCTAGTTGCCAAATGATGGTTCCCACATGTGTTAGGTGACTCACATGGGCTGCTAAGAGCTGATCATTGGAGTGTATATACCAATAGTACATACATCTAAAAGCTGTGTATTGTACGAGTACGAATACGGGTGCATACGAGTAGAATTGTTGATGAAACTGAACGAGGATGTAATTGTAAGCATTTTTGTTAAGTAGAAGTATTTTGATAAGTGTATTGAAGTCTTTCAAAAGTGTATAAATACCTATTAAAACACTACATGTATATACATTTTAACTGAGTCGTTAAGTCATCGTTAGTCGTTACATGTAAGTGTTGTTTTTAAACCTTTAGGTTAACGATCTTGTTAAATGTTGTTAACCCAATATTTATAATATCAAATGAGATTTTAAATTATTATATTATCATGATATTATCATGTATGAATATCTCTTAATATGATATATATACATTAAATGTCTTTACAACGATAATCGTTACATATATGTCTCGTTTAAAAATCATTAAGTTAGTAGTCTTGTTTTTACATATGTAGTTCATTGTTAATATACTTAATGATATGTTTACTTATCATAGTATCATGTTAACTATATATATATCCATATATATGTCATCATATATTTTTTACAAGTTTTAACGTTCGTGAATCACCGGTCAACTTGGGTGGTCAATTGTCTATATGAAACATATTTCAATTAATCAAGTCTTAACAATTTTGATTGCTTAACATGTTGGAAACATTTAATCATGTAAATATCAATCTCAATTAATATATATAAACATGGAAAAGTTCGGGTCACTACAGTACCTACCCGTTAAATAAATTTCGTCCCGAAATTTTAAGCTGTTGAAGGTGTTGACGAATCTTCTGGAAATAGATGCGGGTATTTCTTCTTCATCTGATCTTCACGCTCCCAGGTGAACTCGGGTCCTCTACGAGCATTCCATCGAACCTTAACAATTGGTATCTTGTTTTGCTTAAGTCTTTTAACCTCACGATCCATTATTTCGACGGGTTCTTCGATGAATTGGAGTTTTTCGTTGATTTGGATTTCATCTAACGGAATAGTGAGATCTTCATTAGCAAAACATTTCTTCAAATTCGAGACGTGGAAAGTGTTATGTACAGCCGCGAGTTGTTGAGGTAACTCAAGTCGGTAGGCTACTGGTCCGACACGATCAATAATCTTGAATGGTCCAATATACCTTGGATTTAATTTCCCTCGTTTACCAAATCGAACAACGCCTTTCCAAGGTGCAACTTTAAGCATGACCATCTCTCCAATTTCAAATTCTATATCTTTTCTTTTAATGTCAGCGTAGCTCTTTTGTCGACTTTGGGCGGTTTTCAACCGTTGTTGAATTTGGATGATCTTCTAGGTAGTTTCTTGTATAATCTCCGGACCCGTAATCTGTCTATCCCCCACTTCACTCCAACAAATCGGAGACCTGCACTTTCTACCATAAAGTGCTTCAAATGGCACCATCTCAATGCTTGAATGGTAGCTGTTGTTGTAGGAAAATTCTGCTAACGGTAGATGTCGATCCCAACTGTTTTCGAAATCAATAACACATGCTCGTAGCATGTCTTCAAGCGTTTGTATCGTCCTTTCGCTCTGCCTATCAGTTTGTGGATGATAGGCAGTACTCATGTCTAGACGAGTTCCTAATGCTTGCTGTAATGTCTGCCAGAATCTTGAAATAAATCTGCCATCCCTATCAGAGATAATAGAGATTGGTATTCCATGTCTGGAGACGACTTCCTTCAAATACAGTCGTGCTAACTTCTCCATCTTGTCATCTTCTCTTATTGGTAGGAAGTGTGCTGATTTGGTGAGACGATCAACTATTACCCAAATAGTATCAAAACCACTTGCAGTCCTTGGCAATTTAGTGATGAAATCCATGGTAATGTTTTCCCATTTCCATTCTGGGATTTCGGGTTGTTGAAGTAGACCTGATGGTTTCTGATGCTCAGCTTTGACCTTAGAACACGTCGAACATTCTCCTACGTATTTAGCAACATCGGCTTTCATACCCGGCCACCAAAAATGTTTCTTGAGATCCTTGTACATCTTCCCCGTTCCAGGATGTATTGAGTATCTGGTTTTATGAGCTTCTCTAAGTACCATTTCTCTCATATCTCCAAATTTTGGTACCCAAATCCTTTCAGCCCTATACCGGGTTCCGTCTTCCCGAATATTAAGATGCTTCTCCGATCCTTTGGGTATTTCATCCTTTAAATTTCCCTCTTTTAAAACTCCTTGTTGCGCCTCCTTTATTTGAGTAGTAAGGTTATTATGAATCATTATATTCATAGATTTTACTCGAATGGGTTCTCTATCCTTCCTGCTCAAGGCATCGGCTACCACATTTGCCTTCCCCGGGTGGTAACGAATCTCAAAGTCGTAATCATTCAACAATTCAATCCACCTACGCTGCCTCATATTCAGTTGTTTCTGATTAAATATGTGTTGAAGACTTTTGTGGTCGGTATATATAATACTTTTGACCCCATATAAGTAGTGCCTCCAAGTCTTTAATGCAAAAACAACCGCGCCTAATTCCAAATCATGCGTCGTATAATTTTGTTCGTGAATCTACAATTGTCTAGACGCATAAGCAATCACCTTCGTTCGTTACATTAATACACAACCGAGACCTTGCTTTGATGCGTCACAATAAATCACAAAATCATCATTCCCTTCAGGCAATGACAATATAGGTGCCGTATTCTTCAATAACTGAAACGCTTTCTCTTGTTCATCATTCCATTCAAATTTCTTCCCTTTATGCGTTAATGCAGTCAAGGGTTTTGCTATTCTGGAAAAGTCTTGGATGAACCTTCTGTAGTAACCAGCTAGTCCCAAAAACTGGCGTATGTGTTTCGGAGTTTTCGGGGTTTCCCACTTTTCAACAGTTTCTATCTTTGCCGGATCCACCTTAATACCTTCTTTGTTCTCTATGTGACCGAGGAATTGAACTTCTTCCAACCAAAATGCACACTTTGAAAACTTAGCGGACAATTCTTCCTTCCTCAATACTTCTAACACCTTTCTCAAATGTTCACCGTGTTCTTGGTCATTCTTTGAGTAAATAAGTATGTCATCAATGAAAATAATGACAAACTTGTCAAGGTATGGTCCACACACTCGGTTCATAAGGTCCATGAACACAGCTGGTGCATTAGTTAAACCAAACGGCATGACCATAAACTCGTAATGACCGTAACGTGTTCTGAAAGCAGTCTTTGGAATATCATCTTCTTTCACCCGCATTTGATGATACCCGGAACGTAAGTCAATCTTTGAATAAACAGACGAGCCTTGTAGTTGATCAAATAAGTCGTCGATTCTCGGTAGTGGGTAGCGGTTCTTGATGGTAAGTTTGTTCAACTCTCGGTAGTCGATACACAACCTGAATGTACCATCTTTCTTCTTGACAAACAAAACAGGAGCTCCCCACGGTGATGTACTTGGTCGAATGAAACCACGCTCTAAAAGTTCTTGTAATTGGCTTTGCAATTCTTTCATCTCGCTGGGTGCGAGTCTGTAAGGAGCACGAACTATTGGTGCAGCTCCTGGTACAAGATCTATTTGAAATTCAACGGATCGATGTGGGGGTAATCCCGGTAATTCTTTCGGAAATACATCGGGAAATTCTTTTGCAATGGGAACATCATTGATGCTCTTTTCTTCAGTTTGTACTTTCTCGACGTGTGCTAGAACAGCATAGCAACCTTTTCTTATTAGTTTTTGTGCCTTCAAATTACTAATAAGATGTAGCTTCATGTTGCCCTTTTCTCCGTACACCATTAAGGGTTTTCCTTTTTCTCGTATAATGCGAATTGCATTTTTGTAACAAACGATCTCTGCTTTCACTTCTTTCAACCAGTCCATACCGATTATCACATCAAAACTCCCTAACTCTACTGGTATCAAATCAATTTTAAATGTTTCGCTAACCAGTTTAATTTCTCGATTCCGAAATATATTATCTGCTGAAATTAATTTACCATTTGCTAATTCGAGTAAAAATTTACTATCCAAAGGCGTCAATGGACAACTTAATTTAGCACAAAAATCTCTACTCATATAGCTTCTATCCGCACCCGAATCAAATAAAACGTAAGCAGATTTATTGTCAATAAGAAACGTACCCGTAACAAGCTCCGGGTCTTCCTGTGCCTCTGCCGCATTAATATTGAAAACTCTTCCGCGGCCTTGTCCATTCGTGTTCTCCTGGTTCGGGCAATTTCTAATAATGTGGCCCGGTTTTCCACATTTATAACAAACTACATTTGCATAACTTGCTCCGACACTACTTGCTCCGCCATTACTCGTTCCGACACCATTTGTTCCTTTCGTTCTATTAACCCCTGGTCCGTAGACCTCACACTTCGCCGCGCTATGACCATTTCTTTTACACTTGTTGCAAAATTTGGTGCAGAACCCCGAGTGATACTTTTCACACCTTTGGCATAGCTGCTTCTGATTGTTGTTGTTGTTGCGGTTATTATTATTGTTGGGATGATTGTTGTTGTTGTTGTTGTTGTTGTTGGGCCATTTGTTGTAGTTGCGATTAATGTTGCGATTGTTGGGGTAATTGTTGCGATTATTGTTGTAATTGCTATTGTTGTTGTATTGGTGATTCTTATCACCGTTTTCCTCCCACTTTCTTTTGACTTGCTTCACATTGGCCTCTTCAGCAGTCTGTTCTTTAATTCTTTCTTCAATCTGGTTCACTAGTTTGTGAGCCATTCTACATGCCTGTTGTATGGAGGCGGGCTCGTGTGAACTTATATCTTCTTGGATTCTTTCCGGTAATCCTTTCACAAACGCGTCGATCTTCTCTTCCTCATCTTCGAATGCTCCCGGACACAATAGGCACAATTCTGTGAATCGTCTTTCGTACGTGGTAATATCAAATCCTTGGGTTCGTAACCCTCTAAGTTCTGTCTTGAGCTTATTGACCTCGGTTCTGGGACGGTACTTCTCGTTCATCAAGTGCTTGAATGCTGACCACGGTAGTGCGTACGCATCGTCTTGTCCCACTTGCTCTAGATAGGTATTCCACCTTGTTAACGCAGAACCTGTGAAGGTATGCGTAGCGTACTTCACTTTGTCCTCTTCAGTACACTTACTTATGGCAAACACCGATTCGACCTTCTCGGTCTACCGTTTCAATCCGATCGGTCCTTCGGTTCCATCAAATTCCAAAGGTTTGCAGGTAGTGAATTCTTTGTAGGTGCATCCTACACGATTTCCTGTACTGCTAGATCCAAGGTTATTGTTGGTATGTAACGCAGCCTGTACTGCGGCTATGTTTGAAGCTAGAAAAGTACGGAATTCCTCTTCATTCATATTCACGGTGTGTCGAGTAGTCGGTGCCATTTCCTTCAAAATAGTTAAATGGAACAAGTTAATCATACAGAATATTAAGAGTAGTTAATAGTATTTCGTAGCATAATATGAACTCATTTATAAAAGCTTTTTCTTCATATTAGCTTTTTATAAGTTTAAATTCGGGTAGTACCTACCCGTTAAGTTCATACTTAGTAGCTAGTATACAATTCAACTACTACAATTCTATATGAAAAACTGATTATAATAATATTTCGCGTTCAAACTTTTACACAATATTTTACAAACTTACAATACCGCTTATTTTACATATAGCATGAAATATAGCACACAATAAATTTGATACAAGATGGCTGTGAAGATAATTCTAGCTAGTACACAAGTCATTCAGCAAAGGCAATAAAGACACGTAATTCATACGTCCAGAAACAAGTCATGCATTCTGGTTTTACTAGGATTACTTGATAATGCTAAAAACGAACATATATTTCATAGCATTATTCCTCAAGAAAGACAAGCTTTTAGTTGCAATTGTTCTATTTACAAGTGATATTCGTTTAAATAATAAAAGGTGAAGACAAAAGACAGATTCGACGAATTGAAGACGCAAACGACCAAAAAGCTCAAAAGAACAAAAGACAATCAAAGAGGTTCCAATTATTGATAAGAAACGTCTCGAAATTACAAGAGTACAAGATTCAAAACGCAAAGTACAAAATATAAAATTGTACGCAAGGATGTTCGAAAATCCGGAACCGGGACCAGAGTCAACTCTTAACGCTCGACGCAACGGACTAAAAATTACAAGTTAACTATGTATATAAATATAATATAATATATAATTAATTATATTAATTATATATATATTATATATATATTATAAACCGTCGGTAAACAAAGAGCCAAACTCCTCTGAGCTGTAAAAGTAACCTCCGCGACTCGCGGAGTTTGAAGGCAAAATTGGCCGCGAGTCGCGGAGCCCCAAAAAGAAAAACTGCCTATAAAGCCAACCGAATTCTGATCGCAAATATCCATCTTTTTCTTCTTCTTCTCATACGTAAATTATATATATATATTTATATTTTAATTTTAATTTTAATTATAATTCTAATAATAAGGGTATGTTAGCGAATATTGTAAGGGTGTAAGTCGAAATTCTGTCCGTGTAACGCTACGCTATTTTTAATCATTGTAAGTTATGTTCAACCTTTTTACATTAATATCTCGTAGCTAAGTTATTATTATGCTTATTTAAAACGAAGTAATCATGATGTTGGGCTAATTACTAAAATTGGGTAATTGGGCTTTGTACCATAATTGGGGTTTGGACAAAAGAACGACACTTGTGGAAATTAGACTATGGGCTATTAATGGGCTTTATATTTTTTTTAACTAAATGATAGTTTGTTAATGTTAATATAAAGATTTACAATTGGGCGTCCCTATAAATTACCATATACACTCAATCGGACACGATGGGCGGGGTATTTATATGTACGAATAATCGTTCATTTAACCGGACACGGAAATGGATTAATAGTTAATAAACTTGTTGAAACAGGGGTGAATTACATTCAAGGGTAATTGGTGTAATTGTTAACAAAGTAGTAAAACCTTGGTTTACACGCAGTCGATAATCTGGTGTATTCATTAAACAAAGTATTAAAACCTTGTTACAATTCGAATCCCCAATTAGTTGGAATATTTAACTTCGGGTATAAGAATAATTTGACGAGGACACTAGCACTTTATATTTATGACTGATGGACTGTTATGGACAAAAACCAGACGGACATATTAAATAATCCAGGACAAAGGACAATTAACCCATGGGCATAAAACTAAAATCAACACGTCAAACATCATGATTACGGAAGTTTAAATAAGCATAATTCTTTTATTTCATATTTAATTTCCTTTATTTTATATTTAATTGCACTTCTAATTATCGCATTTTTATCGTTATTGTATTGCACTTTTAATTATCGTACTTTTTAATTATCGCAAGTTTATTTTATCGTACTTTTATTTATCGCAATTTCATTATCGTTATTTACTTTATGCTTTAATTTAAGTCTTGTATTTATTTTTAATATTTTACATTTGGTTTTAACTGCGACTAAAGTTTTAAAATCGACAAACCGGTCATTAAACGGTAAAAACCCCCCTTTATAATAATAATATTACTTATATATATGTTTGTATTTTTATAAGAGTAAACTAATATAGCGTTGAGCTTTGTTTAAAAAAGATTCCATGTGGAACGAACCGGACTTACTAAAAACTACACTACTCTACGATTAGGTACACTGCCTATAAGTGTTGTAGCAAGGTTTAAGTATATCCATTCTATAAATAAATAAATATCTTGTGTAAAATTGTAGCATATTTAATAGTATTTCGCACTAAAAATAATACTATTTTGTATACACCCCCTACGACATCATTACTTCCCATCCTTGGTCTTGTGGAACATAACCATTATGGCCGTTGATAAGACAGCGTGTTGTAACGTCGTCAAAGGGACGAGGGTTACATAACGTCCAACAGTCCCGTAACAATCTAAAAACCTCATTTCTTACCCCAATTACCGACTCCGTCACTTGTGGGAACGTTTTGTTTAATAGTTGTAGCCCGATGTTCTTGTTCTCACTTTGGTGAGAAGCGAACATTACTAATCCGTAAGCATAACATGCTTCTTTATGTTGCATGTTAGCCGCTTTTTCTAAATCACGAAGTCCAATATTCGGATATATTGAGTCAAAATAATTTCTTAACCCATTGCGTAAAATAGCATTTGGGTTCCCCGCAATATATGCGTCAAAGTAAACACATCGTAACTTATGGATTTCCCAATGTGATATCCCCCATCTTTCGAACGAAAGCCTTTTATAAACCAAGGCATTCTTGGAACGTTCTTCAAATGACTTACAAACTGATCTCGCCTTGAATAGTTGTGCCGAAGAATTCTGACCGACTCTAGACAAGATTTCATCAATCATGTCTCCGGGTAGGTCTCTTAAAATATTAGGTTGTCTATCCATTTTGTGTTTTTATACTGTAAAATAGACAAGAGTTAGATTCATAAAAAAAAATACTTATTAATACAAGCAATTTTTACATATATCATAAAGCATAAGCACACTATATTACATATATTATACCACACGAATACAACTATCTTATTCCGACTCGCTTGTTTCTTCTTCTTCGGTTTTGGTTCGTTTTGTCAAGTTTCTAGGGATATATGATGTTCCCCTAATACGAGCCGTAATTTTCCACATTGGTTTAGAAAAACCTGGTGGTTTAGAGGTTCTCGGGTCATTGTTACAACTTAAGGACTTCGGGGGTTGACGATACATATAAAGTTCATCGGGGTTGGAATTAGATTTATCAATTTTTATACCCTTTCCCTTATTATTTTCTTTTGCCTTTTTAAATTCAGTTGGGGTAATTTCTATAACATCATCGGAATTCTCGTCGGAATCCGATTCATCGGAGAATTGGTAATCCTCCCAATATTTTGCTTCCTTAGCGGAAACACCATTGACCATAATTAACCTTGGTCGGTTGGTTGAGGATTTTCTTTTACTTAACCGTTTTATTATTTCCCCCACCGGTTCTATTTCTTCATCCGGTTCTGATTCTTCTTCCGGTTCCGATTCTTCTTCTGGTTCCGACTCTTCTTCCGGTTCCTCTTCGGGAACTTGTGAATCAGTCCACGAATCATTCCAATTTACATTTGACTCTTCATTATTATTAGGTGAGTCAATGGGACTTGTTCTAGAGGTAGACATCTATCACATAATATCAAACGCGTTAAGAGATTAATATATCACATAATATTCACATGTTAAAAATATATAGTTTCCAACAAAATTTGTTAAGCAATCATTTTTCAAGTAAACACGGTCGAAGTCCAGACTCACTAATGCATCCTAACAAACTCGATAAGACACACTAATGCAAAATTCTGGTTCTCTAAGACCAACGCTCGGATACCAACTGAAATGTCCCGTTCTTATTGATTAAAAACGTTCCATATTAATTGATTTCGTTGCGAGGTTTTGACCTCTATATGAGACGTTTATCAAAGACTGCATTCATTTTAAAACAAACCATAACCTTTATTTCATCAATAAAGGTTTAAAAAGCTTTACGTAGATTATCAAATAATGATAATCTAAAATATCCTGTTTACACACGACCATTACATAATGGTTTACAATACAAATATGTTACAACAAAATAAGTTTCTTGAATGCAGTTTTTACACAATATCATACAAGCATGGACTCCAAATCTCGTCCTTATTTAAGTATGCGACAGCGGAAGCTCTTAATAATCACCTGAGAATAAACATGCTTAAAACGTCAACAAAAATGTTGGTGAGTTATAGGTTTAACCTATATATATCAAATCGTAACAATAGACCACAAGATTTCATATTTCAATACACATCCCATACATAGAGATAAAAATCATTCATATGGTGAACACCTGGTAACCGACATTAACAAGATGCATATATAAGAATATCCCCATTATTCCGGGACACCCTTCGGATATGATATAAATTTCGAAGTACTAAAGCATCCGGTTCTTTGGATGGGGTTTGTTAGGCCCAATAGATCTATCTTTAGGATTCACGTCAATTAGGGTGTCTGTTCCCTAATTCTTAGATTACCAGACTTAATAAAACGGGGCATATTCGATTTCGATAATTCAACCATAGAATGTAGTTTCACGTACTTGTGTCTATTTTGTAAATCATTTATAAAACCTGCATGTATTCTCATCCCAAAAATATTAGATTTTAAAAGTGGGACTATAACTCACTTTCACAGATTTTTACTTCGTCGGGAAGTAAGACTTGGCCACTGGTTGATTCACGAACCTATAACAATATATACATATATATCAAAGTATGTTCAAAATATATTTACAACACTTTTAATATATTTTGATGTTTTAAGTTTATTAAGTCAGCTGTCCTCGTTAGTAACCTACAACTAGTTGTCCACAGTTAGATATACAGAAATATATCGATAAATATTATCTTGAATCAATCCACGACCCAGTGTATACGTATCTCAGTATTGATCACAACTCAAACTATACATATTTTGGAATCAACCTCAACCCTGTATAGCTAACTCCAACATTCACATATAGAGTGTCTATGGTTGTTCCGAAATATATATAGATGTGTCGACATGATAGGTCGAAACATTGTATACGTGTCTATGGTATCTCAAGATTACATAATATACAATACAAGTTGATTAAGTTATGGTTGGAATAGATTTGTTACCAATTTTCACGTAGCTAAAATGAGAAAAATTATCCAATCTTGTTTTACCCATAACTTCTTCATTTTAAATCCGTTTTGAGTGAATCAAATTGCTATGGTTTCATATTGAACTCTATTTTATGAATCTAAACAGAAAAAGTATAGGTTTATAGTCGGAAAAATAAGTTACAAGTCGTTTTTGTAAAGGTAGTCATTTCAGTCGAAAGAACGACGTCTAGATGACCATTTTAGAAAACATACTTCCACTTTGAGTTTAACCATAATTTTTGGATATAGTTTCATGTTCATAATAAAAATCATTTTCTCAGAATAAAAACTTTTAAATCAAAGTTTATCATAGTTTTTAATTAACTAACCCAAAACAGCCCGCGGTGTTACTACGACGTCGTAAATCCAGTTTTACGGTGTTTTTCGTGTTTCCAGGTTTTAAATCATTAAGTTAGAATATCATATAGATATAGAACATGTGTTTAGTTAATTTTAAAAGTCAAGTTAGAAGGATTAACTTTTGTTTGCGAACAAGTTAGAATATCATATAGATATAGAACATGTGTTTATTCTGTCCGTGTAACGCTACGCTATTTTTAATCATTGTAAGTTATGTTCAACCTTTTTACATTAATGTCTCGTAGCTAAGTTATTATTATGCTTATTTAAAACGAAGTAATCATGATGTTGGGCTAATTACTAAAATTGGGTAATTGGGCTTTGTACCATAATTGGGGTTTGGACAAAAGAACGACACTTGTGGAAATTAGACTATGGGCTATTAATGGGCTTTATATTTGTTTAACTAAATGATAGTTTGTTAATGTTAATATAAAGATTTACAATTGGGCGTCCCTATAAATTACCATATACACTCAATCGGACACGATGGGCGGGGTATTTATATGTACGAATAATCGTTCATTTAACCGGACACGGAAATGGATTAATAGTTAATAAACTTGTTGAAACAGGGGTGAATTAAATTCAAGGGTAATTGGTGTAATTGTTAACAAAGTAGTAAAAACTTGGTTTACACGCAGTCGGTAACCTGGTGTATTCATTAAACAAAGTATTAAAACCTTGTTACAATTCGAATCCCCAATTAGTTGGAATATTTAACTTCGGGTATAAGAATAATTTGACGAGGACAGTCGCACTTTATATTTATGACTGATGGACTGTTATGGACAAAAACCAGACGGACATATTAAATAATCCAGGACAAAGGACAATTAACCCATGGGCATAAAACTAAAATCAACACGTCAAACATCATGATTACGGAAGTTTAAATAAGCATAATTCTTTTATTTCATATTTAATTTCCTTTATTTTATATTTAATTGCACTTCTAATTATCGCATTTTTATTGTTATTGTATTGCACTTTTAAGTATCGTACTTTTTAATTATCGCAAGTTTATTTTATCGTACTTTTATTTATCGCAATTTCATTATCGTTATTTACTTTATGCTTTAATTTAAGTCTTGTATTTATTTTTAATATTTTACATTTAGTTTTAACTGCGACTAAAGTTTTAAAATCGACAAACCGGTCATTAAACGGTAAAAACCCCCCTTTATAATAATAATATTACTTATATATATGTTTGTATTTTTATAAGAGTAAACTAATATAGCGTTGAGCTTTGTTTAAAAAAGATTCCCTGTGGAACGAACCGGACTTACTAAAAACTACACTACTCTACGATTAGGTACACTGCCTATAAGTGTTGTAGCAAGGTTTAAGTATATCCATTCTATAAATAAATAAATATCTTGTGTAAAATTGTAGCATATTTAATAGTATTTCGCACTAAAAATAATACTATTTTGTATACACCCCCTACGACATCAAGTATTTTTGGCGCCGCTGCCGGGGAAACTCTTAAACGCCGGAAGCGCAACGCTAATATAAAAAAAAAAGATTTTTAGTTAACTTTTATTAAAATTCGTTTTTGTAAAAATACGTTTTAATTATTCAAAAATATAAAAAGAAAAACAAAAATATAAGTATTTTTAAGATTTTGTTAAATATTAAAGTTTTATAAGTTTCTTTATTTTTATTTTAGTTTATAAAAATATAAGTTTTATTTAAATATCTTTTATTTATATAAAAACAGAAAACAGAAAATAAAAAAAAATAAATAAAGAAAAACGTGTCGAATTTAATAAGCTGTCATTTGAAATTCTGAACCCCGCAACTCGCGGGGTTTGATGCAATAAATACCGCGACTCGCGGAGCTGCTCTGACACACGAACAGGAAGCCCTAATCTTGCATTTATTACGGATTATTATTAATTATTATTATTATTAACCCTAATCAATATTATTATTATAATTAAGTTTATTTTTAATTTAAGTTTTATTTAATTTATATTTTAGTTAAATTAGTTTAATTAAATTGTAAAATTAATAGTTTAATAAAATAAATAATATAAAAATAATATTTTTATAAAAATTGTACTTTTTACAATTTTTTGTATATTTTTATATTTTGTCCCTTTTTAATCGTTTTAGCGTAATATTTGTATTTTTAGCTCATATTTAATTTTAAACTTAGTTTTTGCCATAGTCATTTTTACTCCTAGATTTTTAGGCTTTGCCGTAGAATTCCTTAAGTGCTTTTTCTTTAGACTAAGATTTAGGTACTTTAGAATTTTGCGACGCCTTTTTAAGTTTTAGTTTTTTTTAAGTTATTTCCATTTGGGATTTAGTTTTTCCTGTAAGCTTTAATATTTTTAGACGACTTTTACCTATGTATCAATTATCATTCCAATTAGTAATTTCAATTTGCGATTATAATTTTAAGTTAGTTGTAGTAATAAGATTAGGTTAGTCAAGTATTTTTAAGTTTTATAAGTTTCTTTTATTTTTTTTCGTCACCTTTTATTTTTCAACCATTTTTCTTTTTCGACCTTTTGCGACGAACTCTTTTTCTCTCTTATTTCTCGCCATTCTAGTTTTTAGGACTTAGAATTTTTTCTACTTCTTATCTAAATTTTCTTAAAATTACGAAAATTTATTTTAAGTGGTTAAATTGATAGACATCAAAATTTTCTGGTTCGTAGTAATAGTTGGATTTGTACGTGGACCGGGTTATTGGAGCCAAACAGTCCTCAATTATATTGAGACCAAACGAATCCTGCCCCTCTGCTGCATCTTTTGGCTATTCGAAACGTGGGCAAAATCAGAAAAGTCTATTGATTGGATAACTTATTATAATTTTTCTTTCCTTTTTAAAACTAATAGGATATTCAGTGAATGCACCGAGCAAGACGATCACCACCTTTTGTACGTTCACCACCTGTAACTAGATCAAGACATTTAGCAAATATAACTGCCGTTGATTTTTCTTTAGAATCGTCATCCAGTCGACCAAGTACTTCAGTTCAAATTTCCGATAATCCATTTTTTGAACCCAACCTCACAATTGAGAATCCGGAAAATATTCAGGAACGGTTCGTAGATCCTGAACCATTAAACTTTCCTCCGGAGCCACCAATCATTCAAACAGGGATTGTTGAGGAACGAACCATTAAATCAGAATCATCTAGTGATACCGATTCAACAAATTCAATTATGGAGAATCTGGAACCTTTAAGTATGGAAGACCGAATGAGAGCTAAACGCACTGGCCAAGGTCACGCAATTACTCATCCAGACATTAATGCGCCAGATTATGAAATCAAAGGACAAATTCTACACATGGTGACTAATCAATGCCAATTTAGTGGTGCGCCGAAGGAAGATCCAAATGAACATCTACGTACCTTTAATAGGATCTGCACACTATTTAAAATCCGAGAAGTGGAGGATGAGCAGATATATCTCATGTTATTTCCCTGGACTTTAAAGGGAGAAGCCAAAGATTGGTTGGAATCGTTACCTGAAGGGGCGATTGATACATGGGATGTTTTAGTTGACAAATTTCTTAAACAATTCTTTCCTGCATCTAAAGCCGTAAGACTTCAAGCAGAAATTGTTACGTTTACACAGAAGCCAAATGAAACTCTATATGAGGCGTGGACAAGATATGGAAAGTTATTAAGAGGATGTCCGCAACATGGTTTAGACACCTGTCAAATAGTACAAATATTCTACCAAGGATGCGACATCACTACAAGGAAAGACATAGATATAGCAGCTGGTGGTTCTATTATGAAGAAAACCGAAACTGATGCTTACAAAATTATTGATAACACTGCTTCCCACTCACATGAGTGGCACCAAGAAAAAGATATCGTTAGATCATCTAAAGCAGCTAGAGCCGATTCTAGCCATGACTTAGATTCCATTTCCGCAAAGATAGATGCTGTGGAAAGACGAATGGAAAAGATGACTAAGGATATTCACTCAATACGAATTAGTTGTGAGCAGTGTGGAGGACCACATTTGACAAAAGATTGTCTCAGTATTGAATTAACAATGGAACAAAGAGAGAATATTTCATACATAAACCAAAGGCCTGGAAATAATTATCAGAATAATTATCAACCGCCAAGACCAATTTACAATCAAAACCAGAATTATAACCGAAATATTCCATACAACAACCAACAAGGTCCTAGCAATCAACAAGTATCCAATAATACTTATAATCAGCAAAGACCAAATTTTCAAAACAAACCACCACAACAAACCGATGATAAAAAGCCGAATTTAGAAGATATGATGACAAAGCTAGTTGAAACTCAAACGCAGTTTTTCACATCTCAGAAACAAACTAATGAACAAAATGCTCAAGCATTTAGAAATCAACAAGCTTCTATTCAAAATCTGGAACAAGAAGTAAGTAACCTAGCAAGGTTAATAGGTGAAAGAAAATCGGGAAGTCTACCTAGTGATACAAATGCTAACCCCCGGAGTGAAACAGCTAAAGCCATTACCACAAGAAGTGGTACAACACTTAAACCACCTGAAATACCTGTAACTTTTGATGAAGCCATTCCTACTCCACAAGAACCACAACCTGATCAAGATAAGGAAAAAGAACCGGTAGTTGAGAAGGTTAATGAAGATAACACAGTTAAGGATAAACCTTATGTTAAACCATATCAACCACCACTTCCTTACCCGAGTAAAATGAAGAAAGAGAAACTTGAAGCCGAGCAATCCAAATTTTTGGATATGTTTAAACAGATAAATGTAAATCTTCCTTTCATTGATGTGATTTCAGGAATGCCTAGATATGCTAAATTCTTGAAAGATCTAATCTCAAATAGAAAGAAAATGGAAGAACTCTCGGCTGTTACTATGAATGCTAATTGTTCAGCAGTGCTGTTGAATAAGATACCAGAAAAACTATCTGATCCAGGAAGTTTCACAATTCCATGTTTTCTGGGTAGTCTTAGTTCAATAGAAGCATTGGCAGACTTAGGTGCTAGTATAAATCTAATGCCGTATTCACTATACGCTAAACTAGACCTTGGAGAATTAAAACCAACCAGAATAAGCATACAACTAGCCGATAGATCAATAAAATATCCTAGAGGGATAATGGAGAACATGCTAGTTAAAGTTGGTACTTTAGTATTTCCAGTAGATTTTGTTGTTCTGGACATGGAAGAAGATTCTCAAGTTCCTCTCATATTAGGAAGACCATTCTTAAACACGGCTAAAGCAATGATAGACGTATTCGGTAAGAAACTGACCCTAAGTATAGAGGATGAGAGTGTTACCTTTTCAGTTGATAGAGCAATGCAACAACCACAATCTGCAGATGATACATGTTATTATATTCAAACTATAGATGCACATGCAGAATTATTAAAAGAATTTCCAGAATTACAAGGAACAGGAGAATGTTCTTTAGGAGAAGGTAATGAACCAATTGATGAAGCTGAAATGTTAGCTACACTTATAGCTAATGGATATGAACCAACAACAGAAGAAATTCAAATGCTAAAAGAAGAAGACAGATATCGATATAAATCATCGATAGAAGAACCTCCAAAATTAGAGTTAAAGCCACTTCCAAACCATTTGGAATACGCTTATTTACATGGTGAATCTGAATTACCTGTAATAATATCGTCTTCTCTTACTGAAAATGAGAAATCACAACTCATTTCTGTGTTGAAAGCTCATAAACCAGCCATTGCATGGAAGATTCATGATATTAAAGGAATAAGTCCTTCGTATTGCACACATAAAATCCTTATGGAAGAAGGTCATAAAACGTATGTGCAACGCCAACGAAGACTAAATCCTAATATGCAAGATGTAGTTAAGAAGGAGATTATTAAACTGCTAGATGCAGGTTTGATATATCCAATTTCTGATAGTCCATGGGTAAGCCCAGTTCAATGCGTGCCTAAGAAGGGTGGCATGACTGTCATCACAAATGAGAAAAATGAGCTTATTCCTACTAGGACTGTAACAGGATGGCGTGTGTGTATTGATTATAGAAAATTAAATGACGCCACCAGAAAAGATCAATTTCCCTTACCTTTCATAGATCAAATGTTGGAAAGATTAGCCGAAAATAGTTACTATTGTTTTCTAGATGGATTTTCCGGATATTTTCAAATTCCAATAGCACCCGAAGATCAAGAGAAAACCACATTCATGTGCCCTTATGGTACTTTTGCTTACAAACGCATGCCATTTGGACTTTGTAACGCCCCTGCAACCTTTCAAAGGTGTATGATGGCGATTTTTCACGACATGATAGAAGAATGCATGGAAGTATTCATGGATGACTTTTCAGTCTTCGGTGATACATTTAAATCATGTCTAGTTAATCTGGAACGAATGCTAATTAGATGCGAAAAATCAAATCTAGTACTTAATTGGGAGAAATGCCATTTCATGGTTAAAGAAGGCATCGTTCTTGGACATAAAATTTCAAAAGAAGGAATTGAAGTGGATAGAGCTAAAGTAGATGTAATTGCTAAACTTCCACATCCCACCAATGTTAGAGGAGTTAGGAGTTTTCTAGGGCATGCCGGTTTTTACCGACGTTTCATAAAAGATTTTTCTAAAATTGCCACTCCTATGAATAAACTCCTAGAAAAGGATGCTCCATTCATCTTTTCAGATGAGTGTATCAAATCTTTTAATATTCTTAAAGAGAAACTCACTAATGCGCCGATCATGATAACACCAAATTGGAATCTACCATTTGAACTAATGTGCGATGCAAGTGATTTTGCAATGGGAGCCGTTTTAGGACAAAGGATTGAAAAACGATTTCAACCTATATATTATGCTAGTAAGACATTACAAGGAGCACAAACGAACTATACAACTACTGAAAAAGAACTCCTTGCTATTGTCTTTGCTTTTGACAAATTTCGATCATATCTCGTTCTAGCAAAAACGGTGGTCTATACCGACCATTCTGCTCTTAGATACCTATTTTCAAAACAAGATGCTAAACCAAGATTAATCCGTTGGATCTTACTCTTACAAGAGTTTGATATTGAAATCCGAGATAAAAGAGGAGCAGAAAATCTCGCCGCTGATCATCTTTCTCGTCTTGAAAATCCTGAATTAGAAGTTCTAAATGAATCGGCCATACAAGACAACTTTCCTGATGAATATCTATTAAAGATAGATTATAATGAAATCCCATGGTTTGCAGACTATGCAAACTACTTAGTTTGTGGATTCCTTGAAAAAGGATTATCGTACCAAAGACGAAAGAAATTCTTCAGTGATATAAAACACTATTTCTGGGAAGATCCACACCTGTTTAAAAGTTGTCCCGATGGAATAATACGCCGATGTGTATTTGGAGATGAAGCTAGTAAAATTTTAAACCATTGTCACACAGGACCAACAGGAGGGCATTATGGGCCTCAACTAACAGCAAGAAAAGTTTATGATGCTGGATTCTATTGGCCTACAATTTACAAAGACGCACACCTTCTTTGCAAATCCTGTGATGCATGTCAAAGGGCCGGAAAAATAAATCAACGTGATGAAATGCCACAAAATGTCATCCAAGTATGTGAAGTATTTGACATTTGGGGTATTGACTTTATGGGTCCATTTCCAAAATCAAATAATAATCTATATATACTCGTAGCCATTGATTATGTATCTAAATGGGCGGAAGCACAAGCTCTCCCAACTAACGATGCACGAGTTGTAGTCAACTTTTTAAAACGTCTTTTTGCAAGGTTTGGAACACCGAAAGCTTTAATAAGTGATCGGGGTACTCATTTCTGTAATAATCAACTTGAGAAAGTTCTTAAAAGATATGGAGTAACTCATAAAATCTCCACCGCATATCATCCATAAACAAGTGGACAAGTTAAAAATACCAACCGAGCTTTAAAACGTATTCTAGAGAAAACCGTAGGATCAAATCCGAAGGAATGGTCCATTAAATTGGAGGATGCACTCTGGGCTTTTAGAACAGCCTACAAAACTCCAATTGGAACCACACCTTTTAGACTTGTTTATGGAAAAGCATGTCATCTTCCAGTAGAAATTGAACACAAAGCATTTTGGGCTTTGAAGACATGTAATCTTGATTTACATGAAGCCGGACGTCTACGATTAAGTCAACTAAACGAATTAGAAGAATTAAGACATGAAGCATACGAAAATTCGTTAATCTATAAGGAAAGAACGAAGAAATGACATGATAAAAGAATCAGAAGTTCAAAAGAATTTAAAGAAGGAGACAGAGTTCTTCTTTTCAATTCACGATTCAAGCTATTTCCTGGAAAATTGAAATCAAGATGGTCTGGACCATCCATAGTCAAAAGAGTTTTCCCATACGGAACGATAGAATTGATAAATTCAAATGGGATTGAATTTAAAGTTAATGGTCACAGAGTTAAACATTACATACATGGTCCGATGGAAGTCGACAACGAAGTTAATCACAATTTCGACACCACAGCTAACTAAGTGTGGGGAGAATCAAGTCTTTAAAGGATAATATGTATTTCTGTTAGAGTTAGATTGTCTGTTTTCGTGTAAATCTCGAAAATGGAACCCGAATGGTCTTTCCCTAGCAGACCCTAAAGAACTAGTCTTCTCCCCCCATTCTGAATTTTTATTTTTTTAGGTTTTTACAAAATGAAGACTGCCTGTGAACTAAACCATGGTCTAATGCTACACGCTTTGATCACTAAACGTAATAATGACATACTACGTAGTGAAATAGTATCAGTAATCAGAGAAAGAATGGACGGAGTTAGAAAAGAATCCAGATGCGAAGATAATAAGTTACAATTTGGTAAAGGAAAAATCAAAATCCGCAGCGAAAAGAAGAGCACGACACCTAGAAAGATGTCACAAATGCGGAAAATGGTCACATGGAGGTAAATGTTCAAATAATCAAACTTATTCAAATACCGAATTTGTTACTTTATGCAGAGACGGACCGTTCATATGTTTAGAAGAAAAGACACTGAATGCTCGAGGTTACGCCTATGTAGCCATGGAAAACCAATTAAACCGACTATCTTATGAATGGGATAGATCATATAACTAAGAAATCTATTTCACAGGTATGTCTGTACAGTTTTTGTTTTTATTTTTATTTTTAACCTTTTGATAATAAACGCTAATTTGTTCGCTAAAAAGTATTAAATTGGTATTGAATAAATTAGGTTTGGCGACCGAAATTATTGATATCATTCAAAAATTTATTACATCACTGCGAAATTTAACGTTTATTCTTAAGGTATAAATATCTTTAATCAATCAACCCAAAATATTTCAAAAATTCGTCATGAGTTAAATTAGGTCTTGGAACCGAAATTACTTTACCGAAAAGAGGGGCGCATATTTTTGATAATATTTGATTGATTAAAGTGGGATAAAAAGACAAAAAGATTTTTAATTTTATTTTTACCATGTTTTTAAAATTAATATTTAAATCTTAAATTAATATTGTAAACTTTGTAAAAACAATATATTTAAAATTGTAAATATTTGAAAAATTAATATAAGTTTGATATGAATTTATAAATTTTTAAATTAAGTTTGGTGTGAATTTTTAATTTTTAAAATATGAATTTTTAATTTTATGCATTTCAAATTTTAAGTTTGGTGTGAAATTTTAATATTAATTTTGAATTTTATATTTAAGTTGTGTGAATTTAAAAACAAAAATTTACTTTATCTCATTAAGTTAAGAATATGATTTTTAAAATTCGTCGTAAGTTGAAGACTAGGTCTTTGAACCGAAATTGCTTTACCCGAGGGAGGGACGAGAACTTTTATTATCATTATTTTTAATCTTATTGATTTAAAGTATGCCAAAAACATTAAAAAACCCAAAAATCTTAGCTTTTAAAACAATCGCTACAAAAAGACAAATTTTAAAATTTTGTCGAAGGACGGACTAGGACATCGATCCGAAACGACCTCGTCCTAAATAATAAAGGAAACAAAATTTTAAAATTAATTAATTAATTGTTTTAATAAGTTATTATAAAAAAAAAAAAAAAATACCAAACTCCGCGACTCGCGGAGTTTGAAGGGTATTTCACCGCGAGTCGCGGAGGGATGAAAAATCAGAAAAAAAAATAAAGAGCTGGAACAGATCAGTCCCAACCCCAAAACAATAAAAACCTGCGAAAAACTGCACGCGAAAAACCCGAAAAATACACCCCAAAATCACAATTTTTAACCGTTAATCACAAAATCTTTTGCTAAAATCATGTTGAGAAGGATGCTATCTAAGAATTACTCAAGAAAAACGGTAAATTTCTACACCTAAACACCATTTAATCCGAAATTTGGTGTTCTTGAGCAATTTTTTCCCCAATTTGATTTTGATGCTTTTTAGTGTAATTATGCTTAAATTGTTTATGTATTATGCTTGTATAACCTAGATTGATGCTGTTTAACATGATTAGAAGCCTTAAACTTCAAATTTTGAATAATCTAGGGTTTGTGTTCTTGAGCAAATTTGGGGCTTTTTGATATAAACAGGTTATGGCCAATTTTTGTCATGAATTGTTGCTAAATTGAGTAGTGTAACATATCTAGGTAGTTAAATGATCCAAACTTTGAGCCTAAACATGATTTTGAGAATTAAAGTGGACTTTTTCAAGTCTAAAAATTCATGAACTTGATTTTTGAAAGATAATGCCATTTGAGACTTGTTTAATTGCTAGTAATGATTATTTTGACATGTTATTTGAGTTGAATGCTTATGAACTTGGCGAACATTTTCGTATATGCTTATTTGAAAAAGTGTAGATTTGATAAAAATGTGAAAATGAGCTTAAGTTTGATATAAATTGATAATGTCATTGTAATTATTTTGATTGATGATTTTGCTGACACTAATGCATATTTGGATGCACAAAAATTGTGTTTGATGTGTTTTGCAGAATGAAAGGGGTGAATCTTCATCCCAAGCCCGCAATGCTCCTGCTGAGAATTTGGAACAACAGGAGGTGGATAACTACTACAAGCAGGATATACCTCATCCAGTCATGACCTTTTCTGATATGCACTTGGAAGAGTTGCACCCGAACCTGAGATTTGACAGACTTTGGATAGATTATCCAAAATATCAAAGGGGTTTGCATACTCTTCATTCTAAGGTTGTTGAGGTACCGAGGGTCATAGAATGGGGACCCTTAGAAGCTGTAGAATTGGCCGGGCCAATTAGGGAATTACTTGTACAGAGGTATGGTAATTCTTCTTTTAATGACTGGGTACGTTTATTCACCATGCGTAGACCTGTATATAAAGTATGGTGTGAAGAATTGTTATGTAGTATAGAGTTGAATGATCGGGTAGCTAGTTTAACCGATCGTTCTTTTATTAGATTTTTGTTAGGCGGTTCGATGTGCCACATGTCTTTACTGGACATGGCTCAGGCTTTACGTATATATACGCCTGAGGAGTTAGCGTCTGCCGATTGTAGAGGATTGATACTAAACGGTAGAAAGATAGATGAAAATTTTGATACACACGGTGTGTGGAGTCAAATGACAAGCCATCACCGTTTCAAAGGGGGAAATTACTCTTATTTGGATATAGATAGAGCCGAATTAAGAGTGATACATAGGTTTTTAGCTAATTCGATTACACAAAGGGGTAAGAACAAGGAAAAAGTAAATGAACAGGATTTGTTTTACCATATGTGTATTCGAGACCCACAAAGCGCTGTAAGTATACCGTATTGTGTGGGTTATTATTTATCAGCTATGGTTCGGGGGATGCGACCGCATAGCATAATAGGAGGTGGTATTTTTATTACTTTGATTGGTGAATATCTCGGTGTGGATATAAGTCGGGGGGGATTATTAGTAGAAGAACCGGAACCCCGCGATACTATAGGTTTAAATGTATACCATGGTGCGAAAGTTTTGAAGAGGCGAAATAACGCCGCAGTAAGATACCATGGTAGACATCCACAGGTGGAGAGAAACCAGCAGCAAGGTAATGTAGGAGGGGGGAATGAAATGCAAGAAATGCAAAGGTTTATAGCTTCTCAGGAATACGAAAATGCTAGACAGAGAGCATTTGAAGATTGGCAAGTTCATCAGAACCAAATCATAGCTCATTGCCAACATATAGGTAGAAACTATATTCCTACACTGAAACCCATCTTCCCTCCCTGGTCTATAGAGATGCAGCCACCGAATCCTACATATGACCCTGCCGAAGCATTCTATAGCACCTATGGTTATGCCTGGAACCCCTATTGGTACCAATATCATCCTTAGTATACTTATTTTTTTTTTTTTTGTAATTTGTAATTATAGATACGTTTAATGCTTTTGTTAATATTGTAATCATTTTTATAATTATCTAACTTTTATTCTTAGATTTTAATAATTTTTGAATGTGGGGTAATATACCAAACTTCAAAAATATGTATATATATTTGCAGTTTATCTTATGTACACAACAGGGTAAAACAACGCATTTTCAAAGACTGGCATTAAGTTCAGCAAAAGCAACTAATTTTGACGACAAGATGCAAAATATATGTGAAATAACAACAAGACGGAATGAACAAATGATGTGCACCATTTATCATTCAGCAAACAAACGCCAATATATTTGGAAACTTTGGTAAAAATTTAATCATTATCACACTAATCACCCTCAATAATTTAAATTGTTACTGATTTCTTGCAAATGAGGGCATTGCAAGATCTTAAGTGTGGGAAGGGGTTAAATTCTTTCGGATTTTAAAATTTTTTTAATTTATACACTTGGTTACCATTAAAAATACTAGTAAAGCAGTAGTTGTATTAGAATCTAGTGCTCTCTGATAAAGAACAGCCCTGGTCTTATATACTGACTACCCAATTCTAGTAAAATTTTTCAAAATTTTCAATTAAATGAACTAAAAATCATGTTTATATATATTTATGAACGATAAAACTAGGTTTTAACACCGAAATTATTGTTACCTCAAAAAGGACATAAATTGAGAAACAAACTAAAATGTTAAAATTCATTTAAAATGGAATAGAGGACGATAAAAAGGAAAATAAAAGCCAAGTATGGGAAAATTTACCAAGTTATCTTAAACATATGTCACATATATCTGTAATAAATAACTGAAAATACTTTTGCTTTGGACTAAACTAAACTGTTTTACCCGATGAAAGAAAAGAAGAGATGGATCTACACGATGAATCAATTCCATCATTAAAAGGATGTAAAGTCTTCCGAAAAAGACACGCGCTTCTTGATTTAGGTCTTGAAGTTGTCGTCCAGACCAGCTGTAGGTTGACGAAAAATCTAGAAAAGTCATCACTAAAATCGGTTGGAAATCCACGGACCTCAGCATAAAACAGGGTCGCCAAGTGGTTAGATTTATCCCAACCATGAGAAGGATTTATCTCGTACAATGGGGGGGGGGGGCACCGTGCAAATTAGCTTGATAAGACTAATGAATCAGATCCCCAAAAAGGATAATCTCCTTAAAGATTAAAAATCAGCTTTTAAGACTGATATTACTCAATCCTTGAGATTGACCTTAAAGATTGAGAATTCAAACTCATGGAATTCAATGATATCTAAACTCGAGCTTGAACGAGAAAATATTTTGATCAAAATTATAAACCGATTTATTTTCTGAAAACCCTATTTTCAATGCGTTCATTACCATTGAACGTAAAATCCTAGGAATTCACCTGGAATTCATTAGGTCACCTGAACCAAATCGGGTGTCAACCGTAAGAACGGTGGTTGCATAGTGGTCAAAGACAGGACCTTGTGCCATACCGAAAAATTATAAGGGTGAGCTTTACTATTGCTCCTACCAAGGATAGTAATTGCGTCCGACACGTTATAGACCATAATTAAAAGCATGTCAGGGGACATTGCCTTAACAGTTGCTTGTTCAACGCTTTCCTTTACAACCGGACGGTAGTTTACCGAAAGGTAATATACGGGACAATTAAACTGGACGTGTTGCTTTCCAAATACAAGGTTAGCAAGTGGGTGACACAAAACCGCAAGTTTTGAGCTAAAATTTTCAAATCTGAAACCCACCAAACCCACAAAAATATTTTGCAAACACCGGTAAAGGGTTATTCCGGAAAACTTATCTAGGGTAAAAACTAGATTTAATTTTCAAAAGATCAAATGTTTTCATAAAGATCCAATTTCCTTAATGGATCTAAATTTTTATAGTCATGTGGGACTGTAAACCATATCGTTACTACCATTGTTTATACCGCCGTATAGAAATCACTGATGTACAAAGTGTGAAGAATAAAGAAGTGATTCTAGTATTTCAAGACAATATTGCTTGAGGACAAGCAACGCTCAAGTGTGGGAATATTTGATAATGCTAAAAACGAACATATATTTCATAGCATTATTCCTCAAGAAAGACAAGCTTTTAGTTGCAATTGTTCTATTTACAAGTGATATTCGTTTAAATAATAAAAGGTGAAGACAAAAGACAGATTCGACGAATTGAAGACGCAAACGACCAAAAAGCTCAAAAGAACAAAAGACAATCAAAGAGGTTCCAATTATTGATAAGAAACGTCTCGAAATTACAAGAGTACAAGATTCAAAACGCAAAGTACAAAATATAAAATTGTACGCAAGGACGTTCGAAAATCCGGAATCGGGACCAGAGTCAACTCTTAACGCTCGACGCAACGGACTAAAAATTACAAGTTAACTATGTATATAAATATAATATAATATATAATTAATTATATTAATTATATATATATTATATATATATTATAAACCGTCGGTAAACAAAGAGCCAAACTCCTCTGAGCTGTAAAAGTAACCTCCGCGACTCGCGGAGTTTGAAGGCAAAATTGGCCGCGAGTCGCGGAGCCCCAAAAAGAAAAACTGCCTATAAAGCCAACCGAATTCTGATCGCGAATATCCATCTTTTTCTTCTTCTTCTCATACGTAAATTATATATATATATTTATATTTTAATTTTAATTTTAATTATAATTCTAATAATAAGGGTATGTTAGCGAATATTGTAAGGGTGTAAGTCGAAATTCTGTCCGTGTAACGCTACGCTATTTTTAATCATTGTAAGTTATGTTCAACCTTTTTACATTAATGTCTCGTAGCTAAGTTATTATTATGCTTATTTAAAACGAAGTAATCATGATGTTGGGCTAATTACTAAAATTGGGTAATTGGGGTTTGTACCATAATTGGGGTTTGGACAAAAGAACGACACTTGTGGAAATTAGACTATGGGCTATTAATGGGCTTTATATTTGTTTAACTAAATGATAGTTTGTTAATGTTAATATAAAGATTTACAATTGAGCGTCCCTATAAATTACATATACACTCAATCGGACACGATGGGCGGGGTATTTATATGTACGAATAATCGTTCATTTAACCGGACACGGAAATGGATTAATAGTTAATAAACTTGTTGAAACAGGGGTGAATTACATTCAAGGGTAATTGGTGTAATTGTTAACAAAGTAGTAAAACCTTGGTTTACACGCAGTCGATAACCTGGTGTATTCATTAAACAAAGTATTAAAACCTTGTTACAATTCGAATCCCCAATTAGTTGGAATATTTAACTTCGGGTATAAGAATAATTTGACGAGGACACTCGCACTTTATATTTATGACTGATGGACTGTTATGGACAAAAACCAGACGGACATATTAAATAATCCAGGACAAAGGACAATTAACCCATGGGCATAAAACTAAAATCAACACGTCAAACATCATGATTACGGAAGTTTAAATAAGCATAATTCTTTTATTTCATATTTAATTTCCTTTATTTTATATTTAATTGCACTTCTAATTATCGCATTTTTATTGTTATTGTATTGCACTTTTAATTATCGTACTTTTTAATTATCGCAAGTTTATTTTATCGTACTTTTATTTATCGCAATTTCATTATCGTTATTTACTTTATGCTTTAATTTAAGTCTTGTATTTATTTTTAATATTTTACATTTGGTTTTAACTGCGACTAAAGTTTTAAAATCGACAAACCGGTCATTAAACGGTAAAAACTCCCCTTTATAATAATAATATTACTTATATATATGTTTGTATTTTTATAAGAGTAAACTAATATAGCGTTGAGCTTTGTTTAAAAAAGATTCCCTGTGGAACGAACCGGACTTACTAAAAACTACACTACTCTACGATTAGGTACACTGCCTATAAGTGTTGTAGCAAGGTTTAAGTATATCCATTCTATAAATAAATAAATATCTTGTGTAAAATTGTAGCATATTTAATAGTATTTCGCACTAAAAATAATACTATTTTGTATACACCCCCTACGACATCATTACTTCCCATCCTTGGTCTTGTGGAACATAACTGTTATGGCCGTTGATAAGACAGCGTGTTGTAACGTCGTCAAAGGGACGAGGGTTACATAACGTCCAACAGTCCTGTAACAATCTAAAAACCTCATTTCTTACCCCAATTACCGACTCCGTCACTTGTGGGAACGTTTTGTTTAATAGTTGTAGCCCGATGTTCTTGTTCTCACTTTGGTGAGAAGCGAACATTACTAATCCGTAAGCATAACATGCTTCTTTATGTTGCATGTTAGCCGCTTTTTCTAAATCACGAAGTCCAATATTCGGATATATTGAGTCAAAATAATTTCTTAACCCATTGCGTAAAATAGCATTTGGGTTCCCCGCAATATATGCGTCAAAGTAAACACATCGTAACTTATGGATTTCCCAATGTGATATCCCCCATCTTTGGAACGAAAGCCTTTTATAAACCAAGGCATTCTTGGAACGTTCTTCGAATGTCTTACAAACTGATCTCGCCTTAAATAGTTATGCCGAAGAATTCTGACCGACTCTAGACAAGATTTCATCAATCATGTCTCCGGGTAGGTCTCTTAAAATATTGGGTTGTCTATCCATTTTGTGTTTTTATACTGTAAAATAGACAAGAGTTAGGTTCATAAAAAAAATACTTATTAATACAAGCAATTTTTACATATATCATAAAGCATAAGCACACTATATTACATATATTATACCACACGAATACAACTATCTTATTCCGACTCGCTTGTTTCTTCTTCTTCGGTTTTGGTTCGTTTTGTCAAGTTTCTAGGGATATATGATGTTCCCCTAATACGAGCCGTAATTTTCCACATTGGTTTAGAAAAACCTGGTGGTTTAGAGGTTCCCGGGTCATTGTTACAACTTAAGGACTTCGGGGGTTGACGATACATATAAAGTTCATCGGGGTTGGAATTAGATTTCTCTATTTTTATACCCTTTCCCTTATTATTTTCTTTTGCCTTTTTAAATTAAGTTGGGGTAATTTCTATAACATCATCGGAATTCTCGTCGGAATCCGATTCATCGGAGAATTGGTAATCCTCCCAATATTTTGCTTCCTTAGCGGAAACACCATTGACCATAATTAACCTTGGTCGGTTGGTTGAGGATTTTCTTTTACTTAACCGTTTTATTATTTCCCCCACCGGTTCTATTTCTTCATCCGGTTCCGATTCTTCTTCCGGTTCCGATTCTTCTTCTGGTTCCGACTCTTCTTCCGGTTCCTCTTCGGGAACTTGTGAATCAGTCCACGAATCATTCCAATTTACATTTGACTCTTCATTATTATTAGGTGAGTCAATGGGACTTGTTCTAGAGGTAGACATCTATCACATAATATCAAACGCGTTAAGAGATTAATATATCACATAATATTCACATGTTAAAAATATATAGTTTCCAACAAAATTTGTTAAGCAATCATTTTTCAAGTAAACACGGTCGAAGTCCAGACTCACTAATGCATCCTAACAAACTCGATAAGACACACTAATGCAAAATTCTGGTTCTCTAAGACCAACGCTCGGATACCAACTGAAATGTCCCGTTCTTATTGATTAAAAACGTTCCATATTAATTGATTTCGTTGCGAGGTTTTGACCTCTATATGAGACGTTTTTCAAAGACTGCATTCATTTTAAAACAAACCATAACCTTTATTTCATCAATAAAGGTTTAAAAAGCTTTACGTAGATTATCAAATAATGATAATCTAAAATATCCTGTTTACACACGACCATTACATAATGGTTTACAATACAAATATGTTACAACAAAATAAGTTTCTTGAATGCAGTTTTTACACAATATCATACAAGCATGGACTCCAAATCTCGTCCTTATTTAAGTATGCGACAGCGGAAGCTCTTAATAATCACCTGAGAATAAACATGCTTAAAACGTCAACAAAAATGTTGGTGAGTTATAGGTTTAACCTATATATATCAAATCTTAACAATAGACCACAAGATTTCATATTTCAATACACATCCCATACATAGAGATAAAAATCATTCATATGGTGAACACCTGGTAACCGACATTAACAAGATGCATATATAAGAATATCCCCATTATTCCGGGACACCCTTCGGATATGATATAAATTTCGAAGTACTAAAGCATCCGGTTCTTTGGACGGGGTTTGTTAGGCCCAATAGATCTATCTTTAGGATTCGCGTCAATTAGGGTGTCTGTTCCCTAATTCTTAGATTACCAGACTTAATAAAAAGGGGCATATTCGATTTCGATAATTCAACCATAGAATGTAGTTTCACGTACTTGTGTCTATTTTGTAAATCATTTATAAAACCTGCATGTATTCTCATCCCAAAAATATTAGATTTTAAAAGTGGGACTATAACTCACTTTCACAGATTTTTACTTCGTCGGAAAGTAAGACTTGGCCACTGGTTGATTCACGAACCTATAACAATATATACATATATATCAAAGTATGTTCAAAATATATTTACAACACTTTTAATATATTTTGATGTTTTAAGTTTATTAAGTCAGCTGTCCTCGTTAGTAACCTACAACTAGTTGTCCACAGTTAGATATACAGAAATATATCGATAAATATTATCTTGAATCAATCCACGACCCAGTGTATACGTATCTCAGTATTGATCACAACTCAAACTATACATATTTTGGAATCAACCTCAACCCTGTATAGCTAACTCCAACATTCACATATAGAGTGTCTATGGTTGTTCCGAAATATATATAGATGTGTCGACATGATAGGTCGAAACATTGTATACGTGTCTATGGTATCTCAAGATTACATAATATACAATACAAGTTGATTAAGTTATGGTTGGAATAGATTTGTTACCAATTTTCACGTAGCTAAAATGAGAAAAATTATCCAATCTTGTTTTACCCATAACTTCTTCATTTTAAATCCGTTTTGAGTGAATCAAATTGCTATGGTTTCATATTGAACTCTATTTTATGAATCTAAACAGAAAAAGTATAGGTTTATAGTCGGAAAAATAAGTTACAAGTCGTTTTTGTAAAGGTAGTCATTTCAGTCGAAAGAACGACGTCTAGATGACCATTTTAGAAAACATACTTCCACTTTGAGTTTAACCATAATTTTTGGATATAGTTTCATGTTCATAATAAAAATCATTTTCTCAGAATAACAACTTTTAAATCAAAGTTTATCATAGTTTTTAATTAACTAACCCAAAACAGCCCGCGGTGTTACTACGACGGCGTAAATCCGGTTTTACGGTGTTTTTCGTGTTTTCAGGTTTTAAATCATTAAGTTAGAATATCATATAGATATAGAACATGTGTTTAGTTAATTTTAAAAGTCAAGTTAGAAGGATTACCTTTTGTTTGCGAACAAGTTTAGAATTAACTAAACTATGTTCTAGTGATTACGAGTTTAAACCTTCGAATAAGATAGCTTTATATGTATGAATCGAATGATGTTATGAACATCATTACTACCTTAAGTTCCTTGGATAAACCTACTGGAAAAGAGAAAAATGGATCTAGCTTCAATGGATCCTTGGATGGCTCGAAGTTCTTGAAGCAGAATCATGACACGAAAACAAGTTCAAGTAAGATCATCACTTGAAATAAGATTGTTATAGTTATAGAAATTGAACCAAAGTTTGAATATGATTATTACCTTGTATTAGAATGATAACCTACTGTAAGAAAAAAAGATTTCTTGAGTTTGGATGATCACCTTACAAGATTGGAAGTGAGCTAGCAAACTTAAAAGTATTCTTGATTTTATGAAACTAGAACTTTTGGAATTTATGAAGAACACTTAGAACTTGAAGATAGAGCTTGAGAGAGATTAATTAGATGAAGAAAATTGAAGAATGAAAGAGTTTGTAGGTGTTTTTGGTCGTTGGTGTATGGATTAGATATAAAGGATATGTAATTTTGTTTTCATGTAAATAAGTCATGAATGATTACTCATATTTTTGTAATTTTATGAGATATTTCATGCTAGTTGCCAAATGATGGTTCCCACATGTGTTAGGTGACTCACATGGGCTGCTAAGAGCTGATCATTGGAGTGTATATACCAATAGTACATACATCTAAAAGCTGTGTATTGTACGAGTACGAATACGGGTGCATACGAGTAGAATTGTTGATGAAACTGGACGAGGATGTAATTGTAAGCATTTTTGTTAAATAGAAGTATTTTGATAAGTGTATTGAAGTCTTTCAAAAGTGTATAAATACCTATTAAAACACTACATGTATATACATTTTAACTGAGTCGTTAAGTCATCGTTAGTCGTTACATGTAAGTGTTGTTTTTAAACCTTTAGGTTAACGATCTTGTTAAATGTTGTTAACCCAATATTTATAATATCAAATGAGATTTTAAATTATTATATTATCATGATATTATCATGTATGAATATCTCTTAATATGATATATATACATTAAATGTCTTTACAACGATAATCGTTACATATATGTCTCGTTTAAAAATCATTAAGTTAGTAGTCTTGTTTTTACATATGTAGTTCATTGTTAATATACTTAATGATATGTTTACTTATCATAGTATCATGTTAACTATATATATATCCATATATATGTCATCATATAGTTTTTACAAGTTTTAACGTTCGTGAATCACCGGTCAACTTGGGTGGTCAATTGTCTATATGAAACATATTTCAATTAATCAAGTCTTAACAAGTTTGATTGCTTAACATGTTGGAAACATTTAATCATGTAAATATCAATCTCAATTAATATATATAAACATGGAAAAGTTCGGGTCACTACACTTTGACTCCCATAAACCTTGCAACTAAAACATTTCACATGTCATGAGAAGTAATGACCTTGCAACTACAAAGAAGATGTGATGAACTTAATGAATTATGCTATTTTATCGACATGTTGCTTATATAACATCTATATCTCGGTTAAATAACATTCTTCAAATATAACATATCATACAATAATTTTTTCTTTAAAATCCCGTGAATCCACGGGTCTCTGCACTAGTGTATAGCTGTATTGTTCAAATAGAAATAGCATAGTATCTACGTTGAGGTTACTATATTAAATTTATTGACACAGTATAGTATTTATCTTCATTTATTACAATATTCTTTTTCTAATTATTGAAGGTGTTAAGAAGTTTTATCATTATCATGATCTCCACTTTTTCTAATTGCATCCCCCAAAAATCATCAGGTAAAATGTGTTGTGTAAATCGATAGCTAGCGTTAAAATTGCATAAACTTTAGAGCAGCAACGCGCGAACCCTCAATTCTTGTTTGAAGTAATATCAGACATAGCTACTGATATTCAAGTTCAAGAAATCTTTACAATTCAAAAGATAGCCTAATTTACAGTTATGAAAGCTCTTGTGTTTTTGGTGGTATCTAATGGGTTAGCTGCAATTTATTCACTGATACAAGTATTGAGGTGTGTAGTGAGTATGGTTAGAGGAAATTTTCTCATCAACAAGCCATTTGCATGGTTTTTTTTTTTTCTGGTGATCAGCTTGTCCACATGTCTATTCCATGTGCCAAACACCTATCTCTGTGATTTTATTGAAGAAGATGTCTCTCAAGCAATTGATGAGTTCTTAGGGTTGTGGGGCATTTTAATGCTTTATATATTATTATTTTTTGGGAAGAAGGCTTGGATCAATCACTTTATTCGTTTTTTATTGGGCTCCCGAGCAATATATACATTGGGCCTATTAAAAAGACAGGTGCTTATGTCCAGTTATCAAGTGGGCCAAGTATTCGAGTGGCTCATAAGCCCAGTCATCGTTAGGATTGGTGTTTCCTGGAAGCATGTTCTTGTTTAGAAGTCAGGAGCTTCTTTTGTTGTGTTGTTCTTTCAATTTCTGTCTTATTTTTATTTTATTTTTTTTTGGCTCAATAGCCTCTTTCATTGTAATGTTGCTAATCATCATCGTTTTGATGATGGTTTTTTAATATATTTCATTTTCTCGCCGAAAAAAAAATTATTTGGATCAATAAATAATTACTCCGTATCAAGTTTAAACTTTATTACTATCTTATGTGTAATGAAATTGTGTAATCGTGATACTTCTATCACGCTTAAAAAAATTGACTAAAAATTAGTATATATTTTATAAAATCTTCAAACAATATACATTTTTTAAAAAAAAGTTAACAATATACACCATTAAGTCACACATCATTTTGGTCTAAAGTGAATGTCCTGCTGAAAAAACAAATCTCGGCCGAGAACAAACAACTAGATATCACTGTAGCAACTCTTGAAACACTCATCAGAGTGAAGGGGAAGGATGGCAATAAAGGTAATTGGTGGAGACGAGAATAGGGCGAATAGGAGAATCACGCATTAGGAGACGGCTAGCTGGAAAACCACATCGTCGGAATAATTAAACCGATGACCAACAAACACAACCAACTGAAAAAATCAGAAAAGAAGTTGCAAACTAACAAGATCTGGTAAAGACAACAGAAAACTTTTTGTTTATAGACGACGGAAACCGACAACTAGCTAAAAACTCTCAAACCAGCTACCACTTGCAAAAATGGGAGCAGATCTCCTAAATCGTTGCATTCAAAAATGATGACGTAAAGAGAGTATATGACATCATGCACTCGTGGATTTTGTGACATTTTTAATTGGCTATCTTGTATTTCTAATAAGTTGTTTATTCGTTGGCATGTCGTTTTTGCTGGTATTGACTCAGTGGACAACCCACAAAATTTTGTTTTTTCAATGACAATTACTCCGTAGTAAATGAGTGACTAGATAATGGAACTTAACCTTTTGCACAACTCAAATACAAAAGGTTAATATATATTAAACTAAAAGGGCTTGTTAGTTTAATCAAGAGGCAAATTATGCAATTTTAATAAACAAAATGCAACATTCGTGCATTTCTTTTCTTGGCCGCTCATCTTGTAGACTTCTATCATCATTGTCATGGCTGGTAATAAAACAAAACATGAAATAAATCCAAACATTAAAAATGAAAAGAAGAATCTTGTGTGTAATAAAAAACTAAAAATATAAAATTAAATAATACTCGTATTACCTCGTATAAAGTGAACAACAACACACATTCATCTTCTTCATCATCAACAAAAAAAAAAAAAAAAATGGCTAAACCACAAAAATCTGCAAACTCCTACAACCCAAACACCGGAATGTACATGTCACCACGCCCACCAATTTCCCTCCCAAAATCCCCCACAACTTCAATCGTCAATTTCCTCTTCCGTGATCTTCGCACTCATTCCAATTTTCCCGCCTTAATTGACCCCAAATCAAATCAAACCCTAACTTTCACTCAACTCAAAAATTCAATCACACATTTCGCACACACTCTACATTACCAATTCAACATCACAAAAAACGACGTCGTTTTCATCTTCTCTCCAAACTCCATCCTCTTCCCTATCGCCTTCTTCGCCGTCACCTCCATCGGCGCCGTCGCAACAACCGCCAATCCGCTCTACACCGTCGCCGAACTCACTCACCAAATCGCCGATTCGAAACCTAAATTAATCATTACAGTTGACCAGTTACGTTCAAAAGTTAACGGATTCAATTTACCTGTCATTAATTTAAACGATCTTGTAACAAAACCTAGAAATGTAACTGAACTATCGCACTTAACGGAATCGGTATCGCAAAACGACGTCGCAGCAATACTGTATTCCTCCGGTACAACTGGATTAAGTAAAGGAGTTGTGTTGACTCACAAGAGTATAATTGCGACGTCGTTAATGGTGACGGCGGATCAGGAGTTTTACAATGAAGGAAGGAGTGTGTTTTTGTGTGTGGTGCCATTGTTTCATGTAATGGGATTGATAACGTTCACGTATTCGCAGTTGCAGAGAGGTAACGCGACTGTTGTGATGGAGAGGTTTGAGATTGAAAAAGCGTTGGTTGCGATTGAGAGGTTTAAGGTGACGCATCTTTATACTGCGCCGCCTGTTGTTGTAGCGTTGGTGAAGGCGAAGGAGAGTGTGGGAAGGTACGATACGCGGTCGTTGGTTGAGATTGGATCGGGTGCTGCACCATTAGGGAAAGATGTTATGGATGAATGTGCTAAAGTTTTTCCACAAGCTAAGATCTTTCAGGTTAATCATTTGAATTATTACTTGTAATACGCACATACGATGATGCGAAATATATATTTAGTTGTATTGATTGATTGATATGAGGTGGCAAATTGTTTAGGAACAAATTTGTGTGATTGTGTTAGTCTAACAGATGAAAAATAGTACTGCTAGGTGGTTGCTGCTATATATAAGGAGCTTGGTGCTAAAGTTAGGCAACATTATCTATATTGCGGCTCAATGAGATTCGTTTAGAGGGAATATGTCTTTCTTAATCATGATTAGCATAAAATATTGATTACTAATGACGCAAAAAATTGAACATTGATCAACAATCTGCTGTAATTGTCTCTTGAATAAACATTGAAACCTTACAATATAGTTTTATTTGCTTAAAATATGTATATGTAATATGTATTATATTTTGATAGGGGTATGGGATGACAGAAACAGGTGGAATTATTTCGATTGAGAATACAAGGGTAGGATCTCGCCATTCAGGTTCATCTGGATCACTTTGTCCTGGAATGGAATCTAAAATTATACATATAGAAACATTAAAGCCTCTTCCCCCAAATCAACTGGGGGAAATATGGCTTCGTGGTCCAAATTTGATGAAAGGTAATTTTTTGATTATCATCATTTATTTTGTACGTTCGACTCTATTAATCAAAGAATGTATGAATGACAATTATTTGATATGCTTTGTATGTGCATACAGAATATTATAATAATAAAGAAGCCACAGAGCAGACCATAGACAAGCAAGGTTGGTTGCACACAGGTGATCTTGGTTATTTTGATGATGAAGGACGAATATATGTTGTAGATCGATTGAAAGAGCTCATAAAGTATAAAGGATATCAGGTGATTTCATCTTGGTTATTTTAATTTTCTTGATTTAACTTGTTTGAGCTCTAGATTGACCCATTTCATATGTAAATGGGTCGAAAGTGTGACCTTAAGTCAAACTATCATCTTTCTCATAAATGTTTATTGCTTAAGAAAAAACAATCTGGAAGGTTAGTCTAATAATAACAAAATAAACATTGCATAAAAATAATATCATTTAAATTTGTAACTTCTTCTTCAGGTGGCACCTGCAGAACTTGAAGGTCTCCTAGTTACTCACCCTGAAATCATGGATGCTGCAGTCATCCCGTTAGTTCTTTACCTGGTTTTTTCTTAAAAAAAAAAAAAAAAAAAAAAAAAAAATCATTATATAGCAAAACATAAAACATCGTATACCTGTCTACATTATCACCAAACAGGTAAAAAAAAATCATATATATTTGATTTTTCAGATATCCTGATGATGAAGCTGGTGAAATTCCAATGGCGTATGTTGTACGTAAACCTGGGAGCTTACTTACTGGCAAACAGGTTCAAGATTTTATCGCCAAACAGGTACAAAAACTACATAAAATACGAACTAGGTTGCTAATGAACATAGGAAAAAAAAGTATATCTTTTATATTTGAATTGTAATTGTATATATATGTAAGTCCTCTTCCTTATTTTGTCAGGTTGCACCGTTTAAGAGAATAAGAAAGGTAGCATTTATTGACATGATTCCAAAATCAGCTGCAGGAAAGATTTTAAGGAGGGAACTTGGGCAGAAAGGTCAATCTAAACTCTGAAGATTACAATGTCATAAGTACTCATATGACATTATTATTATTATTGCATCTCTAATCATTAATGGTGAAATAATAAGCTTCAGAAATCTATGGGAACAGCCACATATGTTATGTAACCATCATGTTAAATGATCGGCTTGATCGTTCATGTAAAACCCTGGAGGAATAGTTGGATATGTCTTATAGTCCCACTGTGATTTGTACAATTTTTGTATCAAAATTTGTAACTTCATGTTGAATCTAGAAGCATGGTGAGTTAAAAGAGCACATGTTTGTTATGGCAACAAGTTATAGTTGGTGCCCACAATTATGTAGCAAAGTATGACTGATCCTTGCCTAGCTCCAACAACAAGCCTCCAACTTTGACAATTTAACCATCATCCTCTAGTATAAACGAGGTATGGTGGCAGCCAGATGTTGCTACTTTTGCGTTGTTGCATTTGTCATTTGGTATACAACCTAAACTCACTTTTACCGCCATATCGCCATTGTTCCACAATAACTGTGCGGTTTTGCAGCCGCAATCTACGAAAACATAGCGTACGGACACGAGTTTGCAACTGAGGCATAGATCACCGAAGCCACTATCCTCGCAAACACTCACAAGTTTATATCCGTCTTACCGGACGGATACAAAGCATTTGTGGGCGAACGAGAAGTGCAACTCTCGGGGGGGCAAAAGCATTGTGCGGCAATCGCACGAGCCTTTTTAAGGAAGCCGAGATCATGTTACTAGAAGAGGCCACAAGTGCACTAGATGCAGAATTCGAATGCATTTAAGAAGGGTTCAAATGTGTTTAGGGGACAAACAACGACAGTTGCAGCACCATATGTTGGTATGTTTTAGTTGTCTAGTTTATATTGTTTATGGTATGAACAGAGTAACCATTGTACTACTTAAACAAAATATGATCATATATACAAACGAGTATATGGTTTTTCTATAAATCTATGCAGATTTTGAGGCGTGCAAAATGTGCAATTGCACATTACTCGAAATTTAAATGGGCTCAAAGATATAACTCAAAATATATTCTATGGCCCATTTATTTATAATGTTTAAACAACAATAACAACAACAACAACAACAAAACCCAATACCACATAAGTGGTGTATGGAGGAGGTGTGATGTAGACAATCATTCTCCTATCCGAGAATAAAGACAAGTGATTTCTCCACCCAGAGTGAAAACACTCTCAAAAGTAGAGAAAGTCATCCCTCCCTCTATTTGACTAATAGAGAGATTGCTTCCGAGTGGACCTCCGGCCAATAAGTAGGAAAAAAAATTTAAAAAATAAAATATAATTGAAACGCCATGAAAATGGTAAAATCAAATTTCCATGAATTTTAAATCATGCCTGAAATTAATTTATGCTCTAAATATCACATTTTTTGGTATTATTGATCTTATTCTTATATAAATAATGAAAAACTTTCGTAAAGAAAGAGCTCAATTTTGCTTATTGAACGGAGCCCTTAAAATTAACCGGACGGATCTAAGACACAAAAATTGTAATTATTTTAGTGTGTTCTAGTTTATCTAAAGACTATTAATAGTGAACTTAAGGCGATCTCAAACCATGAGCTTGACTCGCATCCAAACTCAAAGCTTGAAGACTGACTCGTACTCGCTTAGAGTTTTCATTTTCAGATTCAAGCTCGATCATACTTTATACTTTACTCGATTCGACTAAATTATGTAGTAAAACTATGTATGCTGATGTATATAACCATAGCGGTCAGGGTGCTCTTACAAGAAGTTTAGGCTCAAACCTTATTAGCAGTGTATCATGAGGTAGCCATAAAAAGGGTTGAAACGATCATGAATAACTTGATTAAAGTGTGTATGTCTAAGTAAAAGTATCCATCATCTCCAAAGAGTCTAAAAGGAAAAAAATTCTTATCCATTTATCATTAGTTCTTTTAAAAGTTGACTAGCCTGACTGATGTCAGTTGTCATGTCAGGCCTAACTTGTTGAGTCAGAAAAAGTGAGGAGTGGTGACCTATGTCAGTTGGACATGTCAGTTTATATTTTAATTATTATTTTTATGATTTTAAATATAACATAAATTAATAAAAATAACTTTCATTAAAAAAAAATTACATTTCCTAAGAAAATAAAAAAACATTACAATTCCTAAAAATTAAAAAAAAAAACATTACGATTCCTAAAAAAAAAGAAAAACATTACCAACCTAAAATTAAAAATAAAAACATTTACAAGTCCTAAAAATTAACTCGTCCGATCGAGCCTTTCACGGGGTTTTAGGACTATTGTATCCCTCATCACTCTCGTCGTGCGGGTAGTGAGGACGTGGGCGCCGGATGAATTCTCGGGACCATATGTGGATACAATACAAGTCGATAGACTCGTCGTTGAGTTTTGCTTTCCCGACTAGTTCTTCACATTCTTGTTCAGTCGTGAGAAACTCAAAGGTTTGAGTTTCTGAAACAATGTACATAAAATTCGAGGCCTCGAAGTCGACATGCTCTCGTATGTAGTTGAACAAACGCCCTGTGTCCCACCCGTTAACGTCGAGGGACTTGAACGGAGTACATTGCGAGTTGGAATACGATTTTCAATCCTCGCTGAGCTCCCCACCGTGGTAAACATTTAACTGAACATTGCAAGAATTCATTTTTTTTTTTTTTTTGTATACTCGTGAGTTTGGTGAAGGAAGTGTGTATATGATTGAAGGGGTTGCATGTATATATATAGATAAAGTGGGTATAAAAAAAAAAAAAAACAATAGCCGTTGAATTGCGTCGCATACGCGACTGACCGAGGTGGAACGCAGGAAAGCGACGGAAGTGGGGAGTGGGACGATGGGCGGAGGGACGAAAGGGAAACAGGGTACCACTCCTGGTGCTCTAAGACCATTTGTATCGGGGGTTCCACAACCCCGTTGAATCCGACATGTCCACCCCAAAACGCCGGAGGCTCGCCGTATCGCGGCGTTGCCGGCCAAGATTTTCCAGGCGTTTTGGTTGCTGCAACGTGAGGTCCAACGGCCCGTTTGGCCACGTGGCGGTTTGGTGTTGGGGGAAAAAATTGAGCCGTTGGGGGATGTAGCCGTTAGTAAAAAAAAAAAAAATTATATATATATATACATACTCTATTAAATCATTTCACACACAAAACAATCTTTCTTTCTATATTTCTTTTATCATTTAAAAAATAACAAACAATGGAAAATGCATGCAAAATGTTTGATTTTATCATTGATGATTCCGACGATGAAAAGGTGGTTAATTTTGTTAAAAGTTTAACAGAAGAAGAGGTGGAGGGAGAAGCGAGTAGTTCACGAGTCCCTCGAACACGGGTTTATATAGCAAAGGGATCGGTAAGATGCGGCTGTGAGGTTATACAATGATTATTTTTCGGAAACACTCGTGTATCCGGAAAAAAAATTCAAACGACATTTTCGAATGAGTCGTGAATTATTTCTTCGAATCATCGAAGGTATATCTAACTTTAATAGTACAAATATTCCCGATTATTTTTTGTATTTTAGGGAACGTCCAGACGCAGTTGGTAGTCAAAGTTTGACGATCCTACAAAAGTGCACCGCGGCCATACGTCAAATGGCGTATGAAACTACACCAGATATGTTTGACGAATATATAAAAATTGGTGAGAAAACGGCTGCTTTATGTCTAGATAATTTTTGTAGATGCTGATGTGTCAAGACGTAACCTTTAAAATGTAGACAATATGCTCAATAATTAATACATAATACAGGCAACTAAACCCGATCATGCATTAACTAGCAAGTAAATTGACCAGTTCAAACCACAGGGAGAAGTTTGTTTTAAGGACTTTATAACGATCAATTATTCTAAATGGGGGTTTGTGTTTGAAGTTGTATTTTTGTTTAACGAAACAGTAAATAAATATAATGAATAACAAGAATGAGAATGTGGTGTTTTTCTCTATGCTTGATAAATGACAGGGATTGTTCTTTTATAATTAAAACCGTTATGTAATAGTTACGGATATCGCTCATAATATATATATTTGACATACATTTTAATAGCGATATCTTCTCGCTTTATCTAATATTCGAATGAAATAAGTGTACTTTTGGTACTTGGTTGAGTGAAATTGGTTTTAGGTGTTACTAACGGAATTTGGTGGTTTTGAGCTCGATTTGGTGATTTATATGTTAAAGAATGAAAGGATAGTGAATAATGTGATAACTGACAAGAATTGAAGAAAAAAAGATGGTGTCAAACATGATTTCGCGGATTGTAACGCACCCGCAAAGCGCGATATGCCCATGAAGTGGTAAAAAAACGTGAACTACTAATTTTATACGCGAAAATTAAATGCTCAAATCTCTGTCAAGAATTTCGCATATGGATCATTCAACTCGTGACAAGGGAAGTTAATAAAATAAGCTAGCGACATGTTTAAATATGGGCCGGACTGCGTTGGTGAAAAATAAAAGGAAGACGTGGGCCTGGAAGTTTTGTTTGAAAATATCACACCGACCCTTGTGTTGAATATATATATCCATACAATCTATCTCTGGACGTACACAATTTTTAGATTAGGTTTTAGTTATCATTATTATTATACTAGCCTTTAAGAGCCCGTGCGTTGCACGGCGACGCTTAATCAAACAAACGGGAGACGTACAAGTTATTTTAATTGACGTTATGAAAAATAGTCGGAAATCTATTCTTGTAGATAAAGGTGTATCCATGCTCATTGTATGTATCGTAATGCCTCAAAGATAAATTACAGAATACCATATTGGTTAAGGCAAGCTTACTCGATATTCTTGATCACTAAATGCATCAACTGCTCTCGCTCTTGTTGATGGCCATCAATTGATGCTCCATTACAGGCTTCAATTAGATTATAAGTAGCTGCATTAAAAATATGAAACATGGATTTATATCTACATAAGTAGAGACCAAACTTACTACATAATATAATACATAACAACATAATAACAACAAATATTCAATTATGACCTGATATGTTTGTTATGTAATCAATTAGTTATATCCGTCTAATTCTTATATATCGAGAAAGAGACCTGACTACTTTTATAAATATGTAAAAACAAAGAAAAAATACCAGCCCATATGCTTGGCAGCTAGTCCAATCTGCGCCACGACCAAGAATAGTTTGAATAACAGTTTGATGGATAATAAGTATTATTCTTTATTACTTCGAGATGTCTAATAACTATCTAATCCATTCAAGCAATGTAATGGATAATTATTGTACAGTTTGCATATCATAAGTATTATTCTTATTATTTTGAGATGTCTAATAACTATCTAATCCATTCAAGCAATGTGATGGATAATTTTTAGCCCAAGATTTAAAAAAATAATCAACAAACCAGTAAAAAAGACATGTAAGAAACTAAAATAAAACGTCACCAACCTTCTGGTATTTCTTCATCCTCATTGATATCATCACTACAGTGATAGGAATCCATGTTATCCTAAAAAAGCAAGTAATATAGAAAAACTTCATCACGAATTACATTTATGAAATAAATGTTTGTGGTAACAGTAGTTCTAACTAAATTCACAGACATGTACTTCCAAGATCAAAACCATAAACATTCATATATGCATAATCACATATAAATAATTAATTATAATCCTTTAGCATAACAAAACAAAAGGCACCATAACTGTGTAAGCATAGTATCACCATAACCGTGTAAGTGAAGTATGTAAGCATTTATAACTAAAAGTATAACCATGTAAGCATAGTATGTAAAGTATGACAGATGTGCCTATCTAATTAATCGTATAACTAAAAAATTGCCAATCCATGAGAAAACGTTAAGAGCAATAAAAAGTACATACTCATTTTCAATTCCAAGGCTTCTCACCTTATCACTTGTAGTTTTGTTCTCTTGCCATGCTAAAAACTGGAACATGGTTTAGCATTCATAACTATTATTGTGTATCACTTTATTACTTGTAATCACTTTGTTATTTTGTTTGTGCTAATTAAATGTTTAACTGAAGGTATATTATGATTAGTAAGTAACGATGAGGATATTTAAAATATGTTTATATAATAAAAAGGCAACGATGTTTATGTATAGAAAATTTTAATGATGATAGATAGATGTGTGTACACATGGAGATTAGTTATATGGATTTAATCTTAAGAGTGTATGGCAACCTTTTATCCATTTACACCAAAAAACACCATTCAAACCATTTATTGTGTTATTGTATCAATATTTAGCCTATTTAGGCTTAAAACTACCTTGTAAGTAGCTTGAAATGATACCGAAAGATCAATAAAAAACAATTAATTTGTTTTATTTAACCTAAAGTTTAACTTTAAAAAAGGATACTGAACAATAAAAGGAAACCAACCAAGAATACTCACAGTGAAAGTTGACGTGAAAGTGTATCCTATAAGAGAAGCAACCGTTCCAACTAACAGCTCACCTTGAAATGAGAGGGATTTTATTTAACAAAAAAATGATTTGTTGTATGTTACATTAGAAACTGTAGATGATAGTATGAAAACATAGCAAACAGAAGTTTTAATTAGCTTACAAGCTTCTACTAAAGTTGATTATTCATTGTTGACACTAGATTGTTTCTAAAATTTAGGGCAGTATGTTCACCTTTTCCAAGTGGAATCTTTTAATATGTGCCTAATGTCTTAGGTTCTTAACTAATATAATATATGTATTATTCATGATTGTTCATTCCACATCCTTTGAAACCAAGAAGGTATAATGTAGCTGATGACTTATGATGTTTTGATACCTAATTGCTTTTTATAACCTATGTTTTGTGGCTTAGGCATTTGAATACAAACAGCTGTTGCAAGACTACAACAGAGATGTTCGCCAAGCTACTCATGATACAATGGCTAATCTCGTTAGCGCTCTCGGGTTAGATCTAATCTTACTCATGACTTTCATTTGATTATTTTTGTAAAATATAATTAACAAATAAGCTATATGAAACTTTTAAAATAAATTCATTGCTTTCTTTATTCATACAGGAGAGATTTGGCTTTGCATTTGACGTCTTTAATGGGGCCATGTTGGTTTTCTCAGTTTGATCCAGTCTATGAAGTTTCCCAAGCAGAAAGTCTTGTGGTAATTGTTTATTATAAATTTATTTTTTTATCTTATTCTTATGAGACTGCAGGTTATTTCATCATCTTTGTTAGCGTTGGCTACGCTACTCGATATATTGACAAGTGAAAAACAGGGTTCAGAACCTGAAAATAAGCACGCCATTAAATGAAGATCATCCGCCATATCACACGCAGAGAAGTTATTATCTATTCATAAATGTTTTCAAGATTTTCTAAAATCGTGGAGGTTGACACAGTGGCTGACAATTTGGGAGTCCTGGCCTCATATAGGCAATCATAGGCCACCTCTCATTGCCGTTTCCCTTGGAGAGGTAGAAGTTGGGTCGAAACGATGTTAGTAGCCACCTCTCATTGCCGTTTACTCTCTCCGCACCTGAACACATTAACAAACACTTAATATGCTTGCAATACAGGTTCAAACAAATATTATCTACATCATAGCTGCTGCACAAACACTTGAGAGTTCATCATTCAAGAATAAAACCGATCACGATTTCAATCAAATGCATAAGAGAACTATAGATTTCTACAACTGTATCTTTAGAATTGAAACCGTTAAATTCCTTTCCATCTTTCCAAAGTAAATATTCAAAATTATACTTGAATATATACATATACATATACATATACATATACATATACATATACATATACATATACATATACATATACATATACATATACATATGTAAGACATTAAACATAACATAAAAAAAAACTAATAATTAACTAAACACCAATACACTATTGATCAAAATACACAGATTACCTTGAGAGGCATGTCATCAATTCATTATGTGATTATAACAAAAACAACATGATTTAACAAAGATTACCTCGTCATTAATTTGTGAGAAATATACATGACAACCTTCGCACTGATTTGTTCGAGTCTCGCTGCAAAATTGTATAATCTTGGAGATTGTTGGTCGATTAACTGCAAGCGGCGATCGTGCAGAGGCAGTAGCGGAACCCTAATGGATTTAGACGATACTTCAAGCCGCGATACTGCAATCGAAGATGTCTTAGATCGATGCTTTTAGCAAAGAGGCGGAACACTAACGAACTTTAAAATCACAGATGAATCGATGCGGATTCAAGAGGTTTGAGGGCGGTTGTGTTTTGTATAATGCAGATGATGATGAAGATGACGGATAACCAGATTATGTGAGAGCAAGATGTGAAGAGGAATTTTTGAGTGAAACCTATAAACTGATTCAAATGGGAAGATGTGAAAAGGCGATTATCATGTGAAACCCTAGAAGGTGATTCAAATGGGTGCCACGCGTCAAGGATTTAGGGGTGCATAAGTGGATTATTCTGGCCAATAGTAATGCGACACATGTAAGACGAGAGAGAAGAGCAATAGATGAGTGACATGTGGAAGTAAGCCACATGCTTTGTAAGGGGTAGAGAAGAGAAGAGAAGATAGAGATTTTGGGGGAGTTGTTCTTTTGGTTGGCTTGTACAGCCGAAACCCCAAGTTGGGGTGGTATGAGGTCACGACAAACACCAAGCAAGCAAGGAGGAGGCAAATAAAATTAATTGTTGAGGGGTGATCGGTTCTTTTGAGAAAAAGGGAGCCGACATCACCATCTTAGTTTTATTAGGATTTAATGCTCTAGCATTTATTTTTTCGATTAACTCTTGAAGGCTGTAGCTTTAGATTTAATACTTCTCAATTGTTTGGAATTCGTTTCATCATTCTAATCTTGCTTGACATCAAAAATTCGGTAGATTTTAATTTAACTACAATGGTTAATTTTGTGTGCTATGTTTATTCGATTGTTGTCTCAAATTTAATGATGAACTAAAATCTTTTGTATCCACCTAGATGATGGAATTTATGTGATGGATTGCTTATTTTTATAATTTCTACATAATTGTAATTGTTCTTGATTGTTGGTTTTTCCCATTGATTAATCCCTCAATTGTATGTTTCATTGATTAATTAACGATAGTTTAGTGATTGACAGACTTGCTAGGTTATGGACACATGATTTAGTATTCGTTGAATTGTATAAGGGACACCAAACTACAAGTAAACGATAACAATTGACCCATTAATCGAGTAGGTAATAGTGAAGCTAAAAAGGGACACTAATTTATCCTTCACTAACTGACATCTTGTGTGATTATTAATTAATTGATTGTGTGCTTGGTTGAAAGATCCATTGTTGGTTGAATTATTCGAATTGAACCCGTCACATAGGTTATTTATTAGTTAACGACGGTTAATTGACGATTAATAACTTATGTGTAGTGACCCGAACTTTTCCATGTTTATATATATTAATTGAGATTGATATTTACATGATTAAATGTTTCCAACATGCTAAGCAATCAAACTTGTTAAGACTTGATTAATTGAAATATGTTTCATATAGACAATTGACCACCCAAGTTGACCGGTGATTCACGAACGTTAAAACTTGTAAAAACTATACGATGACATATATATGGTTATATATATAGTTAACATGTTTTTATTATAAGTATGTATCTCATTAGGTATTTTAACAATGAGTTATATACATAAAAATGAGACTATTAATTTAAGAAACTCGAAAACGATATATATAACGATTATCGTTATAACAACGTCTTACTAGGTACATATGAATCATATTAAGATATTGATACACTTGGTTAATTATGTTAAATGATAAGTAAATATATTATTAAGTGTATTAACAATGAAATACATATGTAAAAATAAGACTACTAACTTAATGATTTCGAAACGAGACATATATGTAACGATTATCGTTGTAACGACATTTAACTGTATATACATCATACTGAGATATTTTATATATCATAATATCATGATAATATAACAATTTAACATCTCATTTGTTATAATAAACAATGGGTTAACAACATTCAACAAGATCATTAACCTAAAGGTTTCAAAACAACATTTACATGTAACGACTAACGATGACTTAACGACTCAGTTAAAATGTATATACATGTAGTGTTTTAATATGTATTCATACACTTTTGAAAGACTTCAAGACACTTATCAAAATACTTCTACTTAACAAAAATGCTTACAATTACATCCTCGTTCAGTTTCATCAACAATTCTACTCGTATGCACCCGTATTCGTACTCGTACAATACACAGCTTTTAGATGTATGTACTATTGTATATACACTCCAATGATCAGCTCTTAGCAGCCCATGTGAGTCACCTAACACATGTGGGAACCATCATTTGGAAACTAGCATGAAATATCTCATAAAATTACAAAAATATGAGTAATCATTCATGACTTATTTACATGAAAACAAAATTACATATCCTTTATATCTAATCCATACACCAACGACCAAAAACACCTACAAACACTTTCATTCTTCAATTTTATTCATCTAATTGATCTCTCTCAAGTTCTATCTTCAAGTTCTAAGTGTTCTTCATATATTTTACAAGTTCTAGTTACATAAAATCAAGAATACTTTCAAGTTTGCTAGCTCACTTCCAATCTTGTAAGGTGATCATCCAACCTCAAGAAATCTTTGTTTCTTACAGTAGGTTATCATTCTAATACAAGGTAATAATCATATTCAAACTTTGGTTCAATTTCTATAACTATAACAATCTTAATTCAAGTGATGATCTTACTTGAACTTGTTTTCGTGTCATGATTCTGCTTCAAGAACTTCGAGCCATCCAAGGATCCGTTGAAGCTAGATCCATTTTTCTCTTTTCCAGTAGGTTTATCCAAGGAACTTAAGGTAGTAATGATGTTCATAACATCATTCGATTCATACATATAAAGCTATCTTATTCGAAGGTTTAAACTTGTAATCACTAGAACATAGTTTAGTTAATTCTAAACTTGTTCGCAAACAAAAGTTAATCCTTCTAACTTGAATTTTAAAATCAACTAAACACATGTTCTATATCTATATGATATGCTAACTTAATGATTTAAAACTTGGAAACACGAAAAACACCGTAAAACCGGATTTACGCCGTCGTAGTAACACCGCGGGCTATTTTGGGTTAGTTAATTAAAAACTATGATAAACTTTGATTTAAAAGTTGTTATTCTGAGAAAATAATTTTTTATTATGAACATGAAACTATATCTAAAAATTATGGTTAAACTCAAAGTGGAAGTATGTTTTCTAAAATGGTCATCTAGACGTCGTTCTTTCGACTGAAATGACTACCTTTACAAAAACGACTTGTAACTTATTTTTCCGACTATAAACCTATACTTTTTCTGTTTAGATTCATAAAATAGAGTTCAATATGAAACCATAGCAATTTGATTCACTCAAAACGGATTTAAAATGAAGAAGTTATGGGTAAAACAAGATTGGATAATTTTTCTCATTTTAGCTACGTGAAAATTGGTAACAAATCTATTCCAATCATAACTTAATCAACTTGTATTGTATATTATGTAATCTTGAGATACCATAGACACGTATACAATATTTCGACCTATCATGTCGACACATCTATATATATTTCGGAACAACCATAGACACTCTATATGTGAATGTTGGAGTTAGCTATACAGGGTTGAGGTTGATTCCAATATATATATAGTTTGAGTTGTGATCAATACTGAGATACGTATACACTGGGTCGTGGATTGATTCAAGATAATATTTATTGATTTATTTCTGTACATCTAACTGTGGACAACTAGTTGTAGGTTACTAACGAGGACAGCTGACTTAATAAACATAAAACATCAAAATATATTAAAAGTGTTGTAAGTATATTTTGAACATACTTTGATATATATGTATATATTGTTATAGGTTCGTGAATCAACCAGTGGCCAAGTCTTACTTCCCGACGAAGTAAAAATCTGTGAAAGTGAGTTATAGTCCCACTTTTAAAATCTAATATTTTTGGGATGAGAATACATGCAGGTTTTATAAATGATTTACAAAATAGACACAAGTACGTGAAACTAAATTCTATGGTTGAATTATCGAAATTGAATATGCCCCTTTTTATTAAGCCTGGTAATCTAAGAATTAGGGAACAGACACCCTAATTGACGCGAATCCTAAAGATAGATCTATTGGGCTTAACAAACCCCATCCAAAGTACCGGATGCTTTAGTACTTCGAAATTTATATCATATCCGAAGGGTGTCCCGGAATGAAAGGGATATTCTTATATATGCATCTTGTTAATGTCGGTTACCAGGTGTTCACCATATGAATGATTTTTATCTCTATGTATGGGATGTGTATTGAAATATGAAATCTTGTGGTCTATTATTATGATTTGATATATATAGGTTAAACCTATAACTCACCAACATTTTTGTTGACGTTTTAAGCATGTTTATTCTCAGGTGATTATTAAGAGCTTCCGCTGTCGCATACTTAAATAAGGACGAGATTTGGAGTCCATGCTTGTATGATATTGTGTAAAAACTGCATTCAAGAAACTTATTTTGTTGTAACATATTTGTATTGTAAACCATTATGTAATGGTCGTGTGTAAACAGGATATTTTAGATTATCATTATTTGATAATCTACGTAAAGCTTTTTAAAACCTTTATCTATGAAATAAAAGTTATGGTTTGTTTTAAAAATGAATGCAGTCTTTGAAAAACGTCTCAAATAGAGGGCAAAACCTCGCAACGAAATCAATTAATATGGAACGTTTTTAATCAATAAGAACGGGACATTTCAGTTGGTATCCGAGCGTTGGTCTTAGAGAACCAGAATTTTGCATTAGTGTGTCTTATCGAGTTTGTTAGGATGCATTAGTGAGTCTGGACTTCGACCGTGTTTACTTGAAAAATGATTGCTTAACAAATTTTGTTGGAAACTACATATTTTTAACATGTGAATATTATGTGATATATTAATCTCTTAACGCGTTTGATATTATGTGATAGATGTCTACCTCTAGAACAAGTCCCATTGACTCACCTAATAATAATGAAGAGTCAAATGTAAATTGGAATGATTCGTGGACTGATTCACAAGTTCCCGAAGAGGAACCGGAAGAAGAGTCGGAACCGGAAGAAGAGTCGGAACCGGAAGAAGAATCGGAACCGGATGAAGAAGTAGAACCGGTGGGGGAAATAATAAAACGGTTAAGTAAAAGAAAATCCTCAACCAACCGACTAAGGTTAATTATGGTCAATGGTGTTTCCGCCAATGAAGCAAAATATTGGGAGGATTACCAATTCTCCGATGAATCGGATTCCGACGAGAATTCCGATGATGTTATAGAAATTACCCCAACTGAATTTAAAAAGGCAAAAGAAAATAATAAGGGAAAGGGCATAAAAATAGAGAAATCTAATTCCAACCCCGATGAACTTTATATGTATCGTCAACCCCCGAAGTCCTTAAGTTGTAACAATGACCCGGGAACCTCTAAACCACCAGGTTTTTCTAAACCGTTGTGGAAAATGACAGTTAGTATTAGGGGAACATCATATATCCCTAGAAACTTGGCAAAACGAACCAAAACCGAAGAAGAAGAAGAAACGAGCGAGTCAGAATAAGATAGTTGTATTCGTGTGGTGTAATATATGTAATATAGTGTTCTTATGCTTTATGATATATGTAAAAATTGCTTGTATTAATAAGTATTTTTTTTATGAATCTAACTCTTGTCTATTTTACAGTTTAAAAACACAAAATGGATAGACAACCTAATATTTTAAGAGACCTACCCGGAGACATGATTGATGAAATCTTGTCTAGAGTCGGCCAGAATTCCTCGGCACAACTATTTAAGGCGAGATCAGTTTGTAAGACATTCGAAGAACGTTTCAAGAATGTCTTGGTTTATAAGAGACTTTCGTTTGAAAGATGGGGGATATCACATTGGGAAACCCATAAGTTACGATGTGTTTACTTTGACGCATATATTGCGGGGAACCCAAATGCTATTTTACGCAACGGGTTAAGAAATTATTTTGACTCAATATATCCGAATATTGGACTTCGTGATTTAGAAAAAGCGGCTAACATGCAACATAAAGAAGCATGTTATGCTTACGGATTAGTAATGTTCGCTTCTCACCAAAGTGAGAACAAGAACATCGGGCTACAACTATTAAACAAAACGTTTCCACAAGTGACGGAGTCGGTAATTGGGGTAAGAAATGAGGTTTTTAGATTATTACGGGACTGTTGGACATTACGTAACCCTCGTCCCTTTGACGACGTTACAACACGCTGTCTTATCAACGGCCATAACGGTTATGTTCCACAAGACCAAGGATGGGAAGTAGTCCTAGTAAAACCAGAATGCATGACTTGTTTCTGGACGTATGAATTACGTGTCTTTATTACCTTTGCTGAACGACTTGTGTACTAGCTAGAATTATCTTCACAACTATCTTGTATCAAAGTTATTGTGTGCTATATTTCATGCTTTATGTAAAATAAGCGGTATTGTAAGTTTGTAAAATATTGTATAAAAGTTTGAACGCGAAATATTATTATAATCAGTTTTTCATATAGAATTGTAGTAGTTGAATTGTATATTAGCTACTAAGTATGAACTTAACGGGTAGGTACTACCCGAATTTAAACTTATAAAACGCTAATATGAAGAAAAAGCTTTTATAAATGAGTTCATATTATGCTACGAAATACTATTAACTACTCTTAATATTCTGTATGATTAACTTGTTCCATTTGACTATTTTGAAGGAAATGGCACCGACTACTCGACACACCGTGAATATGAATGAAGAGGAATTCCGTACTTTTCTAGCTTCAAACATAGCCGCAGTACAGGCTGCGCTACATACCAACAATAACCTTGGATCTGGCAGTACAGGAAATCGTGTAGGATGTACCTACAAAGAATTCACTGCCTGCAAACCTTTGGAATTTGATGGAACCGAAGGACCGATCGGATTGAAACGGTGGACCGATAAGGTCGAATCGGTGTTTGCCATAAGTAAGTGTACTGAAGAGGACAAAGTGAAGTACGCTACGCATACCTTCACAGGTTCTGCGTTAACATGGTGGAATACCTATCTAGAGCAAGTGGGACAAGATGATGCGTACGCACTACCGTGGTCAGCATTAAAGCACTTGATGAACGAGAAGTACCGTCCCAGAACCGAGGTCAATAAGCTCAAGACAGAACTTAGAGGGTTACGAACCCAAGGATTTGATATTACCACGTACGAAAGACGATTCACAGAATTGTGCCTATTGTGTCCGGGAGCATTCGAAGATGAGGAAGAGAAGATCGACGCGTTTGTGAAAGGATTACCGGAAAGAATCCAAGAAGATATAAGTTCACACGAGCCCGCCTCCATACAACAGGCATGTAGAATGGCTCACAAAATAGTGAACCAGATTGAAGAAAGAATTAAAGAACAGACTGCTGAAGAGGCCAATGTGAAGCAAGTCAAAAGAAAGTGGGAGGAAAATGGTGATAAGAATCACCAATACAACAACAACAGCAATTACAACAATAATCGCAACAATTATCCCAACAATCGCAACATCAATCGCAACTACAACAAACGGCCCAACAACAACAACAACAACAACAACAACAACAACAACAACAGCAGCGACTACAACAATCATCCCAACAATAATAACAACCGCAACAACAACAACAATCAGAAGCAGCTATGCCAAAGGTGTGAAAAGTATCACTCGGGGTTCTGCACCAAATTTTGCAACAAGTGTAAAAGAAATGGTCATAGCGCGGCGAAGTGTGAGGTCTACGGACCAGGGGTTAACAGAACGAAAGGAACAAATGGTGTCGGAACGAGTAATGGCGGAGCAAGTAGTGTCGGAGCAAGTTATGCCAATGTAGTTTGTTATAAATGTGGAAAACCGGGCCACATTATTAGAAATTGCCCGAACCAGGAGAACACGAATGGACAAGGCCGCGGAAGAGTTTTCAATATTAATGCGGCAGAGGCACAGGAAGACCCGGAGCTTGTTACGGGTACGTTTCATATTGACAATAAATCTGCTTACGTTTTATTTGATTCGGGTGCGGATAGAAGCTATATGAGTAGAGATTTTTGTGCTAAATTAAGCTGTCCATTGACGCCTTTGGATAGTAAATTTTTACTCGAATTAGCAAATGGTAAATTAATTTTAGCAGATAATATATGTCGGAATCGAGAAATTAAACAGGTTAGCGAAACATTTAAGATTGATTTAATACCAGTAGAGTTAGGGAGTTTTGATGTGATAATCGGCATGGACTGGTTGAAAGAAGTGAAAGCAGAGATCGTTTGTTACAAAAATGCAATTCGCATTATACGAGAAAAAGGAAAACCCTTAATGGTGTACGGAGAAAAGGGCAACACGAAGCTACATCTTATTAGTAATTTGAAGGCACAAAAACTAATAAGAAAAGGTTGCTATGCTGTTCTAGCACACATCGAGAAAGTACAAACTGAAGAAAAGAGCATCAATGATGTTCCCGTCGCAAAAGAATTTCCCGATGTATTTCCGAAAGAATTACCGGGATTACCCCCACATCGGTCCGTTGAATTTCAAATAGATCTTGTACCAGGAGCTGCACCAATAGCTCGTGCTCCTTACAGACTCGCACCCAGTGAGATGAAAGAACTGCAAAGCCAATTACAAGAACTTTTAGAGCGTGGTTTCATTCGACCAAGCACATCACCGTGGGGAGCTCCTGTTTTGTTTGTCAAGAAGAAAGATGGTACATTCAGGTTGTGTATCGACTACCGAGAGTTGAACAAACTTACCATCAAGAACCGCTACCCACTACCGAGAATCGATGACTTATTTGATCAACTACAAGGCTCGTCTGTTTATTCAAAGATTGACTTACGTTCCGGGTATCATCAAATGCCGGTGAAAGAAGATGATATTCCAAAGACTGCTTTCAGAACACGTTATGGACATTACGAGTTTATGGTCATGCCGTTTGGTTTAACTAATGCACCAGCTGTGTTCATGGACCTTATGAACCGAGTGTGTGGACCATACCTTGACAAGTTTGTCATTGTTTTCATTGATGACATACTTATTTACTCAAAGAATGACCAAGAACACGGTGAACATTTGAGAAAGGTGTTAGAAGTATTGAGGTGGATCCGGCAAAGATAGAAACTGCATTTTGGTTGGAAGAAGTTCAATTCCTCGGTCACATAGTGAACAAAGAAGGTATTAAGGTGGATCCGGCAAAGATAGAAACTGTTGAAAAGTGGGAAACCCCGAAAACTCCGAAACACATACGCCAGTTTTTAGGACTAGCTGGTTACTACAGAAGGTTCATCCAAGACTTTTCCAGAATAGCAAAACCCTTGACTGCATTAACGCATAAAGGGAAGAAATTTGAATGGAAGGATGAACAAGAGAAAGCGTTTCAGTTATTGAAGAAAAAGCTAACTACGGCACCTATATTGTCATTGCCTGAAGGGAATGATGATTTTGTGATTTATTGTGACGCATCAAAGCAAGGTCTCGGTTGTGTATTAATGCAACGAACTAAGGTGATTGCTTATGCCTCTAGACAATTGAAGATTCACGAGCAAAATTATACGACGCATGATTTGGAATTAGGCGCGGTTGTTTTTGCATTAAAGACTTGGAGGCACTACTTATATGGGGTCAAAAGTATTATATATACCGACCACAAAAGTCTTCAACACATATTTAATCAGAAACAACTGAATATGAGGCAGCGTAGGTGGATTGAATTGTTGAATGATTACGACTTTGAGATTCGTTACCACCCGGGGAAGGCAAATGTGGTAGCCGATGCCTTGAGCAGGAAGGACAGAGAACCCATTCGAGTAAAATCTATGAATATAATGATTCATAATAACCTTACTACTCAAATAAAGGAGGCGCAACAAGGAGTTTTAAAAGAGGGAAATTTAAAGGATGAAATACCCAAAGGATCGGAGAAGCATCTTAATATTCGATAAGACGGAACCCGGTATAGGGCTGAAAGGATTTGGGTACCAAAATTTGGAGATATGAGAGAAATGGTACTTAGAGAAGCTCATAAAACCAGATACTCAATACATCCTGGAACGGGGAAGATGTACAAGGATCTCAAGAAACATTTTTGGTGGCCGGGTATGAAAGCCGATGTTGCTAAATACGTAGGAGAATGTTTGACGTGTTCTAAGGTCAAAGCTGAGCATCAGAAACCATCAGGTCTACTTCAACAACCCGAAATCCCAGAATGGAAATGGGAAAACATTATCATGGATTTCATCACTAAATTGCCAAGGACTGCAAGTGGTTTTGATACTATTTGGGTAATAGTTGATCGTCTCACCAAATAAACACACTTCCTGCCAATAAGAGAAGATGACAAGATGGAGAAGTTAGCACGACTGTATTTGAAGGAAGTCGTCTCCAGACATGGAATACCAATCTCTATTATCTCTGATAGGGATGGCAGATTTATTTCAAGATTCTGGCAGACATTACAGCAAGCATTAGGAACTCGTCTAGACATGAGTACTGCCTATCATCCACAAACTGATGGGCAGAGCGAAAGGACGATACAAACGCTTGAAGACATGCTACAAGCATGTGTTATTGATTTCGGAAACAGTTGCGATCGACATCTACCGTTAGCAGAATTTTCCTACAACAACAGCTACCATTCAAGCATTGAGATGGCGCCGTTTGAAGCACTTTATGGTAGAAAGTGCAGGTCTCCGATTTGTTGGAGTGAAGTGGGGGATAGACAGATTACGGGTCCGGAGATTATACAAGAAACTACCGAGAAGATCATCCAAATTCAACAACGGTTGAAAACCGCCCAAAGTCGACAAAAGAGCTACGCTGACATTAAAAGAAAAGATATAGAATTTGAAATTGGAGAGATGGTCATGCTTAAAGTTGCACCTTGGAAAGGCGTTATTCGATTTGGTAAACGAGGGAAATTAAATCCAAGGTATATTGGACCATTCAAGATTATTGATCGTGTCGGACCAGTAGCTTACCGACTTGAGTTACCTCAACAACTCGCGGCTGTACATAACACTTTCCACGTCTCGAATTTGAAGAAATGTTTTGCTAAAGAAGATCTCACTATTCCGTTAGATGAAATCCAAATCAACGAAAAACTTTAATTCATCGAAGAACCCGTCGAAATAATGGATCGTGAGGTTAAAAGACTTAAGCAAAACAAGATACCAATTGTTAAGGTTCGATGGAATGCTCGTAGAGGACCCGAGTTCACCTGGGAGCGTGAAGATCAGATGAAGAAGAAATACCCGCATCTATTTCCAGAAGATTCGTCAACACCTTCAACAGCTTAAACTTTCGGGACGAAATTTATTTAACGGGTAGGTACTGTAGTGACCCGAACTTTTCCATGTTTATATATATTAATTGAGATTGATATTTACATGATTAAATGTTTCCAACATGCTAAGTAATCAAACTTGTTAAGACTTGATTAATTGAAATATGTTTCATATAGACAATTGACCACCCAAGTTGACCGGTGATTCACGAACGTTAAAACTTGTAAAAACTATACGATGACATATATATGGTTATATATATAGTTAACATGTTTTTATTATAAGTATGTATCTCATTAGGTATTTTAACAATGAGTTATATACATAAAAATGAGACTATTAATTTAAGAAACTCGAAAACGATATATATAACGATTATCGTTATAACAACGTCTTACTAGGTACATATGAATCATATTAAGATATTGATACACTTGGTTAATTATGTTAAATGATAATTAAATATATTATTAAGTGTATTAACAATGAAATACATATGTAAAAATAAGACTACTAACTTAATGATTTCGAAACGAGACATATATGTAACGATTATCGTTGTAACGACATTTAACTGTATATACATCATACTGAGCTATATTATATATCATAATATCATGATAATATAACAATTTAACATCTCATTTGTTATAATAAACAATGGGTTAACAACATTCAACAAGATCATTAACCTAAAGGTTTCAAAACAACATTTACATGTAACGACTAACGATGACTTAACGACTCAGTTAAAATGTATATACATGTAGTGTTTTAATATGTATTCATACACTTTTGAAAGACTTCAAGACACTTATCAAAATACTTCTACTTAACAAAAATGCTTACAATTACATCCTCGTTCAGTTTCATCAATAATTCTACTCGTATGCACCCGTATTCGTACTCGTACAATACACAGCTTTTAGATGTATGTACTATTGGTATATACACTCCAATGATCAGCTCTTAGCAGCCCATGTGAGTCACCTAACACATGTGGGAACCATCATTTGGAAACTAGCATGAAATATCTCATAAAATTACAAAAATATGAGTAATCATTCATGACTTATTTACATGAAAACAAAATTACATATCCTTTATATCTAATCCATACACCAATGACCAAAAACACCTACAAACACTTTCATTCTTCAATTTTATTCATCTAATTGATCTCTCTCAAGTTCTATCTTCAAGTTCTAAGTGTTCTTCATATATTTTACAAGTTCTAGTTACATAAAATCAAGAATACTTTCAAGTTTGCTAGCTCACTTCCAATCTTGTAAGGTGATCATCCAACCTCAAGAAATCTTTGTTTCTTACAGTAGGTTATCATTCTAATACAAGGTAATAATCATATTCAAACTTTGGTTCAATTTCTATAACTATAACAATCTTATTTCAAGTGATGATCTTACTTGAACTTGTTTTCGTGTCATGATTCTGCTTCAAGAACTTCGAGCCATCCAAGGATCCGTTGAAGCTAGATCCATTTTCTCTTTTCCAGTAGGTTTATCCAAGGAACTTAAGGTAGTAATGATGTTCATAACATCATTCGATTCATACATATAAAGCTATCTTATTCGAAGGTTTAAACTTGTAATCACTAGAACATAGTTTAGTTAATTCTAAACTTGTTCGCAAACAAAAGTTAATCCTTCTAACTTGAATTTTAAAATCAACTAAACACATGTTCTATATCTATATGATATGCTAACTTAATGATTTAAAACCTGGAAACACGAAAAACACCGTAAAACCGGATTTACGCCGTCGTAGTAACACCGCGGGCTATTTTGGGTTAGTTAATTAAAAACTATGATAAACTTTGATTTAAAAGTTGTTATTCTGAGAAAATGATTTTTATTATGAACATGAAACTATATCCAAAAATTATGGTTAAACTCAAAGTGGAAGTATGTTTTCTAAAATGGTCATCTAGACGTCGTTCTTTCGACTGAAATGACTACCTTTACAAAAACGACTTGTAACTTATTTTTCCTACTATAAACCTATACCTTTTCTGTTTAGATTCATAAAATAGAGTTCAATATGAAACCATAGCAATTTGATTCACTCAAAACGGATTTAAAATGAAGAAGTTATGGGTAAAACAAGATTGGATAATTTTTCTCATTTTAGCTACGTGAAAATTGGTAACAAATCTATTCCAATCATAACTTAATCAACTTGTATTGTATATTATGTAATCTTGAGATACCATAGACACGTATACAATATTTCGACCTATCATGTCGACACATCTATATATATTTCGGAACAACCATAGACACTCTATATGTGAATGTTGGAGTTAGCTATATAGGGTTGAGGTTGATTCCAATATATATATAGTTTGAGTTGTGATCAATACTGAGATACGTATACACTGGGTCGTGGATTGATTCAAGATAATATTTATCGATTTATTTCTGTACATCTAACTGTGGACAACTAGTTGTAGGTTACTAACGAGGACAGCTGACTTAATAAACTTAAAACATCAAAATATATTAAAAGTGTTGTAAATATATTTTGAACATACTTTGATATATATGTATATATTGTTATAGGTTCGTGAATCAACCAGTGGCCAAGTCTTACTTCCCGACGAAGTAAAAATCTGTGAAAGTGAGTTATAGTCCCACTTTTAAAATCTAATATTTTTGGGATGAGAATACATGCAGGTTTTATAAATGATTTACAAAATAGACACAAGTACGTGAAACTACATTCGAATATGCCCCTTTTTATTAAGTCTGGTAATCTAAGAATTAGGGAACAGACACCCTAATTGACGCGAATCCTAAAGATAGATCTATTGGGCTTAACAAACCCCATCCAAAGTACCGGATGCTTTAGTACTTCGAAATTTATATCATATCCGAAGGGTGTCCCGGAATGATGGGGATATTCTTATATATGCATCTTGTTAATGTCGGTTACCAGGTGTTCACCATATGAATAATTTTTATCTCTATGTATGGGATGTGTATTGAAATATGAAATCTTGTGGTCTATTATTATGATTTGATATATATAGGTTAAACCTATAACTCACCAACATTTTTGTTGACGTTTTAAGCATGTTTATTCTCAGGTGATTATTAAGAGCTTCCGCTGTCGCATACTTAAATAAGGACGAGATTTGGAGTCCATGCTTGTATGATATTGTGTAAAAACTGCATTCAAGAAACTTATTTTGTTGTAACATATTTGTATTGTAAACCATTATGTAATGGTCGTGTTTAACAGGATATTTTAGATTATCATTATTTGATAATCTACGTAAAGCTTTTTAAAACCTTTATCTATGAAATAAAAGTTATGGTTTGTTTTAAAAATGAATGCAGTCTTCGAAAAACGTCTCAAATAGAGGGCAAAACCTCGCAACGAAATCAATTAATATGGAACGTTTTTAATCAATAAGAACGGGACATTTCATTATGCTTCAACACCTTGTGTGATCTAGACAATTGTGTGAATACGTAGGGACATCGAAGTAGGTACATAAATATTTGGTTTGCGTTTAGTTCTTTCAATTGTGAGGTTACATAGGGACACCGAAGTAGCCTATGTTTTATGAAAATAAAACTGGACTGAGTCACATGGTTTATTTGTTTTAATTGAAGCAATCCAGATCCTAGGGAACTGATTTTAGGTGGATACCCTTGTCTCGTCTGATTCTTGTTTATTTACTTTGTTTAATTAGTTTTTAATCAAAACCCACATTTTTATAAATTAAATCTCTAGAATAATTATTAGTCTTTAAATCTTAAACACTGCTCTCTGTGGATTAATTCGTAATCATATTACAATAAGATTAGGTGTGCTTTCCGCATATCAGTTACAATATAGCAGTTTATATCAATTTCACAATATCTATAAACTTAAGAACTATGTTTAATCAACAGGATTCTTTCGTGGTTGAATTCACATAAAACCTAGTTTACTAAGATCACTCTAAGTAAACTACATGATTGTATATCCTAGATATCATTCAATTAACATCCTATACTCACATATAGGTGGCTTAGCCACTAGGTGTTGAAGTATAAGCTATGGCCTTTGATAAACTCACATGGACCAAGTCATAACTTACATAATTGAACTGGGATACAAGGATGGTTACAACAATGGATCTTTTGAAAGAACATGGGAATTTAGATTGATTAACTAGTGTAACAACCCAACCCGATAACCATCCGAAAATGTGCCTAAAAAAAAAAAATTCTGGAACAGTTGATCTGGACGGCGTCCAAAAGCTTGGACGGCGTCCAGCACTTAAGACTGGGACGGCGTCCAGCCATCTGGGACGGCGTCCAGATGTACTAAAACATTCTGATCAGTTTTTCGAACACACGCGGGCGAAAACCCGCTTCCCGACACTTTTAAACCAAAACACTTTCACAATATATTACAATAGTTTAAACTAAGAGTTTTTCACAATAAAAATCGAGTTTTACGACACCGGGCCCACATCGACCCAAAATACCACAAGTGACTATTTCGACCCATTAGTTTATACAAAAACATAGACCGAGCATGGGATTGGGGACACGCTACCCAATCCTAATCAAATCCGGGTCCACTACTCCCCGCGCTTACCCGAGCCACCGCATCCGTGAAATCTATAAAAATGTAAACAACGAGAGGGTAAGCTAACGCTTAGTGAGTAATAATATACTACATACATATATATGTATAAAATGGACACGCCACACAAATATCAAATACCGCATACCGAAGCATCCATGAATAAAGGCAACTACACTAAGCATACCGTACGATCTCTAAGCAACAAACTAACAACATCAACAATGAGTAAGTTCACCAACGACAATGTGACAAATGCCAATAAGCTACACCCGGAGGGTTAGCTACATCACGACGATACAACATTATACGTATACAAAATTTAACATGCTAAACAATCACAAACACAATATGGTTAACCATAACGCTATGGTGCTACCGGCTCGTGGTTCACACCATACGTATTTGAGTCATACTCTTTTATAGTGCTACCGGCTTGTGGTTCACACTTCGACGCTACCGGCTCGTGGTTCACGCCTCATTTTATAGTGCTACCGGCTCGTGGTTCACACTCGATGCTATCGGCTCGTGGTTCACATCAATTTTTATAGTGCTACCGGCTCGTGGTTCACACTCGATGCTACCGGCTCGTGGTTCACATCTATTTTTATAGTGCTACCGGCTCGTGGTTCACACTCGATGCTACCGTAACATCCACAAACAAATACGCCATAAACATGAACGCATAATTATTCCACTCACAATATTAACCCTTCGCCATTAGGGTTATATAATCCACATCACCCGCCCATGTGATAACGTACACACAAAGTGTGCACCTCGTCAAAGGTGGTCAACCAAAATGTACAACCGTGCCAATTGACCTATACACAAGTCCATCAATCCACCTATATGTGAAGTGAGCTATATAACGGAGAACCACTTCACCCGACCCGCACCCATCCTACACATACATATGCACATAAGATATTAACACTCACCTTGTCGCCTTGATGAATTCTTACAAAATAATCCGCAACGTGCCGATGGAACGTACCTATTCCATTATCACAAACACAACAACACAATTAGGGTTGACTCACAAATCAACCCATATGACACTTAGTGCAATTCTGACCCAAATGCACTTCCAAGGTCAAAAATATCACGGGTTCCAATCCTGTCAAAACCAATAATCACTAACACGAGTGAAAATGGTCCTAACACGCCAATTAAACCCGAACACAAGTGTTAAACACGTGTCATACCCATTTTGACACCAAAACCCTAATTTGACCCATTTCAAAATTAGGCAACCAAACACACCCAAAAGTGTTCCAACACTTCCATAATCACTAAACCTAGTGATTAAACTCAAGATCAAACCCTAATCAACGCTAAAACGTCAACCAACCCAAAACCCGCCAAGTGACAAGATTAACAAGTCACCATGAACCTACTTCATCATCTAAAAGGGTTTCACAACAATCTAGCTCAAAACCCTAACTTGAACATCAAATCTAACAAATGAAATTCGGAGTTTGAGCTTACCAATACCACCACAACGTAGCTAGGAGCGAGATGAACAACTTTAGAACCCGAGCTTTTGCGAGAATCAGACTCCTTCTTCTCCAAATCCACCTCTCTCTCTCTCTCTAAAACCCTCCTCTCTCTCTAGATAAGGTTGAGAGTGTTTGTGAGGATGAAATATCATCCACAAATGACCAAGGAACCAACCTTGAAGGCTCCAAACCGGCATCCAAGTGAATTTACCATTTTACCCCTTTTTAATTAATTAAAACAGCTGGCTCGATAGACAGTTTGGACGGCGTCCCGAATCTTGGACGGCGTCCCGTCCTTCTTTGCTGGACGGCGTCCCGAAGGTTGGACGGCGTCCCGATCTACTGCAAAATCAGAAACAGAAACAGGGTCTTACAACTCTCCCCCACTTAAACACGATCGCGTCCTCGCGATCTGCAACACGTAACCGAACAGACCTCACTCAACGGTCCTCAAACATAGCCCCAATCCGACTTTCCTAAGCAATCCTTCCCAATGAATCGCCTTTAACAACTAAATCGTCACACGCGATTTATCAATTCACAATCCCGAGCACTAAAACCATGCTCATTCCCTAACATCGGGAAAAACTCAACCAAATCTCGAATCGAGATATCAAACCTCTAGCGTACCATTGCCAAGTACAATGCTAAAAGCAACCAAGTCTCAATCCTAAAGTCAACAATCCGAAACGATGAAGACCGATCCAAACGAATCCTTACGGATAACACCAATCACTAACATCCCTTGTAGTGCGCAGTACGACCAATACACAACTACCGTAACATCATAACAAACGGTTTAAACCAAAAGCGCCCAGAACGACTATGGCAACGCTAGTCCTAAGGTGTACAAAATCAGCTATTGTCACACCCGTGACAACATGTGATCGAAACACGGCTATCGCATCACAAATCACACCACACGGTCCTCACGACCCCACCATCGGCGTATAAAACAACCGATAGTTCCCACAACACAACTCAAGAATGGTACTCTCATTTCCCACCGGTACTTGCATTTCCCGATAATGTTATGCCATGCCGACGTAACACTACTCTCCTGATGAAGTCAGCGGACCCCGAAGGCCATGCTTCACCAATCTCAACACCGGATGAAGTCAGCGGACCCGAAAGTCATGCTTCACCGATATATCACCTCGCTCATGATGAAGTCAGCTGACCCGAAGATCATGCTTCACCAATCGCATACTCCCATTATGAAGTCAGCGGACCCTAAAGGTCATGCTCCACCAATCAACAACCATGATGAAGTCAGCGGACCCGAAGATCATGCTTCACCAATCAACCACACCATAATGAAGTCAGCGGACCCCGAAGGTCATGCTTCATTAATCAACAATCCCATGATGAAGTCAGCGGACTCCGAAAGTCATGCTTCATCATTCATCAATACCACGATGAAGTCAGCGGACCCCGAAGGTCATGCTTCATCAATCACATACGCACTTTCGGCCTCGAACAATGAGTAGTGCAACATCGCGCTCTGTTACACTATAGTGAACCCTAGCGGATACCACTAACCATCCACAATCGAGCAAGAACCACCTATATCGAACATAGGTACCAAACAATAATTCTACAAAAGAGAACCCGACTCACACACATCCCTTAACCGAGGGATTTTACCTTGCTCGCCAAACACGTCCATTATCTCTCAACGAGATTCACCAACATACCACCTCAGTGATAATTTACAAATCCAATATCATAAGTACAAGTTAACCAAAATTGTACTCTACCACAAATCGACCCAAACTGTGTCTCGACCAAATTTTTGGATTTACCAAAAGCGTCATCCAAAATCTCACACTAAAACTTCCTCGTGCGGAAATGTAACTCCCCCACTTGGAACTACGTTCCATATCCACAACTCGTACAACCGTACCATGCTACCAAAGGTAGACCTTACCAACAATTAGGCTCACACGACCCATCACCACATCTTGCTCCAACCTTGAGCATACGAAGGATTTTAACCAATCCTTAAAACCTTTCGAACGAAAAGAGCACCACAAATTACACAAACCAATACCCTCGCAATCATTCAATTGCTTTAGTTTGTCAACTTCCACTTACTCACTCATGTACCTAAGGGTTTCACTCCGGTACCCTAAGCACAATGTAACCGCAACACCATCGGAGTCGAACACCACGCTATAGGTATAAAAGAGGCACCTAATGTCGCATCATGTTGGCTCCATTACCAACATACATCGATATCCAAAACACTCTATCTCAAGGGTTCCAACCCCCCGACGAACCTCACGGTTCATCAATCTCAACACAAAAGCGAACACGCGCTTAACAACCGAACACCAAAACCCATTTCCATGGCTTGGTAGAACATTTCCCAAATACTAAGGAATGCTTGGTTGCACCAAGTCTTAAGCCCTTCGCCCGACAATCAAATGTCACCATAGGGTACTTCCATTAGGAACGTCACCCATAACATCAATATGCACAACACAAGGCATTTAATCAACTCAAACACAACGGCTCATAATAAATAATCAAAGGACATATTTATTAAAACGAAACGTACATTAACGTCTCCTTGCCGCACCCGTCCCTGCTGAAATGTCCCGTTCTTATTGATTAAAAACGTTCCATATTAATTGATTTCGTTGCGAGGTTTTGATCTCTATATGAGACGTTTTTCAAAGACTGCATTCATTTTTAAAACAAACCATAACCTTTATTTCATAGATAAAGGTTTTAAAAAACTTTACGTAAATTATGCTTCACCAATCGCATACTCCCATTATGAAGTCAGCGGACCCTAAAGGTCATGCTCCACCAATCAACAACCATGATGAAGTCAGCGGACCCGAAGATCATGCTTCACCAATCAACCACACCATAATGAAGTCAGCGGACCCCGAAGGTCATGCTTCATTAATCAACAATCCCATGATGAAGTCAGTGGACTCCGAAAGTCATGCTTCATCATTCATCAATACCACGATGAAGTCAGCGGACCCCGAAGGTGATGCTTCATCAATCACATACGCACTTTCGGCCTCAAACAATGAGTAGTGCAACATCACGCTCTGTTACACTATAGTGAACCCTAGCGGATACCACTAACCATCCACAATCGAGCAAGAACCACCTATATCGAACATAGGTACCAAACAATAATTCTACAAAAGAGAACCCGACTCACACACATCCCTTAACCGAGGGATTTTACCTTGCTCGCCAAACACGTCCATTATCTCTCAACGAGATTCACCAACATACCACCTCAGTGATAATTTACAAATCCAATATCATAAGTACAAGTTAACCAAAATTGTACTCTACCACAAATCGACCCAAACTGTGTCTCGACCAAATTTTTGGATTTACCAAAAGCGTCATCCAAAATCTCACACTAAAACTTCCTCGTGCGGAAATGTAACTCCCCCACTTGGAACTACGTTCCATATCCACAACTCGTACAACCGTACCATGCTACCAAAGGTAGACCTTACCAACAATTAGGCTCACACGACCCATCACCACATATTGCTCCAACCTTGAGCATACGAAGGATTTTAACCAATCCTTAAAACCTTTCGAACGAAAAGAGCACCACAAATTACACAAACCAATACCCTCGCAATCATTCAATTGCTTTAGTTTGTCAACTTCCACTTACTCACTCATGTACCTAAGGGTTTCACTCCGGTACCCTAAGCACAATGTAACCGCAACACCATCGGAGTCGAACACCACGCTATAGGTATAAAAGAGGCACCTAATGTCGCGTCATGTTGGCTCCATTACCAACATACATCGATATCCAAAACACTCTATCTCAAGGGTTCCAACCCCCCGACGAACCTCACGGTTCATCAATCTCAACACAAAAGCGAACACGCGCTTAACAACCGAACACCAAAACCCATTTCCATGGCTTGGTAGAACATTTCCCAAATACTAAGGAATGCTTGGTTGCACCAAGTCTTAAGCCCTTCGCCCGACAATCAAATGTCACCATAGGGTACTTCCATTAGGAACGTCACCCATAACATCAATATGCACAACACAAGGCATTTAATCAACTCAAACACAACGGCTCATAATAAATAATCAAAGGACATATTTATTAAAACGAAACGTACATTAACGTCTCCTTGCCGCACCCGTCCCTGCTGAAATGTCCCGTTCTTATTGATTAAAAACGTTCCATATTAATTGATTTCGTTGCGAGGTTTTGATCTCTATATGAGACGTTTTTCAAAGACTGCATTCATTTTTAAAACAAACCATAACCTTTATTTCATAGATAAAGGTTTTAAAAAACTTTACGTAGATTATCAAATAATGATAATCTAAAATATCCTGTTTACACACGACCATTACATAATGGTTACAATACAAATATGTTACAACAAAATAAGTTTCTTGAATGCAATTTTTACACAATATCATACAAGCATGGACTCCAAATCTCGTCCTTATTTAAGTATGCGACAGCGGAAGCTCTTAATAATCCCCTGAGAATAAACATGCTTAAAACGTCAACAAAAATGTTGGTGAGTTATAGGTTTAACCTATATATATCAAATCATAATAATAGACCACAAGATTTCATATTTCAATACACATCCCATACATAGAGATAAAAATCATTCATATGGTGAACAACTGGTAACCGACATTAACAAGATACATATATAAGTATATCCCCATCATTCCTGGACACCCTTCGGATATGATATAAATTTCGAAGTACTAAAGCATCCGGTACTTTGGATGGGGTTTGTTAGGCCCAATAGATCTATCTTTAGGATTCGCGTCAATTAGGGTGTCTGTTCCCTAATTCTTAGATTACCAGACTTAATAAAAAGGGGCATATTCGATTTCGATAATTCAACCATAGAATGTAGTTTCACGTACTTGTGTCTATTTTGTAAATCATTTATAAAACCTGCATGTATTCTCATTCCAAAAATATTAGATTTTAAAAGTGGGACTATAACTCACTTTCACAGATTTTTACTTCGTCGGGAAGTAAGACTTGACCACTGGTTGATTCATGAACCTATAACAATATATACATATATATCAAAGTATGTTCAAAATATATTTACAACACTTTTAATATATTTTGATGTTTTAAGTTTATTAAGTCAGCTGTCCTCGTTAGTAACCTACAACTAGTTGTCCACAGTTAGATGTACAGAAATAAATCGATAAATATTATCTTGAATCAATCCATGACCCAGTGTATACGTATCTCAGTATTGATCACAACTCAAACTATATATATTTTAGAATCAACCTCAACCCTGTATAGTTAACTCCAACATTCACATATAGAGTGTCTATGGTTGTTCCGAAATATATATAGATGTGTCGACATGATAGGTCGAAACATTGTATAAATGTCTATGGTATCTCAAGATTACATAATATACAATACAAGTTGATTAAGTTATGGTTGGAATAGATTTGTTACCAATTTTAACGTAGCTAAAATGAGAAAAATTATCCAATCTTGTTTTACCCATAACTTCTTCATTTTAAATCCGTTTTGAGTGAATCAAATTGCTATGGTTTCATATTGAACTCTATTTTATGAATATAAACAGAAAAAGTATAGGTTTATAGTTGGAAAAATAAGTTACAAGTCGTTTTTGTAAAGGTAGTCATTTCAGTCGAAAGAACGACGTCTAGATGACCATTTTAGAAAACATACTTCCACTTTGAGTTTAACCATAATTTTTGGATATAGTTTCATGTTCATAATAAAAATCATTTTCTCAGAATAACAACTTTTAAAATTCGGTTTTACGGTATTTTTCGTGTTTCCAGGTTTTAAATCATTAAGTTAGCATATCATATAGATATAGAACATGTGTTTAGTTGATTTTAAAAGTCAAGTTAGAAGGATTAACTTTTGTTTGCGAACAAGTTTAGAATTAACTAAACTATGTTCTAGTGATTACAAGTTTAAACCTTCGAATAAGATAGCTTTATATGTATGAATCGAATGATGTTATGAACATCATTACTACCTTAATTTCCTTGGATAAACCTACTGGAAAAGAGAAAAATGGATCTAGCTTCAACGGATCCTTGGATGGCTCTAAGTTCTTGAAGCAGAATCATGACACGAAAACAAGTTCAAGTAAGATCATCACTTGAAATAAGATTGTTATAGTTATAGAAATTGAACCAAAGTTTGAATATGATTATTACCTTGTATTAGAATGATAACCTACTGTAAGAAACAAAGATTTCTTGAGGTTGGATGATCACCTTACAAGATTGGAAGTGAGCTAGCAAACTTGAAAGTATTCTTGATTTTATGTAACTAGAACTTGTAGAATATATGAAGAACACTTAGAACTTGAAGATAGAACTTGAGAGAGATCAATTAGATGAAGAAAATTGAAGAATGAAAGTGTTTGTAGGTGTTTTTGGTCGTTGGTGTATGGATTAGATATAAAGGATATGTAATTTTGTTTTCATGTAAATAAGTCATGAATGATTACTCATATTTTTGTAATTTTATGAGATATTTCATGCTAGTTGCCAAATGATGGTTCCCACATGTGTTAGGTGACTCACATGAGCTGCTAAGAGCTGATCATTGGAGTGTATATACCAATAGTACATACATCTAAAAGCTGTGTATTGTACGAGTACGAATACGGGTGCATACGAGTTGAATTGTTGATGAAACTGAACGAGGATGTAATTGTAAGAATTTTTGTTAAGTAGAAGTATTTTGATAAGTGTATTGAAGTCTTTCAAAAGTTTATAAATACATATTAAAACACTACATGTATATACATTTTAACTGAGTCGTTAAGTCATCGTTAGTCGTTACATGTAAGTGTTGTTTTGAAACCTTTAGGTTAACGATCTTGTTAAATGTTGTTAACCCAATGTTTATAATATCAAATGAGATTTTAAATTATTATATTATCATGATATTATCATGTATGAATATCTCTTAATATGATATATATACATTAAATGTCTTTACAACGATAATCGTTACATATATGTCTCGTTTAAAAATCATTAAGTTAGTAGTCTTGTTTTTACATATCTAGTTCATTGTTAATATACTTAATGATATGTTTACTTATCATAGTATCATGTTAACTATATATATATCCATATATATGTCATCATATAGTTTTTACAAGTTTTAACGTTCGTGAATCACCGGTCAACTTGGGTGGTCAATTGTCTATATGAAACATATTTCAATTAATCAAGTCTTAACAAGTTTGATTGCTTAACATGTTGGAAACATTTAATCATGTAAATATCAATCTCAATTAATATATATAAATATGGAAAAGTTCGGGTCACTACAGTACCTACCCGTTAAATAAATTTCGTCCCGAAATTTTAAGCTGTTGAAGGTGTTGACGAATCTTCTGGAAATAGATGCGGGTATTTCTTCTTCATCTGATCTTCACGCTTCCAGGTGAACTCGGGTCCTCTACGAGCATTCCATCGAACCTTAATAATTGGTATCTTGTTTTGCTTAAGTCTTTTAACCTCACGATCCATTATTTCGACGGGTTCTTCGATGAATTAAAGTTTTTCATTGATTTGGATTTCATCTAACGGAATAGTGAGATCTTCTTTAGCAAAACATTTCTTCAAATTCGAGACGTGGAAAGTGTTATGTACAGCCGCGAGTTGTTGAGGTAACTCAAGTCGGTAAGCTACTGGTCCGACACGATCAATAATCTTGAATGGTCCAATATACCTTGGATTTAATTTCCCTCGTTTACCAAATCGAACAACGCCTTTCCAAGGTGCAACTTTAAGCATGACCATCTCTCCAATTTCAAATTCTATATCTTTTCTTTTAATGTCAGCGTAGCTCTTTTGTCGACTTTGGGCGGTTTTCAACCGTTGTTGAATTTGGATGATCTTCTCGGTAGTTTCTTGTATAATCTCCGGACCCGTAATCTGTCTATCCCCCACTTCACTCCAACAAATCGGAGACCTGCACTTTCTACCATAAAGTGCTTCAAACGGCGCCATCTCAATGCTTGAATGGTAGCTGTTGTTGTAGGAAAATTCTGCTAACGGTAGATGTCGATCCCAACTATTTCCGAAATCAATAACACATGCTCGTAGCATGTCTTCAAGCGTTTGTATCGTCCTTTCGCTCTGCCCATCAGTTTGTGGATGACAGGCAGTACTCATGTCTAGACGAGTTCCTAATGCTTGCTGTAATGTCTGCCAGAATCTTGAAATAAATTTGCCATCCCTATCAGAGATAATAGAGATTGGTATTCCATGTCTGGAGACGACTTCCTTCAAATACAGTCGTGCTAACTTCTCCATCTTGTCATCTTCTCTTATTGGCAGGAAGTGTGCTGATTTGGTGAGACGATCAACTATTACCCAAATAGTATCAAAACCACTTGCAGTCCTTGGCAATTTAGTGATGAAATCCATGGTAATGTTTTCCCATTTCCATTCCGGGATTTCGGGTTGTTGAAGTAGACCTGATGGTTTCTGATGCTCAGCTTTGACCTTAGAACACGTCAAACATTCTCCTACGTATTTAGCAACATCGGCTTTCATACCCGGCCACCAAAAATGTTTCTTGAGATCCTTGTACATCTTCCCCGTTCCAGGATGTATTGAGTATCTGGTTTTATGAGCTTCTCTAAGTACCATTTCTCTCATATCTCCAAATTTTGGTACCCAAATCCTTTCAGCCCTATACCGGGTTCCGTCTTCCCGAATATTAAGATGCTTCTCCGATCCTTTGGGTATTTCATCTTTTAAATTTCCTTTTTTTAAAACTCCTTGTTGCGCCTCCTTTATTTGAGTAGTAAGGTTATTATGAATCATTATATTCATAGATTTTACTCGAATGGGTTCTCTGTCCTTCCTGCTCAAGGCATCGGCTACCACATTTGCCTTCCCCGGGTGGTAACGAATCTCAAAGTCGTAATCATTCAATAATTCAATCCACCTACGCTGCCTCATATTCAGTTGTTTCTGATTAAATATGTGTTGAAGACTTTTGTGGTCGGTATATATAATACTTTTGACCCAATATAAGTAGTGCCTCCAAGTCTTTAATGCAAAAACAACCGCGCCTAATTCCAAATCATGCGTCGTATAATTTTGTTCGTGAATCTTCAATTGTCTAGACGCATAAGCAATCACCTTCGTTCGTTGCATTAATACACAACCGAGACCTTGCTTTGATGCGTCACAATAAATCACAAAATCATCATTCCCTTCAGGAAATGACAATATAGGTGCCGTAGTTAGCTTTTTCTTCAATAACTGAAACGCTTTCTCTTGTTCATCATTCCATTCAAATTTCTCCCCTTTATGCGTTAATGCAGTCAAGGGTTTTGCTATTCTGGAAAAGTCTTGGATGAACCTTCTGTAGTAACCAGCTAGTCCTAAAAACTGGCGTATGTGTTTTGGAGTTTTCGGGGTTTCCCACTTTTCAACAGTTTCTATCTTTGCCGGATCCACCTTAATACCTTCTTTGTTCACTATGTGACCGAGGAATTGAACTTCTTCCAACCAAAATGCACACTTTGAAAACTTACCGTACAATTCTTCCTTCCTCAATACTTCTAACACCTTTCTCAAATGTTCACCGTGTTCTTGGTCATTCTTTGAGTAAATAAGTATGTCATCAATGAAAACAATGACAAACTTGTCAAGGTATGGTCCACACACTCGGTTCATAAGGTCCATGAACATAGCTGGTGCATTAGTTAAACCAAACGGCATGACCATAAACTCGTAATGACCGTAACATATTCTGAAAGCAGTCTTTGGAATATCATCTTCTTTCGCCCGCATTTGATGATACCCGGAACGTAAGTCAATCTTTGAATAAACAGACGAGCCTTGTAGTTGATCAAATAAGTCGTCAATTCTCGGTAGTGGGTAGCGGTTCTTGATGGTAAGTTTGTTCAACTCTCGGTAGTCGATACACAACATGAATGTACCATCTTTCTTCTTTACAAACAAAACAGGAGCTCCCCACGGTGATGTGCTTGGTCAAATGAAACCACGCTCTAAAAGTTCTTGTAATTGGCTTTGCAGTTCTTTCATCTCGCTGGGTGCGCGTCTGTAAGGAGCACGAGCTATTGGTGCAGCTCCTGGTACAAGATCTATTTGAAATTCAACGGATCGATGTGGGGGTAATCCCGGTAATTCTTTCGGAAATACATCGGGAAATTCTTTTGCAATGGGAACATCATTGATGCTCTTTTCTTCAGTTTGTACTTTCTCGACGTGTGCTAGAACAGCATAGCAACCTTTTCTTATTAGTTTTTGTGCCTTCAAATTACTAATAAGATGTAGCTTCGTGTTACCCTTTTCTCCGTACACCATTAAGGGTTTTCCTTTTTCTCGTATAATGCGAATTGCATTTTTGTAACAAACGATCTCTGCTTTCACTTCTTTCAACCAGTCCATACCGATTATCACATCAAAACTCCCTAACTCTACTGGTATCAAATCAATCTTAAATGTTTCGCTAACCAGTTTAATTTCTCGATTCCGACATATATTATCTGCTGAAATTAATTTACCATTTGCTAATTCGAGTAAAAATTTACTATCCAAAGGCGTCAATGGACAACTTAATTTAGCACAAAAATCTCTACTCATATAGCTTCTATCCGCCCCCGAATCAAATAAAATGTAAGCAGATTTATTGTCAATAAGAAATGTACCCGTAACAAGCTCCGGGTCTTCCTGTGCCTCTGCCGCATTAATATTGAAAACTCTTCCGCGGCCTTGTCCATTCGTGTTCTCCTAGTTCGGGCAATTTCTAATAATGTGGCCCGGTTTTCCACATTTATAACAAACTACATTGGCATAACTTGCTCCGACACTACTTGCTCCACCATTACTCGTTCCGACACCATTTGTTCCTTTCGTTCTATAAACCCCTGGTCCGTAGACCTCACACTTCGCCGTGATATGACCATTTCTTTTACACTTATTGCAAAATTTGGTGCAGAACCCCGAGTGATACTTTTCACACCTTTGACATAGCTGCTTCTGATTGTTGTTGTTGTTGTGGTTATTATTGTTGTTGGGATGATTGTTGTAGTTGTTGTTGTTGTTGTTGTTGTTGTTGTTGTTGTTGTTGTTGTTGGGCTGTTTGTTGTAGTTGCGATTGATGTTGCGATTGTTGGGATAATTGTTGCGATTATTGTTGTAATTGCTGTTGTTGTTGTATTGGTGATTCTTATCACCGTTTTCCTCCCACTTTCTTTTGACTTGCTTCACATTGGCCTCTTCAGCAGTCTGTTCTTTAATTCTTTCTTCAATCTGGTTCACTAGTTTGTGAGCCATTCTACATGCCTGTTGTATGGAGGCGGGCTCGTGTGAACTTATATCTTCTTGGATTCTTTCCGGTAATCCTTTCACAAACGCGTCGATCTTCTCTTCCTCATCTTCGAATGCTCCCGGACACAATAGGCAGAATTCTGTGAATCGTCTTTAGTACGTGGTAATATCAAATCCTTGGGTTCGTAACCCTCTAAGTTCTGTCTTGAGCTTATTGACCTCGGTTCTGGGACGGTACTTCTCGGTACGTGGTAATCATTCATATGGATTAAGCACCTGGTAACCGACATTCACAATATGCATATAAGAATATCCCCATCATTCCGGGATCCTCCTTCGGACATGATATAAATTTCGAAGTACTAAAGCATCCGGTACTTTGGATGGGGCTTGTTGGGCCCGATAGATCTATCTTTAGGATTCGCGTCAATTAGGGTGTCTGTTCCCTAATTCTTAGATTACCAGACTAAAAAGGGGCATATTCGGTTTAATAATCCAACCATAGAATGTAGTTTCGATCACTTGTGTCTATTTCGTAAAGCATTTATAAAAGCAGCGCATGTATTCTCAGTCTCAAAAATATATATTGCAAAAGCATTTAAAAAGGGAGCAAATGAAACTCACACATATAAATATTGTAAGACAGTTAATAAAGCATTTGCATGTATTCTCAGCCCAAAAATGTAATGAGTAAAAAGGGATCAATGTAACTCACGCATATAAATATTGTAAAACAGTTAATAAAGCATTTGCCTGTATTCTCAGCCCAAAAATGTAATGAGTAAAAAGGGAGTAAATGAAACTCACAATACGATATTTTGTAGTAAAAATATGCATACGACGGAACTGAACAATGCAGGGTTGGCCTCGGATTCACGAACCTCCATGAAGTAGTCCTTAAAAAAATGCCCAAGTCCGGGTTTAAACCCGCAACGTCCCGCTAACCCGATAATATCCTTAACCATATTTACTATCATCGTTATTTCACCTATCATCAATGAATCATAACCATCATCATGCTATATCGTCTTATTATTTTGTGTATCATTATATTTAATTTGTTTTTGCGTCATCATCGTTTTCATAATCGACATCAACGTGATCATAATCATGATCAACACTCGTCAGCATCATTTTATGTATCACCATCATTTATTTCTCTAATCCCTAATATACATCATCTTAACTTCTTAATCACGATTTTATCATACCATACCCTATTTCGATCATTATCATATTAACACCATCACTCATGATCAATACGATTATCGTCTATCATCACCAAAATCAATCTATGGCACTATTATCAACTTTATTTATATCATAATTATCTGAATCATAATTCATCATAATTTTAATCATCATAATCATCAACTAACATCTATGTCCTCATACAAATTGTATCATCTATCATGATCATCAATTATAATTCATATTCAACAGGAAAATTACGAGGTATGTATATATTAATCGAACCAATTACACTTGCATGTGTATTTGATTTAATTGTGTTGGTTCTTAGCCCGATAGTTCCAATTCATTTATGGCCCAAAAGAACAACTTATTTGACCCCACTGTTTCTAATGCTCGGTCCACCTAGATAGTCCACAACCCAAGTTTAATGCGTTAATACATTTGGATTTATACCAGAAGCATCAACCGCCATCCACTCAAGTTTAACATCATATAATATCTTTTACAATTCAAGTGGGGTTATATGATCATAATTGTTGGCCACAAGAATGCACGATGTTACATCTTTGTTTTATAATCATTGTTTTCATTCCATTATCCTTTAGTTTTAACTTTAACACTGACACTAACCCTTCTAGTATTTTTGTGAATGTGAAACTTGTTCGAATAACAGCAAAAAAATAATTTGGTATAGTAGTTGCAGTACGTAACAGTGGGAGTGTGGCGATTGGGTTGAGTTCTTCGAACATGAATAGGAGAAGAAAAGTGATGGGTTTTGTGAATTCAATATGAAGTTATATGTGATATGGGTCAATTGTATACACGTGAAGAACAAACAAGAGAGGAAAGAATTGCTTTTGTTTTCTTAATAGTAACTGCCATTTGACTTCTTTAATCTGAGTTTATACTAACAGGTTGTGGTGGTTTTGGTGTAACAGAAACGATAAAACATAAATTTCTGTATTAGTTGGTGGGGTTGTGATGATGTTGTGGTGGAGTGACGGATTATGAAGGAAACAGAATCCAGCGACCAGCAGGCTGCAAGAGGGTTGTTTGATTTGTGGTTTCACTACGGTAAACAGATATAGTGAGCAGAAATACAGATGCATTCGTGGGTTCTTATTGGGTTTTCAAAATAGAAACAAAGGAGAGGAAGAGAAGAGAGAGAAGTGGTCATGATGGTGTTGGTGTTTGACGACCGGAGCAACAATGAAACGATTTGTGTGGTGTTTTCGAATAAAACTGCTCAGAATAGAATAATAAGAGCTGCAATAATCTTACTAGTTGGAGATGGTGGGCGTCCAAATCACTTCCTGAGCATTCGTTGGTCCTCTGAGGTTGCAAAGACTGTGTGAGCGATTAGGATCTCGGTGGTGGTTCAATGTTTTCAAGGTGGTCTTTGTTCGGAGGTGAAGTGGTGGTGGTGTATGGTGAAGTGTTTGGTCGATCAAGATAAGAGAACACAGGAAAAAAAATATAGAAGGGGGTTTTGAATTACTTATATATATCTCCTTATGTAAGTATGTGATATATATCTATATGCATAATGAACGATAATTTTTATCAAATGAAAGAGACAAAAAGTAGTGGAGATTAGGGAAAGAAAGTCATATGGAATTGTGTAGTAAAGAGTTGATTGGGTTGATTGATAGGCAAATTAGTACAATCTCAATACATTCACATTTCACGGATGCATGTGATTCAGTAGGGTACAATAAATATTCAATCAAGAAAGAAATCATATAAAGTAATAAAAGCAGATGGGATTGAAAACCGATTTTGTATCTATTGGAATTCATAAATTTTTATTTAATTAATAATATTGATAATTGATAATATTAATAATAATAAATACTAATAATAATAAATACAATAATATTATTAATGATAATGATAATAATTTGTATTTTAATATTAATAACAATAATTAATAATAATTTTAATAGAAATAATAATATTATTAATAATGATATTGATAAAGAAAAATAATAATAATAATAATAATAATAATAATAATAATAATAATAATAATAATAATAATAATAATATTAATAATAATAATAATAATAATAATGCTAATACCTTTTAATATAACAAAATAACATTAATACATACCTATTTATATGAACTAAATTATTTTAAATTTCTATATATATATATATATATATATATATATATATATATATATATATATATATATATATATATATATATATATATATATATATATATATATATATATATATATATATATATATATATATATATATATATATATATATATATATATATTACTTACAAGTTACCTATGTTACAATATTATATATATATATATATATATATATATATATATATATATATATATATATATATATATATATATATACAATTAACTGTTCGTGAATCGTTGGAACAGTCGAAGGTCAAATGAATATATGAATATCATTTCAAAATTTTCTAGACTCAACATTACATACTTTGCTTATCGTATCGAAATCATATAAAGATTAAGTTTAAATTTAGTCGGAAATTCCCGGGTCGTCACAGTACCTACCCGTTAAAGAAATTTCGTCCCGAAATTTGAGTAAGGTGGTCATGGTTAACAATAAAAATGTTTTCATGACGAATATGAGTTGATAAGTGGAGTTTTATTATCATTGAGTAATATGGATAAAACAGTTCGATTTCTCGAAGCGTACGAGTGAAGTTATCACTATATAGTGAAATGAGAAAGACATGTTTCATCATAACTTTTGACTAATCATGGTTGAATTTAGAAGATATGGTGCATCATAGCTTTTGACGTAGAGGGTTGAATTCCAGAATTCAAGGAATTTAAAGAAGATCTTCAAAATCTAAAAGATTTGGTTCTTCGGCGAATAAGAAAATTAAGATCTCTATAATTAAATACGGTGATCTGCCTCGATTTCTCCGTCTGATATTTCCCTTATAAATTTACCTTTTCCGTTCCATTAGTTTCCACCACTTCTATGCCTTCTTTCTCAGTTCATATATCCAAAAGATTATAATAATGCTTAATCCGGTTCTGATCCTTGTCCTCATCCTTATTATCGCAACAATTATTCTTCTTTTCCAACTTCCACCAGAGGAATCTGCTTACTTCTACTTTGCCCTTGGGGTTATAGTACTTATAATTCTCCCGTGTCTTTATGTTGCGATAAACATTGATATACACGGTTTGTAATTTAGGTGTTGTTATCGGGCTTTATATCTTTCCTTATATTTCAATGTCCCTATATCTGTTTTCTATAATTATTGTCATCCACAGTTAATACTCCTTCCTCTTTGCTGCGATTTATACTCCAATTTCTATTTCTTTTGGAGTTTTTGTCCCTTCGTTTCTTCTTTTTACGATTGGACACCTCTTGTAATGGTCCAGAATTTGTAAGTATGGAGTTTCGAATGAATATAATGTTCTAAACAAGAAAGAACGTAATAACACGATTTGATTTGTCAAATTACTAGAGTCACTGAGAATAGAACTATCAAGAATATATTTTCTTGATATGTTCAGAAGTTAATCAGAATGAAAGAGTTATGTAACATGTCACATGATGACGTTATAATCTGTGAATCATCATGTTCCATTTAGAAACCCAGCATGACTTACTGTAATATAATCACGTTGATCAAGTGTCATTATATTATACTAACTCATGCTTCAGTTCCCAACATTACTTCAATAACATTCATATTTTAAGCTCGAAAGTCTACAGAATATAGAAACTAACAGTTTCTATATGATGTAATACTGATAGCACGAAGAGATTAATGATTTCAGATAAGAATAATTATAAAAATATCTCCAGAAATATGGAGGATATTTATAATGAAAGATACGATAATATCTCGGATTATCTAAGATCAGGGGATGATAGAAACTATTGTCTGCAAGGGTTTAGAGTAAAGAGCAAGATATTAACTAAAGACTTTAGCAGACATTGAATCATTTGAATTCTTTGAAGTCAAACTTATTCTTTGTGATTTGTCCACGGCTTTCTTCATAGTTTCGCATAATCTGCTTTTCGGTACTAGATTTTCTATTGAATGTTTCCAATATAATAATACACAGGAAGCACGGGGAGGTATATAATTTCGGACGAGAATATTTATGAAAATATCCTCAGAAATATCGAAGATATTGATGATGATATTTTGGAATTTCTAAGTTCGATGATTGATGGATAAAGATTTTCCGCAAGATTTTAACATGACTTCGGAGTAAGATATTCTCTAAAGATTTCAACGGATCTAGATTTATCTGGGTTCTATGAATTTAGGGTATGTTACTTGTATTTCTCCTTGGTTTCCTTTATGGTTAGCTCAATCCGCTTTCCAGTTTCAACTTTTCTGATCTTTTCCAACATACTAATCTTTATCATCAAACTTTCGATGATTATGGTCGTTTACGGTTATCTACAGTTTCTGCTGCTTCATTCAGCTTTTTCAACATTCAGAGTATTGATTTGTGACTGAGTGCTTTTCAGAATTTCAGAATGAGAGATCATAATTCCAAGAGATAAATGTCATATATATAACTGTTGATGTAGATATGCTGTGAGTTTTCAAAGTACTGATAGCTGATTCCCAGTAATTGATATGGCAGTTCTCGTTACAAGATGCGGATGAGTATATGATGGGGTTTCAATGAAGAAATATAATGATTTATCGGAGAGATTTAAACCAAGAAGCAACGAGGTTGCTGGTACGTCTGCTAGTAATATGGTAAAATATGAAAGGTTTCCCGGTAACAATAAAAGAACATACATAATAATCAAGGTGATAATAAGGTTGTTTCGAACGAAAAGTCGAAGTTGATTTGCTGAAGCTGTGACAAAATTTGCTACTTTGAAAAGGGATCGCAAAGTTATTTTTGTTAATAAATGCCAAAGGATCTGACGCGGCTACGTGTTAAACGTTTACTCAGTTGCTGAGAGTTTCTCAGGTGCATAACTAGATGCATAAATCTTTTCTTCCGTAAATGAAGTGCAGTTGATTCATCCTATCGATTGAGGTGTTTTCAAGAAACATGAAAGGTTTGACGCAGATTGTAATCGTCAAGATACAATTGGGGTTTAAGATGAAATCAAGTGGCAAATTTTAAGTATTGTTTGGTTTCATATGTTATAATCAATATTTTAGTTCATTTTAATTGTCCACTGTTGATAGTCCTCAGTTGATTAGTCCACAGTTAGCTAGGAACAGTTAGTTAGGATTTTGTTAGCGTGGATTCTTAACAAAATTTCTCATAGTTAATTTGTTTGTTTCTAACAAATTTTACTCCGACAAATGTTTTCTTCATTATGCCACTTGTTGGATTCTGATAGGTCAAAATTCAAATATGAAATTTGAACGGAAATAGGTATTCTGTGGTGAATGGATTCGTATATCGGTGGTTATAAGTAGGATAGTATATGACTGTTGAAACAGATTCGAAGAACTTACAATGTAACTTATTAGTGTGAAATTTAAATATTCCTCGAGTATTACCTACCCGTTAAAATATTTTCACCATTAGCAATTTGTACAATAGAATTTTTAATTACAATCTTTATGAAAACATATATACATATATATTTTCTTCAGATGTATTCATGGATTTAATGAGTTAATGTGATATTAAACTCATTTGGTTTACCATTAGAACTAGAATACATAATCTCTAAAACATTTAGAGATTACTTAATCGTCATGAAGAACGAAGATAATTGATGTAGAACGATATGTAGAACGATGATTATACTCGAGGTACAGAATGAGATGTCGAAGCTGGTGATGCGGATGTTGTTGTTGGTGGTACTAGTGCTGTTGGTGCTAAGGTTAGTGATGTGACTGGTGTTGGTGATATTGCTGGTGTTTGCAAACTGTGTACCGTGCTCTCTAAAGTTAACACTCGAGCTCGAAGTTCTTTAACTTCTTCTACTAACCCTGGTTGGTTATCAGTGTGGGGTAGAGATTGGATATCTTCTCTAGTTTCGTTAATGGTAGTCTCAAGATGAAAAATTCTGGCAAAAAGGGTATAAACGGTGTTGCGAACAGGTTCGCCGGTGAGCGGGTCGAGTACTCCAAGGTTAGGTGGTAGATTCGGTTCATGATATGGAGTACCTTCTTCCCTTCTCCATAGGGTGAGTATGTCGCGAACCCAACCCCATTTTCTCCAGTAATCACGGTAGTTGATTGGTTGGTGTGCTCCTGTCACGCTGTCTTCGAAGTCAGAGGAACTTGGTCGATTCGTAGAGGCCATCTTACGCGATCTCAGGAAAGATTTTTTTGGTATGAAGAGTTTAGTGACAGAAATTGATAGTTGGATGGTATTCTCAATGCATAGTTTGCATAGATATATATAGTACCAGGATTCCTTAAATTAAGGAGAAATTTACGAGAGATATCAGGCAAGGTCTACAGTAACAGATACGCTAAGATATGAATTTTATCTATACACTATTCATGCAGTCAATGCAGTAAAACGTGTCTAGACTAAGAGTAATGAGTAAGTGATTTCCTAAGGATGATAAGCAGATGATTTTTGACAAAAATGATAAGCAAAACTTTTGACATGCAGACACGGTCGAAGTCCAGACTCACTAATGCGTCCTAACAACTATCAGTTAGACACTCTAAAGCAAGACCTGGTTCGCTAAGACCACCGCTCTGATACCAACTGAAAGGACCCGTCCTAATCCTTCCGGACGAAGTCCTTATCGATTATAAATGATTCACAACAGTTGATTACATCGCGAGGTATTTGACCTCTATATGATACATTTTACAAACATTGCATTCAATTTTAAAAGACAATCTTTCTTTACAACGAAACTTGACGGCATGCATACCATTTCAGAATATATCCAACTATAATTGACTTAATAATAATCTTGATGAACTCGATGACTCGAATGCAACGTCTTTTGAAATATGCCATGAATGACTCCAAGTAATGTTTCTAAAATGAGCAAATGCACAGCGGAAGATTTCTTTCGTACCTGAGAATAAACATGCTTTCAAGTGTCAACCAAAAGGTTGGTGAGTTCATTAGTTTAACATAAATAAATATTTCCATCATTTTAATAGACCACAAGATTTTCATTTCTCATAAATATACGTCCCATGCATAGAGACAAAAATAATCATTCATATGGATTGAGCACCTGGTAACCGACATTCACAATATGCATATAAGAATATCCCCATCATTCCGGGATCCTCCTTCGGACATGATATAAATTTCAAAGTACTAAAGCATCCGGTACTTTGGATGGGGCTTGTTGGGCCCGATAGATCTATCTTTAGGATTCGCGTCAATTAGGGTGTCTGTTCCCTAATTCTTAGATTACCAGACTAAAAAGGGGCATATTCGGTTTAATAATCCAACCATAGAATGTAGTTTCGATCACTTGTGTCTATTTCGTAAAGCATTTATAAAAGCAGCGCATGTATTCTCAGTCCCAAAAATATATATTGCAAAAGCATTTAAAAAGGGAGCAAATGAAACTCACACATATAAATATTGTAAGACAGTTAATAAAGCATTTGCATATATTCTCAGCCGAAAAATGTAATGAGTAAAAAGGGATCAATGAAACTCACGCATATAAATATTGTAAAACAGTTAATAAAGCATTTGCCTGTATTCTCAGCCCAAAAATCTAATGAGTAAAAAGGGAGTAAATGAAACTCACAATACGATATTTTGTAGTAAAAATATGCATACGACGGAACTGAACAATGCAGGGTTGGCCTCGGATTCACGAACCTCCATGAAGTAGTCCTTAAAAAAATGCCCAAGTCTGGGTTTAAACTCGCAACGTCCCGCTAACCCGATAATATCCTTAACCATATTTACTATCATCGTTATTTCACCTATCATCAATGAATCATAACCATCATCATGCTATATCGTCTTATTATTTTGTGTATCATTATATTTAATTTGTTTTTGCGTCATCATCGTTTTCATAATCGACATCAACGTGATCATAATCATGATCAACACTCGTCAGCATCATTTTATGTATCACCATCATTTATTTCTCTAATCCCTAATATACATCATCTTAACTTCTTAATCACGATTTTATCATACCATACCCTATTTCGATCATTATCATATTAACACCATCACTCACGATCAATACCATTATCGTCTATCATCACCAAAATCAATCTATGGCACTATTATCAACTTTATTTATATCATAATTATCCGAATCATAATTCATCATAATTTTAATCATCATAATCATCAACTAACATCTATGTCCTCATACAAATTGTATCATCTATCATGATCATCAATTATAATTCATATTCAACAGGAAAATTACGAGGTATATATATATTAATCGAACCAATTACACTTGCATGTGTATTTGATTTAATTGTGTTGGTTCTTAGCCCGATAGTTCCAATTCATTTATGGCCCAAAAGAACAACTTATTTGACCCCACTGTTTCTAATGCTCGGTCCACCTAGATAGTCCACAACCCAAGTTTAATGCGTTAATACATTTGGATTTATACCAGAAGCATCAACCGCCATCCACTCAAGTTTAACATCATATAATATCTTTTACAATTCAAGTGGGGTTATATGATCATAATTGTTGGCCATAAGAATGCACGATGTTACATCTTTGTTTTATAATCATTGTTTTCATTCCATTATCCTTTAGTTTTAACTTTAACACTGACACTAACCCTTCTAGTATTTTTGTGAATGTGAAACTTGTTCGAATAACAGCAAAAAAATAATTTGGTATAGTAGTTGCAGTATGTAACAGTGGGAGTGTGGCGATTGGGTTGAGTTCTTCGAACATGAATAGGAAAAGAAAAGTGATGGGTTTTGTGAATTCAATATGAAGTTATATGTGATATGGGTCAATTGTATACACATGAAGAACAAACAAGAGAGGAAAGAATTGCTTTTGTTTTCTTAATAGTAACTGCCATTTGACTTCTTTAATCTGAGTTTATACTAACAGGTTGTGGTGGTTTTGGTGTAACAGAAATGATAAAACAGAAATTTCTGTATTAGTTGGCGGGGTTGTGATGATGTTGTGGTGGAGTGACGGATTATGAAGGAAACAGAATCCAACGACCAGCAAGCTGCAGGAGGGTTGTTTGATTTGTGGTTTCACTACGGTAAACAGATATAGTGAGCAGAAATACAGATGCATTCGTGGGTTCTTATTGGATTTTCAAAATAGAAACAAAGGAGAGGAAGAGAAGAGAGAGAAGTGGTCATGATGGTGTTGGTGTTTGACGACCGGAGCAACAATGAAACGATTTGTGTGGTGTTTTCGAATAAAACTGCTCAGAATAGAATAATAAGAGCTGCAGTAATCTTACTAGTTGGAGATGGTGGGCGTCCAAATCACTTCCTGAGCATTCGTTGGTCCTCTGAGGTTGCAAAGACTGTGTGAGCGATTAGGATCTCGGTGGTGGTTCAATGTTTTCAAGGTGGTCTTTGTTCGGAGGTGAAGTGGTGGTGGCGTATGGTGAAGTGTTTGGTCGATCAAGATAAGAGAACACAGGAAAAAAAAATATAGAAGGGGGTTTTGAATTACTTATATATATCTCCTTATGTAAGTATGTGATATATATCTATATGCATAATGAACGATAATTTTTATCAAATGAAAGAGACAAAAAGTAGTGGAGATTGGGGAAAGAAAGTCATATGGAATTGTGTAGTAAAGAGTTGATTGGGTTGATTGATAGGCAAATTAGTACAATCTCAATACATTCACATTTCACGAATGCATGTGATTCAGTAGGGTACAATAAATATTCAATCAAGAAAGAAATCATATAAAGTAATAAAAGCAGATGGGATTGAAAACCGATTTTGTATCTATTGGAATTCATAAATTTTTATTTAATTAATAATATTGATAATTGATAATATTAATAATAATAAATACTAATAATAATAAATACAATAATATTATTAATGATAATGATAATAAGTTGTATTTTAATATTAATAACAATAATTAATAATAATTTTAATAGAAATAATAATATTATTAATAATGATATTGATAAAGAAAAATAATAATAATAATAATAATAATAATAATAATAATAATAATAATAATAATAATAATAATAATAATAATAATGCTAATACCTTTTAATATAACAAAATAACATTAATACATACCTATTTATATGAACTAAATTATTTTAAATTTCTATATATATATATATATATATATTATTTACAAGTTACCTATGTTACAATATTATATATATATATATATATATATATATATATATATATACAATTAACTGTTCGTGAATCGTTGGAACAGTCGAAGGTCAAATGAATATATGAATATCATTTCAAAATTTTCTAGACTCAACATTACATACTTTGCTTATCGTATCGAAATCATATAAAGATTAAGTTTAAATTTAGTCAGAAATTCCCGGGTCGTCACAGCTAGATCCAAGGTTATTGTTGGTATGTAGCGCAGCCTGTACTGCGGCTATGTTTGAAGCTAGAAAAGTATGGAATTCCTCTTCATTCATATTCACGGTGTGTCGAGTAGTCGGTGCCATTTCCTTCAAAATAGTCAAATGGAACAAGTTAATCATACAAAATATTAAGAGTAGTTAATAGTATTTCGTAGCATAATATGAACTCATTTATAAAAGCTTTTTCTTCATATTAGCGTTTTATAAGTTTAAATTCGGGTAGTACCTACCCGTTAAGTTCATACTTAGTAGCTAATATACAATTCAACTACTACAATTCTATATGAAAAACTGATTATAATAATATTTCGCGTTTAAACTTTTACACAATATTTTACAAACTTACAATACCGCTTATTTTACATATAGCATGAAATATAGCACACAATAAATTTGATACAAGATGGTTGTGAAGATAATTCTAGCTAGTACACAAGTCGTTCAGCAAAGGCAATAAAGACACGTAATTCATACGTCCAGAAACAAGTCATGCATTCTGGTTTTACTAGGATTACTTCCCATCCTTGGTCTTGTGGAACATAACCGTTATGGCCGTTGATAAGACAGCGTGTTGTAACGTCGTCAAAGGGACGAGGGTTACGTAATGTCCAACAGTCCCGTAACAATCTAAAAACCTCATTTCTTACCCCAATTACCGACTCCGTCACTTGTGGAAACGTTTTGTTTAATAGTTGTAGCCCGATGTTCTCGTTCACACTTTGGTGAGAAGCGAACATTACTAATCCGTAAGCATAACATGCTTCTTTATGTTGCATGTTAGCCGCTTTTTCTAAATCACGAAGTCCAATATTCGGATATATTAAGTCAAAATAATTTCTTAACCCATTGCGTAAAATAGCATTTGGGTTCCCCGCAATATATGCGTCAAAGTAAACACATCGTAACTTATGGATTTCCCAATGTGATATCCCCCATCTTTCGAACGAAAGCCTTTTATAAACCAAGGCATTCTTGGAACGTTCTTCGAATGTCTTACAAACTGATCTCACCTTAAATAGTTGTGCCGAAGAATTCTGACCGACTCTAGACAAGATTTCATCAATCATGTCTCCGGGTAGGTCCCTTAAAATATTGGGTTGTCTATCCATTTTGTGTTTTTATACTGTAAAATAGACAAGAGTTAGATTCATAAAAAAAATACTTATTAATACAAGCAATTTTTACATATATCGTAAAGCATAAGTACACTATATTACATATATTACACCACACGAATACAACTATCTTATTCCGACTCGCTTGTTTCTTCTTCTTCGGTTTTGGTTCGTTTTTCCAAGTTTCTAGGGATATATGATGTTCCCCTAATACGAGCCGTCGTTTTCCACATTGGTTTAGAAAAACCTGGTGGTTTAGAGGTTCCCGGGTCATTGTTACAACTTAAGGACTTCGGGGGTTGACGATACATATAAAGTTCATCGGGGTTGGAATTAGATTTCTCTATTTTTATGCCCTTTCCCTTATTATTTTCTTTTGCCTTTTTAAATTCAGTTGGGGTAATTTCTATAACATCATCGGAATTCTCGTCGGAATCCGATTTATCAGAGAATTGGTAATCCTCCCAATATTTTGCTTCCTTGGCGGAAACACCATTGACCATAATTAACCTTGGTCGGTTGATTGAGGATTTTCTTTTACTTAACCGTTTTATTATTTCCCCCACCGGTTCTATTTCTTCATCCGGTTCTGATTCTTCTTCCGGTTCCGATTCTTCTTCCGGTTCCGACTCTTCTTCCGGTTCCTCTTCGGGAACTTGTGAATCAGTCCACGAATCATTCCAATTTACATTTGACTCTTCATTATTATTAGGTGAGTCAATGGGACTTGTTCTAGAGGTAGACATCTATCACATAATATCAAACGCGTTAAGAGATTAATATATCACATAATATTCACATGTTAAAAATATATAGTTTCCAACAAAATTTGTTAAGCAATCATTTTTCAAGTAAACACGGTCGAAGTCCAGACTCACTAATGCATCCTAAAAACTCGATAAGACACACTACTGCAAAATTCTGGTTCTCTAAGACCAACGGTCGGATACCAACTTAAATGTCCCGTTCTTATTGATTAAAAACGTTCCATATTAATTGATTTCGTTGCGAGGTTTTGACCTCTATATGAGGCGTTTTTCAAAGACTGCATTCATTTTTAAAACAAACCATAACCTTGATTTCATAGATAAAGGTTTTAAAAAGCTTTACGTAGATTATCAAATAATGATAATCTAAAATATCCTGTTTACACACGACCATTACATAATGGTTTACAATACAAATATGTTACAACAAAATAAGTTTCTTGAATGCAGTTTTTACACAATATCATACAAGCATGGACTCCAAATCTCGTCCTTATTTAAGTATGCGACAGCGGAAGCTCTTAATAATCCCCAGAGAATAAACATGCTTAAAACATCAACAAAAATGTTGGTGAGTTATAGGTTTAACCTATATATATCAAATCATAATAATAGACCACAAGATTTCATATTTCAATACACATCCCATACATAGAGATAAAAATCATTCATATGGTGAACACCTGGTAACCGACATTAACAAGATGCATATATAAGAATATCCCCATCATTCCGGGACACCCTTCGGATATGATATAAATTTGGAAGTACTAAAGCATCCGGTACTTTGGATGGGGTTTGTTAGGCCCAATAGATCTATCTTTAGGATTCGCGTCAATTAGGGTGTCTGTTCCCTAATTCTTAGATTACCAGACTTAATAAAAAGGGGCATATTCGATTTCGACAATTCAACCATAGAATGTAGTTTCACGTACTTGTGTCTATTTTGTAAATCATTTATAAAACCTGCATGTATTCTCATCCCAAAAATATTAGATTTTAAAAGTGAGACTATAACTCACTTTCACAGATTTTTACTTCGTCGGGAAGTAAGACTTGGCCACTGGTTGATTCAAAAACCTATAACAATATATACATATATATCAAAGTATGTTCAAAATATATTTACAACACTTTTAATATATTTTGATGTTTTAAGTTTATTAAGTCAGCTGTCCTCGTTAGTAACCTACAACTAGTTGTCCACAGTTAGATGTACAGAAATAAATCGATAAATATTATCTTGAATCAATCCACGACCCAGTGTATACGTATCTTAGTATTGATCACAACTCAAACTATATATATTTTGGAATCAACCTCAACCATGTATAGCTAACTCCAACATTCACATATAGAGTGTCTATGGTTGTTCTGAAATATATATAGATGTGTCAACATGATAGGTCGAAATATTGTATACGTGTCTATGGTATCTCAAGATTACATAATATACAATACAAGTTGATTAAGTTATGGTTGGAATAGATTTGTTATCAATTTTCACGTAGCTAAAATGAGAAAAATTATCCAATCTTGTTTTACCCATAACTTCTTCATTTTAAATCCGTTTTGAGTGAATCAAATTGCTATGGTTTCATATTGAACTCTATTTTATGAATCTAAACAGAAAAAGTATAGGTTTATAGTCGGAAAAATAAGTTACAAGTCGTTTTTGTAAAGGTAGTCATTTCAGTCGAAAGAACGACGTCTAGATGACCATTTTAGAAAACATACTTCCACTTTGAGTTTAACCATAATTTTTGGATATAGTTTCATGTTCATAATAAAAATCATTTTCTCAGAATAACAACTTTTAAATCAAAGTTTATCATAGTTTTTTATTAACTAACCCAAAACAGCCCGCGGTGTTACTACGACGGCGTAAATTCGGTTTTACGGTGTTTTTCGTGTTTCCAGGTTTTAAATCATTAAGTTAGCATATCATATAGATATAGAACATGTGTTTAGTTGATTTTAAAATTCAAGTTAGAAGGATTAACATTTGTTTGCAAACAAGTTTAGAATTAACTAAACTCTGTTCTAGTGATTACAAGTTTAAACCTTCGAATAAGATAGCTTTATATGTATAAATTGAATGATGTTATGAACATCATTACTACCTTAAGTTCCTTGGATAAACCTACTGGAAAATAGAAAAATGGATCTAGCTTCAACGGATCCTTGGATGGCTCGAAGTTCTTGAAGCAGAATCATGACACGAAAACAAGTTCAAGTAAGATCATCACTTGAAATAAGATTGTTATAGCTATAGAAATTGAACCAAAGTTTGAATATGATTATTACCTTGTATTAGAATGATAACCTACTGTAAGAAACAAAGATTTCTTGAGATTGGATGATCACCTTACAAGATTGGAAGTGAGCTAGCAAACTTGAAAGTATTCTTGATTTTATGTAACTAGAACTTGTAGAATATATGAAGAACACCTAGAACTTGAAGATAGAACTTGAGAGAGATCAATTAGATGAAGAAAATTGAAGAATGAAAGTGTTTATAGGTGTTTTTGGTCGTTGGTGTATGGATTAGATATAAAGGATATGTAATTTTGTTTTCATGTAAATAAGTCATGAATGATTACTCATATTTTTGTAATTTTATGAGATATTTCATGCTAGTTGCCAAATGATGGTTCCCACATGTGTTAGGTGACTCACATGGGCTGCTAAGATCTGATCATTGGAGTGTATATACCAATAGTACATACATCTAAAAGCTGTGTATTGTACGAGTACGAATACGGGTGCATACGAGTTGAATTGTTGATGAAACTGAACGAGGATGTAATTGTAAGAATTTTTGTTAAGTAGAAGTATTTTTATAAGTGTATTGAAGTCTTTCAAAAGTGTATAAATACATATTAAAACACTACATGTATATACATTTTAACTGAGTCATTAAGTCATCGTTAGTCGTTACATGTAAGTGTTGTTTTGAAACCTTTAGGTTAACGATCTTGTTAAATGTTGTTAACCCAATGTTTATAATATCAAATGAGATTTTAAATTATTATATTATCATGATATTATCATGTATGAATATCTCTTAATATGATATATATACATTAAATTTCTTTACAACGATAATCGTTACATATATGTCTCGTTTAAAAATCATTAAGTTAGTAGTCTTGTTTTTACATATGTAGTTCATTGTTAATATACTTAATGATATGTTTACTTATCATAGTATCATGTTAACTATATATATATATATATATATATATATATATATATATATATATATATATATATATATATATATATATATATATATATATATATATATATATATATATATATATATATATATGTCATCATATAGTTTTTACAAGTTTTAACGTTCGTGAATCACCGGTCAACTTGGGTGGTCAATTGTCTATATGAAACATATTTCAATTAATCAAGTCTTAACAAGTTTGATTGCTTAACATGTTGGAAACATTTAATCATGTAAATATCAATCTCAATTAATATATATAAACATGGAAAAGTTCGGGTCACTACACCTGCTAACTTGGGACAATCCGACTTACGATGTCCTTCTTCTTGGCAATTAAAGCACACCATGCCATCACCCTTTGGTACCGAACATTCCCAAGACTTGTGATCCCTCACACCACAATTGTAACATCTAGCTGCACTAGAATCCGGTATACCCGTTCGCGTACCACCCGTGCTCACACTGGGACCCTTAGTCCTCTTACTCGGAGCACCATAAGAAACAACCCTTCTCTCCCTTGAAGGTTCACCCTTCTTCGATCGTGAATACGACTCGAAACCTCTAGCCGCGGCGAATAACTCCGCAAACGATTTCGCCTGAACTCTGCTAATATTACTCTTCAAGTCATCATTCAAGGTTAAATAGAAATCTTGCATCAACAAATGATCATTCCCCAAATACTTCGGGCAAAAACGAGCCTTCCCCATAAAGGTCGTCTTGAGAGTATTCAAATCCATAGACCCTTGTCGCAAATTTCGCAACGCATTACGCAATTCCCACAAATCGGCCGAAGTCCAGAACTCCTCGAAGAATTTCTCCTTAAACTCGTCCCACGATAAGGCCATAAACGTTTCGCCACCGACAAGATCAATCTTACCATCCAACCAATCCCTCGCCCTACCCCGCAACAAACTCGTAGCGAGTCTCGTCTTTTTCTCGGGAGGGCAATCAATAGTACGAAAACACCCTTCAACATCCGAGATCCAAGTTGTGCTTACCAAAGGATCCGGTTTTCCGTCATACATCGGGGGTTTAGTCCTCATGAAGCTCTTAAGACAACGCTCCATTTCACCACTACTTTGAAGTTCGGAATACTTCCTATCCATTTCTTCTCGAAACGCACTCATTTGCTCCGCAACGGCGGCCGCAACTCTAGCGTTAAACTCCGCGTCATTCGCCTCGATCTTGTTTCGCGTCGTCATTCTAAAGAATGCAAAACGATTAGTCCACGAACGTATAAAACCACACGCACAACACCGTCCCATCTTGCTAAACACTCGTCGTACATCACTCGTTAGACACGATTTGCACCCGTAATAAGGTTTGCAAGTCCTTATTACGCACACACGCCGCATCGACTCGTTAGTACAACGACCGCCTCGCTCGATGATATAAACAAACACAACCACAAACAAAACACAACGCAAGAATCAATATCGCAACACAATAGCATATTAATAATATCTGCATTACTAATATAAACGTTAGCCAACCTACAATCAAGGCATTAACTAAACCCATTTCGACCCGTAATCCTACAAGTCCCGCAACAAATAAGCACACACAAAAGTCTAAGTCTAGGCACCTATCTCAAGTCACCTAAATCCCTTAGACCATGCTCTGATACCACTTGTAACAACCCAACCCGATAACCATCCGAAAATGTGCCTAAATTTTTTTTTTTCTGGAACAGTTGATCTGGACGGCGTTTAAAAGCTTGGACGGCGTCCAGCACTTAAGACTGGGACGGCGTCCAGATGTACTAAAACATTCTGATCAGTTTTTCGAACACACGCGGGCGAAAACCCGCTTCCCGACACTTTTAAACCAAAACACTTTCACAATATATTACAATAGTTTAAACTAAGAGTTTTTCACAATAATAATCGAGTTTTACGACACTGGGCCCACATCGACCCAAAATACCACAAGTGACTATTTCGACCCATTAGTTTATACAAAAACATAGACCGGGCATGGGATTGGGGACACGCTACCCAATCCTAATCAAATCCAAAAGCAAGTCCACTAGTCCCCGTGCTTACCCGAGCCACCGCATCCGTGCAATCTATAAAAATGTAAACAACGAGAGGGTAAGCTAACGCTTAGTGAGTGATAATATACTACATACATATATATGTATAAAATGGACACGCCACACAAATATCAAATACCGCATACCGAAGCATCCATGAATAAAGGCAACTACACTAAGCATACCGTACGATCTCTAAGCAACAAACTAACAACATCAACAATGAGTAAGTTCACCAACGACAATGTGAACAAATGCCAATAAGCTACACCCGGAGGGTTAGCTACATCACGACGATACAACATTATACGTATACAAAATTTAACATGCTAAACAATCACAAACACAATATGGTTAACCATAACGCTATGGTGCTACCGGCTCGTGGTTCACACCATACGTATTTGAGTCATACTCTTTTATAGTGCTACCGGCTCGTGGTTCACACTTCGACGCTACCGGCTCGTGGTTCACGCCTCATTTTATAGTGCTACCGGCTCGTGGTTCACACTCGATGCTACCGGCTCGTGGTTCACATCTATTTTTATAGTGGTACCGGCTCGTGGTTCACACTCAATGCTACCGGCTCGTGGTTCACATCTATTTTTATAGTGCTACCGGCTCTTGGTTCACACTCGATGCTACTATAACATCCACAAACAAATACGTCATAAACATGAACGCATAATTATTCCACTCCCAATATTAACCCTTCGCCATTAGGGTTATATAATCCACATCACCCGCCCATGTGATAACGTACACACAAAGTGTGCACCTCGTCAAAGGTGGTCAACCAAAATGCACAACCGTGCCAATTGGACCTATACACACGTCCATCAATCCACCTATATGTGAAGTGAGCTCTATAACGGAGAACCACTTCACCCAACCCGCACCCATCCTACACATACATATGCACATAGGATATTAACACTCACCTTGTCGCCTTGATGAATGCTTCCAAAATAATCCGCAACGCGCCGATGGAACATACCTATTCCATTATCACAAACATAATAACACAATTAGGGTTGACTCACAAATCAACCCATATGACACTTAGTGCAATTCCGACCCAAATGCACTTCCAAGCACAAACCGCGCCCAAACTAACCAATAATCACTAACACGAGTGAAAATGGTCCTAACACGCTAATTAAACCCGAACACAAGTGTTAAACACGTGTCATACCCATTTTGACACCAAAACCCTAATTTGACCCATTTCAAAATTAGGCAACCAAACACACCCAAAAGTGTTCCAACACTTCCATAATCACTAAACCTAGTGATTAAACTCAAGATCAAACCCTAATCAACGCTAAAACATCAACCAACCCAAAACCAGCCAAGTGACAAGATTAACAAGTCACCATGAACCTACTTCATCATCTAAAAGGGTTTCACAACAATCTAGCTCAAAACCCTAACTTGAACATCAAATCTAACAAATGAAATTCGAAGTTTGAGCTTACCAATACCACCACAACGTAGCTAGGAGCGAGATGAACAACTTTAGAAACCGAGCTTTTGCGAGAATCCGACTCCTTCTTCTCCAAATCCACCTCTCTCTCTCTCTCTAAAACCCTCCTCTCTCTCTAGATAAGGTTGAGAGTGTTTGTGAGGATGAAATATCATCCACAAATGACCAAGGAACCAGCCTTGAAGGCTCCAAACCAGAATCCAAGTTAATTTACCATTTTACCCCTTTTTAATTAATTAAAACAGCTGGCTCGACAGACAGTTTGGACGGCGTCCCGAATCTTGGACGGTGTCCCGTCCTTCTTTGCTGGACGGCATCCCGAAGGTTGGACGGCGTCCCGATCTACTGTAAAATCAGAAACAGAAACAGGGTCTTACAACTAGCTAGAGCCAACCCGGTTAAACTCACGCAAAACCAAAATTACAACAATTACTTGAGGTAAATTCATGACTATGTTTCTTTGGGACTACTTCATTTACCGGTAATAACACATAACTAAATCACTTAAACTTATGTATCTTACCATCTAGATTACTAGTTGTATTGAAGCATAAATTGTTCACCGAGTTAACTCACATTAATTGGTTTACAATTTATGTAATTGAAGTGTTGAACTAAATAATCATAATTATGGTTCTTGTAGTTGGGCTAGATGATTTAATCAATCAAACATATATATAACTAGCATAACATCAAAGTATAGAAAAATCTCAAGCCATAAATCTTACATTAAACCAAACACACAACGTTCTTAGCCAAACATAATCATAATAGAACTAATGGAACAGTTAATACAAATTGAATTCATGTTTAAAAGATATAGAACGATAATACCGATTGCGATGAATAATCCTAGCTTAATCTTGATGTTGAAAGAATGGAGATTGATATGTAGCCTTCCTTAAGCTTTGAAAAAACGTATTGAAACTGAGAGAGGATGTAACAGTGAAGGTGTGTGAAAGAATGAATCAAAGGCTCTCTTAAATTGGGTCAAAAGTTAGGTAAACTAGCCAGAATTTAATCAGATGTGCCGCATCTCAGACCAGATGCGCCGCATCCCTTTAAACTTTATTTATTCCAGCTCATTTAGCACTCACGAACTGTCGGCAGGCAAGGGATGCGCCGCATCTCCCACCAGATGTGACAACCCGGAAATTTCCAACCAAATTTAAACTTTAATCTTTATATGTTTCCGACACGATAAGCAATATTTGTTAAGTTAAATTTCAAGAATTTTAAACTATGTTCATACATTCATTCAACCTCGACCAAGTTCCAATGATTCACGAACCATTAAACGAATATGATTATATATGTATATGTGTATATATATTATAACTTGAAACGTAAATAAAATATTAGATTAAATACTTTATATGATTGTATCTGTTTCAAAATGTTTATCAATGGAATTAGAAGATAAGATCAAATGATTGAATTATCAGATATATTGAATTATGATTACAAGTCTCTGTTGAAAGGCCCACGTTGATTTGAGAAATCTTTTCATTTTAACAATATTCGGAAAATGGTAAAGTGATTTATAAATATGAACAAATTGTCAATCATTGAGAACTAGACAAAGGATAGTGGAAGATTGAATCTCATAAAGACTCGATTGATCTATTTAGTTTCAAACGTACAAAAACATTTTCAGTTTAAAAAGAACTTTATTATTAAAACGTATATAACTTTTATAAATATCTAGAACCACTTTTGACAACTCATTACTTAACTAGTATGATAAAGATAACGATATTTATATTTTATTTTATTAAATATATATAACGATTTAAATTAATATTATATATATTTATACGCGTATTATACGTACATAGTTTTATACTTTTACTATACTTAAACTTTACCTTTACTTTATTTTTACTTTACTTTAACTTTAATAATTCATACTTTAATAATTCACTTTAATAATTCATACTTTAATAATTCACTTTAATAATTCATACTTTAATAATTCACTTTAATAATTCATACTTTAATAATTCACTTTAATAATTCAAAAATCTATTATAAATAGAATTCAATAGGTTTCATTATTTCATAGAAACTTAAAAATAGTTTTCTCTAAACTCTCTCAAGCGATTTACATATATATATATTTACTCCGTATTATCTCAAGATATTATTAGTATACATAAAATATTACGACGGAGTGCTGTCCGAGTGATTTCGAAGTTGTTTTTTCGAGTGGGATAAGATTAAGGAAATTATGGGTTATAGCTATGGAGGTGATTGAGTATGGTTCATGGGTATGCTCGTGAGGTCAATATAGTGTTTATCATCTCCGTTGCGTTTACGTACCTTTCCTGCAATATTGAATCTTAATATTGATATGTGAGTACTCATAATTTAATTTTTACATACTAATAGTGTATCCCTGACTAGTGCTCGAGTATATAGGATTATGCATGCTTGTACTTTTGATATTGCCATTAGATAGGTTATGTTGATTCCTGAATTAGTTACATATACGATTGAGATAAGGTATAAGATATGCATGTCGTTGGAAAGCTAGTGAAAAATAGTTGAATTTTGGTTTAAGAATCACTTGAATCCAAGTAATGGTTAGAAAGTTATGAAATAAACAAATTGCATAATTAATTTTGTAATTAAAATTGCTGATGATAATTAGTGAACTAATTTTATGGGTTATAAAAAGTGATTATTTGGATTCTACTCGTCGAGTAGATGAATTTTCATATAAAGCACGTCTCGTTTCGTTGAACGGTTGTCAAGTTATGGACAAATGAAGTTTTGCAAATTTTGATGAAATGTCGAAACGGGAACTGAAATTCTCGCTGATCTGCGTTGTTTCATATATAAAAAAAATACCACTGAATTCTTTGCTGTAAGGTCTAATAAACAACTCTAGCCGTTTGTAAATTCGAGTCTCGACGATTTTTCTAAAAATCATCAAAGTTGACAGTTTGGTAACATTTTAAAATTCTAAAAAGAGCTGAAACTTTTTTATTTAAAAATGTCAGTTTTGTATCAGTTGTCATGGTCGGCCTGATATGTGTTTACTCTTGCCAAAAATCATGTTATATCTTTGTGGTAACGAGAATTTGCAGGCTTTGACCGTTTATCAATACGAGTTTTGAGGAATTTTCTAAAAATCTCCAAAGTAGGCTACTCGGTCACTTTTGTAAATTTATTAAAGCTGAAAAATTAACTTTGAAACGTCGAAAACGCGTTGGCAACTACGAGTTGTCTAGGTTTAGTTTACTTCTGTAATATTTATGCTTAATTTTTTTGGTAATGTGTAACTTTTATCTTTGGCCGTTTATCAATCGGAGTTCCGATAATTTTTCTAAAAATAGCTGAAGTGGCCCGTTTAGTCATGTTTGACCGAAAATCATTTTTGTATAAATTATTATATATTTGCATGCGACCTCATTTTTACTTTGACCTTTGACTTTTGACTTTAACCTTTGACTTTTGACTTTGAACTTTGACTTTTCCTGTTAACTTTTCAGTTAACTTTTTGTGTTGATTTTCTCTAAAAAAAAAAAAAAAAAAAAAAAAAACCTAAAATACTATTTTATGATTATGAAACCATTTGTGTTACGTTGTTTCACACGTCACCTTTTACTAGAATCTTAATTGAGCATGAGTAATATAACATGTTACTATACTGTAGAGTTAGACTCGAGCTATAGGATAGGATTACACTATGACCTGACCTAAATTGCTATACAAATATTGACCAACATATAAATATATATAATTAGTATAGGTTCGTGAATCCGAGGCCAACCTTGCACTTGTTCAATGACGTTATATGTATTTTTACTACGAAATACAGTATGGTGAGTTTCATTTGCCTTTTTACCCTTTATATTTTTGGGACTGAGAATACATGCGCTTTTATAAATGTTTGACGAAATAGACACAAGTAATTGAAACTACATTATATGGTTGAATTATCGAAATCGAATATGCCCCTTTTTATTAAAGTCTGGTAATCTAAGAATTAGGGAACAGACACCCTAATTGACGTGAATCCTAAAGATAGATCTATCGGGCCTAACAAACCCCATCCAAAGTACCGGATGCTTTAGTACTTCGAAATTTATATCATGTCCGAAGGAGAATCCCGGAATGATAGGGGATATTCTTATATGCATATTGTTAATGTCGGTTACCAGGTGTTCACCATATGAATGATTATTTTTGTCTCTATGCATGGGACGTATATTTATGAGAACTGGAAATGAAATTCTTGTGGTCTATTAAAATGATGGAAATAAATGATTATGATAAACTAATGAACTCACCAACCTTTTGGTTGACACTTTAAAGCATGTTTATTCTCAGGTGTTAAAGAAATCTTCCGCTGTGCATTTGCTCATTTTAAAGATATTACTTGGAGTCTTTCATAGCATATTTCGAAGAACGTTGCATTCGAGTCATTGAGTTCATCAAAGATTATTATTAAATCAATTTATAGTTGGATAGTGGATATTATGAAATGGTATGCATGCCTGTCAATTTTCGATGTAAAGAAAGATTGTCTTTTAAAAACGAATGCAATTTTTGTAAAATGTATCATATAGAGGTCAAATACCTCGCAATGTAATCAACTATTGTGAATCGTTTATAATGTATATGAACGGGTCCTTTCAGTTGGTATCAGAGCAGTGGTCTTAGCGAACCAGGTCTGCATTAGTGTGTCTAACAGATAAGTCGATAGGATGCATTAGTGAGTCTGGACTTCGACCGTGTCTGCATGTCAATAGTTTTGCTTATCATTTTGTGTCAAAAATTAACTACTTATCATCCTCAGGAAATTACCTGCTTATCATTTTTAGTCTAAGACACGTCTTGCTGCATTGATTGCATGAATAGTGTATAGACAAAAATTCATATCTTAGCGTATCTGCTAAATCATATCTTATCGTATCTATTACTGTAAACGTTGCCTGATATATCCCATAAATTCCTCTGTAATTTACGAAATCTTTTGTTCTATATATATGGATATTCTATGTAATTAGAATACCATCCGATAACCGAAAATCATTTCATATCGAAAAAAAAAAATCCTTATTGAATCGTACGAAATGGAATTCATCATTAATTCAAGTTCCTCGGATTTCGAAATGGAATCCCACTCCAGCTCCGAAAGCAGTGTGACCGGAATAGATCAACCAATCAGTCATCACCTATTCTGGATGAATTGGGGATGGGTTCGTAGCCTCCTCAATCATTGGAGACAAGAAGAAGGTGATCCCTTCCATCCACCACATTGCCCTCTTGACGAAGAACCTGAAGCACTTACCGGCGAACCTGTCTGAAACACCATTTTCACGCTCATTTCCAGAGTATCTCGTCACGATTATATATTACATCAAATTTTAGATTTTATTTATCCGCTCGTCCGAACCGACAATCACCCCGGTGTAATAGAAGAATTCAACGAGCTTCGCGCTCGGGTAGTGGCTTTGGAGAATATGGTGCAGAGATTACAAACACCAGCAGCAGCATCAGCAGCATAACCAGTAACACCATCATCAATGCCAATAGTACCATTACCACCCCAACCACAACCACGTCGTAAACCTCAACTTTACACTCTGTCCCACGAGCACCAATGTCATACGCCCTGTAGATACCAAGGAATACCAACAACAATAACCGACGAAGTATTAATTCATAACTTCATTGGAGAAACATTCCGCGCAGATTATGTAATCTCTAAAGTCTTAGAGATTATCTAATCTAGCCCTAACCATAAATCAGTTAAGCGAACCAAAATGATAGAAGGAAGAGTAGAAACCCTGACAAAAATGGTGTGTGATTAACAAGCTAAACTTGTTTTACCAACAGCATCAACAGTACCGTCAGCGTCACCAGCATCATCAGTACAGTCAACATCAGAATCAACAACACCTATAACATCACAAACTCCGTCAGCTCAAGAATCACTATGGACATCATTACGAATCAATAACCCGTATATTGTATCAACGAGTTATGAAGAATTAACTCATTCCCTTTGAAGAAATTATATGTATATTTTATATATTTTGAAATAAAAATAAATCTTTCCGTGCTAAGCTATTGTGTGTGAATCTTAACTACTCGGTTAATTCATATTACAAATATGCAATAATGTACGTCCTTCGGCCGCAACTTAACCAGCGTTAACTACAATCTCTGTCGCAATTCAACAAATTCCAATTCATAATAAATCAAGTATATATTTGATTTTACACTTTCATCATCGATGTACCCGAAACTTTTCAGATAACATCATTCGTACTTTGCGAAATTCACAAGAATTCCACGAACCGAACATCATACATCAACAAATAACAAAGAATTGATTCATAATTTCAATGTCATTAAAGAAATACTGCGTAAAAGTTATGTACTTTTTAAAGCCTTTAGGGATTATTCAATTCTAGTTTCAACCGTAAATCAAATGAGTTTAATTTAACATTAACTCATTAAATCTATGTTACATCTGAAGAAAATATACATATATATATTTTCATAAAGACTGTAATAAAATTCTTTTGTACAAAATATTAATTGTGAAATTTTTTTTAACGGGTAGGTAATACCCGAGAGATATATAAATTCACAATTAATATATTACATTTTTCGAATCTGATTCAGCAAATCATCCATTATACTCCCTACTTTCACAACAATATACATTCTTTTATAGAAATCAAAACAACCATACTCATTCAAAATTTAATTACATATTCTGATTTTGAAATCTCAAAATTCAACTTGAGATATGACCAAAATCATCACTCTTAGATCCTTACATCTTTCACAAGCAATATTTTGACTTCAAAACTGTGTTAGAACATCAAATGTATGTTAACGATTACAATCTGTGTTCAAACCCTTCGAAAATTTCTGAAGACACTTCGAATGATGAGCAATCGAGATGATGATCCAACCACATGTTACCCACAGTTATGTACCTAAAAAACTCTTGAAACCAAAGTAAAAGTTTAAACAACGTATCCGCGTCAGATTCTTTAGCATTTATTAGCAAAAATAACTTTGCGACTCCTATTCAAAGTAGCCAGTTTTGTCAAAGCTCCAGCAAGTCAACTTCGACTTTTCAGTCAGACTAACCTTATTATAACCTTGAGATATACACCATCGTTACCAGGGAACCTTTTACATTCCACCACATTATTAACAGATGTATCAACAACTTCATTACCCTTTGACTTTAGCCTCTCCAAAAAGTCATTATAATTATTCATTGAAACCTCATCATTTACTCATTCGCATCTTGTAATGAGAATTTCCATACGAATCATTGGGAATTAGCAATCAGTATTTTGAAATCTCGCAGCATGTCTACGCCAACAGTTATATGTGTATATATAACGTCTATCTTCTGGACTTAATTTGAATGTGAAGATTCTGAAAAACACTTCGAACTACGAATTGGTTCTCCGAAAATGGAAAAATACTGATGAAGCAGCAAAAAAATATAAACGACCTTAACAGTAAAAGTTTGATGATAATGAATAGGTGTGCTAGCAAAGCGCAGAAAAAGAGAAGTCTTGGAACTGGAAAACGGATTGAGCAAAGTAGGAAGGAGGCTGTGGACAAATTACAAAGACTGAACCTGACTTCAAAGGATCCAAATAATTCAGTATCTGCTGAAGTCATTAACGAATACTTTTCTCCTGACTCTAAACCCCTGCGGACAATATTCTTCATCATCCTCTGATATTAGAAATTCTAAAATATCATCATATCTTTCATTATAAATATCCTCCATATTTCTGAAGATATTAATTTTTCTTATTTGAAATCATTTACCTCTTCGCGCTATCTGAATTACATCATAAAAGAAACTATTTTAGTTTCTAAATTCTGAAACATTCAAGTTTAAAATAGGAATATTTTGAAGTAGTGTTGGGAACTGAAGCATGAATTAGTATAATATAATGACACTTGATCAATGTGATTATATTACAGTAAGTCATGTTGAGTTTCTAAATGGAACGTGATGATTCACAGATCATAACATCATCATGTGCCATGTTATACGACTCTTGTATTTTATTTAACCTCTAAAATATCAAGAAAATATTTCTTGATGATTCGGCCTTTTCCAAGGTATTTTAGTAATTTGACAAGTCAAGATTGTGCCATCACAATTTCCTTCCTAGAACATTAACAATGTTCATTTCGAAATTCGTATCTGTGAATTCTGGACCATTACAAGTGGTGCTTAATCGCAAGAAGAAGAAACGAAAGGACAAAACTTCGAAATAGAAATTGGGGTATAAATTGCAGCAAATAAAAGAGAGCATTAACTGTGAATGATAATGATTATAGAAGACAGAAGCAGAGACTTTGAAATATAAGGGAACATATAAAGCCCAACGACAAACCAGAAATTATAAACCATATATATCGATGCATATAGCAATATAAAGACACGGGAGAACTAGGAACACTATAAACCCAAGAGTATAGTAGAAGTAAATAGATTCTTCCGGCGATAGATGAAAAAAAAGAAGAATGACCGATATGAAAGTTAGAAGTATATCGAGAATCAGAACTGGATGGAGCATATTGATGAATACTTTAAAATATGAGTTGAGGGGGAAAGAATAGAAGGTGATGAAACATGACTAGGAACTTAGAAATCAACAGATTTAACTCACACAATGGCAGAATAAGTGAATCAAACCCTCTAGTGAATAGGTTAAGTTTTTTTTTTGATTAATTTAGTCAAACCACAACTAAATCAAGTGTGATTAGATCAACACCTAGAGCTATTATTCACCACCTGGGTGATTTGGACTGAGAGAGAATCGAAGGAGCTCACTAGATCTGAGTGTGTGTAACAAATGAGAGGCTTAACCTAAAATGAAGAACATAAGACTTTATATACCCCTGCTGTTGACACACCCATACGATTCATTCATCACACGTACGAGTTGGCTTCATCAACCGTACGGGTGATCACTCACTCGTGTCTTATCATTTAGGTTGTAATTGTGACTTAGCTCAGCATCAACCATGCGTATGAGCCTGTCAGCCGTACTAGTGAGGCTTCACTCATACGTCTGACTAAGTCTAACATAGTCAAACATCTAAATCTCGTTCTTGTAGTTCCAGTAACCACATACAACCATGGATAGGATAATAACGAGCAATCATGGTGGCCTGTAAACTGTTGTACCTGCAATGGACGTGGGTAGATGTCTAGGGACTTGCATAAAATGCATCAACAGATGGTGTGAGTTGTAAGGAAATGAAGGAGGTGAATTTATAAGAAAATCTCCGACAGAACAATTAAAATGGACGATCGCATTTAAAGCGGATCCTAATTCCCTTGATTACCGGAGAGTCAAATCTTATTAAGAAGATTTTCTTCAAATCCCTTAAAATCTGGGAATCAATCATATCTACGTCAAATGATAAGATGAATCTACACTTACTCATTTCACTCTTCTCTGTTAGCTTCATTCGTACTCTTCATATAAATAGATTGTTTATCCAAATTATTCGCTGATGATAAAACTCTAATTTTCAGCCCGTATGCATCATGATAACATACTTATTATCATTCACGACCTTTCCACTCAAATTTCGGGACGAAATTTCTTTAACGGGTAGGTACTGTGACAACCCGGAAATTTCCAACCAAATTTAAACTTTAATCTTTATATGTTTCCGACAAGATAAGCAATATTTGTTAAGTTAAATTTCAAGAATTTTAAACTATGTTCATACATTCATTCAACCTCGACCAAGTTCCAATGATTCACGAACCATTAAACGAATATGATTATATATGTATATGTGTATATATATTATAACTTGAAACGTAAATAAAATATTAGATTAAATACTTTATATGATTGTATCTGTTTCAAAATGTTTATCAATGGAATTAGAAGATAAGATCAAATGATTGAATTATCAGATATATTGAATTATGATTACAAGTCTCTGTTGAAAGGCCCACGTTGATTTGAGAAATCTTTTCATTTTAACAATATTCGAAAAATGGTAAAGTGATTTATAAATATGAACAAATTGTCAATCATTGAGAACTAGACAAAGGATAGTGGAAGATTGAATCTCATAAAGACTCGATTGATCTATTTAGTTTCAAACGTACAAAAATGTTTTCAGTTTAAAAAGAACTTTATTATTAAAACGTATATAACTTTTATAAATATCTAGAACCACTTTTGACAACTCATTACTTAGCTAGTATGATAAAGATAACGATATTTATATTTTATTTTATTAAATATATATAACGATTTAAATTAATATTATATATATTTATACGCGTATTATACGTACATAGTTTTATACTTTTACTATACTTAAACTTTACCTTTACTTTATTTTTACTTTACTTTAACTTTAATAATTCATACTTTAATAATTCACTTTAATAATTCATACTTTAATAATTCACTTTAATAATTCATACTTTAATAATTCACTTTAATAATTCATACTTTAATAATTTACTTTAATAATTCATACTTTAATAATTTACTTTAATAATTCAAAAATCTATTATAAATAGAATTCAATAGGTTTCATTATTTCATAGAAACTTAAAAATAGTTTTCTCTAAACTCTCTCAATCGATTTACATATATATATTTACTCCGTATTATCTCAAGATATTATTAGTATACATAAAATATTACGACGGAGTGCTGTCCGAGTGATTTCGAAGTTGTTTTTTCGAGTGGGATAAGATTAAGGAAATTATGGGTTATAGCTATGGAGGTGATTGAGTATGGTTCATGGGTATGCTCGTGAGGTCAATATAGTGTTTATCATCTCCGTTGCGTTTACGTACCTTTCCTGCAATATTGAATCTTAATATTGATATGTGAGTACTCATAATTTAATTTTTACATACTAATAGTGTATCCCTGACTAGTGCTCGAGTATATAGGATTATACATGCTTGTACTTTTGATATTGCCATTAGATAGGTTATGTTGATTCCTGAATTAGTTACATATACGATTGAGATAAGGTATAAGATATGCATGTCGTTGGAAAGCTAGTGAAAAATAGTTGAATTTTGGTTTAAGAATCACTTGAATCCAAGTAATGGTTAGAAAGTTATGAAATAAACAAATTGCATAATTAATTTCGTAATTAAAATTGCTGATGATAATTAGTGAACTAATTTTCTGGGTTATAAAAAGTGATTATTTGGATTCTACTCGTCGAGTAGATGAATTTTCATATAAAGCACGTCTCGTTTCGTTGAACGGTTGTCAAGTTATGGACAAAAGAAGTTTAGCAAATTTTGATGAAATGTCGAAACGGGAACTGAAATTCTCGCTGATCTGCGTTGTTTCATATATAAAAAAAATACCACTGAATTCTTTGCTATAAGGTCTAATAAACAACTCTAGCCGTTTGTAAATTCGAGTCTCGACGATTTTTCTAAAAATCATCAAAGTTGACAGTTTGGTCACATTTTAAAATTCTAAAAAGAGCTGAAACTTTTTTATTTAAAAATGTCAGTTTTGTATCAGTTGTCATGGTCGGCCTGATATGTGTTTACTCTTGCCAAAAATCATGTTATATCTTTGTGGTAACGAGAATTTGCAGGCTTTGACCGTTTGTCAATACGAGTTTTGAGGAATTTTCTAAAAATCTCCAAAGTAGGCTACTCGGTCACTTTTGTAAATTTATTAAAGTTGAAAAATTAACTTTGAAACGCCGAAAACGCGTTGGCAACTACGAGTTGTCTAGGTTTAGTTTACTTCTGTAATATTTATGCTTAATTTTTTTGGTAATGTGTAACTTTTATCTTTGGCCGTTTATCAATCGGAGTTCCGATAATTTTTCTAAAAATAGCTGAAGTGGCCCGTTTAGTCATGTTTGACCGAAAATCATTTTTGTATAAGTTATTATATATTTGCATGCGACCTCATTTTTACTTTGACCTTTGACTTTTGACTTTAACCTTTGACTTTTGACTTTGAACTTTGACTTTTCCTGTTAACTTTTCAGTTAACTTTTTGTGTTGATTTTCTCTAAAAAAAAAAAAAAAAAAAAAAAAAAAAAAACCTAAAATACTATTTTATGATTATGAAACCATTTGTGTTACGTTGTTTCACACGTCAACTTTTACTAGAATCTTAATTGAGCATGAGTAATATAACATGTTACTATACTGTAGAGTTAGACTCGAGCTATAGGATAGGATTACACTATGACCTGACCTAAATTGCTATACAAATATTGACCAACATATAAATATATATAATTAGTATAGGTTCGTGAATCCGAGGCCAACCTTGCACTTGTTCAATGACGTTATATGTATTTTTACTACGAAATACAGTATGGTGAGTTTCATTTGCCTTTTTACCCTTTATATTTTTGGGACTGAGAATACATGCGCTTTTATAAATGTTTGACGAAATAGACACAAGTAATTGAAACTACATTATATGGTTGAATTATCGAAATCGAATATGCCCCTTTTTATTAAAGTTTGGTAATCTAAGAATTAGGGAACAGACACCCTAATTGACGCGAATCCTAAAGATAGATCTATCGGGCCTAACAAACCCCATCCAAAGTACCGGATGCTTTAGTACTTCGAAATTTATATCATGTCCGAAGGAGAATCCCGGAATGATAGGGGATATTCTTATATGCATATTGTTAATGTCGGTTACCAGGTGTTCACCATATGAATGATTATTTTTGTCTCTATGCATGGGACGTATATTTATGAGAACTGAAAATGAAATTCTTGTGGTCTATTAAAATGATGGAAATAAATGATTATGATAAACTAATGAACTCACCAACCTTTTGGTTGACACTTTAAAGCATGTTTATTCTCAGGTGTTAAAGAAATCTTCCGCTGTGCATTTGCTCATTTTAAAGATATTACTTGGAGTCTTTCATAGCATATTTCGAAGAACGTTGCATTCGAGTCATTGAGTTCATCAAAGATTATTATTAAATCAATTTATAGTTGGATAGTGGATATTATGAAATGGTATGCATGCCTGTCAATTTTCGATGTAAAGAAAGATTGTCTTTTAAAAACGAATGCAATGTTTGTAAAATGTATCATATAGAGGTCAAATACCTCGCAATGTAATCAACTATTGTGAATCGTTTATAATGTATATGAACGGGTCCTTTCACCAGATGCGCTGCATCTGGCTCCCAAAATACGTCTTATTGCTTGAAAATGTTGTATCTGAAACCTTCGGCAAAAATACGCATATAGATGCGCCTCATCTGAGTCTGGAAGTGTATTTCTGGGCTGTTTTCGTTATCAGACTTCATTTTAAGCATCGTTTTCGCTGTTGGTCTTCATTTATTCAATCACAATGGACTTTTACACATATACATGAATTACAATACTTAAGTACAACAAATATATACAAATAGATACAGAATTAGATTGAAATAATGACAATAAACATGTATGATTTTGACGTTATCAAAATCCCCACACTTAAAACTTGCTTGTCCTCAAGCAAGACTTACAAGAAATCGAAATTTACTATAGTGAACACACGCATTTAATTGAGAACACAAAAATGGGAATCACACTCACACGATATAATACACAAGTTTACACTAGTCACACGAAGTACACAAAACACACACTCGGATTACACTCACACTTTTTTATTTATTTCACAATGTAACACACGCACGCGTTTGAGTATACACACACCTTTTGAGTACTCACGCGAATTAAAATCACACCAAAGTCAAAAGGTGGGTTTTAAAGTCCACATTTCTTGAAAATTTGGATCCTTAAGGAAATTAGGGCCTTTGCGAAAAACCTTTGATATTTTGAAAAATATTCATGTTAGTTTTTACACTAATCAAGTTTTCCGGTTTTAACCTCAAAGTCCGGTCGAGGGTAACTGAAAACCGAAGCCTCAGTTAGCGCTTAGCAAGCGCCCCCATGATTGAAGTATCATGGAATTTGAAACCGGATGTCCTAAAAAATGGTTTTACATAATATAGTTCATAAAATAGTATAAGTTTTAGAAGAAACTATATCATGTCCAAATATCATCGGTGAACCATGAGTTTGCACACCTCAATTTGTTATGGCATATGTATGTTGACCGCAGTCAACATAGATGCAATTGATCTTTACGGGGATCGTCCATCTGGGGATTAGATTCATTAGTCTTAAAAGCTAATTTGTACTGTGCCCCCCCATTGTGCGAGACAGATCTATCTCATGGTTAGGATAAGTCTGACCACCAAAAACCATGTTTGATGCTGAGGTGAGGTGGATTTCCAGCCGATTATAGGGATGACTTTTCAAGATTTTTCATCAACCTACAGCTGCTCAGGACTACATCTTCTAACATAGGTTAGCAAGTGTGTCATTGGAGAACTTGACTTCCTTCACAATCATTACATAGATGAGCATTGGATTAGATTGTTAGAACAACAAAGTACTTGATGATTCTTTTCATTAAGAATGTGGTATAGCATGATGATTATCTCTTTTATATGACTACTAGTTTTATGATTTTTAACAAAATAAACTCAATCATTTGGTTGTTTCTTAATTTGTTTTGTGATAATAATTTCGGTGTATACACCTAGTTTTAAAATCTACAAATTTTAAATAAAATTTGAATTTATGAAGATAAAAGTTCAAAAATTTTCACCATTTTAAGCCTTTTTAACCAAAATCAAAACCCGAAAGAATTTATAACTTCCTCCCCACACTTGAGTTCATGTATCACCCTCGTTACATGAAATCAGAAAAATTAAATTCAAGAGGGTCAAATAGTGTATAAGAGAGTTATTACTTTCTAGGTTTAAAACCGAAGTGTACGGGATGATGGCGCTGAACTGAATGCCAGCATAAGAACATCATCCACTTCTTGCAACCACAAAACAATCACCAATCAAGTATGTGCTGAACTTAATGCCAGTCTTTGTAAAAATGCAGCATATAGCACAATGCTCACCTGTATCAAACCAAACCAAGCAAGCATTTCATAAAAACAATGGGGTGGTACTCCATGTACCGGAAATACCCCACTTATAAAAACCTAAGGAAGTCAAATTAAGCAAATTACATCACAATCCAAATTACCATAATCCTAAACAAACCAAACAAAATAAATTGTTTTCAAACATAACCAACATTGTTCAAATCATCAAAGAAACAAACCATCATCCACGAAAGTCATCAAAATAAACCTGCGAACACAAATCAAGGGTTAGAAAAATCCCCAAAATGAGCTGCTTGGTCCAGCTCCACCTTCGTTTTGGTTTGCTGAGTCTCGTCCTGAAATACTGAAGGGTTGTACCCTTGATCGGTCGCTTGAGCAGGAGGGTTAGGGGGTATGCAGGAGGATAAGGAGGCGGATATGGATCACCCATTCTTACCCATAGGTCGCATGCCGGCCAAGGAGAGGGAGAGTAGTTAGCGGGATTTGCAGCATATGACACAGTCTGATCATGTATCCAGTTAAGCTGAGCTTGCTGCCCGGCTTGAGTGTACCAAGTCCTATCATTCCCCTCGTCAATGTGCCCCCTCAAATCTTGATAAATTATATCACAATGGTCGATTGTTCTCTGAGTTTCCCGAGTTTGATGAAATCATAATTCTAAAAATTGGGTATTCATGTATGATTCCCAGTTACCCGGTGGACCCGAACCACTTGCACCTGTACCAACTTCATGGTGCACTTGTTCCTCCATAGGAACATCACCTCCTTCCTCCGGCTGAGCAGCAGGCTGTGTATCTACATATCTTCTTAACAACTTATCTGAACCCCTTTTCAAGATTTTTGCTCCAATGTAAAACTGGGTGTCAAATGCATCCATTTCTCTCTTCTCCAAACCATGCAAGTCAATGTTGTAAAATTTTACAATTAAGGTAACAAAATGCCCCCCGCGGTTTGGGGCTAATCTTCTTTTCACCTTTTTCACCTAACAAGAAAGTAAGAATCATTATAGGAATATGAACATGGACTTTGTTCCAAATTCGATCCACATACCAAATATCCAAATTTGTGACTTTTTCGCTACTATCTTTTCTGAAATTAATGGTGCTTGAGATAAACCTTTGAATGCACCTCTTTCTGTACTCATTTATTTTGGTTCATGGATTCTTGCTTGCGCTATAGGCTGCATTGCTCATATTACTCCATGCAGTTGCATGGTCAAAGTTGGAAACATAGTATTCACAATTGGCGAAGTAATTTGAGAGTATGTTGACGGGCATTCCCTCATAGATACCAAGAGCACGAACAAATTGTAAGAGTGTCATTGTCCGGTCTTGGCCACCTAATCTGAACCTCATAAAAGAATTATTACCCGGAGAATCAAAAGAACACCTCAAGGTGGCTAGAAACTCAATATTGATCAATGGATAAACATCTTCTTTTAAACTAAATAATTGTTCCCAAGCTCTAACAATTCTTCCTTCTTATGGGATTCGAAGAACTGCTCGAATGTTCATTAATTCATTTGCCTCCACTAATGGTGACCAATCAATATATCTCCCGGGATGGATCGCTTTTGCTTTAACTTTCATTGCCTTCTTGCGATAATGAGGATCTTCCAAGATATCATTGATCCATTTATCTTCGGTTCGTTGATAAGGAATTTGCATAGCTTGACCGGTGTATTGCCATGCTTCCATGAACTCTTCTTCACTCTCTTGCTCCTCGTCACTTTCTTATTGAGTTTGTTGAGCGAGTTCCTTTCCTTTTCTCTTCCTAGTTGATGGACCTTCATAAACTTGTTCCTTTCTTTTATCCTACAAACAATCAATTTAGACAAAACAAAACCAAACAAAACAAATCAAATTGATTAGCGTTAGAAATCCAAATCCAAAACCTAACATTAACCACAATTTATACACCAAAACCATTTAGAATAAGTTTAAACATGTTATATTATACATATCTAATAATCTCTCGAATTACATGCGAAACATAATCCTATCATGGTACGGACTTATTCCATCTTCAACAAACATGTACTAGTATGTCATATGATTAGAGACTCTTTTACAAGCATAACCATACAAAACATGTTTAATTTCACCAAAACTTTCAATGTCATAACATATTAAACCATAAGCATTCGCCAATAATCATGTCTAACAATATGCAATCTATGGTTTTCATACGTTTAAACATTAAAGTCTAGCCAAGCCAACATTTCACCAAAAAGCCTAACACATACAATGCTTTAACTCTCAAATGTAATCTTTCAAATCGAATAAACACTAAGTTAAGGCATAAATGAGTTTAGCATTAGTAATGTATTGCATCAATTCCACTTAGAACAACAACAAGTCAACACAAGTCAAAATCCCCAAATTAAGAATCCTAGATTTCAATTTATGCAAAAGTATGTGATTCAGCAAGGATTCATGGCATTTTGCTAGTGTAAACAAGTAGTTAAACATCAAACATCTCAATTTAAACAAGTAATGGTCAAAAATTCGAAACCCCCAAATTTCATCAAGAACCCTAATTTACAAATTGAAGATTTAAGCATGTAATCATCAAATTAGAGCATGAATAAGGATTAATAGCAACATTACAATCATAATATGACCAACACATGAAGATTCAAACACCCCCACACTTAGAACAAGCAAAATCCGAATTGAAGAATGAAGAACATAAAAAATCATGAAGAAATGAAGAGTAATCTTACCTTTCCCATGTTAATAGTCGGATTTGTTGTTTAAAGATGGGATTAAATGGTTGATTTTATGTTTAGAGATAAATGTTTTGAGAGAAAATGGAATGGGGTACGGTTTTGTGTGTGAAATTATGAAAAAATGGAGTTTACAACCATATTTGGGTATAAAATCGCGCAGACCAGGAGAAAATCACCCCAGATGCGGAGCATCTGGGGAAAATGTGGCGCATCTGTTAGTTAAAAAGGCACCAAGGAAAAAACATACCCCAGATGCGGCGCATCTGGGGACCGATGCGGTGCATCTGCCTGATAAAATGAGGCGTATTGCCTTTATGCGGCGCATCCTTAACCTTCATGGTTTTCATGCATTCAGATGCGGCGCATCCTTAACAGATGCGGTGCATCTGGCCCTGGTTCACCTTGTTTTTCACCTTTAGTTCTGTTCGTAATGTGTCTAAATCACCTAGCTCGCATTAAAACTCGAAAAATTAAATTAAAACACTAAAATCTATCAACGAGACATACGAGTGGAACTATATACAAAGTGTGAAGTTTATTAGTAAGTCTTTCACGCGACTCCGTCCCAAGCTAATTAGCCTTGGGGAATAGGGTGATGTCATCTCGAACCGTGGTGTCAACTCCATCGAAATAAAGTTTCAAGCGATGACCATTCACCTTAAAGGTATTTCCGTTTCTAAACAACTCAACGTACCCCGACGGGGATGCTTGTTTCACTAAATAAGGTCCTGTCCATCGGGACCTCAACTTCTCAGGAGAAAATTTAAACCGTGAGTTAAAAACCAAAACCTTATCACCGGTTTTAAACTCTTTCACTTCCTTCAATCGGGCATCATGCCACCTTTTCGTTTTCTCCTTATACGAGCTCAAATTCTAGTACGCTTCTAACCTTAACTCCTCCAATTCATGCATTTGCATGAATCGGTTTTCTCCAGCCTTTTCCATGTCCAAATTACAAAGCTTCAACGCCCAGTATGCTCGATGTTCTACTTCAACCGGTAGATGGCACGCTTTACCATATACAAGTTTAAATGGTGTGGTACCGATAGGTGTTTTAAACGTAGTTCGAAAGGCCCACAACGCGTCATCTAACTTGCGTTGCCAAATCTTAGGGTTGTTATCAACCGTCTTCTCAAGTATGCGTTTCAAGGCACGATTTGTGTTCTCTACTTGACCACTCGTTTGCGGGTGGTACGGAGTAGAGAAACGATGAGTTACACCATACTTCTTCAACACCTTTTCAAGAAGGTTGTTGGCAAAATGTGTTCCTCGATCGGATATGAGCGCCTTTGGGATTCCAAAGTGCGAGAAGATATTTTTCAAGAAGTTCACTACCACCCTAGCATCATTTGTAGGCAAAGCTTTTGCTTCAGCCCATTTGGACACATAGTCAATGACTACTAAGATGTACTTGCACTTATGGGAACTTGGAAATGGTCCCATGAAATCGATTCCCCAAATATCATAGACTTCACAAACTTGGATGCCGTTTTGAGGCATCTCATCCCTTTTTGATATGTTACCCGTTCGTTGGCATGCATCACAATTCCGAACGAAACTATGGGCATCTTTGAAGATCATGGGCCAATAAAAGCCCGAGTTAAGGATTTTTCTTGCGCTGTGGTTTGGTCCGAAATGACCGCCGGTTGGCCCTTGATGGCAATGCTCAAGAATTTGTTGAGCCTCTTTTTCGCACACACAATGGCGAATCAATTGATCCACACCAACACGAAATAGGTTAGGGTGTTCCCAGAAATAGGACTTCAAATCCGCAAAGAATTTCTTCTTTTGTTGATAAGAAAGTCCTTTTTGAAGAATGCCTGAAGCAAGATAGTTTGCAAAATGGGCAAACCATGGGATTTCAGATTCCTTGTCAACCTTCATTAGAGATTCGTCGGGAAATGTGTCCTTGATGATTGTATCATCGAGTTTATCCAATTCAGGGTTTTCAAGTCGGGATAAATGATCGGCAGCTAGATTCTCGGTTCCTTTCTTGTCACGTATCTCAATGTCAAATTCTTGAAGTAAAAGAACCCAACGTATGAGACGATGCTTTGCATCTAGTTTCAAGAATAAGTACCTAAGGGCCGAATGGTCCGTGTAAACAATGGTTTTGGACAACACCAAATATGACCGAAATTTATCAAACGCATAAACAATCGCGAGGAGCTCCTTTTCTGTGGTGGTATAATTAATTTGAGCTCCCGTTAGAGTTTTGCTCGCATAATAAATTGGAAGAAAATGATTATCGGGGCGTTATCCTAAAACATCACCTAAGGCATAGTCGCTCGCGTCACACATTAGCTCAAATGGCATACTCCAATCTGGAGATACGATAATGGGAGCTTGTGTGAGTTTTGACTTTAGAATGGAGAATGCGTTCTCGCAATTAGAATCAAAGTCAAATGGAGCATCCTTTTCAAGAATTTTGGTCATTGGGCGGGCGATTTTAGAAAAATCTTTGATAAATCGTCTATAGAATCCCGTGTAACCAAGAAAGCTTCTAATGGCCTTAACATTCGATGGTATAGGTAGCTTAGAAATAACTTCAATTTTAGCTTTATCTACCTCTATTCCCACACGAGATATCTTGTGGCCAAGTACAATGCCCTCCTTCACCATGAAGTGGCATTTTTCCCAATTTAGGACCAAGTTTGCTTTCTCATATCGGATAAGCATACGTTCAAGGTTAAAAAACACGATTCAAAGGAGTCTCCAAACACGAAAAAGTCATCCATGAAGACTTCCATACAATCCTCTATCATATCATCAAAAATTGCCATCATGCACCTTTGAAAGGTTCCGGGTGCATTGCATAAACCAAATGGCATGCAGCGATAGGCAAAGGTACTGAAAGGACAAGTGAATGTGGTCTTTTCTTGGTCGTTGGGATCAATTGGAATTTGGAAGTAACCGGAGAAACCATCTACAAAGCAATAATATTCTTTCCCCGCTAATCGTTCAATCATTTGATCAATAAAAGGCAACGGGAAATGATCCTTTCTAGTGGCATCATTGAGACGCCTGTAATCAATACAGACCCTCCAGCCGGTAATCGTTCTAGTTGGAACGAGTTCGTTCTTTTTATTTACAATAACGGTTGTACCCCCTTTTTGGGTACTACTTGTACTGGACTAACCCAAGGGCTATCGGAGATGGGGTAGATTAACCCGGCGTTAAGAAGCTTGACTACCTCCTTTTTAATAACCTCTTTCATGTTGGGATTTAGCCTACATTGTCTTTGTACTAATGGTTTGAAGTCATTCTCAAGGAGAATTTTATGTGTACAATAAGACGGGTTTATTCCAGGAATGTCGGTCGTTTTCCAGTCTATAGACTTTTTATGGGTTTTCAAAACAGAGATTAACCTATCCTTCTCGTTACAGGAAAGATGTGAAGCAATAATTACCGATAATTGAGATGTACCTTCAAGATAAGCATACTCCAAGTGTTTGGGTAGCTCCTTAAGCTCGAGTATGGGTGGTTCTTCCAAGGAATTCTTTATACGGAATCTATCTTTATTTTCGATATCTTCAAATGATTCCTCTTCCTTGGGAATTCCTTCTTCTATGGTCTCATCATCAGTGACCACCTTCATCAATTCATCAAAATCTTCATCAATATTGAAGTATTCACTTTCACTTACCGGGGCAAACCCCGAGGTATCAATTTCAAGTAGCTCCTGCAATTCATCCTCAACACAAAGATTTATAACATCAATTTGAAAACAAGAGTCATCGGTGGAAGAGGGTCTTTTCATGGCTTTGTCAATATGACAAATTATTCTCTCGTTTCCCACACCTAGACTTAATTGTTCTTTTTGGACATTAATGATAGCATCTGCGGTGTTAAGGAAAGGACGTCCTAAAATGATAGGAACTTTTGTGTCCTCTTGCATTTCTAGAATAACAAAGTCGACGGGAAAGATAAGTGAGCCAACTTTTACAAGAATATCCTCGGCTATACCTATAGGAGTATCAAATGATTGGTTTGCTAATCTAATACCCATCCGGGTTGGTTTCAAGTCTCCTAAGTCAAGTTTTAAATATAACGAGTAAGGAATTAGGTTAACACTTGCACCTAGGTCGGCTAGTGCATCATACACTACCGAATCACCCATCATACACGGTATGATAAAACTACCTGGGTCTCCCAATTTTGGAGGTACATTTTGCTTTTTAAAGATGACCGAACACTCCTCATGGAGGAATGTGGTAGAAACTTCGTGGTATTTACCCTTCGAGGATATGAGATCTTTCAAAAACTTCCCGTAATGGGGCATACCCTTAAGAACCTCCGCGAGTGGCATGTTAATGCTGATTTGCTTGATCATATCCTCAAATTTCTGATATTGGCTCGCGAGTCTGTCTTTCTTCAATGCTTTTGGGTATGGAATAGGTGCCTTGTACACCTTTACTGGTGGTTCTTCACTTTTCTTTGATATAATCAATGGTGGATCATCTTTCTCTTGTTCATTTTCAACATGTTCATTTACATCAACGGGTACCTGCAAAACAGAAGGAGACAAAGGAACTTCCGGGGACTTAGGGGTCTCCGGGTTAATAGTTAAACCACTTCTAGTAGTTATAGCATTTACATGCTCATTCCTTGTTTGATTGTTGTTGGGATTCACTTGAGTATTTGAGGGGAGAGCATCCGGCGGCCTCTCTGCTAATAACTGTGACATCCTTCCAACATCTCTTTCTAAATTCTGAATCGTAGCTTGTTGATTTCGAATTTGCTGAGTTTGAAGTTCCGCATTTGCTCGTGTTTAACCATAAAATCTCTCAAAAGATCTTCTAAATCGGATTTCTTCTCGGGTTGTGGTTGTACATGTTCTTGTGGTTGTGGTTGTGGTTGATTGTGTTGGAAATTATGTTGGTAATTTCGTGGAGGTTGATTTCGGTTGTTTAGGTGATGGTAACCCGGTGGTGCATTTCTTTGATTTTGATTTGGAAAATTCCGATTATTTTGGTAACCTGAATTTCCTCCGTGGTAATTATTGTTTGAACCTGAAGGTCCTCCTATTTGATAACTGTTGATAGGAGGATATTTCCGGTTCATTGCTTCAACCGCCGAAAAGTCGTCAAAATTCATTTCACCTTTACGCAAGTAACCTAAAAAATTTGCTTGCTCTTCCATTGTCGTTTGGTCACAATCTCTAGTAAGATGGGGACCTTGGCATAATTCACACCCTACCTTGATAGCATGCATTTCTTTTGTCATCTTTTCAATTTTCCTTCCTTGATTTGCCAATTGAACTTTTAAAGCAGCGATTTCATCGTTTCTTTCAATACTAGCAACCGTGGTTGATCTAGAGAACTCCATCTCTTGATGCCAATTATGAGAATGTGCTGCTATATTGGCGATGATTTTGTGAGCTTCCTCAGGCATTTTTTTCATGATTGATCCTCCTGCTGCAACATCAATATCCTTTCGAGTAGCCACATTGACTCCTTTATAGAATATTTGGACCTTTTGGAATGTATTCAACCCGTGTTGAGGACATACCCTAAGCATTTTATTGAATCGGGTCCAAGCTTCATAAAGAGTCTCATTAGGCTTTTGCTTGAAGTGATTTATATCACTTTGCAACTTTGCTGCTTTTGAAGCAGGGAAGAATTCTGACAAAAACTTGTCCATCATATCATTCCAATCTTCAATATAATCTTCTAGTAATGAGTCTAGCCAATCCCTTGCATCATCCCTTAGTGACCATGGAAAGAATTTTAAACATGCGACATCATCGGTGACATCTTGATCTTGAATAGCTTGCAAATGCTTACAAACTTACGAAGATGCTCATTAGCATCCTCATTTGGAGCTCCACCGAATTGGCATGTATTAGTCACCATGTGCAGAAATTGACTCTTTATTTCAAAGCCGTCAGTCATCGTAGGTTGAATAATTGCGTGGCCTTGACCTGTCCTTGTTGCCTTCATTAATGCATCCATCGTTTGATTTGTAGCAGCCATCTCTTCCTCTTCTTTAATAACTGGCTCTATGATTAGTTGAATAACTGGTTCAGAGTTAGAATTTAATGAAAGTGATTCTAAACCCTGAGCAAGAGACTCTACTTCTTGAGCTCTTAGGCGTTCGTGAAGTTCTCTTTCAGGTTTAGGATATGAAGGAATTAAATTAGAGTTGAAAGAACGTAGATTCATGCATCAATACCTATCCTGTAATCACAACACCACAAACAAACCAATTGCAAAAACACAAGCTTACAATAAAAAGTAACTTTTCTAGGAATTGAATTCCTACAAAAGGATCGAATAATTCAAAGTTTATTAAAATCTTTTAACAAAACTGCTCCCCGGCAGCGGCGCCAAAAAGTTGATGTGTCAAGACGTAACCTTTAAAATGTAGACAATATGCTCAATAATTAACACATAATACAGGCAACTAAACCCGATCATGCAGTAACTAGCAAGTAAATTGACCAGTTTGAACCATAGGGAGAAGTTTGTTTTAAGGACTTTATAACGATTAATTATTCTAAATGGGGGTTTGTGTTTGAAGTTGTATTTTTGTTTAACGAAACAGTAAATAAATATAATGAATAACAAGAATGAGAATGTGGTTTTTACTTCTATGATTGGTAAATGACAGGGATTGTTCTTTTATAATTAAAACCGTAATGTAATAGTTACAATAGAGCAGTTTATATCAATTTCACAATATCTATAAACTTAAGAACTATGTTTAATCAACAAGATTCTTTCGTGGTTGAATTCACATAAAACCTAGTTTACTAAGATCACTCTAAGTAAACTACATGATTGTATATCCTAGATATCATTCAATTAACATCCTATACTCACATATAGGTGGCTAAGTCACTAGGTGTTGAAGTATAAGCTATGGCCTTTGATAAACTCACATGGACCAAGTCATAACTTACATAATTGAACTAGGATACAAGGATGGTTTCAACAATGGATCTTTTGAAAGAACATGGTGTAGTGACCCGAACTTTTCCATGTTAATATATATTAATTGAGATTGATATTTACATGATTAAATGTTTCCAACATGTTAAGCAATCAAACTTGTTAAGACTTGAATAATTGAAATATGTTTCATATAGACAATTGACCACCCAAGTTGACCGGCGATTCACGAACGTTAAAACTTGTAAAAACGACATGACGATATATATATATGGATATACATATGGTTAACATGAGATTATGATAAGTAAGTATCTCCATAAGTATAATAACAATGAGTTATATACATATAAACAAGACTACTAACTTAAGGATTTCGAAACGAGACATATATGTAACGATTATCGTTGTAACGACATTTAAATGTATATATATCATATTAAGATATATTAATATATCATAATATCATGATAATATAATAATTTAACATCTCATTAGATATAATAAACAATGGGTTAACAACATTAATTGAGATCGTTAACTTAAAGGTTTCAAAACAACACTTACATGTAACGACTAACGATGACTTAACGACTCAGTTAAAATGTATATACATGTAGTGTATTTAGATGTATTAAAATACTTTTGGAAGACTTCAAGACATATATCAAAACACTCATACTTAACGAAAATGGTTACAGTTACTTTTCCATTCTTTTCTTTCATCAAGAATTCTAGTCGTATTCTTACCCGTATTATACACAGCTTCAAAACGTACTTACTATGAGTATATACCAATAGGAACTAGCATGGGATTCCACTCTTGATTATGTCATGTATGACTAATCAATTTTAACTTCTACCATGAGCTAGTCAACTAACTAGAACTCCTTTTAACCCCACTCACCACTCACCAATTACCACTCATCATTCACTCCATTTCACTTCCAATTCTCTTTCTAATTCTCTCTCAACACACACACACTATTATGAACGTATTTTTCCAGTAGTTAATCATCATCTTCATCAAAAATCACTTCAAGAATCAAGCTATAATCATCATAGGAAGAACACTTCAAGAACACTTCAAAAATCCCTTCAAGTTTACTAATTTACTTCCAAGCTTTCTAATCCATTCCAAGTAATCATCTAAGATCAAGAAACCTTTGTTATATACAGTAGGTTATCTTTCTTATTCAAGGTAATATTCATATTCAAACTTTGATTCAATTTCTATAACTATAAACTATCTTAATTCGAGTAAAAATCTTACTTGAACTTGTTTTTGTGTCATGATCCTACTTCAAGAACTTTCAAGCCATCCAAGATCCTTTGAAGCTAGATCAACTCTTGTCACTTCCAGTAGGTTTACCTACTAAACTTGAGGTAGTAATGATGTTCATAACATCATTCGATTCATATATATATAAAACTATCTTATTCGAAGGTTTAAACTCGTAATCACTAGAACATAGTTTAGTTAATTCTAAACTTGTTCGCAAACAAAAGTTAATCCTTCTAACTTGACTTTTAAAATTAACTACACACATGTTCTATATCTATATGATATGCTAACTTAATGATTTAAAACCTGGAAACACGAAAAACACCGTAAAACCGGATTTACGCCGTCGTAGTAACACCGCGGGCTGTTTTGGGTTAGTTAATTAAAAACTATGATAAACTTTGATTTAAAAGTTGTTATTCTGAGAAAATGATTTTTATTATGAACATGAAACTATATCCAAAAATTATGGTTAAACTCAAAGTGGAAGTATGTTTTCTAAAATGGTCATCTAGACGTCGTTCTTTCGACTAAAATGACTACCTTTACAAAAACGACTTGTAACTTATTTTTCTGACTATAAACCTATACTTTTCTGTTTAGATTCATAAAATAGAGTTACATATGAAACCATAGCAATTTAATTCACTCAAAACGGATTTAAAATGAAGAAGTTATGGGTAAAACAAGATTGGATAATTTTTCTCATTTTAGCTACGTGAAAATTGGTAACAAATCTATTCCAACCATAACTTAATCAACTTGTATTGTATATTATGTAATCTTGAGATACCATAGACACGTATATAATATTTCGACCTATCATGTCGACACATCTATATATATTTCGAAACAACCATAGACACTCTATATGTGAATGTTGGAGTTAGCTATACAGGGTTGAGGTTGATTCCAAAATATATATAGTTTGAGTTGTGATCAATACTGAGATACGTATACACTGGGTCGTGGATTGATTCAAGATAATATTTATCGATTTATTTCTGTACATCTAACTATGGACAACTAGTTGTAGGTTACTAACGAGGACAGCTGACTTAATAAACTTAAACATCAAAATATATTAAAAGTGTTGTAAATATATTTTAAACATACTTTGATATATATGTATATATTGTTATAGGTTCGTGAATCAACCAGTGGCCAAGTCTTACTTCCCGACGAAGTAAAAATCTGTGAAAGTGAGTTATAGTCCCACTTTTTAAAATCTAATATTTTTGGGATGAGAATACATGCAGGTTTTATAAATGATTTACAAAATAGACACAAGTACGTGAAACTACATTCTATGGTTGAATTATCGAAATCGAATATGCCCCTTTTTATTAAGTCTGGTAATCTAAGAATTAGGGAACAGACACCCTAATTGACGCGAATTCTAAAGATAGATCTATTGGGCCTAACAAACCCCATCCAAAGTACCGGATGCTTTAGTACTTCGAAATTTATATCATATCCGAAGGGTGTCCCGGAATGATGGGGATATTCTTATATATATGCATCTTGTTAATGTCGGTTACCAGGTGTTCACCATATGAATGATTTTTATCTCTATGTATGGGATGTGTATTGAAATATGAAATCTTGTGGTCTATTGTTACAATTTGATATATATAGGTTAAACCTATAACTCACCAACATTTTTGTTGACGTTTAAAGCATGTTTATTCTCAGGTGAATACTAAGAGCTTCCGTTGTTGCATACTAAAATAAGGACAAGATTTGGGGTCCATGTTTGTATGATATTGTGTAAAAACTGCATTCAAGAAACTGATTTCGATGTAACATATTTGTATTGTAAACCATTATGTAATGGTCGTGTGTAAACAGGATATTTTAGATTATCATTATTTCATAATCTACGTAAAGCTTTTTAAACCTTTATTTATGAAATAAAGGTTATGGTTTGTTTTAAAAATGAATGCAGTCTTTGAAAAACGTCTCATATAGAGGTCAAAACCTCGCAATGAAATCAATTAATATGAAACGTTTTTAATCAATAAGAACGGGACATTTCAGTTGGTATCCGAGCGTTGGTCTTAGAGAACCAGAAAATTTGCATTAGTGTGTCTTATCGAGTTTGTTAGGATGCATTAGTGAGTCTGGACTTCGACCGTGTTTTCTTTAAAAATGATTGCTTAACATTTTTGTTGGAAACTATATATTTTTAACATATGAATATTATGTGATATATTAATCTCTTAACGTGTTTGATATTATGTGATAGATGTCTACCTCTAGAACAAGTCCCATTGACTCACCTAATAATAATGAAGAGTCAAATGTAAATTGGAATGATTCGTGGACTGATTCACAAGTTCCCGAAGAGGAACCGGAAGAAGAGTCGGAACCGGAAGAAGAATCGGAACCGGAAGAAGAATCGGAACCGGAAGAAGAAATAGAACCGGTGGGGGAAATAATAAAACGGTTAAGTAAAAGAGAATCCTCAACCAACCGACCAAGGTTAATTATGGTCAATGGTGTTTCCGCCAAGGAAGCAAAATATTGGGAGGATTACCAATTCTCCGATGAATCGGATTCCGACGAGAATTCCGATGATGTTATAGAAATTACCCCAACTGAATTTAAAAAGGCAAAAGAAAATAATAAGGGAAAGGGCATAAAAATAGAGAAATCTAATTCCAACCCCGATGAACTTTATATGTATCGTCAACCCCCGAAGTCCTTAAGTTGTAACAATGACCCGGGAACCTCTAAACCACCAGGTTTTTCTAAACCAATGTGGACAACGACGGCTCGTATTAGGGGAACATCATATATCCCTAGAAACTTGGCAAAACGAACCAAAACCGAAGAAGAAGAAACAAGCGAGTCGAAATAAGATAGTTGTATTCGTGTGGTGTAATATATGTAATATAGTGTGCTTATGCTTTATGATATATGTAAAAATTGCTTGTATTAATAAGTATTTTTTTTATGAATCTAACTCTTGTCTATTTTACAGTATAAAAACACAAAATGGATAGACAACCCAATATTTTAAGAGACCTACCCGGAGACATGATTGATGAAATCTTGTCTAGAGTCGGTCAGAATTCTTCGGCACAACTATTTAAGGCGAGATCAGTTTGTAAGACATTCGAAGAACGTTCCAAGAATGCCTTGGTTTATAAAAGGCTTTCGTTCGAAAGATGGGGGATATCACATTGGGAAATCCATAAGTTACGATGTGTTTACTTTGACGCATATATTGCGGGGAACCCAAATGCTATTTTACGCAACGGGTTAAGAAATTATTTTGACTCAGTATATCCGAATATAGGACTTCGTGATTTAGAAAAAGCGGCTAACATGCAACATAAAGAAGCATGTTATGCTTACGGGTTAGTAATGTTCGCTTCTCACCAAAGTGAGAACAAGAACATCGGGCTACAACTATTAAACAAAACGTTCCCACAAGTGACGGAGTCGGTAATTAGGGTAAGAAATGAGGTTTTTAGGTTATTACGAGACTGTTGGTCATTACGTAACCCTCGTCCCTTTGACGACGTTACAACACGCTGTCTTATCAATAGCTATAACGGTTATGTTCCACAAGACCAAGGATGGGAAGTAGTCCTAGTAAAACCAGAATGCATGACTTGTTTCTGGACGTATGAATTACGTGTCTTTATTGCCTTTGCTGAACAACTTGTGTACTAGATAGAATTATCTTCACAACTATCTTGTATCAAAGTTATTGTGTGCTATATTTCATGCTTTATGTAAAATAAGCGGTATTGTAAGTTTGTAAAATATTGTATAAAAGTTTGAACGCGAAATATTATTACAATCAGTTTTTCATATAGAATTGTAGTAGTTGAATTGTATATTAGCTACTAAGTATGAACTTAACGGGTAGGTACTACCCGAATTTAAACTTATAAAACGCTAATATGAAGAAAAAGCTTTTATAAATGAGTTCATATTATGCTACGAAATACTATTAACTACTCTTAATATTCTGTATGATTAACTTGTTCCATTTGACTATTTTGAAGGAAATGGCACCGACTACTCGACACACCGTGAATATGAATGAAGAGGAATTCCGTACTTTTCTAGCTTCAAACATAGCCGCAGTACAGGCTGCGCTACATACCAACAATAACCTTGGATCTGGCAGTACAGGAAATCGTGTAGGATGCACCTACAAAGAATTCACTGCCTGCAAACCTTTGGAATTTGATGGAACCGAAGGACCGATCGGATTGAAACGGTGGACCGAGAAGGTCGAATCGGTGTTTGCCATAAGTAAGTGTACTGAAGAGGACAAAGTGAAGTACGCTACGCACACCTTCACAGGTTCTGCGTTAACATGGTGGAATACCTATCTAGAGCAAGTGGGACAAGATGATGCGTACGCACTACCGTGGTCAGCATTCAAGCACTTGATGAACGAGAAGTACCGTCCCAGAACCGAGGTCAATAAGCTCAAGACAGAACTTAGAGGGTTACGAACCCAAGGATTTGATATTACCACGTATGAAAGACGATTCACAGAATTGTGCCTATTGTGTCCGGGAGCTTTCGAAGATGAGGAATAGAAGATCGACGCGTTTGTGAAAGGATTACCGGAAAGAATCCAAGAAGATATAAGTTCACACGAGCCCACCACCATACAACAGGCATGTAGAATGGCTCACAAACTAGTGAACCAGATTGAAGAAAGAATTAAAGAACAGACTGCTGAAGAGGCCAATGTGAAGCAAGTCAAAAGAAAGTGGGAGGAAAACGGTGATAAGAATCACCAATACAACAACAACAGCAATTACAACAATAATCGCAACAATTATCCCAACAATCGCAACATCAATCGCAACTACAACAAATGGCCCAACAACAACAACAACAATAACATCAACTACAACAATCATCCCAACAACAATAATAACCGCAACAACAACAACAACAATCAGAAGCAGCTATGCCAAAGGTGTGAAAAGTATCACTCGGGGTTCTGCACCAAATTTTGCAACAAGTGTAAAAGAAATGGTCATAGCGCGGCGAAGTGTGAGGTCTACAGACCAGGGGTTAATAGAACGAAAGGAACAAATGGTGTCGGAACGAGTAATGGCGGAGCAAGTAGTGTCGGAGCCAGTTATGCCAATGTAGTTTGTTATAAATGTGGAAAACCGGGCCACATTATTAGATATTGCCCGAACCAGGAGAACACGAATGGACAAGGCCGCGGAAGAGTTTTCAATATTAATGCGGCAGAGGTACAGGAAGACCCGGAGCTTGTTACGGGTACGTTTCTTATTGACAATAAATCTGCTTACGTTTTATTTGATTCGGGTGCGGATAGAAGCTATATGAGTAGAGATTTTTGTGCTAAATTAAGTTGTCCATTGACGCCTTTGGATAGTAAATTTTTACTCGAATTAGCAAATGGTAAATTAATTTCAGCAGATAATATATGTCGGAATCGAGAAATTAAACTGGTTAGCGAAACATTTAAGATTGATTTGATACCAGTAGAGTTAGGGAGTTTTGATGTGATAATCGGTATGGACTGGTTGAAAGAAGTGAAAGCAGAGATCGTTTATTACAAAAATGCAATTCGCATTATACGAGAAAAAGGAAAACCCTTAATGGTGTACGGAGAAAAGGGCAACACGAAGCTACATATTATTAGTAATTTGAAGGCACAAAAACTAATAAGAAAAGGTTGCTATGCTGTTCTAGCACACGTCGAGAAAGTACAAACAGAAGAAAAGAGCATCAATGATGTTCCCATTGCAAAAGAATTTCCCGATGTATTTCCGAAAGAATTACCGGGATTACCCCCACAGCGATCCGTTGAATTTCAAATATATCTTGTACCAGGAGCTGCACCAATAGCTCGTGCTCCTTACAGACTCGCACCCAGCGAGATGAAAGAACTGCAAAGCCAATTACAAGAACTTTTAGAGCGTGGTTTCATTCAACCAAGTACATCACCGTGGGGAGCTCCTGTTTTGTTTGTCAAGAAGAAAGATGGTACATTCAGGTTGTGTATCGACTACCGAGAGTTGAACAAACTTACCATCAAGAACCACTACCCAATACCGAGAATCGACGACTTATTTGATCAACTACAAGGCTCGTCTGTTTATTCAAAGATTGACTTACTTTCCGGGTATCATCAAATGCGGGTGAAAGAAGATGATATTCCAAAGACTGCTTTCAGAACACGTTACGGTCATTACGAGTTTATGGTCATGCCGTTTGTTTTAACTAATGCACCAGCTGTGTTCATGGACCTTATGAACCGAGTGTGTAGACCATACCTTGACAAGTTTGTCATTGTTTTCATTGATGACATACTTATTTACTCAAAGAATGACCAAGAACACGGTGAACATTTGAGAAAGGTGTTAGAAGTATTGAGGAAGGAGGAATTGTATGCTAAGTTTTCAAAGTGTGCATTTTGGTTGGAAGAAGTTCAATTCCTCGGTCACATAGTGAACAAAGAAGGTATTAAGGTGGATCCGGCAAAGATAGAAACTGTTGAAAAGTGGAAAACCCCGAAAACTCCGAAACACATACGCAAGTTTTTAGGACTAGCTGGTTACTACAGAAGGTTCATCCAAGACTTTTCCAGAATAGCAAAACCCTTGACTGCATTAACGCATAAAGAGAAGAAATTTGAATGGAATGATGAACAAGAGAAAGCGTTTCAGTTATTGAAGAAAAAGCTAACTACGGCACCTATATTGTCATTGCCTGAAGGGAATGATGATTTTGTGATTTATTGTGACGCATCAAAGCAAGGTCTCGGTTGTGTATTAATGCAACGAACGAAGGTGATTGCTTATGCGTCTAGACAATTGAAGATTCACCAACAAAATTATACGACGCATGATTTGGAATTAGGCGCGGTTGTTTTTGCATTAAAGACTTGGAGGCACTATTTATATGGGGTCAAAAGTATTATATATACCGACCACAAAAGTCTTCAACACATATTTAATCAGAAACAACTGAATATGAGGCAGCGTAGGTGGATTGAATTATTGAATGATTACGACTTTGAGATTCGTTACCACCCGGGGAAGGCAAATGTGGTAGCCGATGCCTTGAGCAGGAAGGACAGAGAACCCATTCGAGTAAAATCTATGAATATAATGATTCATAATAACCTTACTACTCAAATAAAGGAGGCGCAACAAGGAGTTTTAAAAGAGGGAAATTTAAAGGATGAAATACCCAAAGGATCGGAGAAGCATCTTAATATTCGGGAAGACGGAACCCGGTATAGGGCTGAAAGGATTTGGGTACCAAAATTTGGAGATATGAGAGAAATGGTACTTAGAGAAGCTCATAAAACCAGATACTCAATACATCCTGGAATGGGGAAGATGTACAAGGATCTCAGGAAATATTTTTGGTGGCCGGGTATGAAAGCCGATGTTGCTAAATACGTAGGAGAATGTTTGACGTGTTCTAAGGTCAAAGCTGAGCATCAGAAACCATCAGGTCTACTTCAACAACCCGAAATCCCGGAATGGAAAGGGAAAACATTACCATGGATTTCATCACTAAATTGCCAAGGACTGCAAGTGGTTTTGATACTATTTGGGTAATAGTTGATCGTCTCACCAAATCAGCACATTTTCTGCCAATAAGAGAAGATGGCAAGATGGAGAAGTTAGCACAACTGTATTTGAAGGAAGTCGTCTCCAGACATGGAATACCAATCTCCATTATCTCTGATAGGGATGGTAGATTTATTTCAAGATTCTGGCAGACATTACAGCAAGCATTAGGAACTCGTCTAGACATGAGTACTGCCTATCGTCCATAAACTGATGGGCAGAGCGAAAGGACGATACAAACGCTTGAAGACATGCTACGAGCATGTGTTATTGATTTCGGAAACAGTTGGGATCGACATCTACCATTAGCAGAATTTTCCTACAACAACAGCTACCATTCAAGCATTGAGATGGCGCCGTTTGAAGAACTTTATGGTAGAAAGTGCAGGTCTCCGATTTGTTGGAGTGAAGTGGGGGATAGACAGATTACGGGTCCGGAGATTATACAAGAAACTACCGAGAAGATCATCCAAATTCAACAACGGTTGAAAACCGCCCAAAGTCGACAAAAGAGCTAAGCTGACATTAAAAGAAAAGATATAGAATTTGAAATTAGAGATATGGTCATGCTTAAAGTTACACCTTGGAAAGGCGTTGTTCGATTTGGTAAACGAGGGAAATTAAATCCAAGGTATATTGGACCATTCAAGATTATTGATCGTGTCGGACCAGTAGCTTACCGACTTGAGTTACCTCAACAACTCACGGCTGTACATAACACTTTCCACGTCTCGAATTTGAAAAAATGTTTTGCTAAAGAAGATCTCACTATTCCGTTAGATGAAATCCAAATCAACGAAAAACTCCAATTCATCGAAGAACCCGTTGAAATAATGGATCGTGAGGTTAAAAGACTTAAGCAAAACAAGATACCAATTGTTAAGGTTCAATGGAATGCTCGTAGAGGACCCGAGTTCACCTGGAAGTGTGAAGATCAGATGAAGAAGAAATACCCGCATCTATTTCCAGAAGATTCGTCAACACCTTCAACAGCTTAAAATTTTGGGACGAAATTTATTTAACGGGTAGGTACTGTAGTGACCCGAACTTTTCCATGTTTATATATATTAATTGAGATTGATATTTACATGATTAAATGTTTCCAACATGTTAAGCAATCAAACTTGTTAAGACTTGATTAATTGAAATATGTTTCATATAGACAATTGACCACCGAAGTTGACCGGCGATTCACGAACGTTAAAACTTGTAAAAACAACATGACGATATATATATGGATATAGATATGGTTAACATGAGATTATTATAAGTAAGTATCTCCATAATTATATTAACAATGAGTTATATACATATAAACAAGACTACTAACTTAAGGATTTCGAAACGAGACATATATGTAACGATTATCGTTGTAACGACATTTAAATGTATATATATCATATTAAGATATATTAATATATCATAATATCATGATAATATAATAATTTAACATCTCATTAGATATAATAAACAATGGGTTAACAACATTAATTGAGATCGTTAACTTAAAGGTTTCAAAACAACACTTACATGTAACGACTAACGATGACTTAACGACTCAGTTAAAATGTATATACATGTAGTGTATTTAGATGTATTAAAATACTTTTGGAAGACTTCAAGACATATATCAAAACACTCATACTTAACGAAAATGGTTACAGTTACTTTTCCATTCTTTTCTTTCATCAAGAATTCTAGTCGTATTCTTACCCGTATTATAAACAGCTTCAAAACGTACTTACTATGAGTATATACCAATAGGAACTAGCATGGGATTCCACTCTTGATTATGTCATGTATGACTAATCAATTTTAACTTCTACCATGAGCTGGTCAACTAACTAGAACTCCTTTTAACCCCACTCACCACTCACCAATTACCACTCATCATTCACTCCATTTCACTTTCAATTCTCTTTCTAATTCTCTCTCAACACACACACACTATTATGAACGTATTTTTCCAGTAGTTAATCATCATCTTCATCAAAAAATCACTTCAAGAATCAAGCTATAATCATCATAGGAAGAACACTTCAAGAACACTTCAAAAATCCCTTTAAGTTTACTAATTTACTTCCAAGCTTTCTAATCCATTCCAAGTAATCATCTAAGATCAAGAAACCTTTGTTATATACAGTAGGTTATCTTTCTTATTCAAGGTAATATTCATATTCAAACTTTGATTCAATTTCTATAACTATAAACTATCTTAATTCGAGTAAAAATCTTACTTGAACTTGTTTTTGTGTCATGATCCTACTTCAAGAACTTTCAAGCCATCCACGATCTTTGAAGCTAGATCAATTCTTGTCACTTCCAGTAGGTTTACCTACTAAACTTGAGGTAGTAATGATGTTCATAACATCATTCGATTCATATATATAAAACTATCTTATTCGAAGGTTTAAACTCGTAATCACTAGAACATAGTTTAGTTAATTCTAAACTTGTTCACAAACAAAAGTTAATCCTTCTAACTTGACTTTTAAAATTAACTACACACATGTTCTATATCTATATGATACGCTAACTTAATGATTTAAAACCTGGAAACACGAAAAATACCGTAAAACCGGATTTACGCCGTCGTAGTAACACCGCGGGCTGTTTTGGGTTAGTTAATTAAAAACTATGATAAACTTTGATTTAAAATTTGTTATTCTGAGAAAATGATTTTTATTATGAACATGAAACTATATCCAAAAATTATGGTTAAACTCAAAGTGGAAGTATGTTTTCTAAAATGGTCATCTAGACGTCGTTCTTTCGACTGAAATGACTACCTTTACAAAAATGACTTGTAACTTATTTTTCTGACTATAAACCTATACTTTTCTGTTTAGATTCATAAAATAGAGTTCAATATGAAACCATAGCAATTTAATTCACTCAAAACGGATTTAAAATGAAGAAGTTATGGGTAAAACAAGATTGGATAATTTTTCTCATTTTAGCTACGTGAAAATTGGTAACAAATCTATTCCAACCATAACTTAATCAACTTGTATTGTATATTATGTAATCTTGAGATACCATAGACACGTATACAATGTTTCGACCTATCATGTCGACACATTTATATATATTTCGGAACAACCATAGACACTCTATATGTGAATGTTGGAGTTAGCTATACAGGGTTGAGGTTGATTCCAAAATATATATAGTTTGAGTTGTGATCAATACAGAGATACGTATACACTAGGTCATGGATTGATTCAAGATAATATTTATCGATTTATTTCTGTACATCTAAATGTGGAAACTAGTTGTAGGTTACTAACGAGGACAGCTGACTTAATAAACTTAAAACATCAAAATATATTAAAAGTGTTGTAAATATATTTTAAACATACTTTGATATATATGTATATATTATTATAGGTTCGTGAATCAACCAGTGGTCAAGTCTTACTTCCCGACGAAGTAAAAATCTGTGAAAGTGAGTTATAGTCCCACTTTTTAAAATCTAATATTTTTGGGATGAGAATACATGCAGGTTTTATAAATGATTTACAAAATAGACACAAGTACGTGAAACTACATTCTATGGTTGAATTATCGAAATCGAATATGCCCCTTTTTATTAAGTCTGGTAATCTAAGAATTAGGGAACAGACACCCTAATTGACGCGAATCCTAAAGATAGATCTATTGGGCCTAACAAACCCCATCCAAAGTACCGGATGCTTTAGTACTTCGAAATTTATATCATATCCGAAGGGTGTCCTGGAATGATGGGGATATTCTTATATATATGCATCTTGTTAATGTCGGTTACCAGGTGTTCACCATATGAATGATTTTTATCTCTATGTATGGGATGTGTATTGAAATATGAAATCTTGTGGTCTATTGTTACGATTTGATATATATAGGTTAAACCTATAACTCACCAACATTTTTGTTGACGTTTAAAGCATGTTTATTCTCAGGTGAATACTAAGAGCTTCCGCTGTTGCATACTAAAATAAGGACAAGATTTGGAGTCCATGTTTGTATGATATTGTGTAAAAACTGCATTCAAGAAACTGATTTCGATGTAACATATTTGTATTGTAAACTATTATGTAATGGTCGTGTGTAAACAGGATATTTTAGATTATCATTATTTGATAATCTACGTAAAGCTTTTTAAACCTTTATTTATGAAATAAAGGTTATGGTTTGTTTTAAAAATGAATGCAGTCTTTGAAAAACGTCTCATATAGAGGTCAAAACCTCGCAACGAAATCAATTAATATGGAACGTTTTTAATCAATAAGAACGGGACATTTCACATGGGGATTTAGATTGATTAACTAGCTAGACCCAACCCGGTTAAACTCACGTAAAACCTAAATTACAACAATTACTTGAGGTAATTTCTTGACTATGTTGCTTTGGGACTACTTCAATTACCGGTAATAACACATAACTAAATCACTTACACTTATGTATCTTACCATCTAGATTACTAGTTGTATTGAAGCATAAATTGTTCATCGAGTTAACTCACATTAATTGGTTTACAATTTATGTAATTGAAGTAATGAACTAAATAATCATAATTATGGTTCTTGTAGTTGGAATAGATGATTTAATCAATCAAACATATATATAACTAGCATAACATCAAAGTATAGAACAATCCCAAGCCATAAATCTTACATTGAAGCAAACACACAAGGTTTTTAGCCAAACATAATCATAATAGAACTAATGGAGCAGTTAATACAAATTAAATTCATGTTTAAAAGATATAGAACGATAATACCGATTGCGATGAATAATCCTAGCTTAATCTTGATGTTGAAAGAATGGAGATTGACTTGTAGCCTTCCTTAAGCTTTGAAAAAACATATTGAAACTGAGAGAGGATGTAACAGTGAAGGTGTGTGAAAGAATGAATCAAAGGCTCTCTTAAATAGGCTCAAAAGTTAGGTAAACTGGCCAGAATTTGATCAGATGCGCCGCATCTCAGACCAGATGTGCCGCATCCCTTTAAACTTTGTTTATTCCAGCTCATTTAGCACTCAGGAACTATCAGCAGGCAAGGGATGCGCCGCATCTCCCACCAGATGCGCCGCATCTGGCTCCCAAAATGCATCTTATTGCTTGAAAATGTAGTATCTGAAACCTTCGGCAAAAATACGCATATAGATGCGCCTCATCCCTTTTGGGATGCGCCTCATATGAGTCTGAAAGTGTATTTCTGGGCTGTTTTCGTTATCGGACTTCATTTTAAGCATCGTTTTCGCTGTTGGTTTTCATTTATTCAATCACAATGGACTTTTACACATATACATGAATTACAATACTTAAGTACAACAAATATATACAAATAGATACATAATTAGATTGAAATAACGACAATAAACATGTATAATTTTGGCGTTATCAAAATCTCCACACTTAAACCTTGCTTGTCCTCAAGCAAGACTTACAAGAAATCGAAATTTACTATAGTGAACACACTCATTTAATTGAGAACACAAAAATGGGAATCACACTCACACGATATAATACACAAGTTTACACTAGTCACACGAAGTACACAAAACACACACTCGGATTACACTCACACTTTTTTATTTATTTCACAATGTAACACACGCACGCGTTTGAGTATACACACACCTTTTGAGTACTCACGCGAATTGAAATCACACCAAAGTTGAAAGGTGGGTTTTAAAGTCCACATTTCTTGAAAATTTGGACCCTTAAGGAAATTAGGACCTTTCCGAAAAACCTTTGATATTTTGAAAAATATTCATGTTAGTTTTTACACTAATCAAGTTTTCCGATTTTAACCTCAAAGTCCGGTCGAGGATAACTGAAAACCGAAGCCTCAGTCGGAGCTTAGCAAGCTACTCGCCCCCATGATTGAAGTATCATGGAACTTGAAACCAGATGTCCTAAAAAATGGTTTTACATAATATAGTTCATAAAATAGTATAAGTTTTAGAAGAAACTATATCATGTCCAAATATCATCGGTGAACCATGAGTTTGTACACCTCAATTTGTTATGGCATATGTATGTTGACCGCAGTCAACATAGATGCGGTTGATCTTTACGGAGATCATCCATCTGGGGATTAGATTCATTAGTCTTAAAAGCTAATTTGCACTGTGCCCCCATTGTGCGAGACAGATCCATCTCATGGTTAGGATAAGTCTGACCACCAAAAACCCTGTTTGATGCTGAGGTGAGGTAGATTTCCAGCCGATTATAGGGATGACTTTTAAAGATTTTTCATCAACCTACAGCTGTTCTGGACTACATCTTCTAACATAGGTTAGCAAGTGTGTCATTGGAGAACTTGACTTCCTTCACAATCATTACATAGATGAGCATTGGATTAGATTGTTAGAACAAAAAAGTACTTGATGATTCTTTTCATTAAGAATGTGGTATAGTATGATGATTATCTCTTTTATATGACTACTAGTTTTATGCTTTTTAACAAAATAAACTCAATCATTTGGTTGTTTCTTAATTTGTTTTGTGATAATAATTTCGGTGTATACACTTAGTTTTAAAATCTACAAATTTTAAACAAAATTTGAATTTATTAAGATAAAAGTTCAAAAAATTTCACCATTTTAAGCCTTTTTAACCAAAATCAAAACCCGAAAGAATTTATAACTTCCTCCCCACACTTGAGTTCATGTATCACCCTCGTTACATGAAATCAGAAAAATTAAATTCAAGAGGGTCAAATAGTGTATAAGAGAGTTATTACTTTCTAGGTTTAAAACCGAAGTGTACGGGATGATGGCGCTGAACTGAATGCTAGCATAAGAACATCATCCACTTCTTGCAACCACAAAACAATCACCAATCAAGTATGTGCTGAACTTAATGCCAGTCTTTGTAAAAATGCAGCATATAGCACAATGCTCACCTGTATCAAACCAAACCAATCAAGCATTTCATAAAAACAATGGGGTGGTACTCCATGTACTGGAAATACCACACTTATAAAAACCTAAGGAAGTCAAATGAAGCAAATTACATCACAATCCAAATTACCATAATCCTAAACAAACCAAACGAAATAAATTGTTTTCAAACATAACCAACATTGTTCAAATCATCAAAGAAACAAACCATCATCCACGGAAGTCATCAAAATAAACCTGCGAACACAAATCAAGGGTTAGAAAAATCCCCAAAATGAGCTGCTTGGTCCAGCTCCACCTTCGTTTTGGTTTGCTGAGTCGTCATCCTGAAATACTGAAGGGTTGTACCCTTGATCGGTCGCTTGAGAATGAGGGTTAGGGGGGTATACAGGAGGATAAGGATTCGGATATGGATCACCCATTCTTACCCATGGGTCATATGTCGGCCAAGGAGAGGGATAGTAGTTAGCGATATCTGCAGCATATGACACAGTCTGATCATGTATCCAGTTAAGCTGAGCTTGCTGCCCGGTTTGAGTGTACCAAGTCCTATCATTCCCCTCGTCAATGTGCCCCCTCAAATCTTGATAAATTGTATCACAATGGTCGATTGTTCTCTGAGTTTCCCGAGTTTGATGAATTCGTAATTCTGAAAATTGGGTGTTCGTGTATGATTCCCAGTTACCCGGTGGACCCGAACCACTTGCACCTGTACCAACTTCATGGTGCACTTTTTCCTCCATAGGAACATCACCTCCTTCCTCCGGCTGAGCAGCAGGCTGTGTATCCACATATCTTCTTAACAACTTATCTGAACCCCTTTTCAAGATTTTTACCCCAATGTAAAACTGGGTGTCAAATGCATCCATTTCTCTCTTCTCCAAACCATGCAAGTCAATGTTGTAAAATTTTGCAATTAAGGTAACAAAATGCCCCCCGCGGTTTGGGCTAATCTTCTTTTCACCTTTTTCACCCAACAAGAAAGTAAGAATCATTCTAGGAATATGAACATGGACTTTGTTCCAAATTCGATCCACATACCAAATATCCAGATTTGTGACTTTTTCGCTACTATCTTTTCTGAAATTAATGGTGCTTGAGATAAACCTTTGAATGCACCTCTTTCTGTAGTCATTTATTTTAGTGCATGGATTCTTGCTTGCGCTATAGGCTGCATTGCTCATGTTACTCCATGCAGTTGAATGGTCAAAGTTGGAAACATAGTATTCACAATTGGCGAAGTAATTTGAGAGTATGTTGACGAGCATTCTCTCATAGATACCAAGAGCACGAACAAATTGTAAGAGTGTCATTGTCCGGTCTTGGCCACCTAATCTGAACCTCATAAAAGAATTATTACCCGGAGAATCAAAAGAACACCTCAAGATGGCTAGAAACTCAATAGTGATCAATGGATAAACATCTTCTTTTAAACTAAATAATTGTTCCCAAGCTCTAACAATTCTTCCTTCGTATGGGATTCGAAGAACTGCTCGAATGTTCATTAATTCATTTGCCTCCACTAATGGTGACCAATCAATATATCTCCCGGGATGGATGGCTTTTGCTTTAACTTTCATTACCTTTTTGCGATAATGAGGATCTTCCAAGATATCATTGATCCATTTATCTTCGGTTCGTTGATAAGGAATTTGCATAGCTTAACCGGTGTATTGCCATGCTTCCATGAACTCTTCTTCACTCTCTTGCTCCTCGTCACTTTCTTGTTGAGTTTGTTGAGCGAGTTTCTTTCCTTTTCTCTTCCTAGTTGATGGACCTTCATAAACTTGTTCCTTCCTTTTATCCTACAAACAATCAACTTAGACAAAACAAAACCTAACAAAACAAACCAAATTGATTAGCGTTAGAAATTCAAATCCAAAACCTAACATTAGCCACAATTTATACACCAAAACCATTCAGAATAAGTTTAAACATGTTATATTATACATATCTAATAATCTCTCGAATTACATGCGAAACATAATCCTATCATGGTACGGACTTATTCCATCTTCAACAAACATGTACTAGTATGTCATATGATTAGAGACACTTTTACAAGCATAACCATACAAAACATGTTTAATTTCACCAAAACTTTCAATGTCATAACATATTAAAAAAGTACAAAAAGTGCACAACACGAACTCACAACACCAACTCCCACTATAAATGGTCTAATCATTTCAGGATTATATTTTTTATTTCAAACCAATAATTATAGTATATATACACCACATAGTGTTGTTACGAGGGACCCCATATGTTTCAGTTGTACCAATGAATGGGACAAATGATCAAAACAAAGCGCGTAACAAATACCCCGTATTAAGAATTAAACAGTGAGTTATGAGTACTATGGTGTAAGGGAATAAGGGTACTTTGGGTATTTTCATTAAATAATGTTGGATGAAGTAAAAAGAGCGTTGGATTTATCAGCTCCCTTCTATTAAATATTTTGACTTTCCGGCAACGTTTCTTTTCTTGCATCAAGTGAGTTGGCGAATTTTAACGTTTCCTGATTTCATTAACGGGCATCAGAGTTTGCCGGATAGGGGCCTCAGTTGAAAATGTGACGAAAAAAAGGGTCAAATGCTATGTGACGAAGTCTTATTGGTCTAAACTTTATAGTTGTTGCCATATGGATATATAGTCGTTTTTTTGTATTTTTCTTTCTAAACTTATTAATTTTATCTATAAACTCATTTAACTTTTCATTTTTATACACCAAAATACTCATTTCTCTCTACTTTTTATTACATTTTCATATATGGGTTCGTATTTGCGTAGTTCCAATTTCAATTCAAAGGATATGCGAATTGTTCAACTTATTCAACAATTAAAAGAAAATGATTCCGATATCGAGTCCACACTGCATATTCCAAGAGTTCGAGGTTACATGTAAAAAGATCGTGAGTAGACCACGCAACGTGTAGCGACCCCGACAAATCGTCAAGTGACGGCGTCGTCTACGTATGGTCCCATTACATGGTTATAAGTATTTATAACAAAGTTTGACCGAAAATATGTCGCATACATTTCATAAAGGATGTTTCAATGTTTACAAAAGTAATTCCCAAGACAAGTACATAACAAAAGTTATTGTTCATATGAAACACGTGCGACATAGTTTAAAATAGCCAAAAAGACGCTCCACGTATGCAAGTATACTCGACATCCAATGCAAGTATCAAAAAGTATGTGCGGAAGCATGTATCACCTAAGTTCAAGGACCTGAGAAAAACATAGAGAATCTGTCAACGAAAACGTTGGTGAAATCATAGGTTTAAATAAGTAAATGGGTAAAAGCAAGCTGAACCACAAGAGTTGCAATATTGATAAAGTCATAGTACATTCTAAAAGTTAATATTCACGAGCACCCAATTATCAAAGCTTAACATTCCGTCCGTTGAATACCCCATAAATTAGTGCTAGAACAACACTGTTTCCCGAAAATATATTTCATCCGTAGACGGTAGCGAACCGTCAAAGATGAGGGTTGTCAACCCATATGGCCATATAACATAAGTTCTCGCTTACACCATCTGATGTAACTAATGATAATCGGATTGAGGATTTTCGTTCTAAACTCGTATGTAGAATGTTTGTTTTCCCGTTCTTGTGTTCACTTAGTTCAAAAGAATCGTTTATGTTTTCTCATCCCAAAAGTAAGTTTAAAAGAGTAAAAGTGGGACTATGATCTCACCTTGTATGCACGAACCAAAAAGTACTTCGACAAGTAAACGTGCAAGAAACAATGCTAGTCTTGACCTAAACAAATAGGTTGTATCAATAACGATAGTCACGAAGGGTCAAAGATGTTCAATTAGTCCTATGGCTCGTTACGACTCGATTAATATAGCACGTGGATCAATTTGTCAAGTTTCATGCACGACACAAGTAGTTAAGCATGTTAGAACGATTGTATAATCGTTTGGTTAAGTTTGACTAAAAGTCAAACTTGGTCAAAGTCAAAGTCAACGGGGTCGGGTCGGGTGTCCGACAATTTTCTCATGATGAGAAGTCATATACGAGCATAATAGTCAAGTTTCATGGTAAACGGGGTTATAGTAAAGCGGGAAACATTTTTGTGACATGAAAAACAAAGACAAAATGAGCTGGGCAGTATGCGCGGCGCGCTATGGGTTGCGCGGCGCGCACCCAAGTGTAAATCCTGGTCAGAACTTAACCACGAAGGCAAACATCTGGGATTTCTAATTCTGCGCGGCGCGCGGGTATATGCGCGGCGCGCAATACCTGGGAAACATGCAGTTTGCAGAAAAATGGTCCAAGTCACGAACCAAAATACAATTTAACACATCTCATGCACCGAAAACACTTAAAACGCATATCATATATCATTAGAAAGGTAATTTGACAAGGAGAATAACTAAACGCATTTACTCAATCAAAACCAAACAAACTCATATCAAAATCACCATTAATGCTCATCATTTATTACTCCAAGTTCATAAATGCCATATTATAATTCGGGAAATTAATGCACATGTGTAATACGCCGTTTTGAAGATAATCAAGCATACAATACAACTAAACGCAAACAAAACAACATGGCAATCATTCAATGCATCTAAGATTCATTTCAAGTTCATCAAACCCTAAACTAAATTCACCAAATTTCATAATCAAGTTTAGGAGGTTTCCTTAATCAAACTTTACATCAAAATAAAGCTAGTAACACTAGGAGCATAATTAAAACATGAAGTCTTAGCATCTAACAACATATAAACACTCAAATCTCAAGGTTAAGCATGTTATCTTTCAATATGAACTAGTTACATCAAAATAACAAGAACAAGCATACAAATCACATAATCATACTAGACTTGAGCCATAGACACTAATCAACAACCTTTTAACTCAAAAATCTCAAGAACACATAAAATTAGTGATTTTAGAAAGTTACCCAAAATTGATGAAATCGGTATGGAATCGAAGAGGATGTTGCAAGGATTCCAAATATGTATTTTGTTTGAATTGAAGCTTGCTAGAAATTAAATGGATGATGATTCCTTGATGTGGTGAATTGAAAGAAAATGTGAAAGTTGGAGAAGAAAAGAGAAAAGAAAATGAGAAAATGATGAGTGGATGAGGTTGAAGGTTTGACTAGTTGACCTAGTCAAATCTTTGGCCTCTTGGCAAAACTAGTCCCTCAACTTTGAATCGGGTGCGTTAAATTACCTACACAAGATATCTCGAAACGCGTATTAACGGGAGATGTTATAAACATATAACGGAGTTTGAAATAGTATAAAGGAAAAATAAACGGAAAAAGGCGGGATGTTACATTACCTACACCTTAAAAGAAATTTCGTCCCGAAATTTAAGCAGGCGTAGTAATCGTTGTTTCCTCCTCGGAATCCGACGATTCCGGAACCGGGAATAGATGAGGGTGTTTCTTTCGCATTTGATCTTCTCTTTCCCAAGTAAACTCGGGTCCCCTTTTGGCGTTCCAACGAACCTTAACAATCGGGATCCGGCTTTGTTTTAATTCCTTCTCGACGTAGTCCACAATTTCAACCGGTTCCTCCACAAAGTGGAGTTTGTCATTAATAGTGAGTTCCTCGAGAGGGACGACGATATCGGGCTCGGCAAGACATTTCTTCAAGTTAGATACATGAAAGGTAGGATGGACGGAGCTTAGTTGAGGCGGAAGATCCAAACGATACGCAACGGTCCCAACACGCTCTAAGATTTCGAAAGGACCAACATACCGTGGATTTAGTTTCCCACGTTTCCCAAAACGAATGACGCCTTTCCAAGGTGCGACTTTTAACATGACGCGGTCACCGACTTGAAATTCGAGATCCTTGCGTCTTTTGTCGGTATAGCATTTTTGACGACTCCGGGCCGTCCGAAGCTTATCTCGGATTTGAAGAATCTTCTCGGTTGTTTCGTGAATGAGTTCGGGCCCGGAAATTTGCACGTCACCCACTTCGGCCCAACAAAGAGGAGAGCGACATTTTCGACCATATAACGCTTCAAAAGGTGCTGCCTGGATACTCGCATGATAACTATTGTTGTAAGAGAATTCGGCGAGAGGTAAGTGCTTGTCCCAAGCTTTTCCAAAATCAACAACACAAGCTCGTAGCATGTCCTCCAAGGTTTGTATCGTACGTTCACTTTGTCCATCGGTTTGAGGATGATATGCAGTGCTCATGTCTAAACGCGTTCCCAACGCTTCTTGTAAAGTGCGCCAAAATCTAGAAATGAAACGACCATCTCGGTCGGAGATAATCGATAAAGGTACACCGTGACGGGATACGATCTCCTTGATGTAAAGTTGTGCAAGTTTCTCCATTTTGTCGGTTTCTTTCATGGCGAGAAAGTGCGCGGATTTGGTGAGGCGATCGACAATGACCCAAATAGTATCATAACCGCCCGACGTTTTCGGTAATTTGGTGATAAAATCCATCGTGATCCTTTCCCACTTCCATTGCGGGATCTCGGGTTGTTGAAGTAACCCAGACGGTCTTTGGTGTTCGGCTTTGACTTTAGCGCAAGTCAAACATTTGGCAACGTATCTAGCAACTTCCTTTTTGATGTTCGGCCACCAATATTGTTCTTTAAGGTCATGGTACATCTTATTGGCGCCGGGATGAATCGAGTATCGTGATTTGTGGGCTTCGTCTAGGATGAGGTTTCGTAAATCGCCGTATCTAGGCACCCAAATTCTTCCGGCGTAATATCGAAGTCCGTTCTTCTTAACTTCGAATCGAGAGACGAGAATGTTTAAAAGTTCACGCCCGATGTGGTTGTCTTTAAGAGCCTCCTCTTGAGCTACCCGAATTTGGCTATTAAGGTTGGAGTGGATGGTGATGTTTAATGCTCGGACGCGAAGAGGTACCGTTCTTTCCTTTCGACTTAAGGCATCGGCCACTACATTTGCCTTCTCGGGGTGGTAACGAAGCTCGCAATTATAATCGTTCAAGGTTTCAATCCACCTTCGTTGTCTCATGTTTAGTTGCTTTTGATCGAAGATGTGTTGGAGACTTTTGTGATCGGTAAAGATAGTACTTTTGGTACCAAGAAGATGATGTCTCCATAACTTAAGTGCAAAGATGACGGCACCGAGTTCAAGATCATGTGTCGTGTAGTTTCGTTCGTGGACTTTGAGTTGTCGAGAGGCATAAGCAATGACTTTCTTTCGTTGCATTAGTACACACCCATAACCGTTTTTCGAGGCATCACAATATACAACAAAATCATCATTGCCTTCGGGAAGTGACAAGATAGGAGCGGTGGTTAGCTTAGTTTTCAAGATTTGGAAAGCGGTTTCTTGTTCGGATGTCCAAATGAATTTTCGTTCCTTGTGAGTTAACACGGTTAGAGGGCGAGCGATTAAGGAGAAATCCTTGATGAATTTACGATAGTATCCGGCGAGACCTAAGAATTGACGAATTTGAGTAGGAGTAGTAGGAGTCTCCCATTTACTAATGGCTTCGATTTTTGCGGGATCGACTTTAATGCCTTGATCACTTACAACGTGACCGAGGAATTGAACTTCCTTCAACCAAAATTCACACTTGGAGAACTTGGCATAGAGTTGTTCTTTTCTCAAGAGTTCAAGCACGAGTCGGAGATGTTCTTTGTGTTCCTCTTCGCTTTTAGAATAGACCAAAATATCGTCAATGAACACGATAACGAATTTGTCGAGGTAAGGTTTGCACACGCGGTTCATGAGATCCATGAACACCGCCGGTGCGTTAGTGAGACCGAAAGGCATGACAAGAAACTCGTAACTACCGTAACGAGTCCGGAAAGCGGTTTTGGAGACATCTTCCCCCTTAACCCTTAGTTGATGATAACCCGAACGGAGATCGATTTTTGAATATACACGAGAACCTTGTAGTTGATCAAAAAGATCATCGATGCGAGGAAGAGGATATCGGTTCTTAACCGTCAATTTGTTTAGTTCACGATAATCAATGAACATTCGTAGGGATCCGTCTTTCTTCTTGACGAACAAAATCGGAGCGCCCCATGGTGAATGGCTAGGTTGAATGAAACCACGGTCGAGTAACTCTTGGATTTGACTTTGCAATTCTTGTAATTCGGATGGAGCGAGTCTATATGGCGCACGTGCTACGGGTGCGGCTCCCGGAATAAGATCGATTTGAAATTCAACCGGTCGATGAGGTGGAAGACCCGGTAATTCGTCGGGAAATACATCAGAAAAGTCACTAACAATTGGCACATCATCGATGCGCTTCTCATCGGCCTCGACTTTCTTAATGTGAGCAAGAATTGCGAAACAACCCTTGCGAAGTAGCTTTCGAACTTTAAGGCATGAAACGAGATTGAGTCCGGTGAAATTTTTGTCGCCATAGACAATCAATGGTTCACCGTTCTCGATAGGAATTCGGATTGCGTGAAGGTCGCAAAGAATGTGAGATTTATTTTTGACCATCCAATTCATACCGATTATTACATCAAAACTTCCTAGTTCCATGGGTATCAAGTCAATTTTAAATTCATTACCCAAAATGTTTAAAGTACACCCCCGGTAATATGTGTCGGCACTTAAGAGTTTTCCATCGGCCACTTCGATGGAATAAGTAGTATCTAAAGGGTGTGGTGGAGTGCAAAGAGTAGGAGTCAAAGTCTTAGACACAAAACATTTATCGGCACCCGAATCGAATAAGCAAGTAACATAAGTGTTGTTGAGAAGAAACGTACCCGTGACTAGTTCGTTGTCATCTCGGGCTTCCTCGGTGTTGATGTTAAAGGCTCGGCCTCGGTTGTTGGGGTTGGCTTTCTTCTTCGGGCATTCGTTCTTATAATGGCCCGTTTGGCCACATTCATAACAAGTGACCGTCCTTGGAGGATTGGGCCCCTTTCGAGCGACGGGGGCGGTGCTTGTGCAATTGTTGGCCCTATGACCAACTCCTTGGCAACGGTGACAAATTAGCTTGTTACATTCGCCGTAATGATGTTTGTGGCACTTGTTGCACAAAGGTAAGTTTCCGACATAACCCTTCTTGCCGTCGTTGTTGAAGGGCTTTTTGGTGAAGGTGTTGTTGTTGTAGTTGGTTGATGGAGTGGCTTCCCATTTCCTCTTGTTGCCACCCGACTTGTCTTCGGCCTTAGGAGCCGGCACTACAATTTCGTTAACCGTCTCAATTAATTGGCGGGCCATATTCATAGCGGCTTGATGAGTAGTGGGTTTGGATGACATCACCCCTTGTTTGATGCTTTTTGGGAGACCGTGCATGTAGAGCTCAATCCTTTGAGATTCGGGGCTAACGAGACTAGGACACATCAAAGATAGTTCGGCGAAGCGTAGATTGTAAGCCTTGAGGTCGTTTCCGACCGCCTTCAAAGCTCTTAGCTCTTGCTCAAGCTTGCGGGTTTCTTCGCGCGGAAAATATTCAACAATCATCTTTTCCTTCAAATCGGCCCAAGAAAGGGCATGAGCTTCATCGGTTCCCACCGATTGAACGTAGGTGTTCCACCAAGTGAGAGCAACACCGGAGAAAGTGTGGGTGGAGTATTTGACCTTGTCTTGGTCCCGACAACCGCTTATGCTAAAGACGGCCTCGGTTTGTTCAAACCAACGAGTAAGCACAACCGGTCCCCCGGTTCCATCATAAGAGTGAGGTTTGCACCCCATGAAAGCTTTGTAGGAGCACCCTTCGCTAGAGTTACCGGCTCCTTGGTTGTTGTTGTTATTATTGTTGTTGTTGGACGAGTGACCGGCCATGGCCGCATCCACGGCGGTGGCTATCATGCGTTGCAAAGCTTGTTCGGGAGTTTCGGGAGGGGCGCGTCGACGAGCCATTGTTCCTTCAAAACACCAGAATACTGTTGGTTAGTATTCTAAATAATACTAACCGTGATATGAAATAAAGATAGAGAGAAAAATTATCCTTGACTCGCCTTAAATTCTTTATGTCATAATGTCGGAATGTTCATATGAGTCACCGTAATATAATCCCGGAAATTATATTACCCTAATTCATATGTGCATTCGACATTACTACATATAGTCAAGGTGGCGTGTCAATTAAATCATACAACACAAGAGTAAGATAGAATAAGAGTAGATATGAGTAAGAGAGTTCGAGTATAAATGCACAAGTAGTCAGGTAATTCCTATGTCAAGTCTATATGCCGGTTGTAGTCTAGACTCACCAATGTACCCTATGACTCGGGGTTGACACTAATGAACTCTAAATCCCTACAACCAAGGCTCTGATACCACTTGTAGCGACCCCGACAAATCGTCAAGTGACGGCGTCGTCTACGTATGGTCCCATTACATGGTTATAAGTATTTATAACCAAGTTTGACCGAAAATATGTCGCATACATTTCATAAAGGATGTTTCAATGTTTACAAAAGTAATTCCCAAGACAAGTACATAACAAAAGTTATTGTTCATATGAAACATGATGTTAAGCGAGGTGTATATAAAATAGTTATTAATTTTAGCAGAAAACACTATTAAATACGATACAATTTTACACAAGATATTTATTTATTTATAGAATGGATATACTTAAACCTTGCTACAACACTTATAGGCAGTGTACCTAATCGTAAAGTAGTGTAGTTTTTAGTAAGTCCGGTTCGTTCCACAGGGAAATCTTTAAACAAAGCTCAACGCTATATTAGTTTACTTTTATAAAAATACAAACATATATATAAGTAATATTATTATTATAAAGGGGGGTTTTTACCGTTTAATGACCGGTTTGTCGATTTTAAGACTTTAGTCGCAGTTAAAACCTAATGTAAAATATAAAATAAATACAAGACTTAAATTAAAGCGTAAAGTAAATAACGATAATGAAATTGCGAATAATAAAATTGCGATAAAATAAACTTGCGATAATTAAAAAGTACGATAATTAAAAGTGCGATTAAATAACAATAAATAAAAGTGCGATAATTAGAAGTGCAATTAAATATAAAATAAAGGAAATTAAATATGAAATAAAAGAATTATGCTTATTTAAACTTCCGTAATCATGATGTTTGACGTGTTGATTCTAGTTTTATGCCCATGGGTTAATTGTCCTTTGTCCTGGATTATTTAATATGTCCGTCTGGTTTTTGTCCATAACAGTCCATCAGTCATAAATATAAAGTGCGAGTGTCCTCATCAAATTATTCTTATACCCGAAGTTAAATATTCCAACTAATTGGGGATTCGAATTGTAACAAGGTTTTAATACTTTGTTTAATGAATACACCAGGTTATCGACTGCGTGTAAACCAAGGTTTTACTACTTTGTTAACAATTACACCAATTACCCTTGAATGTAATTTCACCCCTGTTTTAATTATTCTAGTGGCTATTAATCCATTCCCGTGTCCGGTTAAATGAACGATTATTCGTACATATAAATACCCCGCCCATCGTGTCCGATCGAGTGTATATGGTAATTTATAGGGACGCCCAATTGTAAATCTTTATATTAACATTAACAAACTTTCATTTAGTTAAACAAATATAAAGCCCATTAATAGCCCATAGTCTAATTTCCACAAGTGTCGTTCTTTTGTCCAAACCCCAATTATGGTATAAAGCCCAATTACCCAATTTTAGTAATTAGCCCAACATCATGATTACTTCGTTTTAAATAAGCATAATAATAACTTAGCTACGAGACATTAATATAAAAAGGTTGAACATAACTTACAATGATTAAAAATAGCGTAGCGTTACACGGACAGAATTTCGACTTACACCCTTACAATATTCGCTAACATACCCTTATTATTAGAATTAAAATTAAAATTAAAATATAAATTATATATATATATAAATTTTACGTATGATAAGAGAAGAAAAAGATGATGATTTTGATCAGAATTCGGTTGGCTTTATAGGCAGTTTTCAATTTTGGGGCTCCGCGACTCGCGGTGAAAACCTCTTCAAAATCCGCGAGTCGCGGAGGTTACTTTTACAGCTCAGTCCTTGGAGTTTTTCTCTGCCGACGGTTTTTTATTTATAAATATAATATATATATAATTAATATAATTAATTATATATTATATTATATTATATTTATATACATAGTTAACTTGTAATTTTTAGTCCGTTGCGTCGAGCGTTAAGAGTTGACTCTGGTCCCGGTTCCGGATTTTCGAACGTCCTCGCGTACAATTTAATATCTTGTACTTTGCGTTTTGAATCTTGTACTTTTGTAATTTCGAGACGTTTCTTATCAATAATTGGAACCTTTTTGATTGTCTTTTGTACTTTTGAGCTTTTTGGTCGTTTGCGTCTAAAATTCGTCGAATCTGTCTTTTGTCTTCACCTTTTATTATACAAACGAATATCACTTGTAAATAGAACAATTGCAACTAAAAGCTTGTCTTTCTTGAGGAATAATGCTATGAAATATATGTTCGTTTTTAGCATTATCAAATATTCCCACACTTGAGCGTTGCTTGTCCTCAAGCAATATTGTCTTGAAATACTAGAATCACTTCTTTATTCTTCACACTTTGTACATCAGTGATTTCTATACGGCGGTATAAACAATGGTAGTAACGATATGGTTTACAGTCCCACATGACTATAAAAATTTAGATCCATTAAGGAAATTGGATCTTCATGAAAACATTTGATCTTTTGAAATCTAGTTTTTACCCTAGATAAGTTTTCCAGAATAACCCTTTACCGGTGTTTGCAAAATATTTTTGTGGGTTTGGTGGGTTTCAGATTTGAAAATTTTAGCTCAAAACTTGCGGTTTTGTGTCACCCACTTGCTAACCTTGTATTTGGAAAGCAACACGTCCAGTTTACTTGTCCCGTATATTACCTTTCGGTAAACTACCGTCCGGTTGTAAAGGAAAGCGTTGAACAAGCAACTGTTAAGGCAATGTCCCGTGACATGCTTTTGATTATGGTCTATAACGTGTCGGACGCAATTACTATCCTTGGTAGGAGCAATAGTAAAGCTCACCCTTATAATTTTTCGGTCTGGCACAAGGTCCTGTCTTTGACCACTATGCAACCACCGTTCTTACGGTTGACACCCGATTTAGTTCAGGTGACCTAATGAATTCCAGGTGAATTCCTAGGATTTTACGTTCAATGGTAATGAACGCATTGAAAATAGGGTTTTCAGAAAACAAATCGGTTTGTAATTTTTGATCAAAATATTTTCTCGTTTAAGCTCGAGTTTAGATATCATCGAATTCCATGAGTTTGTAATTCTCAATCTTTAAGGTCAATCTCTAGGATTGAGTAATATCAGTCTTAAAAGCTGATTTTTAATCTTTAAGGAGATTATCCTTTCTGGGGATCTGATTCATTAGTCTTATCCAGCTAATTTGCATGGTGCCCCCCCATTATACGAGATAAATCCTTCTCATGGTTAGGATAAATCTGACCACTTGGCGACCCTGTTTAATGCTGAGGTCCGTGGATTTCCAGCCGATTTTAGTGATGACTTTTCTAGATTTTTCGTCAACCTACAGCTGGTCTGGACGACAACTTCATGACCTAAATCAAGAAGCGCGTGTCTTTTTCGGAAGACTTTACTTCCTTTTAATGATGAAATTGATTCATCGTGTAGATCCATCTCTTCTTTTCTTTCATCGGATAAAACAGTTGATTATCGTTCCAAAACAAAAGTATTTTCAAAAATTTGTACAAAAATATGTGATATATGTTTTGAATAGTTTGGTAAAGTTTTCCCACACTTGGCTTTTATTTTCCTTTTTATCGTCCTCTATTCCATTTTAAATGAATTTCAACATTTTGGTTGTTTCTCAATTTATGTCCTTTCCGAGGTAACAATAATTTCGGTGTTAAAACCTAGTTTTATCGTTCATAAATATGTATAAACATGATTTTGAGTTCATTTAATTGAAAATTTTGAAAAATTTTACTAGAATTGGGTAGTCAGTATATAAGACTAGGGCTGTTCTTTATTATCAGAGAGCACTAGATTCTAATACAACTACTGCTTTACTAGTATTTTTAATGGTAACCAAGTGTATAAAGTAAAAAAAAATTTTAAAATCCGAAAGAATTTAACCCCTTCCCACACTTAAGATCTTGCAATGCCCTCACTTGCAAGAAATCAGTAACAATTTAAATTATTGAGGGTGATAAGCGTAGAAAAGTGATTAAATTTTACCAAAGTTTCAAACATATTGTTGTTTGTTTGTTGAATGATAAATGGTGCACGTCATTTGTTTATTCCGTCTTGTTTGTTATTTCACACATATTTTGCATCTTGTCGTCAAAATTACTTGCTTTTGCTGAACTTAATGCTAGTATTTGAAAACGCGTTGTTTTACCCTGTTGTGTACATAAGATAAACTGCAAACATATATACATATTTTTGAAGTTTGGTATATTACCCCACATTCAAAAATTATTAAAATCTAAGAATAAAAGTTAGATAATTATAAAAAATGATTACAATATTAACAACAGTATTAAATTTATCAATAATTACAAATTACAAAATAAATAAATAAATAAAAAATAATAAGTATACTAAGGATGATATTGGTACCAATAGGGGTTCCAGGCATAACCATAAGTGCTATAGAATGCTTCGGCAGGGTCATACGTAGGATATGGTGGCTGCATCTCTATAGACCAAGGAGGGAAGACGGGTTTCGGTGTAGGAATATAGTTTCTACCTATATGTTGGCAATGAGCTATGATCTGGTTCTGATGAACTTGCCAATCTTCAAATGCCCTCTGTCTAGCATTTTCGTATTCCTGAGAAGCTATAAACCTATGCATTTCTTGCATCTCATTCCCCCCTCCTACATTACCTTGCTGCTGGTTTCTCTCCACCTGTGGATGTCTACCATGGTATCGTACTGCGGCGTTATTTCGCCTCTTCAAAACTTTCGCACCATGGTATACATTTAAACCTATAGTATCGCGGGGTTCTGGTTCTTCTACTAATAATCCCCCCCGACTTATATCCACACCGAGATATTCACCAATCAAAGTAATAAAAATTCCACCTCCTATTATGCTATGTGGTCGCATCCCCCGAACCATAGCTGATAAATAATAACCCACACAATATGGTATACTTACAGCGCTTTGTGGGTCTCGAATACACATATGGTAAAACAAATCCTGTTCATTTACTTTTTTCTTGTTTTTACCCCTTTGTGTAATCGAATTAGCTAAAAACCTATGTATCACTCTTAATTCGGCTCTATCTATATCCAAATAAGAGTAATTTCCCCCTTTGAAACGGTGATGGCTTGTCATTTGACTCCACACACCGTGTGTATCAAAATTCTCATCTATCTTTCTACCGTTTAGTATCAATCCTCTACAATCGGCAGACGCTAACTCCTCAGGCGTATATATACGTAAAGCCTGAGCCATGTCCAGTAAAGACATGTGGCGCATCGAACCGCCTAACAAAAATCTAATAAAAGAACGATCGGTTAAACTAGCTACCCGATCATTCAACTCTATACTACATAACAATTCTTCACACCATACTTTATATACAGGTCTACGTATGGTGAATAAATGTACCCAGTCATTAAAAGAAGAATTACCATACCTCTGTACAAGTAATTCCCTAATTGGCCCGGCCAATTCTACAGCTTCTAAGGGTCCCCATTCTATGACCCTCGGTACCTCAACAACCTTAGAATGAAGAGTATGCAAACCCCGTTGATATTTTGGATAATCTATCCAAAGTCTGTCAAATCTCAGGTTCGGGTGCAACTCTTCCAAGTGCATATCGGAAAAGGTCATGACTGGATGAGGTACATCCTGCTTGTAGTAGTTATCCACCTCCTGTTGTTCCAAATTCTCAGCAGGAGCATTGCGGGCTTGGGATGAAGATTCACCCCTTTCATTCTGCAAAACACATCAAACACAATTTTTGTGCATCCAAATATGCATTAGTGTCAGCAAAATCATCAATCAAAATAATTACAATGACATTATCAATTTATATCAAACTTAAGCTCATTTTCACATTTTTATCAAATCTACACTTTTTCATATAAGCATATACGAAAATGTTCGCCAAGTTCATAAGCATTCAACTCAAATAACATGTCAAAATAATCATTACTAGCAATCAAACAAGTCTCAAATGGCATTATCTTTCAAAAATCAAGTTCATGAATTTTAGACTTGAAAAAGTCCACTTTAATTCTCAAAATCATGTTTAGGCTCAAAGTTTGGATCATTTAACTACCTAGACATGTTACACTACTCAATTTAGCAACAATTCATGACAAAAATCGGCCATAACCTGTTTATATCAAAAAGCCCCAAATTTGCTCAAGAACACAAACCCTAGATTATTCAAAATTTGAAGTTTAAGGCTTCTAATCATGTTAAACAGCATCAATCTAGGTTATACAAGCATAATACATAAACAATTTAAGCTTAATTACACTAAAAAGCATCAAAATCAAATTGGGAAAAAATAGCTCAAGAACATCAAATTTCGGATTAAATGGTGTTTAGGTGTAGAAATTTACCGTTTTTCTTGAGTAATTCTTAGATAGCATCCTTCTCAACATGATTTTAGCAAAAAATTTGGTGATTAACGGTTAAAAATTGGGATTTTTGGGGTGTTTTTGGGTGGTTTTTCGTGGGTTTTTCGCAGCTTTTTTTTTCTGTTTTGGGGTTGTGTGGTGCACTGATCGTTCAGCTCTTTTTATTTTTTTTTTCTGATTTTCGGTCCCTCCGCGAGTCGCGGCAAAATACACTTCAAACTCCGCGACTCGCGGAGTTTTTTTTTTTTTTTTTTTATTTATAATCATTAACTTATTAAAACAATTAAGTAATTAATTTTAAAATTTTGTTTCCCTTGTTATTTAGGACGAGGTCGTTTCGGATCGATGTCCTAGTCCGTCCTTCGACAAAATTTTAAAATTTGTCTTTTTGTAGCGATTGTTTTAAAAGCTAAGATTTTTGGGGTTTTTCAATGTTTTTGGCATACTCTAATTCAATAAGATTAAAAATAATGATAATAAAAGTTCTCGTCCCTCCCTCGGGTAAAGCAATTTCGGTTCAAAGACCTAGTCTTCAACTTACGACGAATTTTAAAAATCATATTCTTAACTTAATGAGATAAAGTAAATTTTTGTTTTTAAATTCACACAACTTAAATATAAAATTCAAAATTAAAAATTCACACCAAACTTAAAATTTGAAATGCATAAAATTAAAAATTTATATTTTAAAAATTAAAAATTCACACCAAACTTAATTTAAAAATTTATAAATTCATATCAAACTTATATTAATTTTTCAAATATTTACAATTTTAAATATATTGTTTTTACAAAGTTTACAATATTAATTTAAGATTTAAATATTAATTTTTAAAATATGGTAAAAATAAAATTAAAAATCTTTTTGTCTTTTTATCCCACTTTAATCAATCAAATATTATCAAAAATATGCGCCCCTCTTTTCGGTAAAGTAATTTCGGTTCCAAGACCTAATTTAACTCATGACGAATTTTTGAAATATTTTGGGTTGATTGATTAAAGATATTTATACCTTAAGAATAAACGTTAAATTTCGCAGTGATGTAATAAATTTTTGAATGATATCAATAATTTCGGTCGCCAAACCTAATTTTATTTAATACCAATTTAATACTTTTTAGCGAACAAATTAGCGTTTATTATTAAAAGGTTAAAAAAATAAAAAAAAAATAAAAACTGTACAGACATACCTGTGAAATAGATTTCTTAGTTATATGATCTATCCCATTCATAAGATAGTCGGTTTAATTGGTTTTCCATGGCTACATAGGCGTAACCTCGAGCATTCAGTGTCTTTTCTTCTAAACATATGAACGGTCCGTCTCTGCATAAAGTAACAAATTCGGTATTTGAATAGGTTTGATTATTTGAACATTTACCTCCATGTGACCATTTTCCGCATTTGTGACATCTTTCTAGGTGTCGTGCTCTTCTTTTCGCTGCGGATTTTGATTTTCCTTTACCAAATTGTAACTTATTATCTTCGCATCTGGATTCTTTTCTAACTCCGTCCATTCTTTCTCTGATTACTGATACTATTTCACTCGGTAGTATGTCATTATTACGTTTAGTGATCAAAGCGTGTAGCATTAGACCATGGTTTAGTTCACAGGCAGTCTTCATTTCGTAAAAACCTAAAAAAAATAAAAATTCAGAATGGGGGGAGAAGACTAGTTCTTTAGGGTCTGCTAGGGAAAGACCATTCGGGTTCCATTTTCGAGAACTACACGAAAACAGACAATCTAACTCTAACAGGAATACATATTATCTTTTAAAGACTTGATTCTCCCCACACTTAGTTAGCTGTGGTGTCGAAATTGTGATTAACTTCGTTGTCGACGTCCATCGGACCATGTATGTAATGTTTAACTCTGTGACCATTAACTTTAAATTCTATCCCATTTGAATTTATTAATTCTATCGTTCCGTATGGGAAAACTCTTTTGACTATGAATGGTCCAGACCATCTTGATTTCAATTTTCCAGGAAATAGCTTGAATCGTGAATTGAAAAGAAGAACTCCGTCTCCTTCTTTAAATTCTTTTGAACTTCTGATTCTTTTATCATGCCATTTCTTCGTTCTTTCTTTATAGAGTAACGAATTTTCGTATGCTTCATGTCTTAATTCTTCTAATTCGTTTAGTTGACTTAATCGTAGACGTCCAGCTTCATGTAAATCAAGATTACATGTTTTCAAAGCCCAAAATGCTTTGTGTTCAATTTCTACTGGAAGATGACATGCTTTTCCATAAACAAGTCTAAAAGGTGTGGTTCCAATTGGAGTTTTGTAGGCTGTTCTAAAAGCCCAGAGTGCATCCTCCAATTTAATGGACCATTCCTTCGGATTTGATCCTACGGTTTTCTCTAGAATACGTTTTAAAGCTCGGTTGGTATTTTCAACTTGTCCACTTGTTTGTGGATGATGTGCGGTGGAGATTTTATGAGTTACTCCATATCTTTTAAGAACTTTCTCAAGTTGATTATTACAGAAATGAGTACCCCGATCACTTATTAAAGCTTTCGGTGTTCCAAACCTTGCAAAAAGACGTTTTAAAAAGTTGACTACAACTCGTGCATCGTTAGTTGGGAGAGCTTGTGCTTCCGCCCATTTAGATACATAATCAATGGCTACGAGTATATATAGATTATTATGAGATTTTGGAAATGGACCCATAAAGTCAATACCCCAAATGTCAAATACTTCACATACTTGGATGACATTTTGTGGCATTTCATCACGTTGACTTATTTTTCCGGCCCTTTGACATGCATCACAGGATTTGCAAAGAAGGTGTGCGTCTTTGTAAATTGTTGGCCAATAGAATCCAGCATCATAAACTTTTCTTGCTGTTAGTTGAGGCCCATAATGCCCTCCTGTTGGTCCTGTGTGACAATGGTTTAAAATTTTACTAGCTTCATCTCCAAATACACATCGGCGTATTATTCCATCGGGACAACTTTTAAACAGATGTGGATCTTCCCAGAAATAGTGTTTTATATCACTGAAGAATTTCTTTCGTCTTTGGTACGATAATCCTTTTTCAAGGAATCCACAAACTAAGTAGTTTGCATAGTCTGCAAACCATGGGATTTCTTTATAATCTATCTTCAATAGATATTCACCAGGAAAGTTGTCTTGTATGGCCGATTCATTTAGAACTTCTAATTCGGGATTTTCAAGACGAGAAAGATGATCAGCGGCGAGATTTTCTGCTCCTCTTTTATCTCGGATTTCAATATCAAACTCTTGTAAGAGTAAGATCCAACGGATTAATCTCGGTTTAGCATCTTGTTTTGAAAATAGGTATCTAAGAGCAGAATGGTCTGTATAGACCACCGTTTTTGCTAGAACGAGATATGATCGAAATTTGTCAAAAGCAAAGACAATAGCAAGGAGTTCTTTTTCAGTAGTTGTATAGTTCGTTTGTGCTCCTTGTAATGTCTTACTAGCATAATATATAGGTTGAAATCGTTTTTCAATCCTTTGTCCTAAAACGGCTCCCATTGCAAAATCACTTGCATCGCACATTAGTTCAAATGGTAGATTCCAATTTGGTGTTATCATGATTGGTGCATTAGTGAGTTTTTCTTTAAGAATATTAAAAGATTTGATACACTCATCTGAAAAGATGAATGGCGCATCCTTTTCTAGGAGTTTATTCATAGGAGTGGCAATTTTAGAAAAATCTTTTATAAAACGTCGGTAAAAACCGGCATGCCCTAGAAAACTCCTAACTCCTCTAACATTGGTGGGATGTGGAAGTTTAGCAATTACATCTACTTTAGCTCTATCCACTTCAATTCCTTCTTTTGAAATTTTATGTCCAAGAACGATGCCTTCTTTAACCATGAAATGGCATTTCTCCCAATTAAGTACTAGATTTGATTTTTCGCATCTAATTAGCATTCGTTCCAGATTAACTTGACATGATTTAAATGTATCACCGAAGACTGAAAAGTCATCCATGAAAACTTCCATGCATTCTTCTATCATGTCATGAAAAATCGCCATCATACACCTTTGAAAGGTTGCAGGGGCGTTGCAAAGTCCAAATGGCATGCGTTTGTAAGCAAAAGTACCATAAGGGCATGTGAATGTGGTTTTCTCTTGGTCCTCGGGTGCTATTGGAATTTGAAAATATCCGGAAAATCCATCTAGAAAACAATAGTAACTATTTCCGGCTAATCTTTCCAACATTTGATCTATGAAAGGTAAGGGAAAGTGATCTTTTCTGGTGGCGTCATTTAATTTTCTATAATCAATACATACACGCCATCCTGTTACAGTCCTAGTAGGAATAAGCTCATTTTTCTCATTTGTAATGACAGTCATGCCACCCTTCTTAGGCACGCATTGAACTGGGCTTACCCATGGACTATCAGAAATTGGATATATCAAACCTGCATCTAGCAGTTTAATAATCTCTTTCTTAACTACATCTTGCATATTAGGATTTAGTCTTCGTTGGCGTTGCACATACGTTTTATGACCTTCTTCCATAAGGATTTTATGTGTGCAATACGAAGGACTTATTCCTTTAATATCATGAATCTTCCATGCAATGGCTGGTTTATGAGCTTTCAACACAGAAATGAGTTGTGATTTCTCATTTTCAGTAAGAGAAGACGATATTATTACAGGTAATTCAGATTCACCATGTAAATAAGCGTATTCCAAATGGTTTGGAAGTGGCTTTAACTCTAATTTCGGAGGTTCTTCTATCGATGATTTATATCGATATCTGTCTTCTTCTTTTAGCATTTGAATTTCTTCTGTTGTTGGTTCATATCCATTAGCTATAAGTGTAGCTAACATTTCAGCTTCATCAATTGGTTCATTACCTTCTCCTAAAGAACATTCTCCTGTTCCTTGTAATTCTGGAAATTCTTCTAATAATTCTGCATGTGCATCTATAGTTTGAATATAATAACATGTATCATCTTCAGATTGTGGTTGTTGCATTGCTCTATCAACTGAAAAGGTAACACTCTCATCCTCTATACTTAGGGTCAGTTTTTTACCGAACACGTCTATCATTGCTTTAGCCGTGTTTAAGAATGGTCTTCCTAATATGAGAGGAACTTGAGAATCTTCTTCCATGTCCAAAACAACAAAATCTACTGGAAATACTAAAGTACCAACTTTAACTAGCATGTTCCCCATTATCCCTCTAGGATATTTTATTGATCTATCGGCTAGTTGTATGCTTATTTTGGTTGGTTTCAATTCTCCAAGGTCTAGTTTAGCGTATAGTGAATACGGCATTAGATTTATACTAGTACCTAAGTCTGCCAATGCTTCTATTGAACTAAGACTACCCAGAAAACATGGAATTGTGAAACTTCCTGGATCAGATAATTTTTCTGGTATCTTATTCAACAGCACTGCTGAACAATTAGCATTCATAGTAACAGCCGAGAGTTCTTCCATTTTCTTTCTATTTGAGATTAGATCTTTCAAGAATTTAGCATATCTAGGCATTCCTGAAATCACATCAATGAAAGGAAGATTTACATTTATCTGTTTAAACATATCCAAGAATTTGGATTGCTCGGCTTCAAGTTTTTCTTTCTTCATTTTACTCGGGTAAGGAAGTGGTGGTTGGTATGGTTTAACATAAGGTTTATCCTTAACTGTGTTATCTTCATTAACCTTTTCAACTACCGGTTCTTTTTCCTTATCTTGATCAGGTTGTGGTTCTTGTGGAGTAGGAATAGTTTCATCAGAAGTTACAGGTATTTCAGGTGGTTTAAGTGTTGTACCACTTCTTGTGGTAATGGCTTTAGCTGTTTCATTCCGGGGGTTAGCATTTGTATCACTAGGTAGACTTCCCGGTTTTCTTTCACCTATTAACCTTGCTAGGTTACTAACTTCTTGTTCCAGATTTTGAATAGAAGCTTGTTGATTTCTAAATGCTTGAGCATTTTGTTCATTAGTTTGTTTTTGAGATGTGAAAAACTGCGTTTGAGTTTCAACTAGCTTTGTCATCATATCTTCTAAATTCGGCTTTTTATCATCGGTTTGTTGTGGTGGTTTGTTTTGAAAATTCGGTCTTTGTTGATTGTAAGTATTATTGGATACTTGTTGATTGCTAGGACCTTGTTGGTTGTTGTATGGAATATTTCGGTTATAATTCTGGTTTTGATTGTAAATCGGTCTTGGCGGTTGATAATTATTCTGATAATTATTTCCAGGCCTTTGGTTTATGTATGAAATATTCTCTCTTTGTTCCATTGTTAATTCAATACTGAGACAATCTTTTGTCAAATGTGGTCCTCCACACTGCTCACAACTAATTCGTATTGAGTGAATATCTTTAGTCATCTTTTCCATTCGTCTCTCCACAGCATCTATCTTTGCGGAAATGGAATCTAAGTCATGGCTAGAATCGGCTCTAGCTGCTTTAGATGATCTAATGATATATTTTTCTTGGTGCCACTCATGTGAGTGGGAAGCAGTGTTATCAATAATTTTGTAAGCATCAGTTTCGGTTTTCTTCATAATAGAACCACCAGCTGCTATATCTATGTCTTTTCTTGTAGTGATGTCGCATCCTTGGTAGAATATTTGTACTATTTGACAGGTGTCTAAACCATGTTGCGGACATCCTCTTAATAACTTTCCATATCTTGTCCACGCCTCATATAGAGTTTCATTTGGTTTCTGTGTAAACGTAACAATTTCTGCTTGAAGTCTTACGGCTTTAGATGCAGGAAAGAATTGTTTAAGAAATTTGTCAACTAAAACATCCCATGTATCGATCGCCCCTTCAGGTAACGATTCCAACCAATCTTTGGCTTCTCCCTTTAAAGTCCAGGGAAATAACATGAGATATATCTGTTCATCCTCCACTTCTCGGATTTTAAATAGTGTGCAGATCCTATTAAAGGTACGTAGATGTTCATTTGGATCTTCCTTCGGCGCACCACTAAATTGGCATTGATTAGTCACCATGTGTAGAATTTGTCCTTTGATTTCATAATCTGGCACATTAATGTCTGGATGAGTAATGGCGTGACCTTGGCCAGTGCGTTTAGCTCTCATTCGGTCTTCCATACTTAAAGGTTCCAGATTCTCCATAATTGAATTTGTTGAATTGGTATCACTAGATGATTCTGATTTAATGGTTCGTTCCTCAACAATCTCTGTTTGAATGATTGGTGGTTCCGGAGGAAAGTTTAGTGGTTCAGGAACTACGAACCGTTCCTGAATATTCTCTGGATTCTCAATTGTGAGGTTGGGTTCAAAAAATGGATTATCGGAAATTTGAACTGAAGTACTTGGTTGACTAGATGACGATTCTAAAGAAAAATCAACGGCGGTTATATTTGCTAAATGTCTTGATCTAGTTACAGGTGGTGAACGTACAAAAGGTGATGAACGTCTTGCTCGGTGCATTCACTGAATATCCTATTAGTTTTTAAAAGGAAAGAAAAATTATAATAAGTTATCCAATTAATAGACTTTTCTGATTTTGCCCACGTTTCGAATAGCCAAAAGATGCAGCAGAGGGGCAGGATTCGTTTGGTCTCAATATAATTGAGGACTGTTTGGCTCCAATAACCCGGTCCACGTACAAATCCAACTATTACTACGAACCAGAAAATTTTGATGTCTATTAATTTAACCACTTAAAATAAATTTTCGTAATTTTAAGAAATTTAGATAAGAAGTAGAAAAAATTCTAAGTCCTAAAAACTAGAATGGCGAGAAATAAGAGAGAAAAAGAGTTCGTCGCAAAAGGTCGAAAAAGAAAAAAAAATGGTTGAAAAATAAAAGGTGACGGAAAAATAAAAGAAACTTATAAAAACTTAAAAATACTTAACTAACCTAATCTTATTACTACAACTAACTTAAAATTATAATCGCAAATTGAAATTACTAATTGGAATGATAATTGATACATAGTAAAAGTCTAAAAATATTAAAGTTTACAGGAAAAACTAAATCCCAAATGGAAATAACTTAAAAAGAAACTAAAACTTAAAAAGGCGTCGCAAAATTCTAAAGCACCTAAATCTTAGTCTAAAGAAAAAGCACTTAAGGAATTCTACGGCAAAGCCTAAAAATCTAGGAGTAAAAATAACTATAGCAAAAACTAAGTTTAAAATTAAATATGAGCTAAAAATACAAATATTACGCTGCAACGATTAAAAAGGGACAAAATATAAAAATATACAAAAAGTTGTAAAAAGTACAATTTTTATAAAAATATTATTTTTATATTATTTTTTTAATAAAACTACTAATTTTACAATTTAATAAAACTAATTAATACTAAATACATAAATTAAATAAAAAGTAAAAATAAAAATAAAACTAATAATAATAATAATAATAATTAGGTTTAAATAATAATTATAATTAATAATAACCCGTAATTAATGCAGGATTAGGGTTTTTTGTCGCCTGTCAGAAAGGCTCCGCGAGTTGCGGTAATTAATACATCAAACCCCGCGACTCGCGGGGTTCAGAAATTCAGTTGACAGATTTAAATTCGACGCGTTTTCTTTATTTATTTATTTTTTTTTCTGTTTTTTTCTATAAATAAAAGATATTTAATAAAACTTATATTTTTATAAATTAAAATAAAAATAAAGAAACTTATAAAACTTAAATATTTAACAAAATCTTAAAAAATACTTATATTTTTGTTTTTCTTTTTATATTTTTGAATAATTAAAACGTATTTTTACAAAAACGAATTTTTAATAGAAGTAAGCTAAAAATCTTTTTTTTTTTATATTAGCGTTGCGCTTCCGGCATTTAATATAGTCCCCGGCAGCGGCGCCAAAAATTACTTGATGTTAAGCGAGGTGTATATAAAATAGTTATTAATTTTAGCAGAAAACACTATTAAATACGATACAATTTTACACAAGATATTTATTTATTTATAGAATGGATATACTTAAACCTTGCTACAACACTTATAGGCAGTGTACCTAATCGTAAAGTAGTGTAGTTTTTAGTAAGTCCGGTTCGTTCCACAGGGAAATCTTTAAACAAAGCTCAACGCTATATTAGTTTACTTTTATAAAAATACAAACATATATGTAAGTAATATTATTATTATAAAGGGGGGTTTTTACCGTTTAATGACCGGTTTGTCGATTTTAAGACTTTAGTCGCAGTTAAAACCTAATGTAAAATATAAAATAAATACAAGACTTAAATTAAAGCGTAAAGTAAATAACGATAATGAAATTGCGAATAATAAAAGTGCGATAAAATAAACTTGCGATAATTAAAAAGTACGATAATTAAAAGTGCGATTAAATAACAATAAATAAAAGTGCGATAATTAGAAGTGCAATTAAATATAAAATAAAGGAAATTAAATATGAAATAAAAGAATTATGCTTATTTAAACTTCCGTAATCATGATGTTTGACGTGTTGATTCTAGTTTTATGCCCATGGGTTAATTGTCCTTTGTCCTGGATTATTTAATATGTCCGTCTGGTTTTTGTCCATAACAGTCCATCAGTCATAAATATAAAGTGCGAGTGTCCTCATCAAATTATTCTTATACCCGAAGTTAAATATTCCAACTAATTGGGGATTCAAATTGTAACAAGGTTTTAATACTTTGTTTAATGAATACACCAGGTTATCGACTGCGTGTAAACCAAGGTTTTACTACTTTGTTAACAATTACACCAATTACCCTTGAATGTAATTTCACCCCTGTTTTAATTATTCTAGTGGCTATTAATCCATTCCCGTGTCCGGTTAAATGAACGATTATTCGTACATATAAATACCCCGCCCATCGTGTCCGATCGAGTGTATATGGTAATTTATAGTTACGCCCAATTGTAAATCTTTATATTAACATTAACAAACTTTCATTTAGTTAAACAAATATAAAGCCCATTAATAGCCCATAGTCTAATTTTCACAAGTGTCGTTCTTTTGTCCAAACCCCAATTATGGTATAAAGCCCAATTACCCAATTTTAGTAATTAGCCCAACATCATGATTACTTCGTTTTAAATAAGCATAATAATAACTTAGCTACGAGACATTAATATAAAAAGGTTGAACATAACTTACAATGATTAAAAATAGCGTAGCGTTACACGGACAGAATTTCGACTTACACCCTTACAATATTCGCTAACATACCCTTATTATTAGAATTAAAATTAAAATTAAAATATAAATTATATATATATATATATAAATTTTACGTATGATAAGAGAAGAAAAAGATGATGATTTTGATCAGAATTCGGTTGGCTTTATAGGCAGTTTTCAATTTTGGGGCTCCGCGACTCGCGGTGAAAACCTCTTCAAACTCCGCGAGTCGCGGAGGTTACTTTTACAGCTCAGTCCTTGGAGTTTTTCTCTGCCGACGGTTTTTTATTTATAAATATAATATATATATAATTAATATAATTAATTATATATTATATTATATTTATATACATAGTTAACTTTTAATTTTTAGTCCGTTGCATCGAGCGTTAAGAGTTGACTCTGGTCCCGGTTCCGGATTTTCGAACGTCCTCGCGTACAATTTAATATCTTGTACTTTGCGTTTTGAATCTTGTACTTTTGTAATTTCGAGACGTTTCTTATCAATAATTGGAACCTTTTTGATTGTCTTTTGTACTTTTGAGCTTTTTGGTCGTTTGCGTCTAAAATTCGTCGAATCTGTCTTTTGTCTTCACCTTTTATTATACAAACGAATATCACTTGTAAATAGAACAATTGCAACTAAAAGCTTGTCTTTCTTGAGGAATAATGCTATGAAATATATGTTCGTTTTTAGCATTATCAAAACACGTGCGACATAGTTTAAAATAGCCAAAAAGACGCTCCACGTATGCAAGTATACTCGACATCCAATGCAAGTATCAAAAAGTATGTGCGGAAGCATGTATCACCTAAGTTCAAGGACCTGAGAAAAACATAGAGAATCTGTCAACGAAAACGTTGGTGAAATCATAGGTTTAAATAAGTAAATGAGTAAAAGCAAGCTGAACCACAAGAGTTGCAATATTGATAAAGTCATAGTACATTCTAAAAGTTAATATTCACGAGCACCCAATTATCAAAGCTTAACATTCCGTCCGTTGAATACCCCATAAATTAGTGCTAGAACAACACTGTTTCCCGAAAATATATTTCATCCATAGACGGTAGCGAACCGTCAAAGATGAGGGTTGTCAACCCATATGGCCATATAACATAAGTTCTCGCTTACACCATCTGATGTAACTAATGATAATCGGATTGAGGATTTTCGTTCTAAACTCGTATGTAGAATGTTTGTTTTCCCGTTCTTGTGTTCACTTAGTTCAAAAGAATCGTTTATGTTTTCTCATCCCAAAAGTAAGTTTAAAAGAGTAAAAGTGGGACTATGATCTCACCTTGTATGCACGAACCAAAAAGTACTTCGACAAGTAAACGTGCAAGAAACAATGCTAGTCTTGACCTAAACAAATAGGTTGTATCAATAACGATAGTCACGAAGGGTCAAAGATGTTCAATTAGTCCTATGGCTCGTTACGACTCGATTAATATAGCACGTGGATCAATTTGTCAAGTTTCATGCACGACACAAGTAGTTAAGCATGTTAGAACGATTGTATAATCGTTTGGTTAAGTTTGACTAAAAGTCAAACTTGGTCAAAGTCAAAGTCAACGGGGTCGGGTCGGGTGTCCGACAATTTTCTCATGATGAGAAGTCATATACGAGCATAATAGTCAAGTTTCATGGTAAACGGGGTTATAGTAAAGCGGGAAACATTTTTGTGACATGAAAAACAAAGACAAAATGAGCTGGGCAGTATGCGCGGCGCGCTATGGGTTGCGCGGCGCGCACCCAAGTGTAAATCCTGGTCAGAACTTAACCACGAAGGCAAACATCTGGGATTTCTAATTCTGCGCGGCGCGCAATACCTGGGAAACATGCAGTTTGCAGAAAAATGGTCCAAGTCACGAACCAAAATACAATTTAACACATCTCATGCACCGAAAACACTTAAAACGCATATCATATATCATTAGAAAGGTAATTTGACAAGGAGAATAACTAAACGCATTTACTCAATCAAAACCAAACAAACTCATATCAAAATCACCATTAATGCTCATCATTTATTACTCCAAGTTCATAAATGCCATATTATGATTCGGGAAATTAATGCACATGTGTAATACGCCGTTTTGAAGATAATCAAGCATACAATACAACTAAACGCAAACAAAACAACATGGCAATCATTCAATGCATCTAAGATTCATTTCAAGTTCATCAAACCCTAAACTAAATTCACCAAATTTCATAATCAAGTTTAGGAGGTTTCCTTAATCAAACTTTACATCAAAATAAAGCTAGTAACACTAGGAGAATAATTAAAACATGAAGTCTTAGCATCTAACAACATATAAACACTCAAATCTCAAGGTTAAGCATGTTATCTTTCAATATGAACTAGTTACATCAAAATAACAAGAACAAGCATACAAATCACATAATCATACTAGACTTGAGCCATAGACACTAATCAACAACCTTTTAACTCAAAAATCTCAAGAACACATAAAATTAGTGATTTTAGAAAGTTACCCAAAATTGATGAAATCGGTATGGAATCGAAGAGGATGTTGCAAGGATTCCAAATATGTATTTTGTTTGAATTGAAGCTTGCTAGAAATTAAATGGATGATGATTCCTTGATGTGGTGAATTGAAAGAAAATGTGAAAGTTGGAGAAGAAAAGAGAAAAGAAAATGAGAAAATGATGAGTGGATGAGGTTGAAGGTTTGACTGGTTGACCTAGTCAAATCTTTGGCCTCTTGGCAAAACTAGTCCCTCAACTTTGAATCGGGTGCGTTAAATTACCTACACAAGATATTTTGAAACGCGTATTAACGGGAGATGTTATAAACATATAACGGAGTTTGAAATAGTATAAAGGAAAAATAAACGGAAAAAGGCGGGATGTTACACAACGATTGTGTGTTGGAGTATAATCGGCTAAGGTGTGCAAGTCATGTCCCACACAGGAAAAAGAGTAAATCAAATGTATGTATATAAGTTTATGGAAACCTCCTTCTATCACCAATTGATTTTAGAATAAAGTGGAACTCATGAGCTTATATGTTGTACATGTTAGTGGACCCGAAACGATCCTACTATACACGTGCACTACAAGAAAAATGAGCTTTAGTGACGAAGGCTATTGGTCACTAATAACACTAAAATGGTCACTAAATCAAATTAGTGACCAAAATACGTTGGTCACTTCTCGTCACTATAGATCCGTCACAAAATATTTTTAGAGACCAAAATACCAAAATTGGTCACTATAGTGACCATTTGTTTGGTCACTAATATCGTTTAGTGATCAAAATTTAGTAATCACTTTTTTAATGGTAACTAAATATCATTATTAGTGACCAAATATTGAGTCGTCACTAAAAGATCGTCACAAATGAGCATTTTTCTTGTAGTGGTGGTATCAGAGCTGAAGCAGCAGAGAGCAAGTAAACCGAGAAGGATGAGGTAGCAGAATTAACCGATTATGAAATGATTATTTTTAAGAGATTATAGACTACTAAAATAATGTTTAGAATAGAGAACGAACAAAGGAGTCATATATATAATCATCACCGAGACAGAATAACACGTGCTTTCATATCCACGCAAGAGAATTTAGGGCTTAGCGCGCGTGATAAAGCTAGAGGTCCACCCATCAATTATAAACGTGGAGTATTCGAGTAGTGCCCACCCATTGTGATTGATAATGACAACACAAGTAGAGAAATAACATGCCAAAAATATTCAAACTGTTATAATTTAGTAGGCTTATAACTACCTTTAATGGTTATAAGAACAAAGAGAGAAAAAAGAGAGAAGAAAGAGAGAAGAAATATTGATATTGATATTTCAAGAGAAATGGTACACCTTAAATGGTTACCATACATGTCTATTTATAGTATAAAATATTACTATGCAAAAAATATAATAATAATAAAATTAACATCCAATCTAGATATTTTATAACACTCCCCCTTGGATGACAATTTTATTAGAGAATAACTAGTACTGCCTCGTTAAAAACCTTGCTAAAGAAAACCCATTGGGATAAAACTTTAGCTAAGGGAAAAAGAGTGCAGCATAGAGTTGACTCCCCCTCAAGTAGGCAACGCCTGAGTTGTTACATCTTCTGAACATGCCTCATGCCAATATTATGAACGTGTGTTCTGAAAATAGCAGTTGACAGTGCTTTGGTATAAAGATCAGCAGAGTTGTTGATTGAACGTATCTCATTTTAATCTGGTTGTCTTTTACGAGATCTTGAGTATATGAGAAGAATCTGAGGTTTTCATCTGAAACTGTATCATCTAAATCTTTTATGTACAAGTTTAGCCCCTGTGATTTGTCTACAGTCTCCTTCATGGTTTGCTCAAACCCTTGTTTCAATTCCTATTCCCTTGTAGTCTTTTCTGAGCCTTACCAACATACCATTCTTTTCCATCAAACTTATGACCGTTAAGACCGTCTATGGCTTTGGCGCCTCGTCAGTATTTATATTTTGTTCAGTCACTTTTGATACTCTTCTTTCATTTGTATTATGCAAGCTGCATTATCTTCATATATAGTTGTTGGTGAAGATAGTTGTTAGTCTTTTATAGCGTTCTAGTCCACAAGAATCAATAATGATTTGTGTCATTGATCTCAACCAAACACATTTTCGAGTAGTTTCATATAATCCAATCATTTCGTCATGATTTGATGATGTTGCAACAAGTGTTTGTTTTAAGAACGCCATGATTTTGTGGTACCTCCATTTAGGAATACATATCGAGTTTGAGATTTATCTTTATGAGGATTTGATGAATGACCTGCATATACATAATCAACCAAATCTTGTTTTGAAACGTTAGAATGCAATAATTTTAAATCAGCAGTTTCTCAGGGGTATCAAAATATGTGTTTGACCCATTCCAATGTCTTTTTGTAAGGGCTGAGTTGAACCTTGTCAACAAATTAACTACAAAAGAAATGTCAGGTCTTGTACAATTTGTAAGATATATAACAGCCCCAATTGCACTAATATATGGAACTTCTGATTCGTTAATATCTTCATGATCTTCACGGGGATGAAATGGATCAGTGTCAATATTGAGTGATCTAACAACCAATTGGTTTTATCTTTAAAAAAATGTTTTAAAATCTTTTCAGTATAAGTTGTTTGATGTACAAGTAGACCATTAGGCATATGCTCAATTTGCAATCCAAGGTAATACTTGGTTTTTTCAAGATCTTTTATTTCAAAAAATAATTCTTTAGAAGTTGAATAATTTCATAGATTTATTTATCTGTTCATATGATGTTAAGAACATTGACATAAACAACTACGATCAGATATCCGAACATTGTTTTTATAAAACATACGTGCAAAATAAGTTTATACCCTTTTTTTTTATCAAGTAGTCATTTAATCGGTTATACCACATACGTCCCATTTGTATAAACCCATTTAGAAATCTTTGTGATTTAATGGAATATATTCCCTTGCGCTTTATAAAATGCTTATGATACCTTAACCCTTTAGGTATATTTATATATATATATCACTATTAAGTGATCCATACAGATAAGTAGTAACAACATTCATGAGATGCATTTAAATAACTACCAGGTTAATTAAGTATCTAATAAATAATTGTATCCATTACAGGAGGATAAGTTTTCCTCCTAATTCATTTCTGGTCTTTGTGGGAAATATTGAGTTACAAGTCTAGTTTTGCCTTGTAACTTCATTTGCACATTTCTTTTCGGATAAAAATTCATTTGTATCTCATACGTTTCACATCTTTAAAAGTGATAACGATTGATCCGAAAACTTTTCTTTTATCGAGCGATTCTAATTCAGCTCGTATTGCTCCTTTCCATTGAGCTCAATCATGTCCATTTTGTATATTCAATGACAGATTTTAGTTCCAGATCATCATCTTTATTCATGATGTCATTGTAACATTATATGAAAATATCTCATAGAGATTTTAATTTTATTTCGGTTCAATAATATTGCATAATTTATCGCAATTTTAGTATTTTCATTTATCAATATCCTCTGCAGAAGGAATATTGATTTGTGGTTCTTCTTGAACACTTTCTTTTACCTCATTATCAGCTGATTTTCTTTTTCGAGGATTTTTATCTTCGGAACCAATTGATCTTCCACGTTTGATGCGTGGCAAAGACTCAATAGTGACATTATTGCCAGCTTTTGGAATTTCAATTCGAGCTGGAGCATTTATCGCTGGTATATATGATTTAGTCACTTCTTTTTATATCTGTAAATGCATAAAGTAATTAATTTGCAAGATCTTGCATATGCATTATTTTTGAACTTTCGTTTCACATTCTTTTGTGCGAGTTCATTACCTTAATTGATGTTCACATCATGAAGCATCATTTTTTTTTTATTTCTTCCCCTAATCTAGGGAACAATGTTTTATTAAAATGATAATCAGCAAAACGTGCTGTAAAAATATCACCCATCATGGGTTTAGTATATCTTATGATTGAAGATGTTTTATATCCAAAATATATTACCATCTTTCTTTGAAAAACCATTTTATTGTGTTGTGGTGATATAATTGGAACATACATTGCACAACCAATGTTCTAAGGTGGAAAATATTTGGCTCTTGGCCAAAATCAAGTAGTAAGTGAAAATATTTATGACTTCCACATGGTATAATGCGAATTAATGTCGCAGCATGTAAATTTACATGTCCACATATAAATATTGAGAGTTTTGTACTTATTATCAATTGTCTAGTTATTAGCTGCAAGCGTTTATCTATTGATTTAGCTAAACCAATTTTGTGTATGCACATGAGCAACTGGATGTTCAACAACAATCCCTGTAGATATATAATGATCATTAAATGCTTGAGATGTTAACTCACCAGCATTATCAAGTCTCATCCTTTTAATGGTGTAATCAGAATAATGTGTTCTCAATTTAATAATTTGTTCAAGAAACTTTGCAAAAACCATATTACGGCTTGATAACATACAAATATGAGATCATCCGCTAGATGCGTCTATTAGAACCATGAAATATCAAAATGGTTCACATGATGGATGAATTGGTTCATATATCTTACCTTGAATTCTTTCAAGAAACATTTGTGATTCTTTTTCACAATATACTTTTCATTAATCACCATATGTGCTTTCCACTAATCACCATATGTGTTTTTTTTTTCTTTCATAAATCACCATATGTGCTTTTTCATCATATATCCTTCTCACCATATACGCTTTTAATCATATGCGCTGTGTTTTTCACCATATGCGTTTTTAATCATATGCGCTTTTCATCATATGCGCTGCGCTTTTCATCATATTCGCTTTTTATCATATGCGCTTATCATATGCGTTTTTCATCATATGCGCTTTTTATGTGAATAGTAATTTAATTAATTTCGTTTTACTATTCATATGAATTAATTTCGATTTACTATTTTGTTAATTGAGTAATATATATACATCATATACTTGTGACTCCGAAGGCTCAAATGAATTTGAACATATAGTTATATGTTGTACCTTGCACATTAATTTTCAGTAGAAGCTTTAGATGCATATTTTTTTTTCTTGATGAACTATTTGTTTCATATCTAGCTTAGGCAATTATTGTGAACATTTGGTCCCTATAAAAGCATTTATCTTTTAGACTTTTAGTTGATTTGTACTTGTCACAATTAGGGATAGCACCCGCGGGTCGTGGATGCGGATTCATTGGATCCATCACGCGTACCCGCAGATTTTTTTTAAATCAAATAACTGGAAATTTGGATTATTTTTTTTATTATTATTTTTTAAAAAAAAATCCAATTGAACCCTTGTTCGTTGAAATAATTTGACTATCTTTTTAACTCCCCATTATTAAACGGGTCATTTTGATGCACACTCTTTAAAAAAAATAATTTGTTTTTTAAGTTTTATTATTCAACCTCCTTTTTTCAACGGTCACGTTTTTAACAAAACATTTGACAAGTTTGGAAAAAAAATTTGTTTTTACTTTGCTTTCCCCCTTTCTGTAAAATTCATTTAAACACTTTCTTTGTTTTAAAAAAAAAAACTTCCTTTTTTTACGTTACCCGTAAATTATAAATATATAAAAAAAACCTTTTGTTTAAAAAAAAACTTTCTAGTTTTTAAAAGGCCACTTGACTAATTTTTTTAATTCTTTCACAACACCCGATATCGTGATCGTGATCTTTCACCAAAGCAAGAGATATTCTTGATAAACTAAACACTGACTCGTGTTTGGAATTGTCGGCCACAAAAAAAAATTCATTTGATGAAAGTATATTTTTTTTAATTATAGAAGGAGACCACTTCATTTTCAATACTTCATTTTTGACAAAAGCTACTCCATTTTACCATTCTTTTTTTTTTTATTTTAACTTTTAAGATTTACTTTTAATAAAAACACAAACTACTTTTTTATTTTAACTTTTAAGATTTACCTTTTAATAAAAATACAAACAACTTTTTGTATTTTAACTTTTAAGATTTACTTTTAATAAAAATACAAACTACTTTTTGTATTTTAACTTTTAAGATTTACTTTTAATAAAAGTACAAACTACTTTTTCTTATTTTAACTTTTAAGATTATAAATTTAAGAATAAACATTAGTATGCATGAAATAAATAATGATTAATTGCATAAGTAATCATAAATGTTAGATAACATATAAAGACCTCATCATATTCGTATTGATCGGAATTAATCTCGACCCATGGTACCGTGTTGTCAAATGACGTGTTGCGTACATAAAGTACCGTGTTGTCAAATGACGTGTTGCATACAATCATGAGGTCTTATTAACATAAATATAAATGTTAGTGAAGTTAATAAGAGTTAGATTACAGAAAATATAATTCAGGCGGTATAACCGGCCATATATAACTTAAATAACATAAATATAAATGTTAGTGAAGTTAATAAGAGTTAGATTACAGAAAATATAATTCAGGCGGTATAACCGACCATATATAACTTAAATAACATAAATATAAATGTTAGTGAAGTTAATAAAAGTTAGTAAACATAAATGATAGTTAGGCGACAGTGTCGACCATATATAATTTAGGTGGCAGAGCCAACCATATAATAAGAACAATACAAATGCACTAAGAACTTAATAAAAATTAGTAGTTCAAAATGTCAGTAGTCCAAAATTTCATATGTCTGAGTCTGAAAATTATTAATAATTTCATACCTTGATTAGTGACTCGTGATCGTTTGACCCGGAGTGTAAAGAGGCAGTTCCCTCACAAGTTGCACTCATGTCAGTTTTGGCTTGATCATTTGGCGCCATCCATGGGACCTGTACAATATGCCTCGTGTTCCCACTGTAAAATTGCCTCATTTGATATCTACGTAAGTTTTCGCTGCATATGTAAGTATCGTAATGGAAAAAGGGTGTAATTTGTGGGTGTGGATAAAAATATTGTCATGATTAAATCATCTATGTTTTATGATCTACATCCTAAATCGAGAAAAGTGTATCCACTCATATAAATGGATCCACCAATTAAAAAGTAAGTTCATACGACTAAAACTGAAAATGATGTTCAACTCTTTTTTCCCAATACGGTGACTCACGGATTACATGATATCATGGAGCCATTATTTATAAATAATGACAGCCTCAATATTACTATACATCAATGCTAATAAATTTACATGTAGACACGGTGAGTTCAATTTAATTAACTCGTGCTGATAACGTGTTATAATTTAGTAGGCTTATAACTACCTTTAATGGTTATAAGAACAAAGAGAGAAAAAAGAGAGAAGAAAGAGAGAAGAAATATTGATATTGATATTTCAAGAGAAATGGTACACCTTAAATGGTTACCATACATGTCTATTTATAGTATAAAATATTACTATGCAAAAAATATAATAATAATAAAATTAACATCCAATCTAGATATTTTATAACACAAACCATATTCATATTTGTTAACCTTTTTTTTATTTATCAAAAATGGAATATATAATGTACCTCCGTGTCTATAAATAGAAACATCTTCCATATTAAACAATGCCTCAATATAAAGTGTTACCAACATGAAGCCATCATACTCTACATTTCTCTTCCTCATTTAGACCATCACTACACAATCAATCTTGTTTACCACATTCACATCTGCCGCTCAAGTCATCGTAAGAGATTCTACGGGGAAGAAGGTCTTAGATAACGTTCGATACGGCCTTGGCACAGTCAAATCGGGTGGGCGCATCAAGCTAACCGATACAGAACAAAAAGAAAATTTGCCCATTCAATGTGGTGCAAGACCCAAATGACAACATAGGTGGAGAGTTCATGTTCACTATGGTTGGTTATGAAAAATACCTCAAAACATCACGATCTCTTGGTATTGATTCGGGTTATCCCAAAACTGGTTGTACCAAGTCCACATTTTGGACCATCAACGATGCTGAAGCGAAGGCGCCTGATAACTTGATTACGACTGGTGGTACTTTCGAGGATGATAATACGTGTTTTCGAGTAGTGGATTATCCTAAACCAACAAACCCTAAAGTGCCTAGTTATATGATTCAACATTGTCCTGAAAAATGTGAATTTGGTACAGGTCTTGGAACATGTTATAATGTTAGCATTTATGAGCATAATGGGGTCAAACATCTCTCTGCAGTTGGTACTACTCCTTTTGAGTTTGTGTTCTATAAATTATCCAAATGATAGCAGATCAAGTTTGTAATGTGAACATTTCCATTTAATAAAGATTCAACGTATCATGAATGTACGAGTCCATATATATCTATATGGGTTTTAATTGATTTCAATTAATAAGAACAAGTTCCAACGGAATATGTTTGTGCTCGAATGAGTTTTTCATTACATTATTTATTGGATTTTTTCTAATAACAACCTTGAATTAAGGTACCTTATTTGTCTCGTTTATTTGTCTCGTTAGAGAAAGACATCGAAGTAGAAAGCGAAGCTGGAGCCTTAGGCTACCATTGTGATATTAAAACATACATTTCTCATTTGTAGAATTACTAGCATAAAGCCCGCGTCTTCGCGGGGTTTTTTTATGGGTCTGTTTGATGATAAATTCGTTAAAATAAAATTGTTGAAGTGAAATGACAGTATTTGAATGATTGTCAGCAAACATATTGGATTCCACCAAGCGGAGAATCATGAATGTCAAACATAACATTATATTTATATATGGTTGTAAAGAAAGAAGAAATTTTTTGAGAATTAGATAGTGCAAAGAGTAAATACCAATTAGGGCAGCATTGTTCTTTTGCTGAGCTATTTGCTATGCTAATAACAGTTTGCTACCCTTTTGGTCCCTATCCATGTTTGCTACATGATTCCAAAATATAACAATATATATTGTTATTGGTGGTATAAATCTCTAACAGAATGAACAGATTAGTCAAGTAAGAGGTATGGTTCCATAGATAACTAATGACTACTTCAACTACCCTACTTGGTCTAAAGAAATTATAATGGATATGAGAAAAGAATAGCCTCATATTTTAACCTATAGTATGTTTGATAGATGTAAATAGCATTCTCTCTTCAAAAGCTCGATGATAAATAAAATATATATTCAAATCAATAGTTATTCTTGATAGCCTCTTTGAACTGCTTAACCTTTGCTTCATCAAGTTCAAGATCACAAACTGTAGTTTCATATACACTAGTTTATAACCCACGATTTCGCGGGATTATGCATAAACACTTTTGTAAGCTCTTCTATGAACATGGTATATCGTACACTACTACACTCCCTAATTTCTTTGTTCAAACCAGAGCATGTTACAATACAAAAATAGGTGAATATTCCTCCAACTAATATGGTACTATCATGTAAATAAAATAATATTCTTTATTACACTCATGTTGATACATTTCGAGAGATGTACCTAAAACAAAACAAAAGTAGAACCCGTAATATTCACGACTCTTGTTATTGTCCTAAGTCTTAACCCTGTAAAAAAACAGGCACGTCCATGTTGAAAGCTTTAATAGTAGTTTAAAAATAACAAAATGCTAAAGGACAGTATACATTTTGTAAACATTAACACATTGCACAGGTCCCAGTCATCTAATGTTTACTTTCCTCCATTGGTTTACTCTTAGTCACTTCCCCACATTGTGTACCTCCTGTGTACATTACACATTTTAAATAGAGTAAATATCCTATTATTGACAATGTAATTCTATTTCATACCAATTTACTCGTCCAAATTGTCATCTTAGTCATAAGTTCATCATCATCACACCTAAGAGTACAAAAGGATAAAGTAAATGAAATATGAAAACTACTTATATTTTAATGGATATTGAGAAGAACAATAATACAATTTGCAAGATTCAGTAATCATTTTAAGAGTACAGAGTTGCAAGATCGAATTATCTAGCTGTCCTTATAAAACACCTGATGGCCTATGGTTACATTAACCCACCAAAAAATCGTTTCAGACCACTATAATCAAATCTGCTTCATCTCGTACCATAAAATTATCCGTTTTAACTTATCACTCGAACTGCCCTACTCACCCACTTAGCCACTATGCCAACAATAATTAATGATAGATTATGAGCTACTACTATACATGTTGTAAAAGTATATAAACGAAAGCTTACCATTTGAGGTAACCCATTGTTCTCAGATCCTCCAAACTTATGCTTTCTACTTCCCACAGCCTCTTCAACCCCATTGTGACTTGAAAAATGATAAGTTGTAAACTATCTGCAATCTAACGATAACACTTACATCACTTTCCATCAAATCTTGTTTAATATCCTTCTTTTTCAAACAGAAAGTAACTAAATTACAACAAACCAGTCAACATTCCCTACAAACGAAAATAACATCCCACTTCTAAAGTTGTAATCCACGCATAATCTAAGTGGGTGATTATAAATAACTTATGTAGGGTTAATTGGTAAGAAAAGGTTTATACAAGTGATATATGGCACAATCAAAAGCATCTAATGTGAGTTCCATATCTATGGATCTGACCTCATTAAACATCTGCATTTTCGGTAAATAAGATGAGCATATTATTCATTTAGCTACCAAAGAGAGACACAGAAGATAGTTGACTAAAGATGCATTAATAATAGTAACAAGCAGTTCATTTCATTGTTATATCGTTGAGAAACAGAATTACACTTAGGAAATTAGATGTCTACCTAAGGCTAAATCAGCTCGAAATGCTAAACCATCATAATCATGTTCTAGCTGGTATCAATGATCACACAACATTCTACAATATACACCACTAAATGTAAATGTTTAGCAAACATGATAAATCCAATCACCCTCTTAGAATTCATATTGAAAGATCAGCAATATATTTAATTACATACAAAGTTACAATACATAACATAAAGTATAATCTCACAAAATTAAGATATCGCAGCAGTACAAAACAATCAACAACATATCCAGTGATCATGGTAACTATGAATTCAAGGACGTATTGAACGGTTTTTTCCACTTTTGTTTTCCAGATTGCTCATGTGAATAGAACAAACAACTACTTGTAACTGGTCATGATATTCAATCTCTTTATAAAATCAATAAACCATAAATTATAAGACGCATACCTTGCATCATGTCAGCTCCTCAAACCCATGCGAGCTACTTGAATCCACATTTCACCAATCTGATTAGGAAACCAAACCAGGAATATATTGATAAATAAACTCAACCTTTATTGAACATGATTTATAATGTTGCCCATTTGACCTTATCCATTACAAAACCTTCTGACTGATTTATCATGAACTGGCCCAAAACTCAACCCTTCCAAACTCATCCATATGAAAGAGAAATCAGCTAATAGCTGATTAATCTTACAGTTAAACTTACACAAGATCAAGTATATTCAACTATAAGAAACGTAAATCACCTGACGTCAGAATGCGTAATTCAAGAACGAAATCCATCCTCAAGAATAAGGAAACCAAACACGCATTTAGAGTAACACAAGATCAAGTATATTCAACTAAAAGAAACGTAAATCACTTGATTTATTTTGCTTAGGGGTCTAAAGACCTAATACGTAGTAACATTAAACTAATAATAGGAGATAGAAAAGTGATAATTATTTGAAGCATTTTGACTCATACTATAAAGCTTTAGGCTGTGTTCCCAAGTTTTAGTTGGGTAGAAAAGAAGAGAAGAGGGGACAAGAGGAATGGAGTGATTGTAATATTTGTATGGGTGTTCCTTAGTGAAGAAGAAAAGAGAGGAAGTTATATGGGTGTTCATAGAAGAATAGACATGAAACTTTCAAATCCTTTCAAATCATTCTAATTTGGACAAATTTGTATTGAAGTAATTTTCCTTTACTTTCTCTTCTTTTCTTTTTCTAATAAAACTAGGGAACACATTTAAATTAAAATTTTCTTTCTCATTCTTTTCAAATACTTTCTCTTCCACCCAAAATTAATCTTGGGAACAGAGCCTTAGGTTTTAACCCACTACCCCAATCCTACCACTCATTTAGATTTGAATTTGATTTTAGAAGAAGATTTGTGGTGGTGGAATTACCTTTATCAACCCTTACTGAAATAAGAATACCTTACCTGAGACGTTAGGGTTCATTCTTATAAAGAACCTGAGATGTCAAGGAAGAATCCATTCTCGATTTTGATGTTCGGCGTGTGTTTTTTGATGTTAGGCATGTGTTTTTTTGATAGGAAATTAGGGTTCATTCTTTTGAAGAACCTGATACGTGAAGAACGTGTTTGATTGTGAATGAGTTGAATTTTGAAGAACACCTGTTTTCCAATTTAGATCCCGTCTTTTAATCATTAGAGGGTAATTTAGTCATCAAATAACTAATCAAGGTGATTATGAGGTCATAATCTTGATTAGTAAAATTTGGACGGTCTAGATTATGAATGTTAATGACAATGGAAGGTTAGGATTAGTAAGTTGAATCTTAAATGATCTATTTTCAACTTTGTTATTATAATATAATAATAAAGAGATGATTAAAATAACTACCCATTATTCAACAAATGTATCACCATTTTGACACATTATTTTGTTAAGGGTTAAAGCCATAAATAATTCATATATTTTCAGTTTTGTCGCAATGTAGGCTATATATCCCAAAAAATATCAATGTAGGTTATATACTCATAAAAGTTGTATCGATGTACACAGATTCAACAAGTTACCTGCTGAACCGGTAAAGTTAATTATTTAATAAATTTTTTTTTTTTACATTTTATATGGCTACAAATAGGTCATATACTTTCAGTTTTGTTTCGATGTAGGCTATATACTTTCATTTTTGTTCCGATCTATGCTATATACTTTCATTTTTGTTCTGATGTATCACCAACGTCATTCTCCACGTAGGATGCCAAGTCATCGTTTAGTTGTTTGTCCGGTTAATAAGTTTTATTCGTTCATATTAGTACACTTTATGAAAGTGTATAACCTACATTGGTATTTTTCGGGGTATATAGTCTACATTGGGACAAAAATGAAAGTATATGACCTATTTATGGCTTTAACCCTTTTGTTAAAGACAACCATAACGATTGCCATCAGAATTTTTCCCTTGCCGGTGGACTAGTTTAGTTGGAGAATGGAACGGGACGATAGAGCTCAAATCAATCGAATACCGTTCGTGACCTGATCCAGAGCCACTAGGATCAGTTGGTAAGTCTCATCCCATGCTTGGACTTGGGATAACTATTCCTTACATCGTGAAGAGTTATGACTTACTTCTAAGCTTCCGGGAAAGGGAATGCCATTATTTCTATATCAATAAGAGTAGACGAGGAGATTCTCAGGTAGAAAAATGGATAGAAAAAGAGAGAGGTTCTTCCATCAACATGCCAAGCTAAAAGGCCTTTAAATCATACGGAGTAATTGATAATGGATTAGTCGTTACAATACGCTAAATCATGATTTCAAAATCAAAAGTTAGGCATGCATCTAGTGTGGCCTAAAACATAATTATTAATACCTTTAGTAAAAGGTAAAAATGTGAATAATAAAGTACTTAATAATGACTCCGTTCATTTTCGTTTCATTCCGGTACAAATGTTACCTATTGATTTTTTAAAATCTTTAACTCTAAACTTTGCATGTTAATATTTTTATTTTTGTTATATAATATTTGATTAAAATTATATGAATAAATTAAGTTTTAAATGTGACTTTATTTATACAATTTTTATCAAATATTATATAACATGAATAAAAATATTTACAGTTAAAGTTGACAAAGAAATATTTTGAAAAATCAACGTGAGACACTTAGTAAATTGCTACTATTACATCAAATTCATTTTCACTTTACGATTCCAAGGTCCAGCCCAATAAAAGAACTTACAGGCCCATTCTTATTGATATGTCATATGTGTTGTATGTGTTTGAAACGTAAATCCACTGGACACTAGGAGCTATTAAACATATATACACATAAATTGCTATCTTTACTAAAAGGTAAATTTGTGAATACTAAAGTAGTTACTAATGCGTATAGTACAATGCTACTATTACATCTGATTGAGTTGCATATTTCACACTCCATTGTAACAATTCCAAGGGCAAGCCAATAAAAGAACTTACAGGCCCATGCTTATTCATGTATTTGACAGGTAAATTCACCGGACACCACGAGCTAGTAAACGTATATACATGTACAGAGCATAAATGTTATGTTGACACCACGAGCTAGTATACGTGTTATTGTAGTCAATTTAGATACTTTTGACAACAATCTTTGGTAAGTGCATAAATGTTATGTTGTCATGACGCTTTGGTTACGAAGGTTATCGGGGTCTAGGTTTATGGATGGATTCAGTAATCGAAAGTCCCTCCAACTCAATCAATATCAACAATGTAGCGACCCGACAAAATCGTCATTGACGGCGTCGTTAACTCAGGTCCCGTTACGTGGTCATAGTCCCTAAATGAGACACGTTTGACCAAAATTATGTCGTATTCATTTAAAACGTGTAAGACTTACAAAGTTTATTTTACCAAACGGTTCGACAACAAGTTTAAGTTTACAAAAGTATAAAGTATAATTGAGATAACTTTACGACATAATAAGTTGAAAATCACGGTTGCTATAAATAGCGTAAATATGTAAGTAAACATTTGTTTGAATCCAAAGGTGCTATCACTAGCGTATACATGTACGCTTGACTCCAAGCAAGTAATCAAAGTGTACGCGGAAGCATGTACCAAATAGCCAATCATGAACCTGAGAAACATATAGAAAACTGTCAACGAAAAACGTTGGTGAAATCATAGGTGTTTGTAAACGTTGTTTTTGAACGACAAGATTTTGTATTTCCATAACGTTGATTATCTGAATCGTTTGCATTCCAAAAGTATGATCGCGAGCACCCAATTATCAAGACTTAACTGTTTTGTACCATGTTACGTAGTGTTAGAACATACACTAAACCCGAAAATATATTTCATCCACTAACGGCTCCGAATGAGGCTCGTCAAGCCCATGTGATCACATAATATAAGTTCTCGCTTACACCCTGCAAGTGTAACTAATGATAATTGAATTAAGGCTTTTTGTTCTAACTCGCTGTGGAATGTTTGTTTTCGTACTTGTGTTCAAAGCATAAAAGTATGTAGTATAAAACTGTATATGTTTCTCATCCCATGATTTAAAAGTATAAAAATTGTTGAAAAGATGGGACTACGATCTCACCTCGAGTGCACGAGTATAAAGGTACTTCACAAAGTAAACGTGTGCATGAAAGTTGTTTAGTCTTGACCTAAACAAATAAGTTGTATCAATTAACCGGTTACGACACAAGGTCGGGCGAAATGTGTTCAATTAGTCATATGGCTGGTTACGACTCGATTATATAGCATGTGAGTCACGTTGACAAGTTTCATGCAAGAATCAAGTATAAAAGAAGATTAGAACGATTGCATAAGTATTTGGTTAAGTTTGACTAAAGGTCAAACTTTGGTCAAAGTCAACTTAAAAGTCACCACGTTCGGGTCGGGTCTCGAATGATTTTTCTGAGTCATATAATCATATATGAGCATGTTAGAACAAGTTACATGTTAATCGGAGGTGCGTAGCATAGTTGGATCTAAACGAAAAAGTGCAAAGTTGAATGTAACGACCCGGATTTTTCCGCTAATATATAGAAGATTAATATTTACATAATTAAGGTTTCCAACATGATTAGGCAATCAAATTTATTAAGAATTGATTATTTGGAATGAATTTTATACAAACGTTTGGCCACCCAGTCTGTCTGACGATTCACGAACGTCATATATCGTAATAATTAATTAAAGGAATATATATTTGGATATATATATATATATATATATATATATATATTATGATTTGATTAAATGATATTTAAGTATCTCATTAAGTATAATAACAATTAGTTATATATATAAGATGAGACTACTAACTTAAAGACTTAGAAACAATATACATATATGTATCGATTATCGACGTATTAACTCTTAAGTTAAAATCAATATATATGTATTGTATTAAGATGTATTAATACACTTTTGAAAGACTTAAATACATATATCAATATACTTATACTCAACAAAGATAGCTATATTCATAATCCCATTCAATTCCATCAAGAATTCTACTCGTATTCATACGGTATTTATACCCGTACTGTAACCAGTTTCTATACGTATATACTATTGGTATATACACATAAAAATCTGCATCTTACCAACCCTAGGACAGTAAGAAACATGTGGGAGCCATGGGTTGACAACTAGTGTTAACCATTTAGCTAAAATTCAACATAAGGATCCTATACACTTACCTTAACCTCATGCCATCTTTACTACTTATACATCCATTTCATTTTCATTTATACTTCATATTTTTCTAACTAAAAACACACATACTCAAACACTCTCTCAAGAACACAACACAATTCAACAAGTTTTAGAATCAAAAGCTAAGTTAGAATCATCATAAGAAAGCTTGATCAAGAACATATCAAGATAATCTTCCAACTCCAAGAAGTTTGCTTCCAACTTCCAATCCAACTCAACAACTCTTTAGGATCCATAATTCTACTTTAATTCCAGTAGCTTTTCATCTTATAATCAAGGTAAGAATCATATGTAAGCTTTGCTTCAATTTATATACTTATAACTATCTTAATTCAAGATAGAATTCTTATTCTAACTTTTGTTCATTCCATGTTCATACTTCAAGAGTTTTCGAGCCATCAAAGATACTTTTGATTCCAAGATTATTTCCTATCTTTTCTAGTAACATCACTTAGTTGATTTAAGGTAGTCACCTTATTCATAATCTCGTTCGATTCATATCTATATAGCTATCTTATTATGAGGTTATAACTTACAACAACTAGAACATAGTTTTGTTAATTCTAAACTTGTTCGTAAACAAACTTAATCCTTCTAACTTGACTTTTAAAATACTTCAACATATGTATTATGATAGTATAACAAGCTAACATAAGGATATAAAACTTGTAAACACGAAGAACGCCTTAAAATCGAATATACGCCGTCTAGTCGAACGGGGGCTGTTTTGGGTTTAATTTTAAAAACCTATCTTAAACTTTGAATTAAAAGATTTCCTTTTGTGAAAAATCTTATTTTATATGGATATGAAATATATCCAAAATCCATGGTTAAACTCTAAGTGGAAGTATGTTTTTCAAAAGGGTCATCAAGATGTCGTTCTTACGACGGATATGACTATCTTCTCTTATTTGACACCTAAGCTGTATTTTTGACTATAAACCTATAATTTTTATGTTAAGATTAGTAATCTTGAGTTCGATACGAAACTATGGCAACTCGAATCACTCAAAACGGATTTGTAACGAAGAAATTATGGGTAAAACAAAATTGGATATTTTTCTAAATTTTTAGCTACGGACATGATTTATAAAAATGGATGCTAACCTTATCCTAGCTAACTTACCTTGTATCCTACATGTATTTATACATGTCTTGTTCTCGAACTTATGGAAATACAATTTATAATAGTCGTGATTAAGTTCTACGACAATATATTATAGTCTTAATAAAGATCGTAAGGCACCATATATATATATATATATATATATATATATATATATATATATATATATATATATATATATATATATATATATATATCTGTATATATATATATATATATATATATATGTATATATATATATTATATATATATATATATATATATATATATATATATATATATATATATGACTTGATCACCGTGGATTCGTATACAAAGTTTTGACATATCATTTTGACTTCTTCTATATATATTATTGGAACGAACTATTAGACACCATTGGCATTGGCAGTAATCTCGAGTTAGCTGTGGGTCGAAGTGGATTCCAAAATATTATATACTTTGAGTTGTGATCGAGCCTGAGACATGTATACAATGGGTCGCGGATTGCTTCAGACAATATACATATTATGTGTCTTATTATATTAAGACAATATATTATAGTGTTAGTGAATTCTAACACAATATACGCATTTATATTTATATATATATTTATACTGTTGGACTATTGGACTATTGAACTACGAACGTTGGACTACTAACAATGGACAATTAAAATTATCACAAGTATCATAAGTATGAAATATTAATTATATATATATATATATATATATATATATATATATATATATATATATATATATATATATATATATATATATATATCTTGACACGAGAATATTATTATTAGGTTCGTGAATTTGTCAAAAGGCCAAGTCTTACCACCATCTATTCGGAAATCATCACAAGTGAGTTATAGTCCCATTTTTACTATCTAAATTATTTTGGGATGAGAATACATGCAAAATTTATAAATGTTTTACAAAATAAGCACAAGTTCATGGAACTACATTCTACGATTGTTTGTTATACCGGATATCTATACTTATTATTATTATGCTTGGTAACCTATGAATTAGTGAAAAACACTAATTGACGCGAATCCTAAAGGTAGATTCTACGGGCACCAACCACCCCCATATTCGAATAGTGGAAATGCTTTAGTACTTCGAAGGGTTCTTGTCATACATTTGAATAGTAAAATGTATGATGCCAGATATCTTAAGCGCTCTATGTTAAGGTCGATTACCAGGCGACTCATCGTATGAATGATTTTTGCAGTAGTAATGATCCTGCGCATTTAATTAAATGAAATCTTGTGGCTTATTAAATATTATGATTATTATATAGAAATTAAACCTATGACTCACCAACATTTTTGTTGACGTTTTAAGCATGTTTATTCTCAGGTGAATATTAGAAACGCTTCCGCTGTCGTATGCCAACCCAATGTCAAGATTTGGAGTCGGCATAATTGTTTATATTGTTTAAACTTGCATTCGGAGTATTTGTTGTAATATATTTGATCATATTGTAATGGGTTGTGTAAAAACTTATTTATTTGAGGAGATTTTCTTTGATAGACAATCTAAATTATGTCATTAAGACCTTTATTCAATAATAAAGGTTATGGTTGTTTTTAAAAACGAATGCAAGATTTGAAAAACGTCTCATATAGAGGTCAAAACCTCGCAAAGAAACCAATTAATATGAAACGTTTATAATTAATATGAACGGGACATTTCATTGAACAGTCCCCAAACACGGCCATTGCCGCGCCGCGACAGAGGAGGGCCGCGCCGTGACATTAGGCGTGGCCTGGTACCTGGGCTGTTTCAATTGTTCAAGTCTCAACCAAACTTCATTTAAACACAATTAACGAACCGTAAACACTTAAAACACGTATCTTATATCATTGGAAAGGTATTTTGACGAGGAATACAACTAACCACATATCATCAAACAAATACATCATTTAAAATGACCAATTCCTCGTCGAATGATTGTTAAAAGTTCATCATTGAAGTTTCAAGTTCGTAAAACGCATTTTATGATTCGGGAAAACCAATTTACACATACAATATGCCGTTTCGAAGGTAATTAAACATACATTGAAACTAAACACTTACTAACAATATTAACAAGCATTTAATGCATCAAAAGTTCAATTTAAAAGCTATCAAACCCTAACCAAGAATCACAAAATCAATAATCATGTTAGTGAAGTTTTCCAAGTCAACCTACACATCAAATTGAAGCTAATGATGCTAGTAACATATTTAATACATGAACTTTAACATTTAAACAATATTTAATCAACCAAAACTCAAGATTAAACAAACCCATTTCAAGTTCCTGCTAGTTTATGCAAAACAACAAGATCGAGCAAATAAATCATATATTCATGCTAGACACGAGCCATAGACACTAACTAACACCATTTCAAGTCAAAAACACGAATTAGAGAAATCTAGAGTTTTAGAAATGTTACCCAAACGAGATGAAATTGGTATCAAATTGTAGAGGATGAAGAGAGGATTCCAAATATGTAATTTGTTTTGTAGCAAGCTTCCTAGATTCGAAATGGATGATGAATGAATGATTTGGGTGTTTGAGTTCAAAAATGGAAGTAGAGAAAGAGAGAAAGAGATGAGGAGGTGAAAATGGAATGAGTGGTGGAAAGGGTGGGTTGACTAGTTGACCTAGTCAACTAGTTTGCCCACTTGACAACTTCGGTCCCTCAAGTTTCAAAGCGGGTGCGTGAATTAATCGAACGAATATTTTAAAAACGCTAGAGTAAACGAGAGATGTTAAATCAAATAAGGGAAATATTAAGAACGTTAGTTAACGAAAGATGCGAATTTAGATAACGAAAGATATTATCTAAAAAAAAAGACGGTGTTAAAAATAAATTTAACGAAAAATGCGGGATGTTACAAACAACATGTCGTGACCGGTTAAGCTTAGTAGATTTTGTCAGAAAAGAAAGTCGGTTTCGGGGGTTCATTGATTAGTACACCCCTGGTGCTGGTAAGGTCGGGATCGTGGTCGTACGTCTCCGGTTTGTCGGTCTATCTTCTTTCTGAGATTGACTAGCCAGCTGGGTTGGTTTGGCTATTCTTTTCTATTGAAAAGGAGTCAGATGTCTGCGCAAGTCATCTTCTTCTTCTAGGCTCCGTTGGACCACCGGCATTCTCGTTTAAATAAATAGATGTCGGCCGTACTTGTGATGGTTCCCAAGGATCCAATATGACCACTTCATTTAGGTCTACGTTGCCACGGTATTGTTTTATGGAAGCGGGCGGGCTGTTAGAAGTTCGACCCGCTTTTTTTTTCTTTTGTGTCGTAGGGGAGAGATTGACCTTTCTAACGCATATTCAGTCGTACCGACATGATTGAGAAGGACCTTTTTTCTTTAGTTTCTTTCCGTTTAAAAATTGGGCAGATTACAAAGATACGAAATAAGGTAAAAATTTTAATTTATGCATGTAAAAAAAATATGTATGTTAAAAATAAAAGGTAAAATCGTTAAGTTAAAAAGGGTACATAACAATAACTTTTTAAAACTGTGTATTTTGAACCATTTATTTATCTTAATTTCTGCAAAAATTACCATGGGATCGGACCTTTTGTATGGAATAACAAAGTTTGATAATCTATTCATTAATTGAAAAATAAATGTATTATTATTTGTCAACTGTTAGATTTAGGTGGGGAAAACCAATCAATACAGTCAAATATATAAACTGTCTACACACATTCATCTATATATATATATATTCCGTCTATCACAAAGTTGATGTGTAATAGGAGAGCCATATCTCAATACAAATAATTGCAATTTTTATTTAGTGTAGTACCTACCTTACCCATTTGTGTCTTATAGGTGGGAGAACCAATAAATACAATCTAATCTATAAACGGCCCTACATAGAATCAAATATACGGGGTATATATATTCACAAAGTTCATGCATGTGTAATTAGAGAGCCATGGAATTCTATATATCAATACAAATAATTGCATTTTTTATTACTGTAGTAGCTTTCCTACTTCACTTGATCAGCAAACAAAGGGCAACAAGAGGGAAAGGCAGAAAACCACCTCAACCAAAGGGTGCATGGCCTGTTATAGGACACCTACACCTTTTAGCTGGTGAATCTAAGTTACCTCATATGATTTGGGGTGAGGTGGCTGACCAACTCGGCCCAATCTTCACCGTAAAACTCGGTGTTAAACTCGCTTTGGTGGTCAGTAATGCCGAAATAGCTAAGGAATGTCTTACCACCAACGATAAGGTCTTTGCGAGTCGACCTAAAAGTGTGGCATCAGAACTTATGGCCTATAACTATGCCTTATTTGGTTCTGCTCCGTTTGGAGATTATTGGCGAAAAATGCGCAAGATAATCATGCTTGAGGTACTTTCTCAAAGCCGTGTTGAAATGCTTGGACACATTCGAGTTTCAGAAATTAGAGCGTCAATTAATGATATATATGAAGGTTGGCTAAACAATCATCAAAAAAGTAAAGTTTCAAATATGGTGAAGGTGGAGATGAGTCAATGGTTTGGGAACTTAATATTGAATATTATGGTTATGGTTATTACAGGAAGATCAAGATTTTCAGTCAATGATGAACAAGGTGCCCAATTAATTCAGATGGTCATAAGGAAATATTTCGATTTGTATGGTGGATCTGTGGTGTTCGATTTAATCCCTTATTTCAGAATCTTAAATATTGGCGGATATAAACAATCCATGAAGGACACTGCAAAAGAGTTGGACAACATCTTCGCGAAATGGTTAAAAGAGCGCAAATTCAAAAGAAAGTGTGAAAATCAATCTGAAGGTAACAAATTCTTCATAGATGTGCTCATTGATATCCTTCAAGGTGAATCTGAGGACGAACTCAACGGCTTTGATCGTGATACAGTCATCAAGTCCACATGTCAAGTAAACACAATTAAACTTTAGTTATTACTCCGTACTATACCACATTATTTGATCATGTTTCCTTTTTAATGTTTTATTACTAGTTTATTTTATTTTCTATTTTTTATGCTGAAATAACGATGAAATTAAAACAAAGTTTTTCACCAATGGATAAAAAAGACGAACAATGATACAAACGAAACAAAAGCGCCACAGCTCGCGACATTTTAGTATCATTAATTAATTAAATGAATACGGAGTAACTAGTTTATTAACAATTAATAATTCAATAGATAAGTAGTACGGAGTAATATTTAGTGATAACACTAATTATTAATTATGGGGGAAACAAATAAGTAATTATACAACATATAGATAACCAAACTTAAGGTATCGGTGGTTGATCTTGTCCTTTGGGTTGCTTGTTTTTGGCTTGATCTCATAATAGAAAGGGCTATCCCAGTTCCCCTAACGCATGTTGGAGGTTTAGGCGGCAGTTGAAAGAGCTGCTCGAAAGCTTGGCGAACAAGGAAAACACCAACATATATTCTATTTTTTTTTAGTACAAGGGCGTTTTACTAGTCCAAAGGCCTATAGCGAGCCGGATTAAAAAATAAATATGATATTATCACCGAAATCAATAATGAGATTATGATCAAATTAAACAATTAAATGATTAAAATTGAATATATATTTCTATTATATTTGGATAACATGCATATTTACATCATATATGTTTGTAGCTATAACTGAAAATTTCATTTTACAGCAACTTCTAACAGCTGGTACAGACACAACATCATCGACATTAACATGGGCATTATCGTTACTTGTTAACAACCCAAAGGCGTTAGAAATTGCACAATGTGAACTTGATGAGCAGGTGGGTAGGAAGAGACTAGTTGAGGAGTCCGACTTAAAGAATTTAGTCTATCTCAACGCGATAATTAAAGAAACAATGCGTTTATACCCACCTGGAGGTCTATCGCTTCCTCATGAGTCTACGGAGGACTGTATCGTGAATGGCTACCATATCCCGAAAGGCACCATTTTGTTGGTAAATCTTTGGAAGATACATCGTGATCGAAACATTTGGTCAGATCCCAATGAGTTTCGTCCCGAAAGGTTCATGAAAAGTCACAAGGATGTTGATGTCAAGGGAAATCATTTTGAATTGATTCCGTTTGGTAGTGGCAGAAGAATGTGCCCTGGTGTTCTCTTTGCTCTTAAAGCTTTGAGTTTAACATTAGCGAGTCTATTACAACAATTTGTGCTTAAGAACCCATCACAAGAACCCGTTGATATGACTGAAATCTTCGGAATGACTAACAGCAAAGCAACACCACTCGAGGTCCTTCTCGCCCCTCGTTTATCCTCTGATATGTATCATATTGGATCATGATTAGTTAATACAAACTTTGTTTAAGAATCGTGTGGTGTATCATGTGGTTGATCTTCTATAATATGTGACTATCTACTTCTTATCTCTCTCGTATTTCACATTCTTGAGAATAAACAAAAAATTATTTTTATAGGTGGTTTTGACGTATATGATGATGTTTAAACAAAAATAGAATAAAGTTTGTCCCCTTAAAATTTATCTTTGGCTCGGCTTTCGTTTATAATGTTCTTTGTTGAAATTCTTTAACCTTGACGTACGTACACAACGATTTATATAATGCAACAACAACAATATTAAAATCTCTTATAGAGATGTAAGATGTATACAAATTAATATTACTCTACCTTAGCGATAAAAAGGGACCACATATGTCAAAGATATATAGTATTATTTGTGATAGTGTACCCCGTCTCCTAACAATTATATGAAGCAAAGTCACCAAGATATCACGTTTATCAATGATCCAAGACAACAATAAAAGTCGCGAGACTACATATGTCAAAGAGAAGTTGAGAGCGCGATGATCTTCATTTCAAACACTACAATCCAAAAGACAAAGAAAAAATACACCAAATCGCCATGTTGATCTTCTGATTTAATAAGATAAGCATATCGTATCCTTTATACGAAGCTATTATACCGAAGACATTTGACCACGAAGGTAGCACACATACCGATAGGCAAGGACATAAGCATGAGTCACAAGACCACATATGTCAATGAGAAGTGGTAAGCGGGATAACTTATTTCAAATACTAGCGTCAAGAAGCTAAAAGAGGAATGCACCAAATTTACTTTCTTCTATCTCTAAACCTTCTCAGTCGACCAAAGGGAAAGTCAAACCTATCCTTCTAAGGATTGCCTTGAAGACTGCACCGTACAATGGAGGTTGAGGTAAGAAACTAGAAGAGTTCTATATAATAGGGACATGATCCGTGGTAGAATCTATCTTCTCGAGTGACACCCAAATAAACACACACACACAACTCTCTATGAGTTACCTTCGTATCTTGGTGGCGTAGAGTATGATACCTTCTTAATGAGACGACCCGTCCAAATCTATATGGACGAATACAATAACATATGGCTCCATTGCGAGGTTTTTGACCTCTATATAATATATTTTACAAACATTGCATTCGTTTTCATAAGACAAACTTTCATTTCATCGAAAGTTGACAGACATGCATACCATTTCATAATATATCCAACTATAACTAACTTAATAATAATCTTGTTAAACTCAACGACTCGAATGCAACGTCTTTTGAAATATGCCATGAATGACTCCAAGTAATATCTTTAAAATGAGCAAATGCACAGCGGAAGATTTCTTTCATACCTGAGAATAAACATGCTTAAAAGTGTCAACCAAAAGGTTGGTGAGTTCATAGGTTTATCATAACAATCATTTCAATATTTTAATAGACCACAAGATTTCATTTATTCATTACACATAACCTGTATATAAAAATCATTCATATGAATTGAACACATGGTAATCGACATTAACTTTAATGCATAGAATATCCCCAAACAGAACCTCTCGTCTGTATAATATAAACCTCGAAGTACTAAAGCATTCGTAACCCGAATGGTACGTGTCAAGGTCCATAGATCTATCTTTAGGATTCGCGTAAATTAGGGGCCATTTTCCTAATTCTTAGGCTACCAAGCTTGAATGGGCTATATTCGGTTTAATAATCCAACCATAGAATGTAGTTTTAAGTACTTGTGTCTATTTCGTAAAACATTTATAAAACAACGCATGTATTCTCAGTCCCAAAATATATATTGCAAAAGCATTTAAAAAGGGAGCAAAAGAAACTCACAATACTGTATTTTATAGTAATTACGCATATGACGACACTGAATAAGTGCAAGGTTGGCCTCCGATTCATGAACCTATATTAAGTATATATATTTATATGTTGGTCAATATCTGTCTAACAATTTAGGTCAAGTCATAGTGTATCACAATCCTAATGCTCGAGACCGATATGCAAAAGTCAACAAAAGTCAACTTGACCCAATATGACTTCTAAAATATACACATGTTTATGATATAACTTAAATATAGTCATTTTATATATTTAAACATATTTATTAGATTTGAGTAAATAATACAAGTCATTTATTAATAAATAAAAATTTATATTAAAATTTATTTATGATAAAAATATACTTTTATATATCTCAAGTAATAAAATTTATACAGTTCACTCAATATCATAAAAATATAGTGGTATGTATTATGAATGTAATTATATTACATGTGTTAAAAATATCTTTGTATCACATATTTATTTGTAAAATAATATTGATGATAATAATAATGAGTAAAAGTTGTATTATTTTGTAATAATAATAATAATTATTATTATTCTACAAATAATAATAATAACAATATTTATTTACTAATGATGATATTAATTATAATAGAATGATAATTCTAATCGTGATAATTTTAATAATAATGATACTTTTTAATATTAACTATAATAATAATAATATTTTATATAAAAATAATAATTCTATTCAAAATGATAATTTTTAATTTTTTAATAATAATAATACTAAAATGATAATAATAATGATATTTTATAGTAACAATGATATTTCTATTAAAAAATGATAATTTTAATAAAAATGATAGTTTTAATATTAATGATACTTTTAATAATAATAATAATGATAAAAATAATAAAAACTATATTTTTATCTAAATCAATATCTTACAATATTTTTAATTTCATCATGATACTTATACTCATTATTTCATAATCGATTTGTTTAATAGCTTTTAGTCCTCTTTTATATCGCATTCATAATAATGATAATAATAGTAATCATAATAATTAGATAATACTAATATTAGTTTTAATGATACTGATACTAATAATAATTATTATAATAATACTAATGATAATACTAATAATTATTATAATGATAATAATAATAATAATAATAATAATAATAATAATAATAATAATAATAATAATAATAATAATAATAATAATAATAATAATAATAATAATAATAATAATAATAATAACCTTAGTGATAATAATGATAGTATTAATAATAACAATAACAATTTTAATGATAATACTTATATTGATAATGATAATGATAATAATAATAATTATTAGATAATAATAATAATAATGACGATAACAATAACGACGATAGTAATAATAATAATAATAATAATAATAATAATAATAATAATAATAATAATAATAATAATAATAATAATAATAATAATAATAATAATAATAATAATAGAATTAATGATAATTCAGTTGACCATATCTTTTAATCCGTTCATCGAAACCATATGATTTCTAAATGAAAAGTTATTAATTTTTCACCAGCTTTCCAACGACATGCGTATCATATATCTTATCTCAGTAGCATATGTGTCAAATTCATGATTTATCATAAACTATTTAACGACGAAATTAAGCATACAAGCATGCATAATAATATATACTCGAGCACTAGTCAGGGATACACTATTAATATATAAAAGATAAGATATGAATGCTCACGTATCAATATTATGATTCAATATTGCAGGAAAAGTACGTGGACGCGACAAATATGATAAATACTAGGTTTGACTCATGATCAGAACCCCCAAGCAATACCCACAACCTCCTTAGCTATAACCCATAGTTTCCTTAGCTCTAGCCCGTTTGAGAACCCGTTTTGTAAATTGTAACAACCCGACTTTTCCCGTTACTATCGTTACTTGTCCGTTAAATATTTAAAGGTGATTACTTAAACTTTGTGTGTTTAATAGAATTAAATGCATACTTGATCCTAGTGGATTACTTGAATTAATATGATATATTAATTTACGAACTTATTTCGTGTAGCGAAATAACTAGAAACGTTACGAATAAGTTTATCGTCTATAGAGCTTTTCAGTTTACGGAACTTAGAGAAATGAGAAAATAATTATTTTTAATAATTATTTATTTTAAGAAAAACTAATTTAATTTATTATTTATTTAATGAATTAAATCCGGTGATTTCATTTTAACGATTAGTTAACGTTCCGGAGACCCGGTACGGTTAACGGCACTCGAAACGGACCACGCGTATACAAGCAAGTAAGCAAAACGAGCCCATGAACCCTCCTAGTGGGCCATTCGGCCGAATCCCCTCCCCATCACCTTATTGGATTTGTTTTGGACTTATTGGCCCTTTTGTCTAATTAATTACTAGTGTTTTGGCCCTAACTATATAAGGAAATTATATCATTGCACTCCATAATCCCCCCAACCCTAATATGAACGACCAAACCCTCCCCCTTGGCCTCTTTTCACGTCGATCATCATCATCACCATAGCCACCATCAAAACTCAAAATTAGGGCAAGTCTCGTGCATCAGAGTTGTTGCTTTCTTCATCCTCTACACGTATCTACTTGCAATTTGTGATTTAAAGGTATAAAACCATCAACCCTAATCTTTTTAGATCTGATTTTGATCAATTACATGGTGTACTAGAGTCTAGTGCTCAATTGATTTCGTTTAGAGTTGTCGTTAATCGTTAATTTGCTCGATTGTTGTCTTTGTTATGAAAATTGAATTTGATTGTAATGAATCTGATTATGTGAGTTTATGTACTGATCATATAATGTATCTACATGTATAGATCTCGAAAAATTAATAAATTTGGACTTTGGATTTGCATGATTTCGTTACCGGATGCTTAAGTTATGATTAATCGAAGTTTCGTTAGGGTTTCACATGTAATCCGAATTTTCTGAGTTGCATGCTTTGTGTTTTAGTTTATATAAAGTGTACTAATGTATTCCTTGTGAAAATTTATGCAATTTGGACTTGAGATTTGCGTCAAAAAGTTATGTAATGCTCCCGATATGATAAAACGAAGATTTGACTTGTAAAGAATGCTGAATTTGTTTTTACGTTTACATAAAAATTTCTAGAACGAACTAGGAATTGATTTAGACTTTGATCTTATGGAATATGTTAGTCTAAGTGTTCCTTGAAATGTTTCATTTGTATGCTAACTTGTGAGAACGTGATTTGCTATGAGATATATGCTTATCTTTGTGATGTGTCCGATTGATGCTCAAAAACTGATGAGCCTGTAATGTTTTGCGAAACTGTACAAATTGGCTAAAGCAATGCTTCTGATTATTTTATCACTAAAATTTTGAGATGTTACGAGATGACACCAATTGGCCGTTCATCAAAATCTATTTTCTATATTTTATGAAAAATGTTTAAAAACTGACGCGCGAGCAGAAATTTCTGTAACGAACCTGAACTTGATCCTTTCTGATATTAGACTTTTATTTATCGTATGAGACTTTGGCTGGACTTTTTGGAATCTATTTTAGGTATATTTATGATTTGGAGTTGGTCATAATTTTATGAATTATGTGCTATGTGCTATGGGTATATTTCTTTACGACGTATGATTTTCGAAGGTTTACTCTAAGATGCGGAAAATGCAATTTGCTAAACTACGAGCGATAACATGTTGTATGACTTAAGTATGACTTGTTGACCATGTTTGCATGACCTACTGAGATTTTTAACTTTAGTTGACCACTTTGACCGAGTTAACTTTTGCTTTGACTTTGGTTGACTTGCTTGGATTAGTTGACTTTTACTTGTTTGTTGAGTCAGTCTGAGCACTAGGACTTTGCGTACACTATGGGTTGACGAAGTTTGACCTATTAGTGTATACTTAAGATGATTTACTTGATTAGGTTGCGTTATTCAGTCGAGAGTGTTCGACAACAGTACGATTTGCTAAGATCATTACGAGTGCTTTTGCTAAGGTGAGTCTACAGTCTCATTTTCTTTAACATTTTTGGGATGAGATACATGCTGCTTTTGAAACTATTTGTTAAATTGTTTTTACAAGTGTTTTTACAAATGTTTTACATATTAGGCACAAGTAACTTAAATGACTATACATATGAGTTCATAGCTTGATAAGATAAACACGTACACTTCGGTGTAGCGCCATGATAAGATAAACATGAACACTTCGGTGTAGCGCCATGATAAGATAAACACGTACACTTAATCAGTGTAGCGCCATGATAAGATAAACACGTACACTTAATCAGTGTAGTGCCATAAAGCTTTATAATCAAGTGCTCATGATAATGTATACTTTTCCTATGATGTTTTCCAAGAAAATCTTGTGGCCTAACTTACGAAAAGATACTAAACCTGTAGATTCACTCAACTTTATGTTGATCCGTTTTGCATGTTTTATCTCAGGTATTAGTTGCTTCTGCTGTAGAATCTTGCTGTTATGTAGAAGTCAAGCCAAGCATTGGGACCAGAGTTAATACGTCGTTAGTGGATTCTGTCGGGGTATTACATTTGGTATCAGAGCCTTGGCTATAGGGAACTAGGATACATTAGTGTGCTAACCGTAGGGCGCATTAGTGGGTCTAGTCTATAGCCGTGTACTTAGAATGACTGTTATACACCATGCTTGTACTGTTTGCTTTACTATGCTACCCGTAGGGCTACATATTAGATATCACATGCATATATGCATCTATACCTATAATGATATGGACTTGGACTAGATATATGATATCACGAATCACATACGTACACACGACGCAACACTTAAGAGCATTAAGTTGACTACGCTATCTTGAACTTATTGAGTGATGTCGAATGGATATGTGAGATAGCATAATGTAATGACTGGGATTACATTACGGTAACTCATATAAAAGTTCCGACATTGCAAAATGAGGAATTGGGAGCGAGTCAAGTAGGTTAATTGGATAGATACATTTTATAGCATAAGCCATATAATCTCAACTATGAGTAGGAATTTACAATGTGCGAATTTATTTGTTATTATAACTTACAAGAAATGTATAATCACCTCACAACTCGTCGCTCCTCGACACTGTCCATCACCGCCGAACACTACTTGATACTATGAAGACACTGCTTGGAACATACTCATCATCTCATACCACTACTCCTTACTACTTGTCGTTGCTAACTACTACACAACGTCGCCTCTCACTGCTAGACACGACTTATTACTACTTTCTCACTGCTTGTCATTACCAGTTACTACTTGATGCCACCCATTGCTACTTACCATACTAAATACTACTCAACACTACTAGCACCTCCACGATTTACTACTAGCTACTATGCATCACGACTCATTTTGGATTTATCTTTAGAGGATGAATTCCTTGTAACAGTCTGTTAAATCCGTAGTACATATTGTCTACTTAACGTCCGACTTTCCTATCATTCAGCCACCTGCGGCTTCACTATTTTGCTTTCTAATACTAGACTACCGGAAGAGGTATTCACACCTTCCCTCATAAAAGGTATTTCGTTCTTCTCCCCCACCGATGTGGGACAAGTCTGATAACTCACCATGCTCTCAACCTCAACTTCAGTGAAGTTCGTCACGAGTTCGTTCTTACTCATCAATCATAATCTTTATATACTGTCAACACCAGTGATGATAGAAGCTTTATCGCTAGAGAACTCTGTCACAACCTTTAGTATTCAATATTTGTCTTAGGCAACGTGAACCCTATCATGATTGATGTCATTTTTGTTTAAGGATGTCCTGCTTTAAGAAGTTTTAACATACCATCCGATCATAAACGTCTCTCACCCAAAACTTAAGCCAAACTTTAATCTACGATTGCTCCTAAACCTTTACAAATTAGAAGCTAAGACCCATACCGTTAAGCTCATGACCACCTTCCATATCGAACAATACTTTTTCTGACGATTGGCGAGTCATTACAATAGAAATTTACTTGAGTGATGTTTGGGGATAAATTATTTTACATGGACTACCATATTTCTTTATTTGACCTTGTGGTTTGAATGGACTGGTTGTCTGAAGACACGACCGAGCCTATTGCGACCAGAAGGCCATTCGAATTCCTTTTATCGAAGACGAATCAATGATGGTGTACGGAGAGAAGATCAGTACGTCGTTACGTTACATTAATTGCTCGAAGTCTAGAAGTACATGAGATAAAGATGTCTCGCAATTCTGGAACATATGAGCAAAGTTGAATAAGTAGTTAAGAGCCCGAAGATGTCCCAAACGTTAGAAATTTTCCTTAAGGTCCTTCCGAGAGAATTACCATGTCTTCCACCGCATAGAGACGTAGAATTTCAGATTGACTTAATGCCGGGAGTGGCGCCTGTAGCACGTGCACCGAATAGACTTTCACCTTCAGAATTGCAAGAGTTGTCTAGCCAGTTACAAGAACTTTTAGACAAAGGATTCATTCAACCAAGCTCTTCACCATGGAGAGCACCTGTGCTCTTTGTTAGGAAGAAGAATGTATCTATGAAACCTTGTATTAAGAATAGATACCCGTTATCGAGAATCAATGATCTGTTAGATCAGTTGCAAGGATCTGGATGTTACTTAAGATGATCTGAGGTCAGGTTACCATCAGATGAGAGTAAAAGAGATAGATATACCGAATATAGCGTTTAGAACACGCTACAGACATCATGAATTTACCGTAATGCTGTTTGGATTGACGAACGCACCAACAGTGTTCATGGATTTCATGAACCGTGTGTGTAAGACATATCCGGACAAGTTTGTTATTGTGTTTATCGACGATATTCTGGTATATTTTAAGAATGAGGAAGAGCATGAACAATATCTCCGTTTAATACTAGAGATGCTCAAGAAGGAGCAGATGTATGCGAAGTTTTTAAAGAGTGACTTTTGAATAGAAGAAGTTCAATTTTTTGGGTCATATCGTAGGTGTCAATGGTATTCACGTTGATATTGCGAAGATAGAAACGGCAAAGAAGTGGGAGACTCCTAAGTAGCCAATGCATGCTCGGCAATTCTTAGGTCTTGTCGGTTATTATAGAAGATTCATTGAGGAATTTCCTAATATTGCCCAGCCGTTGACAACAATGACTCACAAGGGTAAGAAGTATGAATGGACTGAGCTGCATGAGTCCGCATTTCAGTTGTTACAAGAGAAATTAACTACTGCCTCAATTTTGCCTTTGTCCGAAGGAACCGAGGACTTCGTAATTTAATGTGATGCTTCACGACAGGGTTTTGGTTGCGTGTTGATGAAACGTAAGAAAGTGATTGCATACAGATCATGACAATTGAAGATACATGAGCAGAATTACACTACGCACGATTTAGAACTTGGTGATGTGGTCTTTGCACTGAAGATGTGGAGACACTATCTGTAGGGTACTAAGTTTACTGTTTTCACCGATCACAAGAGTTTACAACATATCTTTGACAAGAAACAGCTTAATATGAGGCAGAGACGTTGGATAGAGCTATTGAATGACTACGATTGAGATATTTGCTATCATCCTGGCAAGGCTAATGTAGTTGCAAATGCCTTGAGTAGGAAGGAAAAGGTTAAGCCCATTGGAGTTAGAGAATTGAACTTGACAATTCGAAGGAACTTACTTCTCAGATACATGACACACATTTAGAGGCGTTGAAAGGAGATAACTTTGCTACCGAATCGCTTTGAGGAACTGATAAGAAATTCATTACTCGAGATGATGGAACCCGATATTTCATCGACAGAATTTAGGTACCGAAGTTTGACGGATTAAGGGAACTAGTGCTAGAAGAGGCACACAAGACAAGGCATTCTATTCACCCTGGATCCGACAAGATGTACCAAGATCTTAAGGCACTATATTGGTGGCCTAATATGAAAGCTGATATCGCTACCTATGTTAGTAAGTGTTCAACGTGTGCTAAGGTAAAAACAGAGCATCAGAAACCATCGGGACTGTTAACACAGCCAGAGATTCCCCAGTGGAAATGGGAATGTATTACTATGGATTTCATCACTAAATTACCCCAAGATTGTGGGAGGTTATGATACGATTAGGGAAACGGATAAGATGGAGAAGTTGGCACATGTGTACCTAAAAGAAGTAGTTTCTCGACATGGAGTGCCGATATCCATTATTTTCGACAGAGACAGCAGATTTACATCTAGATTCTGGCAAGCATTGCAAGAGGTAATGAGAACTCATTTAGATATGAGTACATCATATCACCCGCAAACAGATGGTCAAAGCGAGAGAACCATCCAAACACAGAAGACATGTTAAGGGCATGTGTTATTGATTTCAGAAATGGATGGAATAGACATCCACCGTTAGTAGAATTCTCCTACTACAATAGTTATCACGCAAGTATAAAGATAGCGCCTTTTGAAGATCGCGCAGATACAAGAGAAACTGAAAACGGCGTGAAGTCGTCAAAAGAGTTACACCGACGTTACAAGGCGCGATTTAGAATTTTAGGTTGGAGATAAGGTTACGCTCAAGATATAACCTTGGAAGGGTGTAGTGCGTTTTGATAAGCGAGGCAAGCTAAGTCCGAGGTATATTGGATCATTTGAGATTACCGAAGGAATTGGACCGGTAGCGTACATACTAGAGTTACTGCAAGAACTCAGTGAAGTTCATGACACTTTTCATGTTTCTAACTTGAAGAAATGCCTATCAGACGAAAGTTTAGAAATTCCTTTAAGAGGAAATACAAGTTAAGCCCAAGCTTCATTTTGTTAAAGAACCTGTTGAGATTATGGGTCGCGAGGTCAAGCAGTTAAAGCAAAGCAGAATCCCGATAGTTAAAGTTCGATGGAAAGCACACAGAGGACTAGAATTCACGTAGGAACGTGAAGATCGGATGAGGCTAAAGTATCCGCAACCGTTTCTAGAGGAGACGACTACGGCGGACGTGCACTAAAATTTCGGGACGAAATTTTTCATAACAGGTGGGTAATGTAATAACCCGACTTTTCCCGTTACTATCGTTACTTGTCCGTTAAATATTTAACGGTGATTACTTAAACTTTGTGTGTTTAATAGAATTAAATGCATACTTGATCCTAGTGGATTACTTGAATTAATATGATATATTAATTTACGAACTTATTTCGGGTAGCGAAATAACTAGAAACGTTAGGAATAAGTTTATCGTCTATAGAGCTTTTTAGTTTACGAAACTTAGAGAAACGAGAAAATAATTATTTTTAATAATTATTTTTTTAAGAAAAACTAATTTAATTTATTATTTATTTAATGAATTAAATCCGGTGATTTCGTTTTAACGACTAGTTAACGTTCTGGAGACCCGGTACGGTTAATGGCACTCGAAACGGACCACGCGCATACAAACAAGTAAGCAGAACGAGCCCATGAACCCTCCTAGTGGGCCATTCGGCCGAATCCCCTCCCCATCACCTTATTGGATTTGTTTTGGACTTATTGGCCCTTTTGTCTAATTAATTACTAGTGTTTTGGCCCTAACTATATAAGCAAATTATATCACTGCACTACATAATCCCCCCAACCCTAATATGAATGACCAAACCCTCCCCCTTGGCCTCTTTTCACGTCGATCATCATCATCACCATAGCCACCATCAAAACTCAAAATTAGGGCAAGTCTCGTACATCAGAGTTGTTGCTTTCTTCATCCTCTACACGTATCTACTTGCAATTTGTGATTTAAAGGTATAAAACCATCAACCCTAATCTTTTTAGATCTGATTTTGATCAATTACATTGTGTACAAGAGTCTAGTGCTCAATTGATTACGTTTAGAGTTGTCGTTAATCGTTAATTTGCTCAATTGTTGTCTTTGTTATGAAAACTGAATTTGATTGTTATGAATATGATTATGTGGGGTTATGTACTGATCATATAATGTATCTAGATGTATAGATCTCAAAAAATTAATAAATTTGGACTTTGGATTTGCATGATTTCGTTACCGGATGCTTAAGTTATGATTAATCGAAGTTTCGTTAGGGTTTCACATGTAATCCGAATTTTCTGAGTTGGATGCTTTGTGTTTTAGTTTATATAAAGTGTACTACTGTATTCCTTGTGAAAATTTATGCAATTTGGACTTGAGATTTGCGTCAAAAAGTTATGTAATGCTCCCGATATGATAAAACGAAGATTTGACTTGTAAAGAATGTTGAATCTGTTTTTACGTTTACATAAAAATTTCTAGAACGAACTAGGAATTGATTTAGACTTTGATCTTATGGAATATGTTAGTCTAAGTGTTTCTTGACATGTTTCTTTGTATGCCAACTTGTGAGAACGTGATTTGCTATGAGATATATGCTTATCTTTGTGATGTGTCCGATTGATGCTCAAAAACTGATGAGTCTGTAATGTTTTATGAAACTGTATAAATTGGCTAAATCAATGCTTCTGATTATTTTATCACTAAAATTTTGAGATGTTACGAGATGACATAAATTGGCCGTTCATCAAAATCTATTTTCTATATTTTATGAAAAATGTTTAAAAACTGACACGCGAGCAGAAATTTCTGTAACGAACCTGAACTTGATCCTTTCTGATATTGGACTTTTATTTATCGAATGAGGCTTTGGCCGGACTTTTTGGAATTTATTTTAAGTATAGTTATGATCTGGATTTGGTCATAATTTTATGAATTATGTGCTATGTGCTATGGGTATATTTCTTTACGACGTATGATTTTTGAAGGTTTACTCTAAGTTGCGGAAAATGCAATTTGCTAAACTACGAGCGATAACATGTTGTATGACTTAAGTATGACCTGTTGACCATGTTTTCATGACCTAATGAGATGTTTGACTTTAGTTGACCACTTTGACCTAGTTGACTTTTGGTTTGACTTTGGTTGACTTGCTTGGATTAATTGACTTTTACTTGTTTGTTGAGTCAGTCTGAGCACTAGGACTTTGTGTACACTATGGGTTGACGAAGTTTGACCTATTAGTGTATACTTAAGATGATTTACTTGATTAGGTTGCGTTATTCAGTCGAGAGTGTTCGACAATAGTACGATTTGCTAAGATCATTACGAGTGCTTTTGCTAAGGTGAGTCTACAGTCCCATTTTTTTTTAACATTTTTGGGATGATATACATGCTGCTTTCGAAACTATTTCTTAAACTATTTTTACAAGTGTTTTTACAAATGTTTTACATATTAGGCACAAGTAACTTAAATGACTATACATATGAGTTCATAGCTTGATATGATAAACACGTACACTTCGGTGTAGCGCCATGATAAGATAAACACGTACACTTCGGTGTAGTGCCATGATAAGATAAACGCATACACTTAATCAGTGTAGCGCCATGATAAGATAAACACGTACACTTAATCAGTGTAGCACCATGATAAGGTAAACTCGTACACTTAATCGGTGTAGCGCCATAAAGCTTTATAAACAAGTGCTCGTGATAATGTATACTTTTCCTATGATGTTTTCCAAGAAAATCTTGTGGCCTAACTTACGAAAGATTTACTAAACCTGTAGATTCACTCAACTTTATGTTGATCCATTTTGCATATTTTATCTCAAGTATTAGTTGCTTCCGCTGTAGAATCTTGCTGTTATGTAGAAGTCAAGCCAAGCATTGGGACCAGAGTTAATACGTCGTTAGTGAATTCTGACAGGGTATTAAATAAACATGTGAGCATAACCTCGTCGTAGTATTTTATGTATAAATAATAATAATACTAATACTACTAATAATAATAATAAGATTAATAATAATATTAATTTTAATTATATATATATATATATATATATATATATATATATATATATATATATATATATATATATATATATATATATATATATATATATATGTTTACGGAGAGAGTAAGATATAAGTGTGTAAAACTGAATGAATTCGATCGAGCTTTATAGAGTTTTCCTGTCTAGGGTTGCCATGCGATCGTATGGCTTCCTAGGCCATTTCCCATGCGATCGCATGAGATGGTTATCCAGCTCATTTGATTTTTGTTTTACACTGCCGACAGTTTTTAATAAGTATAAATATATATTTATATATTTAATCTAAATAATTATATATATAATATTATATTCATGTGCATAGTGGACTTGTAATTTTGGTTCCGGTAACTCGTACGTTGACGCTCGACTAATGTCCCGGTTCTGGATTCTTGAACGCCTTTTCGTACACTTTAATAATATGTATTCTACGTTTCTTGACTCGTTCCTTTGTCAAACGTTTGAGTGTCTTGGTCATTTGCTTCCTTAAATCATCGTATCGTTATTTACTAATATATACATAATAATGTTATTTTAAATCCAAACGTTTTATAACTAAATTAATGTTATATTTTTTCTTATTGTAAAAAATATATATATTTATTTAGAAATATATCTTTGTATATGTTATAATTGAAATATTTATTTAATAATATAATATTTAGTTTTTCAAAATTAATTATATTTCAAAGTTCATTTAAAATCGTTTAGCAATTATTATTTCGTATCACGTTTACCTTTTTGGAACGATATAAATATATTTGCAATTTATAATACAAAGCTTTAATTATGTTCTTCTAATTTTTATATACATAATTAAATTACCTTATAAAACATTTTAATAATAAAGTTCTTTTTAAAACTGAAAACATTTTAGTACTAAATCGAATAAATATTATAATTTTGTTTTCCAAAACTACTTATATTCAAAGTCATTTATTTAAAAGGTTTTAATAATAGAAATTGTTATATCATGAAACGTTTTCATTTAATAAAGTAAAATTACATAATATGTAAGTCCTAATGGTTTCTAGTTTTTAACTTACAGTTTATTCGTGAATCGTAGGGTTAAGTCCAATAGATAATTAGATGTATGAAATCATCTTAATGTATACGTCAAATGGGTTTATCTTGTCGACAACCATTAACCTAATTATTTGCTCTACATGATTTCACTTTTTACATTAGATATTATAACAGCTAAAAGAATTTATCAAGAGTCACGAGAAGATTATTGTAAAGCATGCGTTAAAAAATTAAGCAGGAATATCCACTAACTTTTGTCTAACTTTCGTTATTTGAAAATTTGTTCTCACTTGGAAATTAATTTACCATTTATTCCGAATATCATTAAAAAGGAGCGATTTCTCAAATCAACGTGGACCTCGTAACACAGACCCATAACAATATCATAATCCTTAAGGGACTTAATAAATATCTTTTAATTCAATCGTTTGACATTATCTTTTAACTTTGATAGTTCAATATATCAAATAGATATGGAAATCAATAAGTCTAATGTACGGTATCATACACATAATACTTTGTTAATGTTTTCAATTAGTATATATATATATATATATATATATATATATATATATATATATATATATATATATATATATATATATATATATATATGCACATCAAGTTAAATATAATGGTTCGTGAATCGTTAGGAATAGTCGAAGGATAATTGAATACATGAGCGTATTCAAAATTTTTGAGACTTAACATTACAGACTTTGCTTATCGTGTCGAAATAATATAATGATTAAGTTTAAATTTGGTCGGAAATTTTCGGGTCGTCACAGTACCTACCCGTTAAAGAAATTTCGTCCCGAAATTTGATTGGGATCGTCATGACTGACAATAAGTATGTGTTCATGACGCATACAAGCTGAAATTTAGAGTTTTATCATCAGTGAGTAATATGGATAAAACAATTTGTTTATGTGAAGAGTACGAGTGAAGTTATCACAAAAGATTGAAATGAGTAAATGTAGGTTCGTCTTAACCGGTGACGTAGTCACGGTTGATTTTCTAAAGTCAAGGAATTTAGAGGAAATCTTCGTTATAAGATTTGGTTCTTTGGTAATTAAGGAAATTAGGATCTTCTTTGGTTAAATGCAATAATCTATTTCGATTGCTCAGTCGGATATTTTACTATAAATTGACCTCCTCCGTTCCATTATTTTCACCAATTCTTATACTTTCTTCCTCAATTCATACTTCCAAAAGATTATGAAAATGTTTAATCCAGTTCTGATCCTTGATCTCATTCTGACTATCACTACAATCATCCTTCTATTCCAACTCCCATCGAAGGAATCTGTTTACTTCTATTTCGCTCTTGGAGTAGTGGTTTTCATAATCCTTCCTTGCATTTGTCTTTCCATAATTATTGACATCTTCAGTTAATGATCCCTTCTGTTTGATGTGATTTATACTCCTATATTTCAAAGCTCGTGCTATTGTTTTCTCTCCACGACTTTGTGTGAAGCAAGTAATGGTACAGAATTCGTATGTATGAAGCTTCGGATGAACATAACTAATGTTCTAAGAAAAAAATGGTAATAGCACAATCTGACTTGTTAAATTACCAGAAAATTTGGAAAAGATATAACTATCAAGAAATTATGTTCTTGATATGTTTGGAGATTGGGTAGAATGTAAGAGTTGTGTAACATGGCACATGATGACGTTATGGTCTGTGAATCATCACGTTCCATTAGAAACTCAGCATGACTTACTGTAATATAATCACGTTGATCAAGTGTCATTATATTATACTAACTCATGCTTCAATTCCCAACACTACTTCAAAAACATTCATATTTTAAATTCGAATTTTTTCTTCTTCAGAATTTAGAAACTAAAACAGTTTTCTTTCTGATATAATACAGATAGTGCGAAGAGATAAATGATTTCAGATAAGATAGTTATGAAAATATCATCAGAAATATCGAGGATATTTGTAATGAAAGATACAATGATATCTTAGAATTTCTAATATCGGAGGATGATGAAGAAGATTTGTCCGCAAAGGTTTAGAGTCAGGAGCAAGGTATTCGTTAATAACTTCCACAGATACTGAATCATTTGGATTCTTTGAAGGCAGGTTTAGTCTTTGTGATTTGTCTACAGCCTTCTTCATAGTTTACTCAATCCGTTTTCCAGTTCCAAACCTTCTATTTTTCTGAGCTTTGCCAACACATTATTCTTTATCATCAAACTTTTGACTGTTATGGTCGTTTACAGTTTTTGCTGCTTCATCAGCATTTTCCAAAAATTCGGAGAACTAATTCGTAGTTTGGGGTGTTTTTCAGAAGTTCATAATTGAAGTACGTAAGTCTAGGAGATAGATGTTATATGTACGTATATAACTTTTGGCGTAGAATTGCTTCGAAATTCGAAAATAATGATTGAAGCTTTTCGGTATGACAACTTCCGTTACAAGATGCAGATGAGTACATTATAGGATTTCAATGAATATAGTGATTTTTTGGGAAGTCAAAGAACAATGAAGTTGCTGGTAAGTTTACTGCTAATGTGGTGCAATATAGACGGTTCCCCGGTGATGACGAAAAGGGTAAACGTATATACCAAGGTTACAATAAGGTTAACCCGAATAGAAGTCGAAGTTGATTTGCTGGAAATGTGACAAAGTTGGCTACTTTGGAAAGAGATTGCAAAGTTATTTTCAGTAATAACAACGCCAATGGATCATAGATTCGTGTTAAACTTCTACTAACTTCCAAGAGTTTTCCAGGTGCATGACTATATACACAAGTCCTTCTTTTCGTAGATAACGTGTGGTTGGAGCATCCTCTCGGTTGTTTCTTAATTGAGGTGTTTTCAAGAATCATGCAGGGTTTGAATGCAGATTGTAATAGTCAATATACATATGATGTTCTAGAATTTTGAGTGATACGAATATTTTTCTGGATATTATGCATAGAAGTGATGTTCTAGCACAGTTTTGAAGTCAAAGTATAGCTTTGAAAGCTGTAGGGATCTAAGAGTGATGATATTGGTTATACCCTGACTTAGATTCTGATATGTTACAATCAGAATATGTAATTAGATTTGAATGAGTATGGTTGTTTTGATTTCTATGAAAGAATGTATATTATTGTGAAAGTAGTGAGTATAGTTGATGATTGCTGAATCAGAATTGAAGAATGTAACATATTAATTGTGAATTTATATATCTATCGGGTATTACCTACCCGTTAAAAGTTTCATAAATAATATTCTGTACATGAGAATTTTTATTACAGTCTTTGTAAAAATATATGTATGTATATTTTCTTCAGATGTAATATAGATTTAATGAGTTAATATTAAATTAAACTCATTTGATTTTCGGCTGGAATTAGAATGAATAATCTCTAAAACTTTAGAAATTTCGTAATCTTCGCTGAGTATTTCTTCCACTTGAATGAAATTATGAATTTCTACTTCGTTATTCATCTATTGATATTTCTTTGATGAATGATGTTGATGTTCGTGAAATTCTTGTAAACTTCGCAAGACACGAATGATGATTTCTAGAAATCTTCGAGTATATAGAAAATGAAAGCGTAAAATCAAACATGAAATTGAATAATACACTTGGTTTATTATGAAATGAAATTCATTGAATTGAAACAGAGATTGTAGTTAACGATGGTTAAGTTGTTAACGAAGGATGTACATCATAGCATATTAGTAATATGAATTTAACCGAGTAGTATCTACCCTTTTTCAATTCATACATAATAGCTTAGTACGAAAAGATTTATTTTGATCTCAAAATTCATGTATATATATATATATGTATATATAATATACATATAATTTCCTCAGGGGGAATGAGTTAATACTTCATAACTCGTTGATACAATATACGCGTTGTTGATTTGTGATGATGTTGGTGATTATGGAATTGACGGAGCTTGTAGTGCTACAGGTTTTTCCGGTGTTGGTGATACTGATGGTGTTGCTGGTGGTACTACCGGTGGAGCTTGTATAACAAGTCTAGCTTGTAAATCACACATTATTCATGTCAGGGTTTCTACTCTTCCTTCTATCATTTCGGTCAACTTTTCTGATTTATGGTTAAGGCTAGAACAGATAATCTCTAAGACTTTAGAGATTACATAATCGCCTCAAAATGTTTCTCCAATGAAGTTATGAATTAATACTTCATCGGTTATTGTTGTTGGTACTCCTTGGTATCTATGGTGCGTATGACGCTGATGCTCATGGGACAGTTTGTGATGTTGATGCATGGGATGTGGATGTTGTTGGTGGTGGTAATCGTTCTGTTGGTGTTGATGATGGTGGTACTGTTGATGCCGGTGATGCTGCTGGTGCGTGTAATCTTTGCACCATATTCCCTAAAGCCACTACCTGAGCGCGAAGCTCGTTGACTTCTTCTATTACACCGGGATGATTGGCAGTTCGGACGAGCGGATGAATAAGATCTAGGATTTGAGATAGTATGTGATCGTGACGAGATACTCTGGAAATGAGAGAGAAAATGGTGTTTCGGACAGGTTCGCCGGTAAGTGCTTCAGGTTCTTCGCCAAGAGGGAAATGGGATAGATGGAAAGGATCACCTTCTTCTTATCTCCAATGATTAAGTAGACTGTGAACCCATCCCCAATTCATCCAAAATAGATGATGGCTGGTCACACTGCTTTTGGAGCTCGAGTGGAAATCCATATCAGAATCCGAGGAAATTGAACGGGTTGCGGCATCCATCTTGCATCGTCAGGGAAATGATTTTTTTTTTGATATAAAATTGATTATAGAATTTAGATTGGTATTTTTCAATACATAATTTACATATGTATATATAATACCAAAATTCCATAAATCACAGAGGAATCTTTAGAAGATATCAGGTAAAGTTTATAGTAACAGATATGTTAAGATATGAATTCGTCAGTACACTATTTATGCAATAAATGCAGGAATGTGACGACCCGAAAATTTCCGACCAAATTTAAACTTAATCTTTATATGTTTCCGGCACGATAAGCAAAGTCTGTAATGTTGAGTCTCGAAAACTTTGGAACAGTTACATGAATGCATTTGCCCTTTTGACCATTCCCGACGATTCACGAACAATTGTTTGTAAATAAATATGTATATGTAAATGTAAGTATATGTATATTAATTTGAAATTATAAAATATAATTTAAACATTTGAATTAAATATGTAAAATAGAATACAAAATAATTAAGTGTAAACTTAAAATGAATCTATATATAAATATATACGATTTCTATGATTAATTATTATTATATTTATAGTATAATATATATATATATATATATATATATATATATATATATATATATATAGGGGCAGGATCAATGGGGAAGTAACCAATCGGGGGGAAGCGGGGGGAAGCAAATTTTTTTTTCGTTTTTTTTTAATTTTTTTTTCCGTCATCAAGATCACACGAAAATATGAATATTTAGAAGAGACACTTCGTGATGAATATTATTATTTAGGCGGAAAAACGATCGACAAAAATAACATTCAAGATAATATTGTTCGTCAAGAATATGAACGTTTTTTTTTTCTTCATGTTTTGTGAAGTAAAATTTAGTTATTCCATAAACCCAAAACACCAAACCCTAAACCCTAAACCCTAAACCCTAAACCGTTCGTGTTAAAAACTCAATATAAATCCTAAATCTAAACCCTAAATCTAAACCCTAAACCCTAAATTTCTAAACCCTAATATCTAAACCCTATAAACCCTAATATCTAAACCCCAATAGCTAAAACCTCAAAATACGCTCGAAAAACACGATAATTGTTATATATTACTTCTTCGGCGTTTTCCCGCCAAAATAAAAACATTTATCACAAAGTGTCTCTACTAAATGTTCATATTTTCATCTCATCTATAATGTTTGTGAACAAATTTTTTTCAAAAAACGAAAAAAAAAAGTTTTTGCTTCCCCCCGAATGGTTACTTCCCTATTGATCCTACCACTATATATAAATATATATAAATATATATATATATATATATATATATATATATATATATATATATATATATATATATATATATATATATATATATATATATATATATATATATATATATATATATATATATATATATATATATATATTATAAATAATAAATATTTAATAAAGGTTATCATATGATATATGATTATATTATGTAATTAATAATATATAATACAATTTAAAATATAGTTGATGTATTAAAATTAATACTTTCATTATCATTATAAATATTAATAATAATGTTAATATTAATATCAGTATCATTAATAATATTATATGAAATTTGATACATTTGATTTGTTACGTTATTATTAATATTATTACTCATAATATAAAATATATATATATATATATATATATATATATATATATATATATATATATATATATATATATATATATATATATATATATATATATATATATATATAAATAAAATTGTTATTTATAAGTTATTATAATAACTTGATTACTAAAAATTATTATTTATATTTAAAGTTATTATTATCAGTATTATTATTATGATCTTAATATCATTATTATTTCTATATTCATTATTATTATTAGTTTTATTAATATTATTAATATTAATATTAAATATTAATGTTTGTATTATAAATATTAATATGTTACTTTACATATTCAATAAATCAATACAGATATATTATACAGATAATTACAGTATCATATATAAATGCATATATACACACGAAATACAGATATATTTATATGTAATTACATATACAGATATATAAATATATAAACACCGTATATACATATATAAACACAGAAGGGAACGTATTCTGTTTCCAATCCTTTTCAAGCTGTAGTTGATTGGTTTTCTTCGTACAAATCAGAATCTAAACCACTAGGATGAATCCAAAATTTGTTAGCAATCGACATCGTTCTATATTTTTGTGTACGATTGATTCTTCCAGTCGAGCTCCATTGTTATAAAACTTAATCAAATCCAGTGTATATGATATCAATTGACTTTACCTTATCAATTTTCAATCACTTTCACCCTTGAACACCCATCTTCTTCTCTTGTTTCTTGTTTCCTGTCCGAGACCCAACACCATCCTCCACTCATTTAAACTTTCACAAACCACCATTTAATCGACACCTGCTACTGCTAATGTACTACTACAGCTGCTTGTTTTTTGTTTATATTCGAACCTCCATGAATCACCACTTCAACATTCACATTATAGCTTTATTCGTTTGCTGTTTTCATTTAAATCGAAAACCACCACCTTGATCAACACACAAACCATCAAGCCCTACTGCAACCTCTATTATTTTTCTGCTTGCTGTTGTTATGACTTCTAACTCACAAAGTTGCATATCATTTCTGCTTATTTTATCAAACACCATCACAAGGCTGCTGCTACACTAATTATTTTTCTGTTATTCGGTTGGGTTCAACCACCATAACCATCAATCTCAGAACCACGTTCACCATGAAAAACATAATCGAACACCAACACCTTTCTCTTTTTCTCTCTCTCTCTCTCTCTCTTATTCGCTTTGTGAAATCACGAAAACTCAACACCCTTTTTTTTCTTTATAAATCCCTACCATTGTCGGTCCAAAAAGAAAAAGGGTTTTCTTGCACACTTAGGATTCTTTTTTTTTTTAAGTAAAATACTTTGGTAATAATTGAGGATGGGACGTACATGTGGGACTATGTGTAATTTTTTGGCCGACCAAATACTCCACTCAAAATGAAGTGGTCATTTATATTTGATATCAACGATATGGATGTTGATGATGAAAACTTTTCTATCCCACTTGCAAATTACCAATCGGTATTATTATGTTTATGTGACCAAGACTTGAATAAATATTCTGACGGGTTTTTGCAGTAAAGATAAATGGGACGTAAACCATGAATTGTTGTTGGGTCGGTGTGTCTATTTGGGCCGTAGGCTTTTAAAGAAAGTGAGGTACCTATATTTTTTTTTTTTTACACAGAATGGATCGAGGGTTGTTAGGGATAAGTGTGATTATTATCATCATATTTATACGATGGTGTTAATGATGATCATAGTGAGGATTATTTGATAAGTTAAGGTGATGATGTATATGATGATAAGAGGTAGCGAGAATGATGAAGATGATAAGAAATGATATAAGTTATGATGATGACGTATTTGTGATGATAATGATAACTTGATTATAATGATAATATAAATATGATTATGTTGTGATTATGATTATGATCATAAGATGATCACGATGATATTTATGAATGATGGTATTATGGTTATGACTTTATGTGAAGGAGGCATTAAGTATATTGAGTTAAAATGATTTAGGGTAGTGAATATTTTAAAAAGGTAACAAGGCAGCCCAATGGTTAGTAGCGTATTCGTTAAACGAGAGGTCTCAGGTTCGAGCCAAGGCTGGGGATTTTTTTTGGAAAAAGGAGTAGAAGATAGGCAGTTATGTTGGGTTAGGGGGAGGTCGCGGGTTCAAACCCGGACTTGAGCATATTTTTTAAGGGCTAATCCTTTGAGGTAGTAAAACTATTACCATTATTATTATTATTATTATTATTATTATTATTATTATTATTATTATTATTATTATTATTATTATTATTATTATTATTATTATTATTATTATTATTATGATTATTATGATTATTATTATTATTATTATTATTACTAAAATAAGTATTATTATTAATATTATCATTATTATTATTAATATAAATATTAGTATCATTATTATTAGTAAAATCATTATTTTTATAATTATTATTATTAATATTCATTATTATTAAAATTAACATTTTTAAAAGTATCATTTTTTTTATAAAATTTATCATTTTTATCATTTTCATAAAAAGTATCATTTTTATAAGAACTATCATTTTTGTTATTATTACTATTATTATTATAAAACAAAAAAACAGATATTTATTTATTATTATCAATATTATTTTAATAATAACTGTTAGCTATATAAAACTATAATTACTACATCTAACATAACTATATTAATATTTTATATTAATTAGGTTATTAATGAAACACATAATTAAAATAACAATCAAATCACTAATAATATATAAATTTGTTCGATTACAATTATATGTGTTAACATATATATATATATATATATATATATATATATATATATATATATATATATATATATATATATATATATATATATATATATATATATATATATGTATAGGTTGGTGAATTCGAGGCCAACCTTGCATTGTTCAGTTCCGTCGTATGAATATTTTTACTACAAAATATCGTATTGTAACATCATTTGATTCCCTTTTACTCTTTACATTTTTGGGACTGATAATACATGCGCTGTTTTTATAAATGTTCTATTAAATGCTTCTACAATCTATATTTTGGAACTGAGAATACATGAAATGCTTTTATAAATGTTTGACGAGATAAACACAAGCAAAACATTCCTCGAATGAATTATTATGTAGAAAGAAGTTCTGTGGATTATTATTCAATTAGTTGGACGTTAAAATTGCCACTAATTGTTGTGAATATTTCCCCTGATTATTATTGCTTGGTAACCTAAGAATTAGAAAATGGGTATGGCCCTAACTCACGCGAATCCTAAAGGTAGCTACCGGGTTTAACACCCCCACCCAGAATGTTCACTAGACGGAAGAGCTAGTGGGCATGGTGTTTAGTACTTCGAAGTTTATATTTTATACAGATGAGATGTTCTGTTTTGGGGATATTATTATTGATGCGCATTATATGTTAAGGTCGGTTACCATATTGAGCAATGAAATCAAAATAAATGTTATGTATCGAGAGAATGATTTTTATACACATGTTATGTGTATTATATTTTGTACACGAGATATGTGTACGGTTATTTAAAAATTGCGAGGCAACCTACGGGAGAGAAAAGGATACGAACCTACTCTGCCAAGCATTATGAAAAATGGTTTTGTACACGAGGTAGGTGTACTGTATTTAAATCTCGTGGTCTATCAAAAATGATGAATTTTATTGTTTATGATAAACCCATGAACTCACCAACCTTTTGGTTGACACTTTTAAGCATGTTTATTCTCAGGTTTGAAAGAAATTTTCCGCTCTGCATTTGCTCATTTTAGAGATATTACTTGGAGTCATTCATGACATATTTCAAAATACGTTGCATTAGATTCGGTGAGTTCATCAAGAATATTATTAAGTCATTTATAGTTGGATATATTATGAAATGGTATGCATGCCGTCAACTTTTGATGTGACGAAAGTTTGTCTTTTAAAAACGAATGCAATGTTTATAAAATGTATCATATAGAGGTCAAATACCTCGCGATGTAATCAACTATTGTGAATCGTTTATAATCAATATGAACGGGTCTTTTCAGTTGGTATCAGAGCGGTGGTCTTAGCGAACCAGGTCTTGTATTAGTGTGTCTAACTGATAGTTGTTTAGATGAATTAGTGACTCTGGACTTCGACTGTGTCTGCATGTCAAAAGTTTTGCTTATCATTTCGTGTTAAAAATTACTTACTTATCATTCTTAGTCTAGACACATCTTACTGCATTGATTGCAGGAATAGTGTATAGACAAAATTCATATCTTAGTGTATCTGCTAATTCATATCTTAGCGTATCTGTTACTGTAAATTTGCCAGGCATATTCCGTGAATCCCTCCGTAATCTACGGGATCTTCTGTACTATATTTAGGTATTCTATGTAATTAGAATATCATCCGATATCCGAAAATCATTTCATATCGAAAACCCTTTATCTAACCGTACAAGACAGAACTCGCCACTAGTTCAAGTCCCTCGGATTCCGATATGGAGTCCCACTCAAGCTCCGAAAGCAGTGTGACCGGAATGGACCAACCAATCAGCCATCATCTATTCTGAATGAATTGGGGATGGGTTCGTAGCCTACTTAATCATTGGAGACAAGAAGAAGGTGATCCCTTCCATCCACCATACTGCACTCTTGATGAAGAACCTGAAGCACTTACCGGCGAACCATTCGAAACACCATTTTCACACTCATTTCCAGAGTATCTCGCCACGATTATATTCTATCTAAAATTCTAAACCTTATTCATCCGCTCGTTCTGACCGACAATCATCCTGGAGTAATGGAAGAAGTCAACGAGCTTCGCGCTCGAGTAATAAATTTGGAGAATATGGTGCAAAACTTACCAGCTTCAACAACACCACCGGCACCAACAGTACCACCGACATCAACACCAGTACCACCAACAACAACATCTGCATCTCATATCTCAACATCATAACCAGTACCTCGAGCATCAACGTCATACGCACCGTAAATACCAAAGAGTACCAACAACAATAACCGATGAAGTATGGATTCATAACTTCATTGGAGAAACATCCTTCGATGATTATGTAATCTCTAAAGTCTTAGAGATTATGTATTCTACATATCTGTTCTACATCGATTATCCTTGTTCTACATAATCGTTCTATATCATTTATCTTCACTGAACATGGCGATTATGTAATCCCCAAAGTCTTAGAGATTATTTATTCTAGCTCAAACCGAAAAGCAAATGAGATTAATATTATATTAACTCATTAAATCCATGATTACATCTGAAAAAATATATATGTATATATGTTTTCATACAAATTGTAATTAAAAATTCTTTTGTACAAACTGTTAATGGTGAAAATATTTTAACGGGTAGGTAATACCCGAGGAATATTTAGATTTCACATTAATAAGTTACACTGTACATTCTTCGAATCTGATTCAACGATCATTTACTATCCTACTTACATCCACAGATATACGAATTCGTTCACCACTGAATAACCATTTTCATTCAATTTCATATTTGGATTTTGACTTATCAGAATCTAACAAGTTGCATAATGAAGTAAATATTTGACAAAATAAAATTTGTTAGAAACAAACAAATTAACTATGAGAAATTTTGTTAAGAATCCACGCTAACAAAATCCTAGCTAACTGTTCCTAGCTAACTGTTAATTCCTTAATACATTTTATTTATCGCAATTTATTTATCGCAATTTTAATTCTCGTAATTTTATTTATCGTCATTTAATTTCTGTTATTTATTTTACGCACTTTAAATATCGTCGTATAAATCGGGACACATATACAATGTTTTGACATATCATATCGACGTCATCTATATATATTATTTGGAATAACCGTAAGTCACTCTATATCGCGGTAATGCTCGAGTTAGCATATAAAGGGTCGAGGTTGATTCTAAATAATATATATACTTTGAGTTGTGATCGAGTCTGAGACATGTATACAATGGGTCACGATACGTATTAATTAAATCGAATATTATATATGAATTATTGAATTACTAACTGTGGACTATTAACTGTGGACTACCAACATTGGACAATTAAAATGAATTAAAATATTGATTATAACATATGAAACTAAACATCTCTTCAAGTTTACCACTTGATTTCATCTTAAACCTCATTTGTATCTTGACGATTACAATCTGCGTTCAAACCTTTCATGATTCTTGAAAACACCTCAATCAAAAGAATGAACCAACCGCACTTCATCTACGGAAGGAAAGATTTATGCACATAGTTATGCACCTGAAAAAAATTCTCGGAACCTAAGTAAACGTTTAACACGTATCTGTGCTAGCTCCTTTGGCATTGTTATTACCGAAAATAACATTGTAATTCTTTTTCAAATTAGCCAATTTTGTCACAGCTCCAGCAAATCAGCTTCAATTTTTCATTCGAATAAACCTTATTATAAAGATTACCCCTTCATCATCGTTACCGAAGAACCGTTTATATCCCACCACATTATCAGTAAACTTACCAGCAACTTCACTGATCTTTGAATTTCTGAAAAATCATTACATTCAGTGAAACTCTATCATATATTCGTCCGCTTCTTGTAACGAGAATTGCCATACCAATTACCGAAAATCAGCAATCAGTATTTTGAATCTCGCAACATTTCTACGTCAACAGTTATATGTATGCATATAACATTTACCTCTTAGAATTATGATCTTCAACTCTGAAATTCTGAAAAGAACCCAGACTACGAATCAATACTCGGAATGTTGAAAAAGCTGAATGAAGCAGCAAAAACTGTAAACGTTCTTAACAGTCGGAAGTTTGATGATAAAGAATAGTATGTTAGCGAAGCTCAGAAAAGTTAGAACTGGAAAACGGATTGAGCAAACTGTGAAGGAGACTGTGAATAAATCACAAAGACTAAACCTACATTCAAAGAATTCAGATGATTCAGTATCTGCGGCAGTCATTATCGAATACCTTGCTCCTGACTCTACACTTTTTCGGACAATCTTCATCATCATCCATCGATATTAGAAATTCTAAGATATCATCGAATCTTTCATTATAAATATCCTCGATATTTCTGAAGATATTTTCATAATTATTCTTATCTGAAATCATTTATCTCTTCGCACTATCAGTGTTACATCAGAAAGGAAACTATTTTAGTTTCTAAATTCTGAAAAATTTCGAATTTAAAATATGAATGTTTTTGAAGTAGTGTTGGGGACTGATGCATGAGTTAGTATAATATAATGACACTTGATCAATGTCATTATATTACAGTAATTCATGCTGAGTTTCTAATGAAACATGATGATTCACAGACTATAACGTCATCATGTACCATGTTACACGACTATTACATTCTACCTAATCTCCAAACATATCAAGAACATAATTTCTTGATAGTTCTATCTTTTCTCTTGAATTCTGGTAATTTAACCAATCAAGATCGTGCTATTACAATTTTTCTCTTAGACCATTAGTTATGTTCATTCGAAAGTTCATACCTACGAATTCCGGACCATTATTCGTTTGACTTAAATTCGGGAAGAGGAAACAAAAGGATGGAACTCCAAAATATAAAGGAAACGAAGGGAGTAGATTTATAGTGAAATATTAGACAGAGCAATCGAGACAGATCATCACATTTAACCAAAGAGGATTCTAATTTCCTTATTTACCGAAAAATCAAATCTTATTACGAAGATTTCCTCTAAATCCCTTGAATTTAGAAAATCAATAGTGACTACGTCACCGGTTAAGGCGAACCTACATTTATTCATTTCACTTTTTCGTGATAACTTCACTCGTACTCTTCGAGTAATCTAATTATTTTATCCATATTACTCTATGGAAATAAAACTCTATTTGTCAACTCATATTCGTCATGAAAATATTTTTATTGTTAGTTATGATGACCTCGATCAAATTTCGGGACGAAATTTCTTTAACGGGTAGGTACTGTGACGACCCGGAAATTTCTGACCAAATTTAAACTTAATCTTTATATGTTTCTGACACGATAAGCAAAGTCTGTAATGTTGAGTCTCGAAAACTTTGGAACAATTACATGAATGCATTTGCCCTTTTGACCATTCCTGATGATTCACGAACAATTGTTTGTAAATAAATATGTATATGTAAATGTAAGTATATGTATATTAATTTGAAATTATAAAATATAATTTAAACATTTGAATTAAATATGTAAAATAGAATACAAAATAATTAAGTGTAAACTTAAAATGAATCTATATATAAATATATATGATTTCTATGATTAATTATTATTATATGTATAGTATAATATAAAAATATATATATAAAAATATATATATATATATATATATATATATATATATATATATATATATATATAATTTATAAATAACAAATATTTAATAAAGGTTATCATATTATATATGATTATATTATGTAATTAATAATATATAATACAATTTAAAATATAGTTGATGTATTAAAATTAATACTTTCATTATCATTTATATATTAATAATAATGTTAATATTAATATCAGTATCATTAATAATATTATATGAAATTTGATACATTTGATTTGTTACGTTATTATTAATATTATTACTCATAATAACTTGATTACTAAAAATTATTATTTATATTTAAAGTTATTATTATCAGTACTCTTATTATTATGATCTTAATATCATTATTATTAGTTTTATTAATATTATTAATATTAATATTAAATATTAATGTTTGTATTATAAATATTAATATGTTACTTTACATATTCAATAAATCAATACAGATATATTATACAGATAATTACAGTATCATATATAAATGCATATATATACACGAAATACAGATATATTTATATGTAATTACATATACAGATATATAAATATATAAACACCGTATATACATATATAAACACAGAAGGGAACGTATTCTGTTTCCAATCCTTTTCAAGCTGTAGGTGATTGGTTTTCTTCGTACAAATCAGAATCTAAAACACTAGGATGAATCCAAAATTTGTTAGCAATCGACATCGTTATATATTTTTTTTGTACGATTGATTCTTCCAGTCGAGCTCCAATGTTATAAAACTCAATCAAATCCAGTGTATATGATATCAGTTGACTTTACCTTATCAATTTTCAATCACTTTCACCCTTGAACACCCATCTTCTTCTCTTGTTTCTTATCCGAGACCCAACACCATCCTCCACTCATTTAAACTTTCACAAACCACCATTTAATCGACACCTGCTACTGCTAATGTACTACTACAGCTGCTTGTTTTCTGTTTATATTCGAACCTCCATGAATCACCACTTCAACATTCACATTATAGCTTTATCCGTTTGCTGTTTTCATTTAAATCGAAAACCACCACCTTGATCAACACACAAACCATCAAACCCTGCCGTAACCTCTATTATTTTTCTGCTTGCTGTTGCTACGACTTCCAACTCACAAAGTTGCAGATCGTTTCTGCTTATTTTATCAAACACCATCACAAGGCTGCTAGTACACTAATTATTTTTCTATTATTCGGTTGGGTTCAACCACCATAACCATCAATCTCAGAACCACGTTCACCATGAAAAACATAATCGAACACCAACACCATTCTCTTTTTTTCTCTCTCTCTTATTCGCTTTGTGAAATCACGAAAACTAAATAACCTTTTTTCTTTATAAATCCCTACCATTGTCGGTCCAAAAAGAAAAAGGGTTTTCTTGCACACTTAGGATTCTTTTTTTTTTTTTAAGTAAAATACTTTGGTAATAATTGAGGATGGGACGTACATGTGGGACTATGTGTAATTTTTTGGCCGACCAAATACTCCACTCAAAATGAAGTGGTCATTTATATTTGATATCAACGATATGGATGTTGATGATGAAAACTTTTCTATCCCACTTGCAAATTACCAATCGGTATTATTATGTTTATGTGACCAAGACTTGAATAAATATTCTGACGGGTTTTTGCAGTATAGATAAATGGGATGTAAACCATGAATTGTTGTTTGGTCGGTGTGTCTATTTAGGCCGTAGGTTTTTAAAGAAAGTGAGGTACCTATTTTTTTTTTACGCAGAATGGATAGAGGGTTGTTAGGGATAAGTGTGATTATTATCATCATATTTATCTGATGGTGTTAATGATGATCATAGTGAGGATGATTTGATAAGTTAAGGAGATGATGTATATGATGATAAGAGGTAGCGAGAATGATGAAGATGATAAGAAATGATATAAGTTATGATGATGACGAATTTGTGATGATAATGATAACTTGATTATGATGATAATATAAATATGATTATGATTATGATATGATTATGATCATAAGATGATCACGATGATATTTATGAATGATGGTATTATGGTTTTGACTTTATGTGAAGGAGGCATTAAGTATATTGAGTTAAAATGATTTAAGGTAGTGAATATTTTAAAAAGGTAACATGGCAGCCCAATGGTTAGTAGCGTATTCGTTAAACGAGAGGTCTCCGGTTCGAGCCAAGGCTGGGGATTTTTTTTTTGGAAAAAGGAGTAGAAGATAGACAGTTATGTTGGGTTAGCGGGAGGTCGCGGGTTCAAACCCGAACTTGGGCAAATTTTTTAAGGGCTACTCCTTTGAGGTAGTAAAACTATTACCATTATTATTATTATTATTATTATTATTATTATTATTATTATTATTATTATTATTATTATTATTATTATTATTACTACTACTAAAATAAGTATTATTATTAATATTATCATTATTATTATTAATATAAATATTAGTATCATTATTATTAGTAAAATCATTATTTTTATAATTATTATTATTAATATTCATTATTATTAAAATTAACATTTTTTTATAAAAGTTATCATTTTTATCATTTTCATTAAAAGTATCATTTTTATAAGAACTATCATTTTTGTTATTATTACTATTATTATTATAAAACAAAAAAAACGGATATTTATTTATTATTATCAATATTATTTTAACAATAACTGTTAGCTATATAAAACTATATTTACTACATATAACATAACTATATTAATATTTTATATTAATTAGGTTATTAATGAAACGCATAATTAATATAACAATTAAATTACTAATAATATATAAATTTGTTCGATTACAATTATATGTGTTAATATATATATATATATATATATATATATATATATATATATATATATATATATATATATATATATATATATATATATATATATATATATATATATATATATATATATATATATATATATATATATATATATAAATGATATAGGTTCGTGAATCCGAGGCCAACCTTGCATTGTTCAGTTCCGTCGTATGAATATTTTTACTACAAAATATCGTATTGTGAGTTCATTTGATTCCCTTTTACTCTTTACATTTTTAGGACTGAGAATACATGCGCTGTTTTTATAACTGTTCTATTAAATGCTTTTACAATCTATATTTTGGAACTGAGAATACATGAAATGCTTTTATAAATGTTTGACGAGATAGACACAAACAAAACATTCCTCGAATGAATTATTATGCATACAGAAGTTCTGTGGATTATTATTGAATTAGTCGGATGTTATAATTGCCACTAATTGTTGTGAATATTTCCCCTGATTTTTATTGCTTGGTAACCTAAGAATTAGAAAACGGGTATGGCCCTAATTCACGCGAATCCTAAAGGTAGCTACCGGGTTTAACACTCCCACCCAGAATGTTCACTAGATGGAAGAGCTAGTGGGCATGGTGTTTAGTACTTCGAAGTTTATATTTTATACAGACGAGATGTTCTGTTTTGGGGATATTATTATTGATGCGCATTATATGTTAAGGTCGGTTACCATTTTGAGCAATGAAATCAAAATGAATGTTATGTATCGAGAGAATGATTTTTATACACAGGTTATGTGTATTATATTTTGTACACGAGATATGTGTACGGTTATTTAAAAATCGCGAGAAAACCTACGGGGGAGAAAAGGATACGAACCTACTCTGCCAAGCATTATGAAAAATGGTTTTGTACACGAGATAGGTGTACTGTATTTAAATCTTGTGGTCTATAAAAAATGATAAATTTTATTGTTTATGATAAACCCATGAACTTACCAACCTTTTGGTTGACACTTTTAAGCATGTTTATTCTCAGGTTTGAAAGAAATCTTCCGCTGTGCATTTGCTCATTTTAGAGATATTACTTGGAGTCATTCATGACATATTTCAAAAGACGTTGCATTAGATTCGTTGAGTTCATCAAGAATATTATTAAGTCATTTATAGTTGGATATATAATGAAATGGTATGCATGCCGTCAACTTTCGATGTGACGAAAGTTTGTCTTTTAAAAACGAATGCAATGTTTGTAAAATGTATCATATAGAGGTCAAATACCTCGCGATGTAATCAACTATTGTGAATCGTTTATAATCGATATGAACGGGTCCTTTCAAGGAAAACGTGTCTAGACTTAAGAATGATAAGTAGATAATTTCCAACAAGAAATGATAAGCAAAGCTTTTTGACATGCAGACACGGTCGAAGTCCAGACTCACTAATGCATCTTAATATCTATCCGTTAGACACACTAATGCAAGACCTAGTTCGCTAAGACCACCGCTCTGATACCACATGAGACAACCCGTCCAAATCTATATGGACGAATACAATAACATATGTTTCCATTGCGAGGTTTTTGACCTCTATATGATACATTTTACAAACATTGCATTCGTTTTCATAAGACAAACTTTCATTTCATCAAAAGTTGACAGGCATGCATACCATTTCATAATATATCCAACTATAACTGACTTAATAATAATCTTGTTAAACTCAACGACTCGAATGCAACGTCTTTTGAAATATGCCATGAATGACTCAAAGTAATATCTTTAAAATGAGCAAATGCACAACAGAAGATTTCTTTCATACCTGAGAATAAACATGCTTAAAAGTGTCAACCAAAAGATTGGTGAGTTCATAGGTTTATCATAACAATCATTTCAATATTTTAATAGATCACAAGATTTCATTTATTCATTACACATAACCTGTGTATAAAAATCATTCATATGAATTGAACACCTGGTAACCGACATTAACTTTAATGCATAGAATATCCCCAAATGGAACCTCTCGTCTGTATAATATAAACCTCGAAGTACTAAAGCATTCGTAACCCGAATGGGACGTGTCAAGGTCCATAGATCTATCTTTAGGATTCGCATCAATTAGGGGCCATTTCCCTAATTCTTAGGCTACCAAGCTTGAAAGGGTGATATTCGGTTTAATAATCCAACCATAGAATGTAGTTTTAAGTACTTGTGTCTATTTCGTAAAACATTTATAAAACAGCGCATGTATTCTCAGTCTCAAAATATATATTGCAAAAGCATTTAAAAAGGGAGCAAATGAAACTCACAATACTGTATTTCGTAGTAATTATGCATATGACGACACTGAATAAGTGCAAGGTTGGCCTCGGATTCACGAACCTATATTAAGTATATATATTTATATGTTGGTCAAAATCTGTCTAACAATTTAGGTCAAGTCGGAGTGTATCACAATCCTAATGCTCGAGACTGATATGTTAAAGTCAACAAAAGTCAACTTGACCCAATATGACTTCCAAAATCTATATATGTTTATTATATAACTTAAATATAGTCGTTTTATATATTTAAATATATTTATTAGATTTTATTAGAGTAAATAATACAAGTCATTTATTAATATATAAAAATTTATATTAAAATTTATATATGATAAAAATATACTTTTATATATCTCAAGTAATAAAATTTATACAGTTCACTCAATATCATAAAAATATAGTGGTATGTATTATGAATATAATTATATTACGTGTGGTAAAAATATCTTTGTATCACATATTTATTTGTAAAAAAATATTGATAATAATAATACTAAAATGATAATATCATAAAAAAATTCTATTCAAAATGATAATTTTTAATAATAATAATACTAAAATGATAATAATGATGATATTTTATAGTAACAATGATATTTCTATTAAAAAATGATAATTTTAATAAAAATGATAGTTTTAATATTAATGATGCTTTTAATAATAATAATAATGATAGAAATAATAAAAATGATATTTTTATCTAAATCAATATCTTAAAATATTTTAATTTCATCATGATACTTATACTCATTATTTCCTAATCGATTTGTTTAATAGCTTTTAGTCATCTTTTATATCGCATTCATAATAATGATAATAATAGTAATCATAATAATTAGATGATACTAATATTAGTTTTAATGATACTGATACTAATAATAATAATAATAATTATAATAATACTAATGATAATACTAATTAGTATTATAATGATAATAATAATAATAATAGTAATAATAATAATAATAATAATAATAATAATAATAATAATAATAATAATAATAACCTTAGTGATAATAACGATAGTATTAATAATAACAATAACAAATTTAATGATAATACTTATATTAATAATGATAATGATAATAATAATAATAATAATAATAATAATAATAATAATAATAATAATAATTAGATATAGATAATAATAATAATGACGATAACAATAACGACGATAGTAATAAGAATAATAATAATAATAATAATAATAATAATAATAATAATAATAATAATAATAATAATAATAATAATAATAATAATAATAATAATAATAATAATAATATTAGAATTAATGATAATTCAGTTGACCATATCTTTTAATCCGTTCATCGAAACCACACGATTTCTAAATGAAAAGTTATTAATTTTTCGCCAGCTTTCCAACGACATGCGTATCATATATCTTATCTCAGTAGCATATGTGTCAAATTCATGATTTATCATAAACTATTTAATGACGAAATTAAGCATACAAGCATGCATAATAATATATACTCGAGCACTAGTCAGGGATACACTATTAATATATAAAAGATAAGATATGAATGCTCACGTATCAATATTGTGATTCAATATTGTAGGAAAAGTACGTGGACGCGACGGAGATGATAAACACTAGGTTTGACTCATGATCATAACCCCCAAGCAATACCCACAACCTCCTTAGCTATAACCCATAGTTTCCTTAGCTCTAGCCCGTTTAAGAACCCGTTTTGTAAACATGTGAGCATAACCTCGTCGTAGTATTTTATGTATAAATAATAATAATACAAATAATAAGATTAATAATAATATTAATAATAATAATAATAGTAATAATAGTAATAATAATAATAATAATAATAATAATAATAATAATAATAATAATAATAATATAAATATATATATGTTTACGGAGAGAGTAAGATATAAGTGTGTAAAACTGAATGAATTTGATCGAGCTTTATAGAGTTTTCCTGTCCAGGGTTGCCATGCGATCGCATGGCTTCCTAGGCCATTTCCCATGCGATCGCATGGGATAGTTATCCAGCTCATTTGATTTCTGTTTTACATTGCCGACAGTTTTTAATAATTATAAATATATATTTATATATTTAATCTAAATAATTATATATATATATATAATATTATATTCATGTGCATAGTGGACTTGTAATTTTGGTTCCGATAACTCGTACGTTGACGCTCGACTAATGTCCCGGTACCGGTTTCTCGAATGCCTTTTCGTACGCTTTAATAATATGCATTCTACGTTTCGTGACTCGTTCCTTTATCAAAATATAGACTTAAATTATCAATAAACTCTATCACTCGAAATATAACTTGATCGTTTGAGTGTCTTGGTCATTTGCTTCCTTAAATCATCATATCGTTATTTACTAATATATACATAATAATGTTATTTTAAATCCAAACGTTTTATAACTAAATTAATGTTATATTTTTTCTTATTGTAAAAAATATATATATTTATTTAGAAATATAACTTTGTGTATGTTATAATTGAAATATTTATTTAATAATATAATATTTTGTTTTTCAAAACTAATTATATTTCAAAGTTCATTTAAATCGTTTAGCAATTATTATTTCGTATCATGTTTACCTTTTTGGAACGATATAAATATATTTGCAATATATAATACAAAGCTTTAATTATGTTCTTCTAATTTTTATATACATAATTAAATTACCTTATAAAACGTTTTAATAATAAAGTTCTTTTTAAAACTGAAAACGTTTTAGTACTGAATCGAATAAATATTATAATTTTGTTTTCCAAAACTACTTATATTCAAAGTCATTTATTTAAAAGGTTTTAATGATAGAAATTGTTATATCATGAAACGTTTTCATTTAATAAAGTAAAATTACATAATATGTAAGTCCTAATGGTTTCTAGTTTTTAACTTACAGTTTATTCGTGAATCGTAGGGTTAAGTCCAATAGATAATTAGACGTATGAAATCATCTTAATGTATACGTCAAATGGGTTTATCTTGTCGACAACCATTAACCTAATTATTTGCTCTACATGATTTCACTTTTTACATTAGATATTATAACAGCTAAATGATTTTATCAAGAGTCACGAGAAGATTATTGTAAAGCATGCTTTGAAAAATTAAGCAGGAATCTCCACTAACTTTTGTCTAACTTTCGTTATTTGACAATTTGTTCTCACTTGTAAATTACTTTACCATTTATTACGAATATCGTTAAAAAGGAGCGATTTCTCAAATCAACGTGGACCTCGTAACAGAGACCCATAACAATATCATAATCCTTAAGGGACTTGATAAATATCTTTTAATTCAATCGTTTGACATTATCTTTTAACTTTGATAGTTCAATATATCAAATAGATATGGAAATCAATAAGTCTAATGTACGGTATCATACACATAATACTTTGTTAATGTTTTCAATTAGTGTATATATATATATATATATATATATATATATATATATATATATATATATATATATATATATATATAATTATATATGCACATCAAGTTAAATATAATGGTTCGTGAATCGTTGGGAATAGTCGAAGGGTAATTGAATACATGAACATAGTTCAAAATTTTTGAGACTCAACATTACAGACTTTGCTTTTCTTGTCGATATAATATAAAGATTAAGTTTAAATTTGGTCAGAAATTTTCGGGTCGTCACACTTAACACCTTTGGGGAATCGCCAATAAGCATACAATCTCATCCACACCCCCAATTCCACAGGCACAGTGATCTGATCAACTCCACCTTATTCCCCGAATAAGGTACGCCAAAAAGTGCACAAACAATTGGTGCCATCCTTGGGAACACCACATACAAATACTTAATTTATTTGAAAAAGCGCAAAAACATGGTTGATCCGGATCACTCACCACCCGTTTTCTCTTTGCCACAGGAGATCAATCCAACAAGGATTAACCGTAGTGATTCAGAATCACCACCGTTAGTCGATAAAACTTTCATACTAAACAATTATGATAACATCCACTCCGTCATATGAGAGTGAGGAGCTCGATGAAGAATTAGAGATTGGGCCTCTGCCGAAGGGAGACCAACCTCCCACTAATCAACCAATAGCTCCTCCACCAGCGCATTCTGGTGCTACCACAAGTATATCCCCGAGCAACTCAGGAAGTCCTGTCATGCAACAACATACTTTTGGAGCCCCGTTCCCGCTGTTCCAACAAAACACACCATGTACCAACCAAATCTTACCACAAACAGGCCATTCCTTGTGATAAATCAACAAAGTGCATCATTGCCTTTGGGACTACAGACATGGAACGGAGGCAATCGGTGGGAACACCTTCCGAAGGAAACCCCCTCACAGATAATGGTTCGAACAATGGTAAAAATACCAATGTTGACCCAGATACAGATAGCTTTTGGAAAAACCAAAAGACTCCCTTCACTTCTAGCATGCAGAATCACCCTCACACAGAATCACCTTCCAGAGGAAACCCCCTCACACAGAATGGTTCGAACAATGGTACAAATACCAATGTTGACCTAGATACAATTAGCTTTTGGAAAAACCAAAAGACTCCCTTCACTTCTAGCATGCAGAATCACCCACTCCCAAGTGGAATGAAGATACCCTCCCACCTCGGGTATTACGAAGGGAAAGACGACGCAGATGATTACATTAGTATCTTCGAAGGTGCAGCCAGAATGTCAATATGTGACTTGGCTATTGCATGTCACGCCTTCTCGTACATGCTCAAAAGTGACGCAAGAATCTGGTTTGATTCCTTCACCAGTAACTCTATAGCAAGCTTCGAAGATTTGAAACGTTTGTTCAGATCCAAGTTCAGCCAACATAAGAAGCAAAAAAAAAATTATGTTTCTGCCCACAACATCAAACAAAAGGAGAACGAAGAGGCTTCCTCAGCCATTACATTGATGAAACCCGAAAAATCCCCATACTTCCAGAGTCACATTTTATATTAGGGATCCTGTACGGTTGCAGAACTCGATCACTCGTCGAGCACCTTAGCAGAGATCTCCCCGAAACCTATGAAGTCCTACTCAACAAGGCCTATGTCTGGCTAAATGCCAAGGATACGACTAGAAGTTTCATGTCGAAGAACAAAGTACCAAACGGAAGGAAAAGCTAAGCCATCGAGAGGAAAGGCCAAGAAAGAAGGACAATAGGAATAGGTTCAGCCTTCGAAGGGAACCTCGCTCTGGAATCTTGGGGACGTTAATTAAATCCCCAAGGAAATCCTTGCTATGGAGAGAGTTGCCCAAGCGTTTAAAGCTTCACCCAAGATAGTGACCAAAGGAAGGCCTAAGGATACAAGCAAGTGTTACGATTGTATACAACTTAGGCTATCCATAGAGGAAGATGTCCGATCTAGAAAGTTGGCACATTTAGTCAAAGGTATACGGAATCCAAAAACATACAAGCCCGACCAAAAACCCGAAGAAAAGAAGCTAAAAGCAGGCAAAGCAATATTGTTTGTTGAAAGTTGCTTCACGTAGATTCTTGAAGAAATTATAAGAGGGAAAGAGCTTGTGAAGTGGCGGAATGGGAAGAAATATCCTTCCCTCCCCTGGATACCATCACCACGTCTGATAAACCTGTCACCATAGACGCATGGATCTTCAACAGAGAAGTACATCGATTATATTAGGACAATGGAAGCTCATGTGACATCATGTACGAATACTGCTTCGAACATCTTAACCCTGCCATCAAGGCTCGTCTAATGATTCATGGGTACCCTTTGTTGGTTTCTCCGGAGAAAGGTGTTGGCCCATTAGAGAAATAGATCTTGATTTCACCATCGGGAAACCTCTGATGTCCAGAATTGAGACGCTTGATTTTGTCATAGTTCGCTCCACCTCCAAACATAAAATTTACTGGGAAGGATATCAATGATGAAGATGGGGATAATCGTGTCAACCATTCATCAGCTCATTCAATTCCATACCACCAAAGGAATCGGTATGCTTGCTTCAACTTACGACCGCAACAAGGTGGTAATGGCAATCAAAGAAACGGAGGAGAGACCAGGTGAGTGCACCTCGAAGACAACCGAAGAAAGGACGGAAGATTAAAAGATATCCATTCATCCTTTGTTCCCTGAGCAACAAGTAACAATTGGAAGACAAATCTCTCCAGAAGTTAAGACAAAGCTTCGAAAGTTATTGCAAGCAAATATAGACGTATTCTCTTGGGAATATGGAGATATGACGGGAATCCCCCGAACTCTCAATATCCAAGGATCATCCATCACCAAAGAACACAAGCTTAATGAGTAAAAGCACCTCGAACCAGTGCACCCGAAATTAAGAAACCTTGCTATAGAAAGGGATGAAGCAGCCTGTAGAGAAGTGGACGAATTGCTGAAGGCAAGCATAATCAGGGAAGCAAAGGACCCCACCTGGGTAGCGAATTCCGTCATGGTTAAGAAATCTGACGGAGGTTGGAGAATGTGCGTGGATTTCACTAATATCAACAAAGCATTTTCCAAAGATTACTACCCCTTTCCGGAGATAGATCGGAAGGTGGAGTCCTTAAACGGATACAAGTTCAAGTGCTTCCTCGACGCCTATAAAGACTATCATCAAATCCATGGCGAGAGAAGATGAAGAAAAAACATCTTTCTTCACAAGCAAAGGGATCTTCTGATACCAAAAAAAATGCCTTTTGGTCTGAAAAACGGAGGAGCCACATGCCAAAGGCTCGTAGATAAATCTTTTCACAAACAACTGGTAAAGGACTTGGAAGCTTATGTAGATGACATGGTCATCAAAAGTTTGGAAGATATACAAGAAACCTTCAACACCCTAAGGTCGATCAATATGAAGCTCAACCCAAAAAAGTGCTCTTTCGCAGTAGAAGAAGGAGGATTCCTCGGATACTACATCACCAAGAAAGGAATCCAAGCTAACCTAGAAAAGGTAGACAAGCTTGGGCAACTTAAGGCTCCAACTACTGTAAAGGAAATGCAAATCCTTTACGGAAAGCTAGCCTCGCTAAGCCGATTCCTTTCGAAAGGTGCGGAAATACAATTACCCCTTTTCAAAGTACTGAAGGGATGGCTGGGAGCAAAAAAGATAACCTGGACGGAGGAAGTTGGACGAGCCTTTGTAGAAATGAAGACACATATAGCAAATCTTCCTACACTCACAGCACCTGTACGGGAGGAAACATTATACCTCTACCTAGCAGTGTCAAAAGAATGTACTAGTGCAGTCCTTGTGGCAGAGCGAATCTGAACTCAAGTCCCGATATACTTTGTCAGGCGTATCCTTCAGGTAGCTAAAGCTAACTATCCGGAACTTGAGAAGCTTACCTTGGCGCTAGTACACACCGCACGAAAACTAAGAAGGTACTTTCAGGCTCACCCTATCGTTGTGCTAACAGAAAAGCCAATTCGACAGGTACTCATGAAACCAGAAAAGTCGGGACGAATGGCTAAATGGGCCATCGAGCTAGGGGAGCACGACATTAACTTCCAAGTCAGACATTCGATTAAGGGTAAAGTACTCGCCGACTTCATGGCAGAAACCACAGAGACAGATGAACAGAACAACACGACCTCCGCGCAGATCATCACCCCTACCACTGAGTCAGAAGAATGGAAGTTGTTCACCGACGGAGCATCCAGCTCCAATGGTTCAGGAGCCGGGTTGATGTTAGTGAATCCTGAAGGAAAGGAGTTCACATACGCACTTCGTTTCAAATTCAACACAACCAATAATGAGGCTGAGTACTCATTACACTAAATGAAAAATAAATCTGGACAAAAAAATTTGATAGCATCAATAATTTTTGGGTCAAACGTGTACTCATGATCCTAAAGAATCAAAGAAGTGGCAATATATTTTTAGAAGAAGATACAGAGAGTGTCTTGGAAAGGGTTTTAGTAAAAACCATGCTAAATTATTTAAGGTAAAGTGTAGAATTTTTTTAAAAGTTAAATTTAGTGGTATATGGTAAATAGGATGTGGTGTATGGATCATTACCCATTATTTAAATGTAAGTTCTACATTATATGAAGATTAACTACAAACTTGAGGCGATTTAAACACTGTTAAACTTGAGCTCGACTCAAAGCGTGAAACTTGACACTGTCAAATTCGAGCTCAACTGACATCCATGCCTCAATGCTTGAAATTTGACTCGGACTTGCTCAAGCTTTCTTTTCCAGATTCAAGCTCGATCCTTTAAATTTTACTTTCGTCTTTGCTCGGCTTGACTAAATAATATAGTAAAAGAATCACTTGGGTATAGCCCAAGTGGTCACCGAGTTCCCAATGAAGTAGGAGACTCAGGTTCGAATCTTGGTAACGTCCAAGATCGAATTAATTGGACTCTTGACTAGAAGGGGCGTCAATGTGTGCAATTCACTTGGTTACGGGTCTCGTCACTTGAGAGGCTCGTCACTCAGAAGTTTTACTCGTTAGTGGGGACCCAATGTGGTTGTAGGTTTCCTCTGCGAACTAAAAAAAAAATACTATAGTAAAACTATGTATGTTAATGTATATGAACACATTGACTAAAGCTCGACTCAAGTAGCTTAACAGTTGGAACCATCTCAAGATAGTCTACTGGTTAGGGGTTTAATATCCTCACAAGAGATTTTAAGTTTGCGTATCTTGAGATGGCCATGAAAAAGCTTGGAAACGGTTACCGATAACTCGTTTAAGCCATGTAATCTAAGTAAAAATATTTAACCTCTCCCCTGCTAGTCTGTATAGAAAAGATCTTATCAGTCTACAAAGTTGGCTGAACTCGGAAAACACCCAACACTTATAATCATTGAGGGATGATATATTTTACCATAAACCAACATTTATATGTATATACACCACACAATCTTGTTATAATCAATGAAGATGATATATTTTACCTTAAACCAATAATTATGTATACACTACCACATAATCTTGTGATAATCATTTTAGGATGATACATTTTACTTAAAACCAATAATTATATATACACCACATAATGTTATTACAATGGACCCGGGTGTGTCGGTGTAAATACACGGAAACTGAGCACATGGTGTCACGAAACAAAAAAGCCTGTGGGAACAAACTTTAAGGACCGAAAAAAAAGAAACCATCGAGTAGAGAAACGAAAAATTAGCTAGAATTTACTAGAAAACAAGCCCAGTTCCGTTGTAGCTATGTGATATTACATACGGGGTGGACAAAAACTTTGATTATTACATTGCTTACTAAAAATGAGAAAAAAACTAGCATAGATAGACTAAAAAGGTAGGGCTCACATCGACATTAGCTTTGGCCCATTATCAGGCATGCCCATTCCAGCGGCTAAGTCTGCATCCAGCTGTGTGTGGTGCTGGGCCAGCCATTATCTTCAAACTGCATATAGCAAAATGGAATATATATATATATATATATATATATATATATATATATATATATATATATATATATATATATATATATATATATATATATAATAAATATAATAATCTAAATAACTAATAAAAAAACAAAATCTGATTTAATAATTCACAGTATATAAACATGTCAATGGTATATGCTTGATTAACTAAACTTTTGATTTATTAGTCAAAGATCAAGCAGCAAAACTAAACAAAGTGAATGTCACAGAGTAAATCTGGGCTTATATTCTAAGACCGCTTTTAACCTTGCATTTGACGTGGAGGCAGAGGCGAAACTAAGATTTTTTTCACTGGGGGCAAAATAAAAAAAAAAAAAAATTAAACCGTAGCAATTTTGTTGGACAAAATTTGAAGATTTTGGTGCAAAAGTTGAAGATTTTGGGACAAAATTTGAAGATTTTGGGGCAAAAGTTGAAGAATTTGGGGCAAAATTTGAAGGTTTTGAGACAAAATTTGTAGTTTTGGGGGCAAAAAAAAAATTCCACCGGAGGCAAATTCGAAAATCCCAAAATTTTTACACTGAAAAAAAAAATCCACTGGGGGCGGCACCCCCCCCCCCCCCCCCACACACACTTTTGCCCCTGCGTGGAGGTGGTCAGCGCACTTGCACTTTTTGGCCACAAAGTGCAAATATGCATGTGACGTGGCAAGGTCAAGATTTGACCATGTTTAACCCTAATGTCAAATTTCAGTGTCAAATTCCTGTAGGTCCCCTCCAGTTTTTTTTTTTTTTTTAAATAATTATATTTTTATACTGAGATTTATTTTTTAATATTAATATTTAAAATAAAACAGAACATATTATTAATTAAATTTAGGGAAAATTTGTTTCAGCTCAAAGTATGATAATGGTCATACGTGTTCACTTTTACGACCATTTTGCAGCTTATTAATTAACATAGTGTTGAAATCAGATCCACAATTTCAACCATATCAACCAAGGTTGCAAAAGACGTGAGACGGGGTCGAGACGGTCGGGTCCTAAAAAGGTCGAGACGTTCGAGACGGGGGCGAGACGACGTTGACCAAAGTTGACTACTAAATATATAAGTATATAAATGTATATATGTGTACATATTTTAAAGCAAAAAATTTTAATTGACTAATTTATACCCATAATCGTTATCACCGTTAATATAATATACATAAAATTCAAAAAAAAAAATACAACAAATTTGACCTATTTTACCGACGTTCTGGCTTTTCCGAATTTTGAGATATTTTGACCTGATTTTTTTCAACTTTGACCCGAATTTTGACCGTTGACATTAGAGGGTTTTCTTCGAGACGGGACGGGCCAGTCACCAAACCGTCGCAACGGGCGTCGAAACAGGTCGAGACGGGGTGTTTTGCAACAGTGATATCAACTGATCATGTTCGAACCCAACACTACCGGGTTCAAGTATCGTAGCAATTTAGATCTTTAGATAGTCGCAAGTGAGCTAAAATATCTATTGCATGAATATGTTTTATCCCCATCATAATAGACAAGTTTAAAGTGCTAGAAATGTGATGGGCAATTTCACTAGTAAGGAATTTTTAAATTAGTTGGCAAAAATAAATGCAAGGTTGCAAATATTGCTACAATGCTACTTGGGGTGTACTCATTCGGGACTTTTTAAGGAGTACTCGGCAACTAGGGGAGTATTCGAGGAGTACTCGAATGTTGACTAGTTTTTACTTTGACCAACTTAGTCTACGACTAGCCTTTTAATGATGGTTAAAGACTTCCAGGCTGACCTAGAACCAAAGCCATGAGCACGAACCATTTTGTTCATCTATACCATTTTCTATATCATGGTACCAGTTTTTATATGATGTTTCCAAATATAATTTAATATATTAACCATAGCATTAAAAAATACCTTTTCATGTCAAGTAACAACCTAAGTTCATCAGGTTAGGGATTCGATGTGGTGTTTCGAGAGAAATCCCTGCTCCTCCGACGTTTTTTTTTCCGGCAACGGCTCCGGTGAAGATACTGCTATTCATCAGGTTAGAGATTCGATGCGGACGGCTACTCGAACTGTCTTCATTGGACGCGTTGTTCGGTCGGTTAATCAACACATGATTGAGTCGGTCTTTGGTAAAATTGGACCGATTTCGGAGATCAAGTTTTGATCCGGTAGACGTTATTGTTTCATTTCATACGTTAATGAAGGAGATGATTTGCTTGCTATTAAGGAGCTGAATGGGTCGAAGATCTTTGGTAACCCAATCTTCGTGGGAGACCGAAACTCCTAAACTCAGATAAAGCTGGAAACATTGGTGGCTCGAGAGCTCGAGCGAGTCCTCTTCTTAAGTGTAAGCTTCACCCTAACCCCTTGCTCTCTAATAATCTCAATTATTCTGTTTTGTTGGTTGATAGAATTCTGATAGTGGACACAAAAATTTCAGCTTTTTTTGATTAGTCATAAAGCACATGTTTCTCATATTAGTTTGGTCGGACCATATGGATGTTTATTTGTGGTGATAAAGATATCTCTGAGAATATCATTAACTCGTGCTTTAACGAGTTTGCCTAGATCACCCCTTTCGATAGCTTTGCCGAATCTTTCTTTCGGTTTGCTTGGATCGAATTTACGGGTATACCGGTTAAGTTTGCTTAAAAAGAAAGTGTTTTGAAGGTTGCCAAACTCTTTGGCGAAGTTACCGATGTGGCTATTTCGTCGTCTAATTTAAGAAGTGTGAGTTCCTTATTCACATTTGTAAAATCTTCTAAAGTAAAGCATATTCACAATCTTGTTGCCGTTGACTTGGGGGATAAAATATGTTCGAGATGTGATGTGTGGGTTTCCGAAGTGTCGGATCTTTCTAATCTTAATCGAAACATTTCCCGTTCTTTTGATCAACGATTATTCAAGTCTACTAATCGCTTTGTAGTCTCAAGAGGGACTTTGATGGGGGATGTAAACGAGTGTGTTAATATGGAATCTACAAGAAAAGAGCCTACTGTCACAGTTTATTCTTCAGAATTAGAATCGGTTAAGTCAGTCATTACTCCTGTTGCTAATGTTACGGTCGAACCGAATGTTCCACTTTCGTCGTGGGAATGTTTCTCCTTCTAGAGGCAGCCCTTCGCGTTCTTTGGGTTTAAACACATAATGGGTGTCTTTCAGCTCTAAGGTTGATTTTACCGCGCATAATAACGTTTCTGGTTTAACTTTTGGTTCTGTGGGTCTGTTAGGAGTTTCCCTTAATGGGCCGAAGCCCACTGTTGTTTCTTTCGATAAAAGGGTGACTCGTGATGGGTTGGTTTCAAACATTGATGGGCCTGATTAATATTCACACGTCGAACCTGGTTGACGTTTCACCTTGTAATGGGCCTGCTTCGACCCATGATAAGGTGACAAATGCTACAGTGTTACTGGAGTTAAACGATAAGTATATCGGTTTTGTAAAGCTTATGAATAAAATGACGCAGACAGATGTATCGAAAATGTTATATGATGGAGTTGATTGCAAGGTTTCAAAAAGAAGGGTGAACGTTACGGCCGCTTCGTGTTCTTATAGTCTTAAAGATTATTGTGACGATTTGGACTACGGAGATGCGATTCAAAAAATGTTTTTGGAAGTTCACGTTCATAATCGTGATGGAAGATCTTCTAACCCGGATATTGGGTCCTCTAAATTCCAAAATCTTGTGGACCGTAGGGTAAATCCCCCATCGATGGCTCCTCAAATGTTCTTTCTTTCAAGATCGAGAATTGTTCGGGTAAACATATTCGCCGGGAGATTATTAATGGTAATATGAAGAAAGCGGATGCAAATGTTGGTTAGGCGTTTGTTCCATGCTTCTTCTTACGTTGCGTATTTTTTTTTATTTAGGTCGTTGTTTCTTCGTTTAGAGGTAGTGATTGTTTGATGTATTTTGTTCAGTTTCGATTGGTTTTCGTTAGGTGAGATTCGGTTATAGAATGTTAGTTAGTTTGCACCGATTTTTAGGTACGAGCCTCATTGCTTTCATCATTTCTTTGGTTGAAGACGTTTTTTTGTTTTGGAAAACGTTTTCGTTTCTAAATGAGTTTTCGTAAAAAAAAATTAAAAAAAAATTCACCGATCATAATCAATTTCTAACCTAGAATGTTTCTTCGATAAGACATAAGCTTTTAAGCACTAAGCCCTAGTAGCTTTATTGCTTTAATACGAAAAGCTAACGACCCCAAAAATCAACAATCAAATTTCACAGCCTCAATCCCCACACACACACACACACACACACACACACATTGCCCCTATATATTCATACCCATAAAATCCCAAAAAACAACCTAATCAATGCCACTTCAACTTTAGTATCAAACTAGATTTATGAGCCCGTGCGTTGCACGAGGACTCATCCGAAAATGTTATATAGTATTTTGAAAATGTATATGAAATAACGATATTATACGGTCATTTTCGTAAGTACTGTTGTGGGTTGAATTTGTAAAGTATCAAAAGTATATAAATCATAAGAATGATAATGCCAGTATCAAAAATATATAAATCATAAGAATTGAAAACGTTATAGTTGTTATCAAAGAACATTTGTGTGCCAATCAAGAAATGCGTCTAATTTATTCATTAGTATAGTCGAAGGCCATGACCTTCTTGGTTGCCAAAGGGTGAAAGATTGAAAGATGCACTTTAAAGTGATTTAAAACATCAAGATAGAAGCGAGAAACATGGATTCTAACGTTGCATTCAGTAAAAATTTGGTAATAAACACCAACATAACCGGTTGGGGGTTGAAGAATCATTTTACCAGATTCCGGTGAAACACTATCACCATCAGACAAACCTAGGGTTTCTATCAGTTGAGTACATTGATCAAAAGTAACAGATGAAAAAGTGGATCGAAGACCTTGTTTCGCCATTCAACAAAAAAAGCAAGAAAAGAAAAAGATGAAAGAAGAGGGATGTATACCTGAAATCGAAAGAACAAGAAGATTTTCACCAGTTGAAGAATGAAGAAATTAAGTTTGAAATAGAGAAAATGAAAGTTTAAATCAAAGTAATCAAACCCTGCAGCGAAACCGTCCAATCACCCTGCAAAATCATCAGTGTCAAAAGGAAAAAGACCAAATTACCCCGATATATCGAGAGACGGATCAAAGATTCGCTAGGGGTAATTGCGTAATTTCGCTAAAGACATGAATTATAGCGGCTGCAGAGATGTCTAATCAAAAGATTAGCATTTAAATAAAACATATCGCGTTTTTCAAAAATGCAAAAATCATTTGAAAAAACAAAAATCCCATACAAAAATACAAATCCTATTAAAATATGATCATAATCATATGACAAAAAGGATTATACACAAAAAGGGTTGCACAATATATCCTAGCAAGACCACTACACCACCCAAAGGAGGTTATACATCAAATAAGTTTATAAAGCAATACGACAGAACCTCAAGGGAATTAGTCAACAAATGTAATGCCAAAATAAGTCAATCACTGAAGGAGATTTTGATAAATCAAACGAAACATAAATTTATAGTGAGAGCCATATAGTTTAATTTCACGAAGCAAATTAAGCATTTCACTCCGTAAATTTAAACTGGGGGGCTTGGTAGTGTACCCAATATCTCAAGCTAATTCCATAAGGCATAAAACAATTGCCCGAAGGCAATGGATAACGAAGACATCCTAGGTACCAATATCGAAGGACTACAACCATGTCACATGACTGCATGGAACGAAGAGATATGAAAATTATTCTCTACAAACAGTTATCGGCGCCACCAAGGCAAATGAGGGAGGCATCTATGTGATTTTCCTTGAGCACTGTAGCGCCGTCACCCCATTTAAGGAAAGTTTACCAACATCTCCATAATCATCTTGGAGATTGGTCAAGACTTTGAAACAAGGGACTAGCTCTCCAACAACACTATAAAAGGAGATGCTTATTCCAGCATAAAGGCATCTCATCAATCACTCATACATCAAACTCATTGAATCCAAACCAATGTTAAACAAATGCTTTAGAGGCGTAAAGTGAGATCATAATCCCACTACTTTCGGAGAATCGCCACTAAATAACTAAACAACTCCCCACCCCTTAATCATAATTAATTACACTCTAAACATCATTAATCCGTGAATCAACCTAATCTTAATCGACATTATGATTAGGCCAAAAAAGTGTACAAACAATATCGTAATAGGTTATAAAAGATTTAGTAGTTAAGAGTTCATATGCATCTAATTACTTGCAAGTATTTCTATAATCATTACCATTATTACGGGATTTAGGTGACGGTAATGAAGATTGTCAGTGTGATTCTATTTAAATTAAATAGATAAAAAATAGATAGATGATAGATGATAAGTAAATAAAATAACAAGAAACTAGAGATTACAAAACCTAACGATATAGAAATTAAAATTAACAAGAAGTTAAAACTATTTTATGATAACTCATCACGTTCGTAACTCCTAACAAGTAATCTCATAATAAATAAATCTAATCATATCATGCGAGAATAAACTACTTCTTAACACGGCCAAAAACATTCGCAATTATGTTGATTAGGACCCCGAAGGTTCGGTAAAAAATAACATCCAGCGACTGCCCTCGGTCCAAATTTCGCATTACACGCCTGCCAACAATTTTCCGACACATTGTTATTTTTGTCACATACTGTCGGAATATTTATCAAATCACGGCACATTGATATTTTTGATGTCGCCATATCAACTACAATATAAAGTAAAAAGTATTAGGGTTATCAACATCAATATATTAACACTTTTACATATAAAAAACAAAAGGAGTATGTACATTTGCAATTATTTACCTGTGCATATAAGGGCGATAAGAACTACAACATAGATTGCTGATATGAACCGTGCCATTTTTGTGAAACGTGTTTAATGTTATGGTTTTGAAAAAAGTTATGTGCTAGTTTGGGGTATAAATAGTTGAATTTGAATGGTTATATGATAAATTATGGTAATTGTAGCAACAAATATTATTAACATTTTGTTTTGATTCTCTATATATAATGACTTAATTAACAAAATTTGTTAAAATTATGTAATATTGTCTTGACTTATTTGATACGTAAGTTTAAGACTGATATATAACTTCTAAATTATGGTTATGATTATGATTATGATAATAATTACACATTACAATTATAACTTTTTAAAACAACATAGCAATTTCATCTATAGTAACATAAAATTCTTGCAACATAATGTTGAATGCAAAATGACCCTTTGGTATAGAGCCAGTTCATGTTAGATGCATGTTTGTAGCTGACCTAATGGTTCTAACAGTCCAATTAATCTATGAATCAAAATTGTTAACACAAAGATTTCTTTGATCCTTTCAATTCATTTGTTTAAAAGTCAATTATTATTTAATGGTATCTTAACAAATACAGAACGCGAAGAATGGCTTGACACCCGAAAGAAGTGGATTGAGAAGGAGAAAGTTAAGTCGGGCATGGCCAAACAAAAAACTCGAGTCAAATGGAGTCTTGAAGGCGACGAGAACACTAAGTACTCCACTCGATAATAAAAATAAAATATTCAAAGTGTAACATTCGGGGTCTCAATATCAACGGAGAATGGTGCGAAGGCCCGATAGCGATAAAAGAGGAAGTATTTCAACACTTCAAAGAAACTATTCAAGAAACATAATGTAAACTCCATGCGTATAAAATCAGGAGCTGACTTCGATTTCACTCCCACGCAACTGACTTCAGAACAGGCTGCTGCAATCGAATCTAAGTTTTCTGAAAAGGAAATATTAGAAGCCATTAGCGAATGTAGCGACTCGAAAGCGCCGGGCCCAGATGGATTTAAATTCAAGTTTTACAAGAAACATTGGGGGCTAATAAAAGAAGATCTCCTCAAAGCACTCAATTGGTTTTGGGACAAATGTGAAATCTCATATGGTTGCAATGCTTCTTTTATCACACTCGTTCCAAAAACCTCGGATCCCTTGGGCCTAAACGAATTCCGACTAATTAGTTTGATAGGAAGTTACTACAAAATCCTCGCGAAAGTTCTTTCAACCGAATTAGAAAAGTCATTCCTAATCTAATTGGCGTTGAGCAAAACGCATTCATAAAGGGAAGATTCATTCTCGATGGGGTACTTATCGCTAACGAAGCTATTGACTATCTCATTAAAAGTAGAAAGAAAAGTGTAGTGTTCAAAGTAGATTTTGAAAAGGCTTTCGATAGCCTTAGTTGGGAGTTCTTGTTAGAAATAATGAGGAGAATGGGGTTCGGAGAGCGGTGGAGGAAATGGGTACACGCTTGCCTTAAATCAAGTACTATCTCCGTTCTTGTAAACGGATCCCCTACAAGTGAGTTCTCCATTGAAAGAGGAGTCCGCCAAGGTGACCCTATGTCACCATTCTTATTCATCATCGCGGCGGAATGTCTAAATCTACTAACCGAAAAAGCAACAAGTGCGGCTCTATTTAAAGGGGTCACAATTGGGTCAAATAATGTTCCGGTTTCAAACCTCCAATATGCCGATGATACCATTTTTCTAGGTGAGTGGAGCCGGAAAAACGTTTGTAATCGTGTGAAATTATTGACTTGTTTCGAGAAGGTGTCGGGTTTGAAAATAAATTACCACAAAAGTGTTATCTTCGGGATAGGAGTCCCTCTAAACGAAATCGAGCATATGGCGAATAGGGTTGGGTGTAAAAGTGGTGAATTTCCTTGCACATACCTTGGAATTCCTATTGGGCGAAATATGAATAGAGTTGAAAATTGGAATCCCGTGATTGATAAATTCAAAGTAAAACTTGGGGATTGGAAAGCAAAAATGATTTCTTTTGGTGGAAGGTTAACGTTAGTCAAATCGGTCCTTAGTAGTTTACTGCTATACTATTTCTCCCTCTTTCGTACTCCATTGAGTGTAATAAAATACCTAGAGGGTATCCATAGAAATTTCTTTTGGGGCGGGACGGGTGAGAGTAACAAACTTATTTGGATCAAATGGTTAGATTCTCTTTTACCTTACGGTGAAGGAGGTCTAAACATTGGATCACTTCGGGCTAAAAATCTCGCGTTGCTAGGGAAATGGATTTGGCGGTTTAAAACGGAACCAAATTCTCGTTGGGTTAAAATTATCAAAAGTATACATGGCTCTAATGGGCTACTTTCTCTCTCGGGCCTTAACAAGCCTAATGAGAAAAGTGGCGTATGGTCTAACATTGTTCGTGCAGGATATGGCATCGAGTCCACATGAATGAATTTTTGCAGTTCCTTCTACAAGCACATAGGTAGCGGTAATGACTCCTCATTCTGGGAAGATCCATGGCTTGGCGAGCAGACTCTTAGCAGCAGGTTCGGACGATTATTTATGTAACGACCCTACTTTTTCCGTTAGCTTTTACCGTTTATTATTTAACGTCCGTTAATTGTTATACGTGCCACGTCATCTCTATGACCTATATTATTATTTTAGTAATAATATATTAAATATTACGTGTAATGTGAATATTTGTATTCATATTTTAAAACATGCGTTTCTATGTGTCGTGGATTTCTATCCGGCGAATCTTTTTGGTTTTCAAACCATCGGTCAGACTTTTGAGATTTTTGAATCTCAATTATTTTAAATATGATATTTTTATATCATATGATTATATATAGTGTTTATATATATTATTCATCACGTGTGCGTTATCTCTCCGAAGATTTAATCGCGTAACGGTGTTTTCGCGTTTCGGGTTTCGTTCGGGCATTCGGGCTAAAAGCTTTTAGCCTACACTTCAATATGGCCCACAAATGGGGCCCACCCTACCCATTTTTGGCCGAACCCTTAGGGGGGGGGGGAGGTTTAGTTTTATTTTTTTTATTAATTCCATTTCTTTCCATTTTACAAAACCATTTTATTTCATTCTTATCTTTTTCTCTCAAACTTCCTCCTTTCTTTTTTCTTTTTCCTTGGCCGCCACTTCCATCACCATTACCATCTTCATTTGATCATCATCAAGAGCTTGGATCAAGGGGCTTTTAACATCAACGGATTTCTCTCGTTCTCCTCTACGCGTCTATATAAATCATCTCTTGATTAGGGTATAAACCCTAACCCTAGATTTTTCAGTTCTACATATTTTTACTATTTTTGATGTTATTATGATTGTATAGTACTTGTGTATTGGTGTACTGATGATTGTATGCGTAGAAATGCTCGTTTGTGTATGTTTTTGATTTGGTTAAATTGGGACAGTGGACTTTTTGATGAAATCAGTACATTTAACTGTTGTTTTTAACAAAATAAAGTGTTTAGATGAGTTCCTCTCATCAAGACAATAATTTTGGACATTGGATTCATGTTATTTCGAGTCCCGGATCAAAAGTTATGCTTGATTTAGTGTTCTAATGAGATTAAAATGTAAAAATGAATGTAATCAGTTGGGTTCCGACTTTGTGACCATTTTTGGAGTCTCTAGGGTGTACTAGTGTGTTAATATTGATGATTGGATGAACATCCATGTTCGGGTCATCGAAATCCGAGCCACGGATCACCCAGAATGACTAAAACAAGATTTTGAGCGGATTAATGTTCTAGGTTGGTCCATAGCTGTTTTTCACGAACCATGAACTGACCTTAGGGTATTCTCGAGTGCACTAATCTGTCGGGTGGTTTGGTTAGACGAAGATATATAAAATTCGTCGAAAACCGACACCCGAGGCTCAAGATATGACCCGGCGAACTTTTTAATTAAACTTATGGTTATAAAATTTAACTTATGATATAAATAATGATTTTCATTATTATTAAATTCTTATGATATAAAAGTAATTATTTTAATTTAAGACTTATGACATATATATTTATTATATCATTTATTAATTAATTTATGAATTAATTATACTTTTAATTAAACTTATGATTAATAATACTTTTATTATTAATGGAAAATACTTATGATAAGTATTAAACTTATGTTATGAGATTATTATATTAAGACTTATAATAAAGATTAATTAATTATTTAATTATTATAAGGCTTAGTTATTATTTAATTATAATTTAATTATTAAATACTTATGGTTTAATAATTATAATTAAATACTTATGATATGATTAATAATTCATTATTAATTAATAATACTTATGATATGATTAAAAATTTATTATTAATTAATAATACTTATGTTATGATTAATATTTAATTAATTAATTAAATACTTATGTTATATTAATTATATCATTTAAACTTATGTTAACTTTATTAATTCAATTTAATTTAATTAAACTTATGATATGACATGATTATACATATTTGACTTTAAATGACATTATAACTTATATTATTACTATAACTTATACTTTAAAATTTAATGTTTACTATGTTTGACCAAGGTTGACTTTTAAGTTGACTTTTGTTGACTTTAACTTTTGAATTGACTTTCGGTTGACTTTGACTTTTAGTTGACTTTTTTGACTTTCTAATTAAGGAAACTTTCTTAAGTTAAAAACTTTCCAAAAATAGAAACTTTCTAAATACAGAAACTTTCTAAATATAGAAACTTTCCTAAAATAACAACTTTCCCAAATTAGAAACTTTCCAAAAATAGAATATTTCCAAAAATGGAAACCTGCCAAAATTAGAAACTTTCTAAAAATAGAAAGTACGTGTTAAACGATGTCCTGATCATACCGAAACATACTGAGTGTTGTTATATGTTTACTTGCAACAATTACTATAGTTAGCAAACTAAGACTTGACCTAAGTTGGTTATTTATATCGACCTGCTTTATTTATAGGTTGGCGTTGTGGTCATTCTTGATCACTTTATCTTTTGTTGTTCGCATTACTGTGTTGTTGCTTCATTTCCGTTAAGGTGAGTTATAGTCCCATTTTTCTATTTTAAATCTTTTGGGATGAGAATACATGCAATTTATTTTACATATTGGACACAAGTGGAATTTGGTTTAAATTATTCATTGTGAGTCGAACGAAAATATTCTCTAATCTGGTAATTTTAATCACTGATTTCTACTGGTGAACGCTGAAATGTCCCGTTCATATTGATTATAAACGTTCCATATTAATTGATTTCGTCGCGAGGTTTTGACCTCTATATGAGACATTTTTCAAAGACTGCATTCATTTTTAAAACAACCATAACCTTTATTTTATCTATAAAGGTTTAAAAAGCATTACGTAGATTATCAAATAATGATAATCTAAAATATACCGTTTACACACGACCATTACATAATGGTTTACAATAAGAATATATTACATCAAAAATAAGTTTCTTGAATGCAGTTTTTACATAATATCATACAAGCATGGACTCCAAATCTTGTCCTTATTTTAGTATGCAACAGCGGAAGCTCTTAATAATCACCTGAGAATAAACATGCTTAAAACGTCAACAAAAATGTTGGTGAGTTATAGGTTTAACCTATATATTATCAAATCATAATAATAGACCACAAGATTTCATATTTCAATATACATCCCATATATAGAGATAAAAATCATTCATATGGTGAACACCTGGTAACCGACATTAACAAGATGCATATAAGAATATCCCCTATCATTCCGGGAAATCCTTCGGACATGATAAAAATAACATCGAAGTACTAAAGCATCCGATACTTTGGATGGGGTTCGTTAGGCCCAATAGATCTATTTTTAGGATTCGCGTCAATTAGTAGATCGGTTTACTAATTCTTAGGTTACCAAGCAAAAGGGGCATATTCGGCTTCGATTATTCACCCATATAATGTAGTTTCAATTACTTGTGTCTATTTCGTAAAACATTTATAAAATTACATGTATTCTCATCCTAAAATATTAGATTTTTAAAAGTGGGACTATAACTCACTTTCACAGATTTTTACTTCGTCGGGAAGTAAGACTTGGCCACTGGTCAATTCACGAACCTATAACAAATATGTACATATATATCAAGGTATGTTCAAAATATATTTACAACATTTTTAATACGTTTTAATGTTTTAAGTTTATTAAGTTAGCTGTCCTCGTTAGTAACCTACAACTAGTTGTCCACAATTAGATGTACAGAAATAAATCAATATAAATTATCTTGGATCAATCCACGACCCAGTGTATACAAGCCTCACGCTAGATCACAACTCAAACTATATATATTATTTTGGAATCAACCTCATCCCTGTATAGCTAACTCCAACATTACTGCATATAGAGTGTTTATGGTTGTTCCAAAATATATTATATAGATGGGTCGATATGATATGTCAAAACATTGTATACGTGTCTATGGTATCCCAAGATTACATAATATATATTAGAATACATGAATAATACAATATAAGTTTGTTAAGTTATGATTTGTATAGAATTGTTACAATATTTCCCGTAGCTACAACAATCAAAAAAAATATCCAATCTTGTTTTACCCATAACTTCTTCGTTTTAAATCCGTTTTGAGTGAATCAAATTGCTATGGTTTCATATTGAACTCTATTTTATGAATCTAAACAGAAAAAGTATAGGTTTATAGTCAGAAATAAAAGTTACAAGTCATTTTTGTAAGAGGTAGTCATTTCAGTCGAAAGAACGACGTCTTGATGACCATTTTGAAAAACATACTTCCACTTTGAGTTTAACCATAATTTTTGCATATAGTTTCATGTTCATAAGAAAAACAATTTTACTATAAGAACAAATTTTAAATCAAAGTTTATCATAGTTTTTAATTATCAAACCCAAAACAGCTCGCGGTGTTACTACGACGGCGTATGTCCGATTTTACGGTGTTTTTCGTGTTTCCAGGTTTTAAATCATTAAGTTAGCATATCATATAGATATATAATATGTGTTTAGTTGATTTTAAAAGTCAAGTTAGAAGGATTAACTTTATTTGCGAACAAGTTTAGAATTAACTAAACTATGTTCTAGTGATTACAAGTTTAAATCTTCGAATAAGATAGTTTTATATGTATGCATCGAATGATGTTATGAACATCATTACTACCTCAAATTTAGTAGGTAAACCTACTGGAAGTGACAAGAAATGATCTAGCTTTAAAGGATCTTGGATGGCTTGAAAGTTCTTGAAGTAGGATCATGATACAAAAACAAGTTCAAGTAAGATTTTTACTCGAATTAAGATTGTTTATAGTTATAGAAATTGAATCAAAGTTTGAATATGATTATTACCTTGAATAAGAAAGATAACCTACTCTAAATAACAAAGGTTTCTTGATCTTAGATGATTACTTGGAATGGATTAGAAAGCTTGGATGTAAACTAGTAAACTTGAAAGGATTTTTGAAGTGTTCTTGAAGTGTTCTTCCTAAAATGATTATAGCTTGATTCTTGAAGTAATTTTTGATGAAGATGATGATTAGCTACTGGAAAAATTCGTTCATAAGTGTGTGTGTGTGTGTGTTGATAGAGAATTAGAAAGAGAATTGGAAGTGAAATGGAGTGAATGATGAGTGGTAAGTGGTGAGTGGTGAGTGGGGTTAAAAGGAGTTCTAGTTAGTTGACTAGTTCATGGTAGAAGTTAAAATTGATTAGTCATACATGACATAATCAAGAGTGGAATCCCATGCTAGTTCCTATTAGTATATACCCACAGTAAGTACGTCTAGAAGCTGTGTATAATACGGGTATGAATACGACTAGAATTCTTGATGAAAAAAAAAGAATGGGAATGTAACTGTACCCATTTTCGTTAAGTATGAGTATTTTGATATATGTCTTGAAGTCTTCCAAAAGTATATTAATACATCTAAATACACTACATGTATATACATTTTAACTGAGTCGTTAAGTCATCGTTAGTCGTTACATGTAAGTGTTGTTTTGAAACCTTTAAGTTAACGATCTCATTTAATGTTGTTAACCCATTGTTTATTATATCTAATAAGATGTTAAATTATTATATTATCATGATATTATGATATATTATTATGTCTTAATATGATATATATACATTTAAATGTCGTTACAACGATAATCGTTACATATATGTCTCGTTTCGAAATCCTTAAGTTAGTAGTCTTGTTTTTACATATGTAGTTCATTGTTAACATATATAATTATCATTTTATCATGTTAAATATAGTGTAAAAATATCTTAATATGATACATATGTATTTAGTAAGACGTTGTAATAACGATAATCGTTATATATATGGTTTCGACTTTCTTAACTTAGTAGTCTCATTTTTATGTATATAACTCATTGTTAATATACTTATGGAGATACTTACTTATCATAATCTCATGTTAACTATATGTATATCTATATATATATCGTCATGTCATTTTTACAAGTTTTAACGTTCGTGAATTGCCGGTCAACTTGGGTGGTCAATTGTCTTTTTTTTTTGAAAGGCAAGTAAGTGGGGAGGTGGTCAATTGTCTACATGAAACTCATTTCAAATAATCAAGTCTTAACAAGTTTGATTTCTTAACATGTTTGAAACACTTAATCATGTAAAAATCAATTTCATTTAATATATATAAACATGGAAAAGTTCGGGTCACTACAAACGCGAATCCTATTGATAGATCTATCGGGTCTGACAGCCCCATTTTGTGCTAGTCGCGCTAGCAGTTACAGACGGAATGTATTAGTACTTCGTATTTTAGAAGATACACCTGTTCAGTGTATATTTTTATATTGGTTTTGTTAAGGGTATGGAGTTGTTAAGTGATTACCAGGTGGCTCACGGGTTAATGGAATAATGTTTTATATGTTTTCGAACATATATTTTGTGGCCCAAAATGAGTCTTTATGTTTTCATACATAAATTTTTATGGTTTAAATTAAATATTGTTTGCAATGTTAAACCTATAATTCACTCAACATTTTTGTTGACAGTTTACTCGCATGTTTTATTCTCAGGTTCATGATTGATTGCTTCCGCTGTGCTTAGGTAGTCTGCATATTTATGATGACAGCTTTTGTTAAATATTAACTTGCATTTTATTTGATACATTAAATTGTGGGTGTTTGTTGACTTTGTTTTGGTCAACTTTTGGTTAAGTATTTATGTATGGTTTTTCTAAACTTACATATTTTGGTAGGTTTCCTTTATAGGAAATCATTTTTAAATAAAGAATGCAAGGTTATTTATTAAATTCATTTAGAGTTATGATCAAGTTGTAGGACCAAGATAACGATGGTCGTCAAGTGTACTTGACGGGCCATCACAGTTGGTATCAGAGCCTTGGTTGTAGGGAATTAGGCTGCATTGATGTCGTTACCCGAGTCAATAGGGTGCATTAGTGAGTCTAGTCTACAGCCCGACCTATAGCGTATTATTATATGTGGTTATTTGTATCATATAAGTAGGTATATTGTTACCATACATACATCTCTTCTATCTTCTGATTTCGAGAGGAACTCCCATTCTAATTAAATGTATTCTCCAACTCTTATGAGAGTTTATCTTTTATAAGAACACCTCGGTTAGTAAAACCGAGGGATGTCATTTTTGACTTCTGGAATTCTCGACATTTCTATGTCATCTATTATGGTTATGTATATAACATTTGAGTTATATTACGCGAGATGTCATTCTTGACTTCTAAAGGCTCGACATTTCAATGTCAGTTATTATGTTTAGGTATATAACATTCTTGTTATATTACGTGCCTTTGTGCCGTTGTGCCTTTGTGCTTTGGGTTGCGAACCAGAAACGTCATTCTTGACATTTAAAGATTCTTGATACTTCAAAGACATTTTTATGCCATCGTTACTCTTATTCATTACTTTTGATGTTTTTGTCTCTTTGTGCTATCCTTAGCACACTGTTTAAGAAAACGTTTTAAAGAAAATTGTGTTGAAATTCGAGGTTGACCACGTGTCCTGACCTAATGTAGTGCTATTGGAATGGAACTATGAATTAGTGAAATATAATGGCGTCTGGCCAACGAGATTATATTACGGTAATTCATATAGAAATTCCAATATTGTGACATGAGGAATAGAAAGCGAGTCAAAGAAAATTTTTACACCACTCATTCAGAAATTCCAATGTTACTAAATGAGTAAGGAAAATACTCATTTTCGTATTTGTTGATATATGAGAAACTTGTTTTAACCAAACTACCTATCTCATGCTTTATCTTTCATACCTCACTTGTTAGCAACAGCTTCGCACGTGAACAGTTTTGGCCCAAGGAATTATGTCCTGATAATAGTCAAAACGACATTCAACTCATTGGTTTTCCTGACCTCGTAACATTTGTTGGTCAAATGTAGCACGACGATTCAAGTCCTTCACTCGATCTTCTATGATCTTACTTCAACTCGTAACCTCTGAAATACTAATACCCTGCTTATCATCAGAATTTTTACACATTTGTTTAATTGGGCGGTCCTCATGAGATTTATGGACAAATAGAAGTAGTAAGATTTTCTGTCATGTATGGAATTTATAAAATCACATATGTACGTATAGAATCCAATAAATAAATTTACCTTAACTTATTTTGGTTAGTACATACTAAATTATACCTTCAAAATTATTTTAAAACCACTCCTTTATTGAGTTGTTTAACCGAGTCAAATTGTTTTATATAAAATGGTACACTTTGTACATACTTCTAAATTTACTAAGAACTTTGTTCCGTTTATGTTGTCACATCAAACGTTTAGAATTTTTTTCAAAACTTCATTAATTGATTATATTAAAATTTTTGAAATTACTCTACCATGTGTTTGGGTCATAATTCTTCTTGTCCTGTGTTTAAGTATAAAACTTACCGTTAAGTCCATTGATAAAAACTCTTACGCCAATTTGGATGGTGGTTTATAAAATTGTTGGGAAGTCTTTGTGCTCATAATATTTTCCCTCTTGCGTTTAGACGCAACCGAAACGCGGACTGATAAATCAGTTTTCTGTGGTACGTTCAGTGGTAACCCTGTTCTCAGGAAAGGCACTGGGTGGGTTTCTACCCCAACTGTTGTTATAATTGGTATCACAGATAGATATTACACTAGACCATCTGAGAAGTTTCTACTCTCGATATTCACAGCTAACCACAACACCCTGGTAAACATCAATCCTATGATTCAATACTTTGAGGTGCAGAAATCATTTTTGGAGATTCATCTCACCTAGAGTCAACTATTCTTTATAACCCATGATTCACGTTTCTTTTCATCCGCACATAAATTTAAGAATAAGGTTGAATCCTAGATTGACTCGCTCATTGTGCGAGGAAATTCACTCTCGTTGAAAGATCACACCTTTCGTACGTTCTCCTTTCAGAAATGTAATGAATTTTACTTTGAAATCTATGATCCTTGCTATCCCCTTTGAAGGAATTGCCTTAAACACCTATACCACTGATATGGATACTCTGTATATTTCTTCCTTCGTTGGTTGCAACTATATCTCATTCGTCCTAGTTCGTCTCCTTAGGGAGCTCCTGTTTTGTTGGTTAAGAAGATAGGTGGTCCGTTCCGTCTGTGTATTGATTATATCGAGTTGAACAAGCTTACAGTTAAGAACCGTTACCCTCTTCCGAGAATTGATGATCTGTTCGATCAACTTCAAGGTTCGTCCGTTTATTCTAAGATTGATCTTCGTTCCGGTTATCATCAACTGCGGGATAAAGAAACCGATATTTTGGAAATCGCTTTCCGTACCCGTTATGGTCATTATGAATTTCTTGTTATGCCGTTCGGATTGACTAACGCACCTGCTGTGTTCATGGACCTCATGTACCGTGTGTGTAGACCTTATCTGAACAAGTTCGTTATCATTTTCATCGATGATATTCTTATCTATTCCAAGAGTGATCAAGAGCACGAAGAATATTTGAAGTTAGTGCTCGATTTGTTAAGAAAAGAAGAATTGTATGCTAAGTTTTCAAAGTGTGCATTCTGGCTAAAAGAAGTTCAATTCCTTGGACATGTTGCTAGTAAGAAGGGAATTCAAGTTGATCCTGCTAACATCGAGGCGATTGACAAGTGGGAAATTCCGAAGACTCCTACTCTAATTCATCAGTTCCTAGGTTTGGCAGGCTATTATAGAAGGCTCATTCAAGATTTTTCACGAGTAGCGAAACCTCTTACTGCTCTAACGCATAAGGGGAAGAACTACGAGGGGAAGAGTGAACAAGAGTCTGCTTTCCAAACTCTGAAGAAGAAGTTAACTCCCGCTCCGATATTATCACTACCTGAGAGTAATGACGATTTTGTTATCTATTGTGATGCAGCGAAAGAAAGTCATTGCTTACGCGTCACATCAGTTGAAAATCCATGAACAGAATTATACAACCCACGATTTAGAATTGGGAGCTGTTGTGTTTGCGTTTAAGATTTGGAGACATTATCTATATTGTAATGACCCAACTTTTTCGACTTATAATTATATTTTATACTTTTACGAAACTGCGTATTTGTGCGTACTGAGCTAGTTTATGCTCTGGGATCTTTATTCATGATTAATTACTTTCGTTAGTATCTTACAACGTGTTGTTAAGTGCGTAATCACTTAACTTGATCCTCGAATGCTTTTTTGACCGTTAGTGTCACTTGACGTTTAGAACGAGCTATGTACTTTGTACACGTTTAACTTTTGTCATAATTGGAATATTATGACTACTTGAAATAATTGTTATTTTCTAATGACAATTACTTGGTTTATTGGTTGCTTAATTACGCTTAGTAATTTACTAGTGCACACTAGTTAGTCTTATTGGACTTTTTACCTTAATGGACTTAGGCACACCCTACTCTAGTTAATGGACCATTGAATTAGCCCAAATTTAATGGATTTATGATCCATTAAGAAGTAGGACAAAAACCCATTAAGATGAGCCAACGTACTAGCATTTTTGTTAGCCATTACTACATATGTTGCATGGGATCCCAACAACAAGCACCACCTTTAGACCACCACCATGCAAAAAGCAAAAGTTGTCACCCCTTGTCCCCCATGATGCCTACGGTTTTGGAGACACCCACCACTACCTCCACCACTATAAATATCAAGCCTCATTCTTCATTTCACACTTGATCTCATTCTCATTTTACACACACTTTCTCTAATGTTCTCTCTAGTCTTTCTCACACTAAAATTGTAAGTTCTTAAATTTTCTTCTTCTTCCTTCTTAAACATGACATCATCATCATCATCATCATCATGAGATCAAGCTTTTTAGCTTTTTGATCTTGTTATATCTTGTAGATTCAAACTTTGATTTGAATCCTTCAAGAACATAAAAGATTCAAGCTTTCTAGCTTTGGATCTTCATTACTTTGATATATCTAAGCTTTATAGCTTAAGATCACTTTGTTTTTGTTAAAAGATCAAAACTTGTGTTTATGATCTTCATGAAACTTGAAGATCTAGCTTTTTGCTTTAAAGATCTTCAAGAACATAAAAGATTCAAGCTTTCTAGCTTTGGATCTTCATTACTTTTTTGGATATAAGTTTTGTAGCTTAAGATCACTTTATTTTTGTTAAAAGATCAAAACTTGTGTTTATGATCTTCATGAAACTTGAAGATCTAGCTTTTTTGCTTTAAAGATCTTCAAGGACATAAAAGATTCAAGCTTTCTAGCTTTGAAATCTCATAATTATTTATTAAGGGATCCAAGCTTCCTAGCTTAGGGTTTCATTACTTTGTTTGATCTAATTTATGTAACTTAAGGTCTTGCTTGTTTGATTGAATCAAAGTTTGTAGCTTTAAATAGAACTTGTATTTGTGTTGAGACTAAGAACATGATGTAACCTTGGTTCATCATCCATCTAAAACTCTTAAGTAAGTTGTATTTCTCCTTAGTCTTGACATGGTGTGTTGATGGTTGAAACTTGGTCAAAGTGATACTAAAACATCAAAGAGTTGTACACTTGAGGCTTATACGCATCAAGGATGAGAACCGTGATAAGCATCAAGCACCAAGAAACCCACCGGAGCACTTGTTTTCTATTTTTCAGGGTCTGATCAGACTCCTGGGATTTCTGGAAATTTGATTTCCAGATAGTTCGGTTAGAGTAGATGACTTTTCGTTTAGGACTAGTCTAAATCCGATATATGGTTTAGGATTTATAGCCTTCCGAAAATCACTACGCCTTTGTAACAACGTGCTTAAATGTCTTACCTACTAGCGCTTGAACTATCTCCATGGTCAAACGACATCGAGTTAGTATCTAAAAATTGGATAGCAGTAAGAGGACTCACATACGGAGCCTTGGCCACTGACCGCACGTCTTTTCAATTTATATAGAGGTCGTAGAAGCTCTCCGAAGTCAGCCTTTTGTTTCGATCTCTATTCTTGTTGAAAACTTACTTTATCGTTTACGAATGATGATGACGATGATGATGCTTAGTGAAATGTCCCGTTCTTATTGATTAAAAACGTTCCATATTAATTGATTTCGTTGCGAGGTTTTGACCTCTATATGAGACGTTTTTCAAAGACTGCATTCATTTTTAAAACAAACCATAACCTTTATTTCATAAATAAAGGTTTAAAAAGCTTTACGTAGATTATCAAATAATGATAATCTAAAATATCATGTTTACACACGACCATTACATAATGGTTTACAATACAAATATGTTACATCGAAATCAGTTTCTTGAATGCAGTTTTTACACAATATCATACAAACATGGACTCCAAATCTTGTCCTTATTTTAGTATGCAACAGCGGAAGCTCTTAATATTCACCTGAGAATAAACATGCTTTAAACGTCAACAAAAATGTTGGTGAGTTATAGGTTTAACCTATATATATCAAATCGTAACAATAGACCACAAGATTTCATATTTCAATACACATCCCATACATAGAGATAAAAATCATTCATATGGTGAACACCTGGTAACCGACATTAACAAGATGCATATATAAGAATATCCCCATCATTCCGGGACACCCTTCGGATATGATATAAATTTCGAAGTACTAAAGCATCCGGTACTTTGGATGGGGCTTGTTGGGCCCGATAGATCTATCTTTAGGATTCGCGTCAATTAGGGTGTCTGTTCCCTAATTCTTAGATTACCAGACTTAATATAAAGGGGCATATTCGATTTCGATAATTCAACCATAGAATGTAATTTCACGTACTTGTGTCTATTTTGTAAATCATTTATAAAACCTGCATGTATTCTCATCCCAAAAATATTAGATTTTAAAAGTGGGACTATAACTCACTTTCACAGATTTTTACTTCGTCGGGAAGTAAGACTTGGCCACTGGTTGATTCACGAACCTATAACAATATATACATATATATCAAAGTATGTTCAAAATATATTTACAACACTTTTAATATATTTTGATGTTTTAAGTTTATTAAGTCAGCTGTCCTCGTTAGTAACCTACAACTAGTTGTCCACAATTAGATGTACAGAAATAAATCGATAAATATTATCTTGAATCAATCCACGACCCAGTGTATACGTATCTCAGTATTGATCACAACTCAAACTATATATATTTTGGAATCAACCTCAACCCTGTATAGCTAACTCCAACATTCACATATAGAGTGTCTATGGTTGTTCCGAAATATATATAGATGTGTCGACATGATAGGTCGAAACATTGTATACGTGTCTATGGTATCTCAAGATTACATAATATACAATACAAGTTGATTAAGTTATGGTTGGAATAGATTTGTTACCAATTTTCACGTAGCTAAAATGAGAAAAATTATCCAATCTTGTTTTACCCATAACTTCTTCATTTTAAATCCGTTTTGAGTGAATCCAATTGCTATGGTTTCATATTGAACTCTATTTTATGAATCTAAATAGAAAAAGTATAGGTTTATAGTCGGAAAAATAAGTTACAAGTCGTTTTTGTAAAGGTAGTCATTTCAGTCGAAAGAACGACGTCTAGATGACCATTTTAGAAAACATACTTCCACTTTGAGTTTAACCATAATTTTTGGATATAGTTTCATGTTCATAATAAAAATCATCTTCTCAGAATAACAACTTTTAAATCAAAGTTTATCATAGTTTTTAATTAACTAACCCAAAACAGCCCGCGGTGTTACTACGGCGGCGTAAATCCGGTTTTACGGTGTTTTTCGTGTTTCCAGGTTTTAAATCATTAAGTTAGCATATCATATAGATATAGAACATGTGTTTAATTGATTTTAAAAGTCAAGTTAGAAGGATTAACTTTTGTTTGCGAACAAGTTTAGAATTAACTAAACTATGTTCTAGTGATTACAAGTTTAAACTTTCGAATAAGATAGCTTTATATGTATGAATCGAATGATGTTATGAACATCATTACTACCTTAAGTTCCTTGGATAAACCTACTGGAAAAGAGAAAAATGGATCTAGCTTCAACGGATCCTTGGATGGCTCGAAGTTCTTGAAGCAGAATCATGACACGAAAACAAGTTCAAGTAAGATCATCACTTGAAATAAGATTGTTATAGTTATAGAAATTGAACCAAAGTTTGAATATGATTATTACCTTGTATTAGAATGATAACCTACTGTAAGAAACAAAGATTTCTTGAGGTTGGATGATCACCTTACAAGATTGGAAGTGAGCTAGCAAACTTGAAAGTATTCTTGATTTTATGTAACTAGAACTTGTAAAATATATGAAGAACACTTAGAACTTGAAGATAGAACTTGAGAGAGATCAATTAGATGAAGAAAATTGAAGAATGAAAGTGTTTGTAGGTGTTTTTGGTCGTTGGTGTATGGATTAGATATAAAGGATATGTAATTTTGTTTTCATGTAAATAAGTCATGAATGATTACTCATATTTTTGTAATTTTATGAGATATTTCATGCTAGTTGCCAAATGATGGTTCCCACATGTGTTAGGTGACTCACATGGGCTGCTAAGAGCTGATCATTGGAGTGTATATACCAATAGTACATACATCTAAAAGCTGTGTATTGTACGAGTACGAATACGGGTGCATACGAGTAAAATTGTTGATGAAACTGAACGAGGATGTAATTGTAAGCATTTTTGTTAAGTAGAAGTATTTTGATAAGTGTCTAGAAGTCTTTCAAAAGTGTATGAATACATATTAAAACACTACATGTATATACATTTTAACTGAGTCGTTAAGTCATCGTTAGTCGTTACATGTAAATGTTGTTTTGAAACCTTTAGGTTAACGATCTTGTTGAATGTTGTTAACCCATTGTTTATTATAACAAATGAGATGTTAAATTATTAGATTATCATGATATTATGATATATAATATATCTTAGTATGATGTATATACAGTTAAATGTCGTTACAACGATAATCGTTACATATATGTCTCGTTTCGAAATCATTAAGTTAGTAGTCTTATTTTTACATATGTATTTCATTGTTAATACACTTAATAATATATTTACTTATCATTTAACATAATTAACCAAGTGTATCAATATCTTAATATGATTCATATGTACCTAGTAAGACGTTGTTATAACGATAATCGTTATATATATCGTTTTCGAGTTTCTTAAATTAATAGTCTCATTTTTATGTATATAACTCATTGTTAAAATACCTAATGAGATACATACTTATAATAAAAACATGTTAACTATATATGTAACCATATATATGTCATTGTATAGTTTTTACAAGTTTTAACGTTCATGAATCACCGGTCAACTTGGGTGGTCAATTGTCTATATGAAACATATTTCAATTAATCAAGTCTTAACAAGTTTGATTGCTTAACATGTTGGAAACATTTAATCATGTAAATATCAATCTCAATTAATATATATAAACATGGAAAAGTTCGGGTCACTACAGTACCTACCCGTTAAATAAATTTCGCCCCGAAATTTTAAGCTGTTGAAGGTGTTGACGAATATTCTGGAAATAGATGCGGGTATTTCTTCTTCATCTAATCTTCATGCTCCCAGGTGAACTCGGGTCCTCTACGAGCATTCCATCGAACCTTAACAATTGGTATCTTGTTTTGCTTAAGTCTTTTAACCTCACGATCCATTATTTCGACGGGTTCTTCGATGAATTGAAGTTTTTCGTTGATTTGGATTTCATCTAACGGAATAGTGAGATCTTCTTTAGCAAAACATTTCTTCAAATTCGAGACGTGGAAAGTGTTATGTACAGCCGCGAGTTGTTGAGGTAACTCAAGTCGGTAAGCTACTGGTCCGACACGATCAATAATCTTGAATGGTCCAATATACCTTGGATTTAATTTCCCTCGTTTACCAAATCGAACAACGCCTTTCCAAGGTGCAACTTTAAGCATGACCATCTCTCCAATTTCAAATTCTATATCTTTTCTTTTAATGTCAGCGTAGCTCTTTTGTCGACTTTGGGCGGTTTTCAACCGTTGTTGAATTTGGATGATCTTCTCGGTAGTCTCTTGTATAATCTCCGGACCTGTAATCTGTCTATCCCCCACTTCACTCCAACAAATCGGAGACCTGAACTTTCTACCATAAAGTGCTTCAAACGGTGCCATCTCAATGCTTGAATGGTAGCTGTTGTTGTAGGAAAATTCTGCTAACGGTAGATGTCGATCCCAACTGTTTCCGAAATCAATAACACATGCTCGTAGCATGTCTTCAAGCGTTTGTATCGTCCTTTCGCTCTGCCCATCAGTTTGTGGATGATAAGCAGTACTCATGTCTAGACGAGTTCCTAATGCTTGCTGTAATGTCTGCCAGAATCTTGAAATAAATCTGCCATCCCTATCAGAGATGATAGAGATTGGTATTCCATGTCTGGAGACGACTTCCTTCAAATACAGTCGTGCTAACTTCTCCATCTTGTCATCTTCTCTTATTGGCAGGAAGTGTGCTGATTTGGTGAGACGATCAACTATTACCTAAATAGTATCAAAACCACTTGCAGTCCTTGGCAATTTAGTGATGAAATCCATGGTAATGTTTTCCCATTTCCATTCCGGGATTTCGGGTTGTTGAAGTAGACCTGATGGTTTCTGATGCTCAGCTTTGACCTTAGAACACGTCAAACATTCTCCTACGTATTTAGCAACATCGGCTTTCATACCCGGCCACCAAAAATGTTTCTTGAGATCCTTGTACATCTTCCCCGTTCCAGGATGTATTGAGTATCTGGTTTTATGAGCTTCTCTAAGTACCATTTCTCTCATATCTCCAAATTTTGGTACCCAAATCCTTTCAGCCCTATACCGGGTTCCGTCTTCCTGAATATTAAGATGCTTCTCCGATCCTTTGGGTATTTCATCCTTTAAATTTCCCTCTTTTAAAACTCCTTGTTGCGCCTCCTTTATTTGAGTAGTAAGGTTATTATGAATCATTATATTCATAGATTTTACTCGAATGGGTTCTCTGTCCTTCCTGCTCAAGGCATCGGCTACCACATTTGCCTTCCCCGGGTGGTAACGAATCTCAAAGTCGTAATCATTCAACAATTCAATCCACCTACGCTGCCTCATATTCAGTTGTTTCTGATTAAATATATGTTGAAGACTTTTGTGGTCGGTATATATAATACTTTTGACCCCATATAAGTAGTGCCTCCAAGTCTTTAATGCAAAAACAACCGCTCCTAATTCCAAATCATGCGTCGTATAATTTTGTTCGTGAATCTTCAATTGTCTAGACGCATAAGCAATCACCTTCGTTCGTTGCATTAATACACAACCGAGACCTTGCTTTGATGCGTCACAATAAATCACAAAATCATCATTCCCTTCAGGCAATGACAATATAGGTGCCGTAGTTAGCTTTTTCTTCAATAACTGAAACGCTTTCTCTTGTTCATCATTCCATTCAAATTTCTTCCCTTTATGCGTTAATGCAGTCAAGGGTTTTGCTATTCTGGAAAAATCTTGGATGAACCTTCTGTAGTAACCAGCTAGTCCTAAAAACTGGCGTATGTGTTTCAGAGTTTTCGGGGTTTCCCACTTTTCAACAGTTTCTATCTTTGCCGGATCCACCTTAATACCTTCTTTGTTCACTATGTGACCGAGGAATTGAACTTCTTCCAACCAAAATGCACACTTTGAAAACTTAGCGTACAATTCTTCCTTCCTCAATACTTCTAACACCTTTCTCAAATGTTCACCGTGTTCTTGGTCATTCTTTGAGTAAATAAGTATGTCATCAATGAAAACAATGACAAACTTGTCAAGGTATGGTCCACAAACTCGGTTCATAAGGTCCATGAACACAGCTGGTACATTAGTTAAACCAAACGACATGACCATAAACTCATAATGACCGTAACGTGTTCTGAAAGCAGTCTTTGGAATATCATCTTCTTTCACCCGCATTTGATGATACCCGGAACGTAAGTCAATCTTTGAATAAATAGACGAGCCTTGTAGTTAATCAAATAAGTCGTCGATTCTCGGTAGTGGGTAGCGGTTCTTGATGGTAAGTTTGTTCAACTCTCGGTAGTCGATACACAACCTGAATGTACCATCTTTCTTCTTGACAAACAAAACAGGAGCTCCCCACGGTGATGTGCTTGGTCGAATGAAACCACGCTCTAAAAGTTCTTGTAATTGGCTTTGCAGTTCTTTCATCTCGCTGGGTGCGAGCCTGTAAGGAGCACGAGCTATTGGTGCAGCTCCTGGTACAAGATCTATTTGAAATTCAACAGATCGATGTGGGGGTAATCCCGGTAATTCTTTCGGAAATACATCGGGAAATTCTTTTGCAATGGGAACATCATTGATGCTCTTTTCTTCAGTTTGTACTTTCTCGACGTGTGCTAGAACAGCATAGCAACCTTTTCTTATTAGTTTTTGTGCCTTCAAATTACTAATAAGATGTAGCTTCGTGTTGCCCTTTTCTCCGTACACCATTAAGGGTTTTCCTTTTTCTCGTATAATGCGAATTGCATTTTTGTAACAGACGATCTCTGCTTTCACTTCTTTCAACCAGTCCATACCGATTATCACATCAAAACTCCCTAACTCTACTGGTATCAAATCAATCTTAAATGTTTCGCTAACCAGTTTAATTTCTCGATTCCGACATATATTATCTGCTGAAATTAATTTACCATTTGCTAATTCGAGTAAAAATTTACTATCCAAAGGCGTCAATGGACAACTTAATTTAGCACAAAAATCTCTACTCATATAGCTTCTATCCGCACCGAATCAAATAAAACGTAAGCAAATTTATTGTCAATAAGAAACGTACCCGTAACAAGCTCCGGGTCTTCCTGTGCCTCTGCCGCATTAATATTGAAAACTCTTCCGCGGCCTTGTCCATTCGTGTTCTCCTGGTTCGGGCAATTTCTAATAATGTGGCCCGGTTTTCCACATTTATAACAAACTACATTGGCATAACTTGCTCCGACACTACTTGCTCTGCCATTACTCGTTCCGACACCATTTGTTCCTTTCGTTCTATTAACCCCTGGTCCGTAGACCTCACACTTCGCCGCGCTATGACCATTTCTTTTACACTTGTTGCAAAATTTGGTGCAGAACCCCGAGTGATACTTTTCACACCTTTGGCATAACTGCTTCTGATTGTTGTTGTTGTTGCGGTTATTATTGTTGTTGTAATGATTGTTGTAGTTGCTGTTGTTGTTGTTGTTGTTGTTGTTGTTGGGCCGTTTGTTGTAGTTGCGATTGATGTTGCGATTGTTGGGATAATTGTTGCGATTATTGTTGTAATTGCTGTTGTTGTTGTATTGGTGATTCTTATCACCGTTTTCCTCCCACTTTCTTTTGACTTGCTTCACATTGGCCTCTTCAGCAGTCTGTTCTTTAATTCTTTCTTCAATCTGGTTCACTAGTTTGTGAGCCATTCTACATGCCTGCTGTATAGAGGCGGGCTCGTGTGAACTTATATCTTCTTGGATTCTTTCCGGTAATCCTTTCACAAACGCGTCGATCTTCTCTTCCTCATCTTCGAATGCTCCCGGACACAATAGGCACAATTCTGTGAATCGTCTTTCGTACGTGGTAATATCAAATCCTTGGGTTCGTAACCCTCTAAGTTCTGTCTTGAGCTTATTGACCTCGGTTCTGGGACGGTACTTCTCGTTCATCAAGTGCTTGAATGCTGACCACGGTAGTGCGTACGCATCGTCTTGTCCCACTTGCTCTAGATAGGTATTCCACCATGTTAACGCAGAACCTGTGAAGGTATGCGTAGCGTACTTCACTTTGTCCTCTTCAGTACACTTACTTATGGCAAACACCGATTCGACCTTCTCGGTCCACCGTTTCAATCCGATCGGTCCTTCGGTTCCATCAAATTCCAAAGGTTTGCAGGCAGTGAATTCTTTGTAGGTGCATCCTACACGATTTCCTGTACTGCTAGATCCAAGGTTATTGTTGGTATGTAGTGCAGCCTGTACTGCGGCTATGTTTGAAGCTAGAAAAGTACGGAATTCCTCTTCATTCATATTCACGGTGTGTCGAGTAGTCGGTGCCATTTCCTTCAAAATATTCAAATGGAACAAGTTAATCATACAGAATATTAAGAGTATTTAATAGTATTTCGTAGCATAATATGAACTCATTTATAAAAGCTTTTTCTTCATATTAGTGTTTTATAAGTTTAAATTCGGGTAGTACCTACCCGTTAAGTTCATACTTAGTAGCTAATATACAATTCAACTACTACAATTCTATATGAAAAACTGAATATAATAATATTTCGCGTTCAAACTTTTATACAATATTTTACAAACTTACAATACCGCTTATTTTACATAAAGCATGAAATATAGCACGCAATAACTTTGATACAAGATAGTTGTGAAGATAATTCTAGCTAGTACACAAGTCGTTCAGCAAAGGCAATAAAGACACGTAATTCATACGTCCAGAAACAAGTCATGCATTCTGGTTTTACTAGGATTACTTCCCATCCTTGGTCTTGTGGAACATAACCGTTATGGCCATTGATAAGACAGCGTGTTGTAACGTCGTCAAAAGGACGAGGGTTACGTAATGTCCAACAGTCCCGTAACAATCTAAAAACCTCATTTCTTACCCCAATTACCGACTCCGTCACTTGTGGAAACATTTTGTTTAATAGTTGTAGCCCGATGTTCTTGTTCTCACTTTGGTGAGAAGCGAACATTACTAATCCGTAAGCATAACATGCTTCTTTATGTTGCATGTTAGCCGCTTTTTCTAAATCACGAAGTCCAATATTCGGATATATTGAGTCAAAATAATTTCTTAACCCGTTGCGTAAAATAGCATTTGGGTTCCCCGCAATATATGCGTCAAAGTAAACACATCGTAACTTATGGGTTTCCCAATGTGATATCCCCCATCTTTCAAACGAAAGTCTCTTATAAACCAAGACATTCTTGGAACGTTCTTCGAATGTCTTACAAACTGATCTCGCCTTAAATAGTTGTGCCGAGGAATTCTGACCGACTCTAGACAAGATTTCATCAATCATGTCTCCGGGTAGGTCTCTTAAAATATTGGGTTGTCTATCCATTTTGTGTTTTTAAACTGTAAAATAGACAAGAGTTAGATTCATAAAAAAATATACTTATTAATACAAGCAATTTTTACATATATCATAAAGCATAAGCACACTATATTACATATATTACACCACACGAATACAACTATCTTATTCCGACTCGCTCATTTCTTCTTCTTCAGTTTTGGTTCGTTTTGCCAAGTTTCTAGGGATATATGATGTTTCCCTAATACTAACTGTCGTTGTCCACATTGGTTTAGAAAAACCTGGTGGTTTAGAGGTTCCCGAGTCATTGTTACAACTTAAGGACTTCGGAGGTTGACGATACATATAAAGTTCATCGGGGTTGGAATTAGATTTCTCTATTTTTATGCCCTTTCCCTTATTATTTTCTTTTGCCTTTTTAAATTCAGTTGGGGTAATTTCTATAACATCATCGGAATTCTCGTAGGAATCCGATTCATCGGAGAATTGGTAATCCTCCCAATATTTTGCTTCCTTGGCGGAAACACCATTGACCATAATTAACCTTGGTCGGTTGGTTGAGGATTTTCTTTTACTTAACCGTTTTATTATTTCCCCCACCGGTTCTATTTCTTCTTCCGGTTCCGATTCTTCTTCCGGTTCCGATTCTTCTTCCGGTTCTGACTCTTCTTCCGGTTCCTCTTCGGGAACTTTTGAATCAGTCCACGAATCATTCCAATTTACATTTGACTCTTCATTATTATTAGATGAGTCAATGGAACTTGTTCTAGAGGTAGACATCTATCACATAATATCAAACGCGTTAAGAGATTAATATATCACATAATATTCACATGTTAAAAATATATAGTTTCCAACAAAATTTGTTAAGCAATCATTTTTCAAGTAAACACGGTCGAAGTCCAGACTCACTAATGCATCCTAACAAACTCGATAAGACACACTAATGCAAAATTCTGGTTCTCTAAGTCCAACGCTCTGATACCAACTGAAATGTCCCGTTCTTATTGATTAAAAACGTTCCATATTAATTGATTTCGTTGCGAGGTTTTGACCTCTATATGAGACGTTTTTCAAAGACTGCATTCATTTTAAAACAAACTATAACCTTTATTTCATCAATAAAGGTTTAAAAAGCTTTATGTAGATTATCAAATAATGATAATCTAAAATATCCTGTTTACATACAACCATTACATAATGGTTTACAATACAAATATGTTACAACAAAATAAGTTTCTTGAATGCAGTTTTTACACAATATCATACAAGCATGGACTCCAAATCTCGTCCTTATTTAAGTATGCGACAGCGGAAGCTCTTAATAATCACCTGAGAATAAACATGCTTAAAACGTCAACAAAAATGTTGGTGAGTTATAGGTTTAACCTATATATATCAAATCATAATAATAGACCACAAGATTTCATATTTCAATACACATCCCATACATAGAGATAAAAATCATTCATATGGTGAACACCTGGTAATCGACATTAACAAGATGCATATATAAGAATATCCCCATCATTCCGGGACACCCTTCGGATATGATATAAATTTCGAAGTACTAAAGCATCCGGTACTTTGGATGGGGTTTGTTAAGCCCAATAGATCTATCTTTAGGATTCGCGTCAATTAGGGTGTCTGTTCCCTAATTCTTAGATTACCAGACTTAATAAAAAGGGACATATTCGATTTCGATAATTCAACCATAGAATGTAGTTTCACGTACTTGTGTCTATTTTGTAAATCATTTATAAAACCTGCATGTATTCTCATCCCAAAAATATTAGATTTTAAAAGTGGGACTATAACTCACTTTCACAGATTTTTACTTCGTCGGGAAGTAAGACTTGGCCACTGGTTGATTCACGAACCTATAACAATATATACATATATATCAAAGTATGTTCAAAATATATTTACAACACTTTTAATATATTTTGATGTTTTAAGTTTATTAAGTCAGCTGTCCTCGTTAGTAACCTACAACTAGTTGTCCACAGTTAGATGTACATAAATAAATCGATAAATATTATCTTGAATCAATCCACGACCCAGTGTATACGTATCTCAGTATTGATCACAACTCAAACTATATATATTTTGGAATCAACCTCAACCCTGTATAGCTAACTCCAACATTCACATATAGAGTGTCTATGGTTGTTCCGAAATATATATAGATGTGTCGACATGATAGGTCGAAACATTGTATACGTGTCTATGGTATCTCAAGATTACATAATATACAATACAAGTTGATTAAGTTATGGTTGGAATAGATTTGTTACCAATTTTCACGTAGCTAAAATGAGAAAAATTATCCAATCTTGTTTTACCCATAACTTCTTCATTTTAAATCCGTTTTGAGTGAATCCAATTGCTATGGTTTCATATTGAACTCTATTTTATGAATCTAAACAGAAAAAGTATAGGTTTATAGTCGGAAAAATAAGTTACAAGTCGTTTTTGTAAAGGTAGTCATTTCAGTCGAAAGAACGACGTCTAGATGACCATTTTAGAAAACATACTTCCACTTTGAGTTTAACCATAATTTTTGGATATAGTTTCATGTTCATAATAAAAATCATCTTCTCAGAATAACAACTTTTAAATCAAAGTTTATCATAGTTTTTAATTAACTAACCCAAAACAGCCCGCGGTGTTACTACGACGGCGTAAATCCGGTTTTACGGTGTTTTTCGTGTTTCCAGGTTTTAAATCATTAAGTTAGCATATCATATAGATATAGAACATGTGTTTAGTTGATTTTAAAAGTCAAGTTAGAAGGATTAACTTTTGTTTGCGAACAAGTTTAGAATTAACTAAACTATGTTCTAGTGATTACAAGTTTAAACTTTCGAATAAGATAGCTTTATATGTATGAATCGAATGATGTTATGAACATCATTACTACCTTAAGTTCCTTGGATAAACCTACTGGAAAAGAGAAAAATGGATCTAGCTTCAACGGATCCTTGGATGGCTCGAAGTTCTTGAAGCAGAATCATGACACGAAAACAAGTTCAAGTAAGATCATCACTTGAAATAAGATTGTTATAGTTATACAAATTGAACCAAAGTTTGAATATGATTATTACCTTGTATTAGAATGATAACCTACTATAAGAAACAAAGATTTCTTGAGGTTGGATGATCACCTTACAAGATTGGAAGTGAGCTAGCAAACTTGAAAGTATCCTTGATTTTATGTAACTAGAACTTGTAGAATATATGAAGAACACTTAGAACTTGAAGATAGAACTTGAGAGAGATCAATTAGATGAATAAAATTGAAGAATGAAAGTGTTTGTAGGTGTTTTTGGTCATTGGTGTATGGATTAGATATAAAGGATATGTAATTTTGTTTTCATGTAAATAAGTCATGAATGACTACTCATATTTTTGTAATTTTATGAGATATTTCATGCTAGTTGCCAAATGATGGTTCCCACATGTGTTAGGTGACTCACATGGGCTGCTAAGAGCTGATCATTGGAGTGTATATACCAATAGTACATACATCTAAAAGCTGTGTATTGTACGAGTACGAATACGGGTGCATACGAGTAGAATTGTTGATGAAACTGAACGAGGATGTAATTGTAAGCATTTTTGTTAAGTAGAAGTATTTTGATAAGTGTATTGAAGTCTTTCAAAAGTGTATAAATACATATTAAAACACTACATGTATATACATTTTAACTGAGTCGTTAAGTCATCGTTAGTCGTTACATGTAAGTGTTGTTTTGAAACCTTTAGGTTAACGATCTTGTTAAATGTTGTTAACCCAATGTTTATAATATCAAATGAGATTTTAAATTTATATATTATCATGATATTATCATGTATGAATATCTCTTAATATGATATATATATATCCATTAAATGTCTTTACAACGATAATCGTTACATATATGTCTCGTTTAAAAATCATTAAGTTAGTAGTCTTGTTTTTACATATGTAGTTTATTGTTAATATACTTAATGATATGTTTACTTATCATAGTATCATGTTAAATATATATATATCCATATATATGTCATCATATAGTTTTTACAAGTTTTAACGTTCGTGAATCACCGGTCAACTTGGGTGGTCAATTGTCTATATGAAACATATTTCAATTAATCAAGTCTTAACAAGTTTGATTGCTTAACATGTTGGAAACATTTAATCATGTAAATATCAATCTCAATTAATATATATAAACATGGAAAAGTTCGGGTCACTACATTTAATACTTCGAGAACATACGCACTCGCCAAGTGCACTTTTAGGGGGTGATATTTATATTTCTTTGTAAAGTTAGTTACCGGGTGCCTACGGATAAACATACACTTTATCATAAGGATTTGAGATACTGTTTTGAATACGAAATCTCGTGGTCTACATTACATTGTTGTTTACAATCAAACTATAGCTCACCAACATTCGTGTTGACTTTTTATGCATGTTATTTCTCAGGTGCTTAGACGATTTGCTTCCACTGTTATAGACTCGCTGTGTTACACTTCTACTGCATTGTTTAGAGATGTCTCAATCATGGAACTTTTATTTTGCATTCACAACTTATGTTATTTACGAGCTATGGTTTTGTAATGACCTTTGTGTCACGTACTTATGTTGATGCTCTCTATTCGTAGAAGCACGTTATCTTTTGCAAAACATTTGACGTTGGTAAAGACGTTATCTTTTGTAAAACATTTTACGTTGGTAAAGACGTTACCTTTTGTAAAACAATTGACGTTGGTAAAAATGTTGTCTTTTCATTAATGCAAAACTTATTTTAAAACAGCATATAGCGTTATAACTGTGTAATGGACCTGTTGTTGATGATCCGTATACATTGATTTTGTACGGGGCGTTACATTTCGTATCAGAGCATTGGTTGTAGAGGATTAGGTTGCATTAGTGTGTCTTGACCGATTCGAGTAGGATTCACTAATAGGACTAATCTACAACTTGCTCATTTATTTGTTTCTGCAAAACTGCTGCATGCTACTGTTATATATTACTGCATGTTACTGCTTATTACTACTGCATGCTACTGGTTACCCGATACTACTGCATGACACTACTATATACTACAGTTTTGTGTACTGCAATAGACTACCTAGGTTATTGTTGATGCTGTTTCTTACTACATGTCTGCTATTCGCTGTACCGGATTGAAAAATTTATCTTTCCTAGTTCAGATGTTTTTCTGAACCCTTTTCCCACTCGTCTAACCCTAAGGACTAGTATTGTAATCTACCTATTACTATTGTTCCAAGGTTCCAGAGATCGAAACATTACTTCACGCAATCTAGGAAGAGTACCCCTCGGATTATATGCTCACTAAAGTTGATCTTCGGAGGAGGAGATATGCGAGGACTTTTCGAAGTAACCGCACCTCACCCCACCCTCAAACTCACCTAATTAGCCACGTACAATGTATGAACATTAGAAGGTTGTTCAGTTTCTGCAAGTTGACCCGTATCCCGTACGCTTACATGACCGTCACTTATCTCTTTCATTCTTCACCACTACTCGACGATCTAACGACACTTCTGGACTTAGGTCCCTAACACTCTTAGGCATTGGAGAAGTCGAGAAGGCATCTCCTTTCACAAGGTCATAGTGTCTTCCACTAATGCTCAGCCATACCCAAAGACTTGGGAGTCGCCTCAAGACATATCGTATTACTACTTACTACAGTACAACTCAACACGAGACCCAGATTGAATTTCTAGAAAGTAACCTAACGACATTACCTAAACCCGAACATTTTGAAGAAAATTTCGGGACATTTAGGCATTGATGCATGATCTACGGAACCTACGCACCCACACCGAGAAACCGTGAGATTAATTATGTAGATTTTGTTTTGAGATAGCATAGATAAAGCACCGTTAGATGAAATTGAGTAGAATTTGAAGTGATCACATTACGTTGACCATATGGAGTGATATTGGAATGAACGTATGATTTAGTACAATAAAATGACACCCGACCAGCATGATTATATTGAAGTAAATCATGCAGAAGTTCCAATGTTACTACATAAGGAATATGAAGTGATTCAAAGAAAAATTTGGTAGGAACCACTTGAGTATACGCATTATGGTCTGTCAGAGGTAGGTAAAGAATAACCACTTGTGACAACCGGGAAATTTCCGAACAAATTTAAACTTGATCTTTATATGTTTCTGACACGATAAGCAAAATCTGTAATGTTGAAATCTCAAAAACTTTGAACTGTGTTCATGTATTCATTTACCCTTCGGCTGCTCTTGACGATTCAAGAACAATTATGTGTAAACAGATATGTATGAATATATACATATATGTGATTATTAAATTGAGAAATATTAATAAAACATTTAACGGTTTGGTTAATATGAAAATAAGTTATGAAATTACTATATGACTTGAAAACGTTAACAAAGTAATTGATGAATAACACTTTACATAAACGTATTAGTTTCAATATATGTTTATCGACGAAAAGTAAAAGATAATATCAAATGATTGAAATATCAGATACATTGTGATTATGATTATGGGTCTCTGTTATGAGGTCCACTATGATTTAAGAAATCTGTTCTTTTGACAACATTCGGAAAATGGTAAAGTGATTTACAAGTGGGGACTTTGTTAATAAAATGTTTTGAATATATAAAAGAAAGACAATATTAATTTTCTCGTAATATATATTAAGGATTTAAAATAGATAAAATAAATGTCGAGAGGTAGAAGCATACTATAAAACTTTAAAGGTTATTAAAGTTACTATCATTGTTATAAATCTTAGAAATTATATAAAATGATTTAAGTGTCACGTCTTCTTTAAAACAAATATAATTTATTAAAAATCTATGACCACTTTCGACAATTGGTTATTGAGTCAGTCTGATAAAAGATTTTAACGTTATCTTAGAATTTAGAATCTTTCTAGAAACCTTTTGAAAAGTTACAAATGATAACGGTCCGTGATTTAATATAAATATATACATAACTTACAACATGTAATTAAAACATGTTTATAAATATTGAATAGATATGATTTCAAAATAGTTAAGTAAATGATAGTAACACTTGTTTGATTCGATTGATAATTAGATATATTAATTACAAAGTTTAAAATAAATGATGGAGCATCAATGAATTATAGCAAATTGAGTTTTAGAATGTAAACGTTATGTGATATAATATTTTCTATCATGTAAACGATTTTAAATTATATACATTGAACTTTGAAATATAATTTTTTTTGAAAAACTATATTGTTAAATAAATATTTCAAATTTATATTTTGAAATGAATATATATAAATATATATATATTTTTCAATATAATAAAATTTAATATTAAGTTAGTTATGAAACGTTTTGAGTTAAAATAATACTATTATATATATAGGGGCAGGATCAATGGGGAAGTAATCAATGGGGGGAAGCGGGGGGAAGCAAAAAAAATTCGTTTTTTGAAAAAACTTTCTTCACGAACATTATAGATTGGATGAAAATAAGAACATTTAGAAAAGACACTTCATGATGAATGTTATTATTTTGGCGGGAAAACGATCGACAAAAATAACATTCAAGATAATATTGTTCGTGAAGAATGTTAACGTTTTTTTTTCTTCATGTATTGTGAAGTAAAATTTAGCCCGATTTAGAGTTTAGGGTTTAGGGTTTAGGGCTTAGGGTTTGGTGTTTTGGGTTTATTCCTAAACCCAAAACACCAAACCCTAAACCCTAAACCCTAAACTCTAAACCGTTCGTGTTAAAAACTCAATCTAAATCCTAAATCTAAACCCTAAATCTAAACCCTAAACCCTAAATTTCTAAACCCTAATATCTAAACCCTATAAACCCTAATATCTAAACCCTAATATCTAAACCCTAATGTCTAAAACCTCAACATACGCTCGAAAAACACGATAATTGTTATATATTACTTCTTCGAGCGTTTTTCCGCCAAAATAATAACATTCATCACGAAGTGTCTTTTCTAAATTTTCTTATTTTCATCCAATCTATAATGTTCGTGAACAAAGGTTTTTCAAAAAACGAAAAAAAAAATTGCTTCCCCCGCTTCCCCCCGAATGGTTACTTCCCTCTTGATCCTACCAATATATATATATATATATATATATATATATATATATATATATATATATATATATATATATATATATACAATGAGACGATGATTTATAGAAGAAAATAACCAAAATACTTAAATGAATAAGTTACACTTTGAGAGGGATAGTTTTTCATTGATTTGGGTCCTGTTATGTATAAAGGTACATTACCTGAAACATAAAGTACCAGTTTTCTAAGCGTACGAAAATGCGTTCAGGAAAATGGAACCGAGACATAAGTCGAGCGACAACGTACGAGTCATCGGAACGAAAATTACAAGTCAACTATGCACGTAAATATAATATAATATATAATTAATTATATAAATTAAATATATTATATATATTATATAAATAAACCGTCGGCAGATTAAAACAAAAATTTGTGAGCTGTATCAGGTGACTCCGCTATTGCGGAGCAGTTACCCACAAAAGCTCCACGATTGCGGAGCAGTGGATCCCAGAAGTGGCCTATAAAAGCCTCGAACGCGTTCTGGTTTCAATCCAAATCTATCTCTCTATCATTCTAATGCACTCCGTAATTATTTATTTATTTTATTATTTATATTAATATATTAATATTATTATTAATAAAGATTATTATTATTAATCTTATTATATTAATATTAATAGTATTATTATACATAAAATACTACGACGAGGTTATGAGCGAGTTATTTCAAAACGGGTATTTCGAAGTGGGATAGAGTTAAGGAAATTATGGGTTATAGCTATGGAGGTTATGGATATGGTTCGGGGTATGCTCGTAAGGTCAATTTAGTGTTTATCATCTCCGTTGCGTCTACGTACTTTTCTGCAATATTGAATCTCAATATTGATACGTGAGCACTCATAACTTAACTTTTATATATTATTAGTGTATCCCTGACTAGTGCTCGAGTATATAGGATTATGCATGCTTGTATGTTTAATTTTGTCGTTAGATAGTTTATGATAAATCACGAATTTGATACATATGTGATTGAGATAAGGTATATGATATGCATGTCGTTGGAAAGCTGGCGAAAAATTAATAACTTTTCATTTAGAAGTCGTGTGGTTTCGATGAACGGATTAAAAGTTATGACCAACTGAATTATTATTAATTTTCGTATTATTATTAAAAATGGTTATTATTATTACTGTCGTCGTTATTATTATTATCGTCATTATTATTATTATTATTATTATTATTATTATTATTATTATTATTATTATTATTATTATTATTATTTTATGATTATTATCGTTATAAGTATTATCATTAAAAATTGTTATTACTATTATTATTACTATCGTTATTATTATTAAAGTTATTATTAATATTATCATTATTATTATTATTATTATTATTATTATTATTATTATTATTAGTATTAACATTAATATTATTATAATATTTATTATTATTGCTATCATTATCGTTAAAACTAATATTAGTATCATCTAATTATTATGATTAATATTATTATCATTATTATGAATGCGATATAAAAGAGAACTAAAAGCTATTGAATAAATCGATTAGAAAATAATGAGTATGAGTATCATGATGAAATTAAAATATTGTAAGATATTGATTTAAGCGAAAAATATCGATTTCATTATTTTTATCATTATTATTAATTCTAAAAATATCATTTATATTAAAACTAGCATTTTTATTAAAATTATCATTCTTAATAGAAATATCATTGTTATTATAAAATATCATTACTATTATTATTTTAGTATTATTATTATTAAATAGAGTTATTATTTTATTATTATTATAGTTAATATTAAAAAGTATTGTTATTATTAAGATTATCATGATTAGAATTATCATTTTATTATAATCATTAGTGAAAACATTGTTATTATTATTAGTAGAATAATAATAATTATTATTATTACAAAATAATACAACTTTTACTTATTATTATTATTATCAATATTATTTTATCAAATAGATATGTGATACAAAGATATTTTGACGACACGTAATATAATTACATTAATAATACATACTACTATATTTTGATGATATTAAGTGAACTTTATAAATTTTATTACTTAAGACATATAAAAGTATATTTTTATTATATATAAACTTTAATATAAATTTTTATTTATTAATATATGACTTATATTATTTACTTTAATAAAATTTGCTAAATATATTTAAATATATAAAACGATTATATTTAAGTTATATAATAATCATGTGTAGATTTTGGAAGTCATTTTGGGTCAAGTTAACTTTTGTTGACTTTTGCATATTAGTCTCGAGCATTAGGATTGTGATACACTACGACTTGACTTAAACTGTAATACAGATATTGACCAACATATAAATATATATAATTAATATAGGTTCGTGAATCCAAGGCCAGCCTTGCACTTGTTCAATGACGTCATATGTATTTTTACTACGAAATACAGTATTGTGAGTTTCATTTGCTCCCTTTTTAAATGCTTTTGCAATATATATATTTTTGGGACTGAGAATACATGCGCTTTTATAAATGTTTTACGAAACAGACACAAGTAATCGAAACTACATTCTATGGTTGGATTATTGAATCGAATATGCCCCTTTTTAGCTTGGTAGCCTAAAAATTGGTGTTTATGATAATTGCCACCAATTGACGCGAATCCTAAAGATATATCTATTTGGCCCAACAAGCCTCATCCGAGTTACGGATGCTTTAGTACTTCGATTTATCATGTCCGATGAGAGTCCCGGAATTATGGGGGATATTCTATATGCATCCTGTTAAGGTCGGTTACCAGGTGTTCAATCCATATGAATGATTTTATGCAGATGCATGATGTTTATGAGAAATGAAATAAAAATCTTGTGGTCTATTAAATTAATGGAAATGATTGTTTATGATAAACTAATGAACTCACCAACCTTTTGGTTGACACTTGAAAGCATGTTTATTCTCAGGTTTGAAAGAAATCTTCAGCTGTGCATTTGCTCATTTTAAAGATATTACTTGGAGTCTTTCATGGCATATTTCAAAAGACATTGCATTCAAGTCGTTGAGTTCAATAAAAATCATTATTATGTAAATGACAGATTAAGTCATCTATAGTTTGGATATATTAAGAAATGGTATGCATACCTGTTAACTTTCGATGTAATGATAGGTTGTCTTTTAAAAATGAATGCAATGTTTGTAAAATGTATCATATAGAGGTCAAATACCTCGCTGAATTAGGACGGGTCGTCTCATGTGGTATCAGAGTGGTGGTTTTAGTGAACCAGGTCTTGCATTAGTGTGTCTAACTAATAGATATTAAGATGCATTAATGAGTCTGGACTTCGACCGTGTCTGCATGTCAAAAGTTTTGCTTATCATTTTTGTCGAAAATTACACGCTTATCATTCTTAGTCTAGACACGTCTTACTGCATTGATTGCATGAATAATGTATAGACAAAATTCATATCTTAACGTATCTGTTACTGTAAACTTTTCCTAACATATTCCGTAAATTCCTCCGTAATCTACGAAATCTTTTGCTCTATATATATATATAGATATTCTATGTAATTAGAATACCATTCGATAGCCAGAAATCATTTCATATCGAAAAATCCTTTATCGCATGAAATGGAATTCGTCATTAGTTCAAGTCCCTCGGATTCCGATATGAAATTCCACTCAAGTTCCGAAAGCAGTGTGACCGAAATGGATCAACCAATTAGCCATCATCTATTCTGGATGAATTGGGGATGGGTTTGTAATCTACTTAGTCATTAGAGACAAGAAGAAGGTGATCCCTTCCATCCACCACATTGCCCTCTTGGCGATGAACCTAAAGCACTTACCGGCGAACCTATTCGAGACACCATTTTCTCTCTCATTTCCAGAGTATCTCGTCTCGATTATATACTCACTCACATTCTAGAATTCACTCGATCATCCGAACCACCAATCATCCCGGAGTAATAGAAGAAGTCAACGAGCTTCGCGCTCGGATAGTGGCTTTAGAGAATATGGTCCAAAGGTTACAAGCACCAGCAGCACCACCGGCACCAACAGTACCATCACCACCACCAACAACAACATCCGCATCTCACACCTCAACATCACAATCTGTACCTCAAGCATCAACATCACACGCACCATAGATACCAAGGAGTACCAACAACAATAACCGAAGATGTATTAATTCATAACTTCATTCGAGAAACATTCTGCGGCGATTATGTAATCTCTAAATTCTTAGAGATTATCTATTCTAGCCTTAACCATAAATCAGATGAGTGGACTGAAATGATAGAAGGAAGAGTAGAAACCCTGATAGAATGGTGCATGATTTACAAGCTAGACTTGTTTTACCATCAGCATCAACAGTGCCGTTAGCATCGTCAGAATCAGCAGCACCTATAACATCACAAGCTTCGCTAGTTCAAGAATCACCGTGGACATCATTATGAATCAATAACACTTATATTGTATTAACGAGTTATGAAGTATTAACTCATTCCCACTGAAGAAATTATATGTATATTTTATATATATATAAATTTTTAGATCAAAATAAATCTTTTCGTACTAAGCTATTATGTATGAATCAAATAAGGGTAGATACTACTCGTTTAAATTCATATTACTAATATGCTAAGATGTACATTCTTCCTTAACAACTTAACAATCGTTAACTACAATCTCTGTTTTGAATTCAATGAATTTCATTTCATAATAAACCAATTGTATTATTCAAATATATGTTTGATTTTACACTTTCGATACACTAGAAACTCTCTAAGAAACATCATCGTTATGACGACCCGGAAATTTCCGACCAAATTTAAACTTAATCTTAATATGAATTCAAAATGATAAGCAAAGTCTGTTAGGTCGAGCCTCAAGAAATTTTGAACTGCTTACAAAGATTCATTTATACCTTTGACTAGTCCCGACGATTCACGAACCATTGTTGTAAATAAATGTGTGTGTTTGTGTGTATATATATATATATATATATATATATATATATATATATATATATATATATATATATATATATATATATATATATATATATATATATATATATATATATATATATATATATATATATAAAAACATAAGTATGTATAATAACTGGAAATAATAAAATACAATTTAATCCTTAGAATTTAATAAGTAAAATTATATACAAAGTAAGTAGGGTAATGTTAAAATGAAAATATATATGATTTACATGTACAATTATTATTATATGTATATTGGAATATATATAAAAGTTATAAATATTATATTTTGAAATTTATGTTATTAAGACAATTATATATTTTTTATTATTTAATATGCAAACATGTATTATATAATGTATTTATATTAAAATGTATAACTAATAAATATTCAACACATGTTACTGTATATAATATATATTGAATAATTGTTATATATAATATTAACATATTAAATGTAACTACAAGTAAAAAATACAAATGTTATATTAATATTATTATTATTTTCATTATTATTAATATTAGTATTCATATGAATAATCAGTACTAATTATTATTATTTTCAGTGTATGATATATACATATGGAAGTTGGTACATTTAATTTGTATTAGTATTATTATCACTAATATTATTATGATTAATATTATCATTACTATTACTAAAAATTATCAATTTTATTTAAAGTTATCAAAAATATATTATTATTATTATTATCATTATCAACATTAATATTATTATTCATATCATAACTAAAAATTATTATTAGAAATTAATATTATCTATATTATTATCTGTATTTATTAATAGAATTATTATTATTATTAAGGTATTTATGGGTATTTATTATTAAAATTAATATAAGCAGGGATTGTATATATAATGAAGCAGTTTTACATCACTATCTAACTTTATTTAAACTTTGTTTCCATCTGTAATTGCTTATAGATAAAGATCACATTCTGTTATACAAATATCACGATCCAAACATCTATAACAAGCCAAAATCTGTTAGAAGTCGCGTTCGTAATTTTTTTATTATTCTTGGTGTACGATGGTATCTTCATGTCGAATCATCCCTTGCTATAAAACAATCGATGTTTACAGTGTTTTGGGTAACATCATTTAATTTATTGTTACCATTAACAATTACAATCTTTATCACTTCCTTTTATATGATGAATTACATCAAAGTTTCATTAACAGACTCATAACACTCTGTACTTCAACTTTTTCACCATTTTTCGAAATCAAATGAATTTCCAAATTGTATAAATGCAGTTTGTTTAGGATTCTCACACTCAATCTCTCTGCAAAATTTCACGATTTAATTCCTCGAAACGAACTCGAATTTCGAAGTCAAAGTTTTCAAAATAAAAAGTCAACTTTTGTTCATTCATCAAATTCGAATTTCTTGTGATGAATTAAATTAAATTAATGAGTCCAATAGTTTCAAAGGGTGAATTGAAATCTTTTTCGTTTTACAAATTCTGGCTAAAACGTTTTTAATCTAAAAATCAAGTATTATTTTTATTTTAATTTTTTACGTCGAACAGGTCTGTTCTATATATATATATATATATATATATATATATATATATATATATATATATATATATATATATATATATATATATTCATTTGCAATTAATTTAAACGCCTAGTTAGATTGCATATCTTTCGTTTATAATTAATTAAAACAAACGAGGTATGGTTAATACAAATGGTAGATTGTTTGGTCAAATTGTTTCTGGGTTGGAAGAAGAAGAAGAGGTCACGGAAATATGGGATAAATAAATATTAGGTCTGAATTAAAGCAGAAAATACAAGTGTGGCGTGATGGTTTGGAGTGTTTCCGGGTTTTCGAGAGGTCGGGGGTTAGAGCCTCGCATGAGGCACAAATCTTTTTTTTAAAACCCTTTCCTAAGGTTCGTGAATCCGAGGCCAACCCTACACTTGTTCAATGTCGTCATATGTATTTTTACTACAAAATACAGTATGGTGAGTTTCATTTGCTCCCTTTTTAATTGTTTTTGCAATATATAATTTTGGGCTGAGAATACATGCGCTGCTTTTATAAATGCTTTACGAAATAGAGGCAAATGATTAAAAATGATATTCTGCGGATTGATGTGCTAGGTAATTTAGTTACATGTTATAAGAGCATGTAAGCGCGAATCCTAAAGATAGATCTATCGGGCTTAACACCCCCATCCTGTAGACTGCACTAGACATAAGAGCTAGTGGGCGGATGTTTAGTATTTCGAGGATTATTTATACACTTGCGAGTGTACGTATCCATCTTTGTGAAGATGACTTATTATATTATTGTTAAGGTTGGTTACTGAGGCCTCAACATAAGCAGAATGGTTTTATACACTTGCGAGTGTACATTTATTTATAAATGGAAATCTTGTGGTCTATTAAAATTATGGAATATGATTGTTTACGATAAACTAATGAACTCACTAACCTTTTGGTTGACACTTTAAAGCATGTTTATTCTCAGGTACGAAAGAAATCTTCCGCTGTGCATTAGCTCATTCTAGAGATATTACTTGGAGTCATTCATGATATATTTTTAAAAGACGTTGCATTCTAGTCATTGAGTTTATCAAGATTATTATTAAGTCGTTGATAGTTTGATATATTATGAAGTGGAATGCATGCCTGTCAACTTTTGATGTAATGAAAGTTTGTCTTTTAAAAACGAATGCAATGTTTGTAAAATGTATCATACAGAGGTCAAGTGCCTCGCGATGTAATCAACTATTGTGAATCGTTTATAATCGATATGGACTTCGTTCAGATAGATTAGGACGGGTCATGAAAGTTGGTATCAGAGCGGTGGTCTTAGCGAATCAGGTCTTGCATTAGCGTGTCTAATTGATAGTTGTTTAGATGCATTAGTGAGTCTGGACTTCGACCGTGTCTGCATGTCAAAAGTTTGCTTATCATTTCGTGTTGAAAATTACCTGCTTATCATTCTTAGTCAAGACATGTCTTACTGCCTCTATTGCATAGACAGTGTATAGATAAATTCATATGTTAGCATATTTGTTATTGTTACCTTTGCCTGACAGCTTTCGTAGATTCCTTCGTAACTTATGGGATTTTGTATTATATATGCATATGTAAATTATGTATTGCAGAGTGCTAATCTACATCCTATAATCTATTTCTTATCGAAAATCCTTCATCTGATCGTACGAGATGAATCCCTCAACCAGTTCGAATTCCTCGGATTCCGACAGCTATTCCGATATGGAGTTTCACCTAAGCTCCGAAAGCAGTGTCACCAGAATGAATCAACCAATCATCCATCCCCAATTCATCTGATGGGTTCGTAGTTGACTTAACCGATGGAGACGAGAAGAAGGCGATCCTTTCCACCCACCAACTTGCACTCTTGGCGAAGAACCTGGAGCACTTACCGGCGAACTCATTCGAAACACCATTTTCACACTCATTTCCCGAATATCTCGCCACGATTATATACTATCTCAAATTCAAAACCTTATTCATCCACTCGTTCTGACTGACAATCATCCAGAATAATAGTAGAAGTCAACGAACTTCGTGCTCGAGTAATCAATTTGGAAAACGTGGTGCAAAACCTACCAGCTTCAGCAACAGCACCAGCAACACCAGTACCACCAACAATCCAAGTTTCAACATCACACGCCTCAACATCTCATTCTGTACCTCAAGTATAATCATCGTTCTACGTATCATTCTACATCAATTATCTTCGTTCTTCATGGCAATTATGTAATCTCTAAAGTCTTAGAGATTATTTATTCTAGCTCAAATCGAAAAGCAAATGAGATTAATATCATATTAACTCATTAAATCCATGATTACATCTGAAGAAAATATATATGTATATATGTTTTCATAAAGATTGTAATTAAAAAAAAAATCTTTTGTACAAACTGTTAATGGTGAAAATATTTTAACGGGTAGGTAATACCCGAGGAATGTTTAGATTTCACATTAATAAGTTACACAGTACATTCTTCCAATCTGATTCAACAGTCATTCACTATCCTACTTACAACCACCGATATACGTATCCGTTCATCGCAGAATAACCATTTTCATCCAATTTCATATTTAGATTTTGATTTACCAGAATCCAACAAGTGGCATAATGAAGAAAACATTGGATAAAATAAAATTTGTTAGAAACAAACAAATTAACTATGAGAAATTTTGTTAAGAATCCACGCTAACTGTTCCTAGCTAACTGTTCCTAGCTAACTGATTACATTTTAATTATGGCAATTTAATTATCGCAATTTATATTCTCGCAATTTTATTTATCGTCATTTTATTTCTGTTATTTATTTTACGCACTTTAAATATCGGGACACATATACAAAGTTTTGACATATCATATCGACGCATCTATATATATTATTTGGAATAACCATAGACACTCTATATGCAGTAATGCGAGAGTTAGCTATACAGTGTTGAGGTTAATTCTACAATAATATATATAGTTTGAGTTGTGATTGAGTCTGAGACATGTACACGGGTCACTATACTCATAATTAATTTGAATATTATATATTACACTATATATGAATTATTGAATTGCTAACTGTGGACTATCAACTGAGGACTACCAACATTGGACAATTAAAATGAATTAAGATATTGATTATAACATATGAAACTAAACATTTCTTCAAGTTTGCCACTTGATTTCATCTTAAACCTCATTTGTATCTTCACAGTTACAATCTGCATTCAAACTTTTCATGATTCTTGAAAACACCTCAATCGAGAAAATGAACTGTAATGACCCGGACTTTTTCGATCGATCTATACTTATAAGATTAATATTTACATAAATTAAACCTTACCAACATGATAAGCAACCCAAATTGTTGAGACTTATGTTTTTGAAAAGAGATTTACACAACGTTTGACCGTCTAGTTTGACCGATGATATCACGAACTATATAACATATGATAATTATACGTTTGTGTATATATATGTATATATACATATTTAACATGATCTAAGGATGTTTTAATATCTCATTTTGTATTAATAACAATAAGTTATAAGTATATTTTGAAACTACTAACTTAAGTTTTCAAAACGTAAACTTTAAGTAACGTTTTTTGATATAAATACTTATAACCTATAATGTTTATACATATATCTTATATGTAATGTATTTAATTACTTTTTAAGGACTTAAATACATAAAACAATATAAGTATATTCACAAAAGATAACTATATTTGAATCCTCGTTCCGTTTTCACAAGATTTCTATACGTATATTTAGAGTATATGTACTCGTATCATACCTAGCTTCTATACGTATTTACTATTGGTATATACACATCAAATCACCACCAACCAGCCCTTGTTCATGCCTTATGTATAAGGTAACTCTCTTGTTCATGCCTTAAGTATAAGGTAATTACTTTTGTATGATAGTATGACTAATTACACAAAATTACAACATAAATTTTGTCCATGATCTTCATCATTCACGCCACCATCACCACCATATATACTCCATCCATTTTCAATTTTGCTACATCATTTTGCTAGTTAGGAACACACTTTCAAGAGCCTTAAAACCCTTAACCATCTCAGCCCACAACCATGAAGATCTAGCTTCAAAAACATCACTTAATCACCATAAGAAAACCCTTACAAAAACACTTCAAGAATCCTTCCAAGAACACAAGTTTACTTCCAATCTTTCATCCAACTCCACCACTCTTTTGATTCTAGGTTTTTACTTCTCTTTTACAGCAACCTTGTCCAAGTAACTTGAGGTAGTAACTTTGTTCATAACCTTATTCGATTCATATATATATAGTTATCTTATTTTATGGTATAAAATTTTAACAACAAGAACATAGTTTGAATGTTTTCAAACTTGTTTGCAAACTAAATAGATCCTTCTAACTTAACTTTTAAAATACTTCAAGACCTGTAATATATCATAAGGATATGCTAACTTAACAAGGTAAAACTTGGTTTTTCAAAGAACACCTTAAAAACTGAATTTACGTCGTCGGAGTACAACCGGGGGCTGTTTTGGGTTGGATAATTAAAAACCATCTTGAACTTTGAATTGGAGGCTTATTTTCTGGAAAATTGATATTTACTATGAATATGTTAACACATAAAAATTTCATGATTTAACTCAAAGTATAAGTATTTTTAGAAAAATAATCATTTAAGGTTGTTTACATGATGGAAAATGATCAACTTCATAAGTTTCACCAAAGTTTGACCTATGACCTGTGATTTCGAATACAAACTAAGGTATTTACAGTTCATATTCTTAAAGAAGGACTCGATCCAAGGAAGTGGCAAGTTGAACCAACGAAAACGGAGTTGTAACGAAGAAACTATGACTAAAACAAGATCGGATATCCAAAACTAGTTTAGCCACGAAAATAATTGGAGAAAAATTAAATAAATCACATCTTTCTAAAATAACATGATATTTTATATATATGTACTCATAATTTAATTTTATATATTTCAGGATCACCCATAAACTATACGAGAAGATTAATCATAAGATCCCATGATTGAACGCAATACGTCTTCTTGACAATATAGGTACCATGGGTCAAGATTAATCCCGACCAATACAAATACGATGGGGGTTTTATTTATTTCAATGGGGGTTTTATTTATTTCGATGGGGGTTTTATTTATTTATTGAACACCTAAATATGAACCATTAAAATTGAATTGCTAACTACGGACTAAGAAGACATTAAAAGTATTATAAGTATATATACGTGACGATTGTTTAAAATGAAAATATATTGATATATTATATATGGATAGGTTCGTGATATCAACCGGAGACCAAGTCAAAATATATATATCTTCAAGGCAAAAGTGAGTATATAGTCCCACTTTTAAACTCTAAATATTTCGGGATAAGAATACATGCATTTTATGTTTTACGTTATGGACACAAGTAACTGAAAAATATATTCTACGTTGAGTTGTACCACTGGCATACTTCCCTGTAGCTTGGTAACTACTATTTACAGCGGTATTGTAAACGCGAATCCTGTTGATAGATCTATCGGGCCTGACAACCCCAACCGGACTGGACGACCAGTATTCAACGGTTGCACAGTACTTCGTTTCGTGACTACACTTGGTACGGTGTAGTAAGATTTCATAATAAAGGGAATATGCGACGTGATTAAATGTTAAGTATGGTTACCAAGTGCTCAACCACTTAGAATATTTTTATTAAAATGTTTATATATGAAATCTTGTGGTCTATATATATATATTGCTGCCGGCATTAAACCTATATCTCACCAACTTTATGTTGACGTTTTAAGCATGTTTATTCTCAGGTGATAACTAAAAGCTTCCGCTGCAACATGTTGAATTTAAGCAAGATCTTGAGTATGCATATTTGTGTCAAAAATAAAACTGCATATCGGAGGATTTGTAATGTAAAATATGTTGGAGGTCGTATTGTTATTATCACATGTAAAGTTTGTAAGTCTAAGATTATCGCTAAACGATAATCCTTATTAAGTTGTTTAAACCTTGTATTTGTAATAAAAGCTATGGTTTGTATTGTAAAAACAAATGCAGTTTTTGAAAAATGTCGCATATAGAGGTCAATACCTCGCGATGAAATCATATGTTATTGTATTCGTCCTTATGGTTAAGGTCGGGTTATGACATGTGGTATCAGAGCGGTGGTCTTAGCGAACCAGGTTTGCATTAGTGTGTCTAACTGATAAGTCGTTAGGATACATTAGTAAGTCTGGACTTTGACCGGGTCTGATTTAAAAACCATTGCTTATCATTGTTGGTTAAAATTTATATGTAAATATTATGTAGTACTAATGGGTTAGTTGTTGTGTGATAGATGTCGGGCTCAAAACTTGTTATCACATTCAGCGACTCCGAACCAGAATCTTCAGATGGTATTCCAGTCATTAACCTATCCGATGACGAAAATAATATCTTTGGGGAAGACTCACAAATTCCGGATGAACCGACTATAGAGAACCCGGAAAGTGAACCCGAGGAGGAAAGTGAACCCGAGGAGGAAATACAGGAAATTACAAAAGACAAGTTCGAACTAGGAAAGAAACAAAAGGCTAATGAATTAGAAAATTCAAATCCCGAGTTTAGTGAGGATGATGTGGCACCAACTCCACTAGACACTACCACCCCTATTCCCGCTATTCCTACTCGTTCTATCCCGGCATCCAGTTCTTCAGCCCCACAGCCAAAATATAGGGAGACACCGCCAAAATATAGGCAGACAGCCAGGATAAGCGTTAAGCGATTCTTTGAACCTAAACGTCCTAGAAAATAGACCAAACGATGCGCTGCCGTATTAAACCATGGGATCATATAATGTTTTGTATAATATTATTAGTGTGGTTTGCTTAATGTTCGATGTAAGATAAGCATATGTAAAATAGTGAAGTATGAAATGCAATAATTTTCCATGGTTAAGTATTATTTAGATGGTAGTAATTGGTTCTGTACTAAGCTATTAAGTATGGATATTAACGGGTAGGTACTACCCTAGATATAATTATAAAACGCTAATAAGAAGAAAAGGCTTTTATAATAATACCTGGTTCATATTATTAATAAGCTATAATGTACTGTAAATATACACTACATCTATAATATTCCATGTGAATAATTATTTTCTTTTCATTCTTATAGAAGAATATGGCGCTATTGAATCGAATGACGGAACAAGAAGTCGAGGAATTCATCAACCAGCAAGTGAACGACAGAATGTTATGGGTCGAGGCTGCAAGAGCTGCTGCAGTTAACCCAAATCCTCGTGTAGGATGCACCTACAAAACTTTTCAAGCTTGCAAGCCCTCATCATTCAGTGGAACAGAAGGACCGATCGATTTAACCCGGTGGATAGAAAAGATGGAGACTGTGTTTAAAATCAGTGGTTGTGTTGAAAAGGACATGACCAAGTATGCATCGTGCACTTTACAAGATAGTGCACTCACGTGGTGGAAAAATTATGTGAAGGCTGTAGGAGGAGATGTAGCTTATGATACTCCATGGGAAGAATTCAAAATAATGTTAATCAACGAGTATTGTCCAAGGAACGAGGTTAGGAAGTTGGAAGATGAATTACGAAGCCTGAAGGTTGTTGGTACTGAAATCACCAACTACAATCAGCGATTCATGGAATTAGTTTTGCTATGTCCTGAATTGGTTCCAACCGAAGAACGGAAGATTGAAATGTACAAAGATGGTTTGCCCAAAAAGGTCAAGGCAAATGTTACAGCATCGAAACCTAAGACAATTCATGAAGCTATAACCATGGCAAACGAGCTAATGGATCAGGTCATCATGGATAAGAAAGTATCCAATACTGATGTGAAGGTATCAGGTAACAAAAGAAAGTGGAATGGAAATTATGATCGAGGTAACCAACAACAATCTTTTAAGGAAACAAGAAATCACGCAAGGTGCGGGTAGTGGTTTAAGCTTTGGTTACAAAGGACAAAATCCTTTATGTAACCGATGCCACAAACATCACTCTGGCTACTGTAATGTGGTATGCAACAAATGTAATCGAAAGGGTCATCTTGCTGAAGATTGTAGGGCTCTCGTTACAAATACAAATGGTACCAAGACTCCTGCCACCAATGCAAATAGAACTGCTTTGGCTACCATTACTTGTCATGGGTGTGGAAAACAAGGTCACTATAAGAGCCAGTGCCCAAATCATGAGAAGAATATCGGACCTGCACGTGGGAGAGCATTTATTATTAATGCTAGAGAGGCATGTGAAGACCCGGAGCTTGTTACGGGTACGTTTACCATTAATAACTTATCAGCATCTATTATATTTGATACTGGTGCCGATAGAAGTTACGTGTGTAGAAATTTTTACACTAAATTGAATTGTTCATCATTACCTCTAGATGCTAAGTACATGATTGAGTTAGCTAATGGTAAACTAATTAAAGCCGATAAAATTTGTCGTGATTGTAAAATAAATTTAGCCGGAGAAACGTTTAAAATTGACTTGATACCCGTAGAATTAGGAAGTTTTGATGTAATAGTCGGCATGGACTGGATGTCCAAAGTAGGAGCTGAAGTTGTGTGTGCCAAGAAGGCAATTCGCATTCCTTGTAAGGATAAAATGCCAGTGATGATTTATGGAGAGAAGGGTAACTCAAAGCTAAAACTCATTAGCTGTTTGAAAGCCAAGAAGTGTTTAGAAAAGGGATGTTATGCTATTCTAGCACATGTTAATAAAGTTAAAAAGAAAGAAAAAGAGAAGTGCATCAACGACGTGCCTGTGGCAAGAGATTTTCCTGAAGTTTTTTCGGAAGAGTTGCCGGGATTACCTCCATTTAGATCTGTAGAATTTCAAATAGATTTAGTACCAGGAGCTGCACCAGTTGCCCGTGCTCCATATAGACTTGCACCGTTCGAGTTAAAAGAACTTCATAGTCAGTTAAAAGAATTACTGGATCGTGGATTCATACGACCAAGTACTTCACCGTGGGGAGCTCCGATTCTATTTGTTAAAAAGAAAGATGGATCTTTTAGGATGTGTATAGATTATCGTGAATTAAATAAGTTAACTATCAAAAATCGGTATCCACTACCGAGAATTGACGACTTATTTGATCAACTCCAAGGATCATGTGTGTACTCGAAAATTGACCTAAGATCGGGCTATCATCAATTACGCGTCAAAGAAGAAGATATACCGAAAACTGCTTTTCGGACACGTTACGGTCATTACGAATTTTTGGTCATGCCGTTTGGATTGACGAATGCGCCAGCTGTATTCATGGACCTCATGAATCGAGTTTGTAGTCCATATTTAGATAAGTTTGTTATTGTTTTCATTGATGACATTCTTATCTATTCCAAGAGTGAGCAAGAGCATGAGCAGCATTTAAGGTTAATATTAGAGTTGTTGAGAAAAGAACACCTATACGCTAAATTTTATAAGTGTGCTTTCTGGTTGAAAGAAGTGCAATTTCTTGGTCACGTTGTTAGTAGCAAAGGAATTCAAGTTGATCCAGCTAAAATTGAGGCCATTGAAAAATGGGAGACTCCTAAAACACCAATGCAGATACGCCAATTTTTGGGTTTAGCCGGTTATTATAGAAGGTTTATTCAAGATTTTTCCCGAATAGCTAAGCCGTTAACAGCATTAACGCAAAAAGGGAAGAAATACGAATGGACCTCGGAGCAGGAGAACGCATTTCAATTACTGAAGAAGAAGTTAACTACGGCGCCTATTTTATCGTTACCTGAAGGGAACGATGATTTTGAAATATATTGTGACACTTCGCGACAAGGTTTTGGTTGTGTTCTTATGTAACGAAAGAAAGTTATTGCATACGCATCCCGACAATTGAAGATTCACGAGCGGAATTATATGATGCATGATCTAGAACTGGGAGCAGTCGTGTTTGCGTTAAAGATATGGAGACACTACTTATATGGGGTTAGATGCACTGTGTTTACTGATCATAAAAGTCTTCAACATATTTTCGATTAGAAACAGCTGAACATGAGGCAACGTAGGTGGGTCGAGCTGATAAACGACTACGATTGTGAGATTCGCTATCATCCCGGGAAAGCGAATGTAGTGGCCGACGCTTTAAGCAGAAAGGAACGAGAACCAATTCGAGTACGAGCAATGAACATAAAAATTCGCATGAATCTCAACTCACAAATCAAAGAGGCTCAACGAGAAGCTCTTACTAAAGAAAACATAGGAAATGAAATAATGAAGAAGTATGGGAAATAACTCATTATGCGGGAAGATGGAATTCGATATTTTGCAAACCGTATTTGGGTACCAAAGTTGGGTGGATTAAGGAAGTTAATATTGAATGAGGCACATAAGACAAGATACTCGATACATCCGGGAGTTGGAAAGATGTATCAAGATCTTAAGACGCATTATTGGTGGCCTAATTTGAAGACAGACGTTGCAACATATGTTGGGGAATGTTTAACTTGTTCCAAAGTCAAAGCAGAACACCAGAAGCCGTCAGGATTACTTCAACAACCAGAAATCCCAGAATGGAAATGGGATGGTATTACCATGGATTTCATCACAAAATTACCTAAGACTGCCTGGGGTTATGACACCATTTGGGTAATAGTTGATCGTCTCACCAAATCTGCACATTTCTTGCCTATAAAGGAAACGGATAGAATGGAGAAACTATTACGATTATACATAAAGGAAATTGTTTCAAGGCATGGAATACCTATTTCCATTATATCCGATCGTGATAGTAGATTTACATCAAAGTTCTGGCAATCACTACAGGAGGCCCTAGGAACTCGTTTGGATATGAGTACCGCATATCATCCGCAAACTGACGGGCAGAGTGAAAGAACAATTCAGACTCTTGAAGACATGCTTAGGGCATGTGTGATCGATTTTGGAAACGGATGGGATAAATATCTACCATTAGCAGAATTCTCGTATAATAATAGTTATCATGCGAGCATTAAAGCTGCACCATTCGAAGCACTGTATGGAAGGAAGTGTAGATCCCCTATCTGTTGGAACGAAGTAGGAGATCGACAATTAACTGGACCCGAGATCATCCATGAAACTACTGAGAAGATAGTGCAAATCAAGGAGAAATTGAAAACAGCCCGTAGTCGCCAAAAGAGCTACGCCGATGTCCGAAGGAAACCATTAGAGTTTCAGATCGGTGACATGGTTATGTTAAAGGTGTCACCTTGGAAAGGTGTAATACGTTTTGGAAAAAGGGGTAAACTAAACCCAAGGTATGTAGACCCGTTCAAAATTATCGAACGCATCGGACCGGTAGCTTATCGACTCGAGTTACCGCAACAACTCGCCAGAGTACATAATACATTTCACGTCTCAAACCTTAAAAAGTGTCTTGCAAAGGAAGACCTCACCATTCCTCTTGAAGAAATTCAAGTTGACGAGAAACTACAATTCATAGAAGAACCAATCGAGATCATGGACCGTGAAGTTAAACGGCTCAAGCAGAGAAACATACCGATCGTTAAAGTTAGTTGGAATGCACGAAGAGGTCCCGAGTTTACTTGGGAGCGAGAGGATCAAATGAAACAAAAATACCCGCATTTGTTTCCCGATGACGCAAAATAGGTACGATTTTAAAATTTCGGGACGAAATTTATTTAACGGGTAGGTACTGTAATGACCCGGACTTTTTCGATCGATCTATACTTATAAGATTAATATTTACATAAATTAAACCTTACCAACATGATAAGCAACCCAAATTGTTGAGACTTATGTTTTTGAAAAGAGATTTACACAACGTTTGACCGTCTAGTTTGACCGATGATATCACGAACTATATAACATATGATAATTATACGTTTGTGTATATATATGTATATATACATATTTAACATGATCTAAGAATGTTTTAATATCTCATTTTGTATTAATAACAATAAGTTATAAGTATATTTTGAAACTACTAACTTAAGTTTTCAAAACGAAAACTTTAAGTAACGTTTTTTGATATAAATACTTATAACCTATAATGTTTATACATATATCGTATATGTAATGTATTTAATCACTTTTTAAGGACTTAAATACATAAAACAATATAAGTATATTCACAAAAGATAACTATATTTGAATCCTCGTTCCGTTTTCACAAGATTTTTATACGTATATTTAGAGTATATGTACTCGTATCATACCTAGCTTCTATACGTATTTACTATTGGTATATACACATCAAATCACCACCAACCAGCCCTTGTTCATGCCTTATGTATAAGGTAACTCTCTTGTTCATGCCTTAAGTATAAGGTAATTACTTTTGTATGATAGTATGACTAATTACACAAAATTACAACATAAATTTTGTCCATGATCTTCATCATTCACGCCACCATCACCACCATATATACTCCATCCATTTTCAATTTTGCTACATCATTTTGCTAGTTAGGAACACACTTTCAAGAGCCTTAAAACCCTTAACCATCTCAGCCCACAACCATGAAGATCTAGCTTCAAAAACATCACTTAATCACCATAAGAAAACCCTTACAAAAACACTTCAAGAATCCTTCCAAGAACACAAGTTTACTTCCAATCTTTCATCCAACTCCACCACTCTTTTGATTCTAGGTTTTTACTTCTCTTTTACAGCAACCTTGTCCAAGTAACTTGAGGTAGTAACTTTGTTCATAACCTTATTCGATTCATATATATATAGTTATCTTATTTTATGGTATAAAATTTTAACAACAAGAACATAGTTTGAATGTTTTCAAACTTGTTTACAAACTAAATAGATCCTTCTAACTTAACTTTTAAAATACTTCAAGACCTGTAATATATCATAAGGATATGCTAACTTAACAAGGTAAAACATGGTTTTTCAAAGAACACCTTAAAAACTGAATTTACGTCGTCGGAGTACAACCGGGGGCTGTTTTGGGTTGGATAATTAAAAACCATCTTGAACTTTGAATTGGAGGCTTATTTTCTGGAAAATTGATATTTACTATGAATATGTTAACACATAAAAATTTCATGATTTAACTCAAAGTATAAGTATTTTTAGAAAAATAATCATTTAAGGTTGTTTACATGATGGAAAATGATCAACTTCATAAGTTTCACCAAAGTTTGACCTATGACCTGTGATTTCGAATACAAACTAAGGTATTTACAGTTCATATTCTTAAATAAGGACTCGATCCAAGGAAGTGGCAAGTTGAACCAACGAAAACGGAGTTGTAACGAAGAAACTATGACTAAAACAAGATCGGATATCCAAAACTAGTTTAGCCACGAAAATAATTGGAGAAAAATTAAATAAATCACATCTTTCTAAAATAACATGATATTTTATATATATGTACTCATAATTTAATTTTATATATTTCAGGATCACCCATAAACTATACGAGAAGATTAATCATAAGATCCCATGATTGTACGCAATACGTCTTCTTGACAATATAGGTACCATGGGTCAAGATTAATCCCGACCAATACAAATACGAAGGGGGTTTTATTTATTTCTATGGGGGTTTTATTTATTTCGATGGGGGTTTTATTTATTTATTGAACACCTAAATATGAACCATTAAAATTGAATTGCTAACTACGGACTAAGAAGACATTAAAAGTATTATAAGTATATATACGTGACGATTGTTTAAAATGAAAATATATTGATATATTATATATGGATAGGTTCGTGATATCAACCGGAGACCAAGTCAAAATATATATATCTTCAAGGCAAAAGTGAGTATATAGTCCCACTTTTAAACTCTAAATATTTCGGGATGAGAATACATGCATTTTATGTTTTACGTTATGGACACAAGTAACTGAAAAATATATTCTACGTTGAGTTGTACAACTGGCATACTTCCCTGTAGCTTGGTAACTACTATTTACAGCGGTATTGTAAACGCAAATCCTGTTGATAGATCTATCGGGCCTGACAACCCCAACCGGACTGGACGACCAGTATTCAACGGTTGCACAGTACTTTGTTTCGTGACTACACTTGGTACGGTGTAGTAAGATTTCATAATAAAGGGAATATGCGACGTGATTAAATGTTAAGTATGGTTACCAAGTGCTCAACCACTTAGAATATTTTTATTAAAATGTTTATATATGAAATCTTGTGGTCTATATATATATATATTGCTGCCGGTATTAAACCTATATCTCACCAACTTTATGTTGACGTTTTAAGCATGTTTATTCTCAGGTGATAACTAAAAGCTTCCGCTGCAACATGTTGAATTTAAGCAAGATCTTGAGTATGCATATTTGTGTCAAAAATAAAACTGCATATCGGAGGATTTGTAATGTAAAATATGTTGGAGGTCGTATTGTTATTATCACATGTAAAGTTTGTAAGTCTAAGATTATCGCTAAACGATAATCCTTATTAAGTTGTTTAAACCTTGTATTTGTAATAAAAGCTATGGTTTGTATTGTAAAAACAAATGCAGTTTTTGAAAAATGTCGCATATAGAGGTCAATACCTCGCGATGAAATCATATGTTATTGTATTCGTCCTTATGGTTAAGGTCGGGTTATGACATGAACCAACCGCACTTCATCTACGATTGATGCATATAGTTATGCACCAGAAAACATTCGGAACCTGAGTAAACGTTTAACACGTATCTGTGCTAGCTCTTTTAGCGTTGTTATTACCCAAAATAACTTTACAATTCCTTTTCAAGGTAGCAAATTTTGTCACAGCTCCAGCAAGTCAACTTCGACTTTTCGCTCGAAACAACCTTATTATAATCTTGATATATATATATATATATGCTTGCTCTTCTATTGTTATCGAGGAATCTTTTATATTTCACCATATTACCATCAGCGTTTAATCATCTAAAAACACAATTCTCTTGAAACAACCTCGGATTGATAACTGATGATTCAGATATGGTAGCATTAAATGCAGAGGAAACAGCAAAATGGTAGATGGTCTAAACGGCCAAAGTTTGATAATAAAGAATGGAAGGTTGGGAACGCTTAATAGAATATTTAGTACCGAAAAAAAAGGATTATGCGAAACTATGAAGGAAGCTGTGGATAAATCACAAAGACTAAACTGCCTTCAAAGAATCCAAATGATTCAGTATCTGCTGAAGTCATTAACGAATACCTTGCTCTTGACTCTAAACTGTTACGGATAAATCTGCTTCATCATCCTATGATCTTGGATATTCCAAGATATAATCGTATATTTCATTATAAATATCCTCGATATTTCTGAAGATATTTTCATAACTGATCTTATCTGAAATCATTTATCTCTTCGCGCTATCAGTGTTACATCATATAAGAAACTGTTAGTTTCTAAATTCTGTAAACATTCGAGTTTGAATTATGAATGTTTTGAAGTAGTGTTGGAAATTGATGCATGAGTTAGTATAATATAATGACACTTGATCAACGTGATTATATTACAGTAAGTAATGCTGAGTTTCTAATGAAACGTGATGATTCACAGACCCTACCGTCATCATGTGCCATGTTACACGACTCTTACATTCTACTTAACTTCTGAACATATCAAGAAAGTATATTCTTGATAGTACTATTCTCAGTGATTCTGGTAATTTGATAAATCAAATCGTTCGATTACGTTCTTTCTTATTTAGAACATTAAGTTCATTCGAAACTCCATACTTACGAATTTTGAACTGTTACTCGCTTTACTAGAGGTCGGGAAGAGAGTAAAAAGGCAAAGAGCTCCAAAATATGAGAGAAAATATAAAGCCCAATAATAACACGGAGGTTGCAAACCGTGGATATTAATACAAATAGCAATATAAAGATACGGTATAATTAAGAATAGTATCACCCAAGGTAATAGTAGAAGTAAACAGATTTTTCTGGTGAAAGATTGAAAAGAAGGATGACAGAAATGATAATTAGGAAAATATCAAGGATTAGAACTGAATTAAGCATTTTCATAATCTTTTGGATGTACGAACTAAGAAAGAAAGTATAGGAATGGTGAGAATAATGGAACGGAAGATTTAATTTATAATGGAAATATCAGACAGAGCAATCGAGGCAGATCATCACATTTAATTATAGAGATCCTAATTTTCTTAAATCCCGAAGAATCAAATCTTATAGATTTCGAAGATTTTCTTTTAAATCCCTTGAATTCCGAAATTCAACCAAGACAACGTCAAAAGTTAAGACGCACCTTATTTTCTAAATTCAACCCTGACTACGTCAGAAGCTATGACGAATCTCTATTCAAATCTTTTGAGATAGCTTCTCTCATACGCTCCGAGTAACTTAATTATTATATTCAATTACTTAGCGGTGATAAAACTCTATTTTTCAGCTTGTATTCGTTACTAAAATATTCTAGTTGTCGATCATGACAATCTTGATCAAATTTCAGGACAAAATTACTTTAACGAGTAGGTACTGTGACGACCCGGAAATTTCCGACCAAATTTAAACTTAATCTTAATATGAATTCGACACGATAAGCAAAGTCCGTTAGTTCGAGTCTCAAGAAATTTTGAACTGCTTACAAAGATTCATTTATACCTTTGACTAGTCCCGACGATATATATATATATATATATATATATATATATATATATATATATATATATATATATATATATATATATATATATATATATATATATGTATAATAACTGAAAATAATAAAATACAATTTAATCCTTAAAATTTAATAAGTAAAATTATATACAAAGTAAGTAGGGTAATGTTAAAATGAAAATATATATGATTTACATGTACAATTATTATTATATGTATATTGGAATATATATAAAAGTTATAAATATTATATTTTGAAATTTATGTTATTAAGACAATTATATTTTTTTATTATTATTTAATATGCAAACACGTATTATATAATGTATTTATATTAAAATGTATAACTAATAAATATTCAACACATGTTACTATATATAATATATATTGAATAATTGTTATATATAATATTAACATATTAAATGTAACTACAAGTAAAAAATACAATTGTTATATTAATATTATTATTACTTTCATTATTATTAATATTAGTATTCATATGAATAATCAGTACTAATTATTATTATTTTCAGTGTATGATATATAAATATGGAAGTTGGTACATTTAATTTGTATTAGTATTATTATCACTAATATTATTATGATTAATATTATCATTACTATTACTAAAAATTATCAATTTTATTTAAAGTTATTAAAAATATATTATTATTATCATTATCAACATTAATATTATTATTCATATCATAACTAAAAATTATTATTAGAAATTATTATTATCTGTATTATTATCTATATTTATTAATAGAATTATTATTATTAAGGTATTTATGGGTATTTATTATTAAAATTAATATAAGCAGCGATTATATATATAATGAAGCAGTTTTACATCACTATCTAACTTTATTTAAACTTTGTTTCCATCTGTAATTGCTTTTAGAGAAAGATCACATTCTGTTATACAAATATCACGATCCAAACATCTATAACAAGCAAAAATCTGTTAGAAGTCGCGTTCGTAATTTTTTTTATTATTCTTGCTGTACGATGGTATCTTCCTGTCGAATCATCCCTTGCTATAAAACAATCGATGTTTACAGTGTTTTGGGTAACATTATTTAATTTATTATTACCATTAACAATTACAATCTTTATCACTTCCTTTTATATGATGAATTACATCAAAGTTTCATTAACAGACTCATAACACTCTGTACTTCAACTTTTTCACCATTTTTCGAAATCAAACGAATTTCCAAATTGTATAAATGCAGTTTGTTTAGGATTCTCACACTCAATCTATCTGCAAAATTTCACGATTCAATTCCTCGAAACGAACTCGAATTTCGAAGTCAAAGTTTTCAAAATAAAAAGTCAACTTTTGTTCATTCATCAAATTCGAATTTCTTGTGATGAATTAAATTAAATTAATGAGTCCAATAGTTTCAAAGGGTGAATTGAAATCTTTTTCTTTTTACAAATTCTAGCTAAAACGTTTTTAATCTAAAAATCAAGTATTATTTTTATTTTATTTTTTTACGTCGAACAGGTCTGTTCTATATATATATATATATATATATATATATATATATATATATATATATATATATATATATATATAATTTTTTTTATTCGTTTGCAATTAATTTAAACGCCTAGTTAGATTGCATATCTTTCATTAATAATTAATTAAAACAAACGAGGTATGGTTAATACAAATAGTGGATTGTTTGGTCGAATTGTTTCTGGGTTGGAAGAAGAAGAAGAGGTCACAGAAATATGGGATAAATAAATATTAGGTCTGAATTAAAGCAGAAAATACTAGTGTGGCGTGATGGTTTGGAGCGTTTCCGGGTTTTCGAGAGGTCGGGGGTTCGAGCCTCGCATGAGGCACAAATCTTTTTTTTTAAAACCCTTTCCTAAGGTTCGTGAATCAGAGGCCAACCCTAGACTTGTTCAATATCGTCATATGTATTTTTACTACAAAATACAATATGGTGAGTTTCATTTGCTCCCTTTTTAATTGCTTTTGCAATATATAATTTTGAGCTGAGAATACATGCGCTGCTTTTATAAATGCTTTACGAAATAGAGACAAGTGATTAAAAATAATATTCTGCGGATTGATGTGCTAGGTAATTTAGTTACATGTTATAAGAGCATGTAAGCGCGAATCCTAAAGATAGATCTATTGGGCTTAACACCCCCATCCTGTAGGCTGCACTAGACATAAGAGCTAGTGGGCGGATGTTTAGTACTTAGAGGATTATTTATACACTTGTGAGTGTACGTATCCATCTTTGAGAGGATGACTTATTATATTATTGTTAAGGTTGGTTACTGAGGCCTCAACATAAGCAGAACGGTTTTGTACACTTGCGAGTGTACATTTATTTATAAACGGAAATCTTGTGGTCTATTAAAATTATGGAATATGATTGTTTACGATAAACTAATGAACTCACCAACCTTTTGGTTGACACTTTAAAGTATGTTTATTCTCAGGTACGAAAGAAATCTTCCGTTGTGCATTAGCTCATTCTAGAGATATTACTTGGAGTCATTCATGACATATTTTAAAAGACGTTGCATTCGAGTCATTGAGTTTATCAAGATTATTATTAAGTCGTTGATAGTTTGATATATTATGAAGTGGAATGCATGTCTGTCAACTTTCGATGTAATGAAAGTTTGTCTTTTAAAAACGAAAGCAATGTTTGTAAAATGTATCATATAGAGGTCAAGTACCTCTCAATGTAATCAACTATTGTGAATCATTTAAAATCGATATGGACTTCGTTCAGATGGATTAGGACGGGTCATGAAAATCGTATCTTGCGAAGTTTACAAGAATTTCACGAACATCAACATCCTTTACTAAGGAATACCAATTAGTATCTATAGTGAAGTACTAATTACATTAGTGAAACACTCCGCGAAAATTATGTCTTAGAGATCACTCATTTTCAATTCCAGCTAAAAATCAAATGAGTTTAATATTATATTAACTCAATAAACCCAATTTCAAATTATATATCTTTCCTTTTAGGTTCCGCGTAGCTCTTTTGTCGACTCTGAGCAGTTTTCAACCGTTGTTGAATTTGGATGATTTTCTCTGTAATTTCTTGGATTATCTCCGGACCCGTAATCTGTCTATCCCCCAATTCATTTCAACAAATTGGAGATCTGCACTTTCTACCATAAAGTGCTTCGAACGGTTCCATTTCGATACTCGAGTGGTAACTGTTGTTGTAGAAAAATTCTGCTAACGGTAGATGTCGATCCCAACCGTTTCCAAAATCAATAACACATGCTCATAGCATGTCTTCAAGTGTCTGTATTGTCCTTTCGCTCTGCCCATCGGTTTGTGGATGATAGGCAGTACTCATGTCTAGACGAGTTCCCAATGCTTGTTGTAATGTCTGTCAAAACCTTGAAAAAAATCTGCCATCTCTATCAGAGATAATAGAGATTGGTATTCCATGTCTAGAGATAACTTCCTTCAAGTATAATCTCGCCAACTTCTCCATTTTATCATCTTCTCTCATTGGCAGAAAGTGTGCTGACTTGGTGAGACGATCGACTATTACCCAAATAGTATCATAACCACTTGTAGTCCTTGGCAATTTAGTAATGAAATCCATGGTAATGTTTTCCCATTTCCATTCTGAAATTTCGGGTTGTTGAAGTAGACCTGATGGTTTCTGATGTTCAGCTTTGACCTTAGAACACGTCAAACGTTCTCCTACGTATCTAGCAATATTGGCTTTCTTGCCCGGCCACCAAAAGTGTTTCTTGAGATCTTTGTACATCTTCCCCGCTCCGGGATGTATTGAATATCTGGTTTTATGTGCTTCCTTAAGTACCTTTTCTCTCACATCTCCAAACTTTGGTACCCAAATTCTTTCAGCCCTATACTGGGTTCCGTCTTCCCAAATATTAAGATGTTTCTCCGATCCTTTGGGTATTTCATTCTTTAACTTTCCTTCTTTTATAACTCCCTGTTGTGCCTCCTTTATTTGAGTAGTAAGGTTAGTACGAATAATTATATTCATAGCTTTTACCCGCATTGGTTCTCTGTCCTTTCTACTCAAAGCGTCGGCTACCACATTTGCCTTCCCCGGGTGGTAACGAATCTTGAAATCGTAATCATTCAATAACTCAATCCACCTACGCTACCTCATGTTCAGTTGTTTCTGATTAAATATATGTTGGAGACTTTTGTGGTCGGTATATGTGATACTTTTGACCCCATATAAGTAGTGCCTCCAAGTCTTTAATGCAAAAACAACAGCGCCCAATTTCAAATCGTGAGTCATATAATTTTGCTCGTGAATCTTCAATTGTCTGGACGCATAAGCAATTACCTTCGTTCGTTGCATTAATACACAACCGAGGCCTTGCTTTGAGGCATCACAATATATCACAAAATCATCATTCCCTTCAGGCAATGACAATATAGGTGCCGTAGTTAACTTTTTCTTCAATAATTGAAACGCTTTCTCCTGCTCATCCTTCCATTCAAATTTCTTCCCTTTATGCGTTAATGCAGTCAAGGGTTTTGCTATTTTGGAAAAATCTTGGATGAACCTTCTGTAGTAACCAGCCAGTCCTAAAAATTGGCGTATATGCTTCGGAGTTTTCGGGGTTTCCCACTTTTCAATGGTTTCAATCTTTGCCGGATCCACTTGAATACCTTCTTTGTTCACTATGTGATCGAGGAATTGAACTTCTTCCAACCAAAATGCACACTTTAAAAACTTAGCGTACAGTTTTTCTTTCCTCAACAACTCTAGCACTTTTCTCAAATGTTCTTCGTGCTCTTGATCATTCTTTGAGTAAATAAGTATGTCATCGATAAAAACAATGACAAACTTGTCAAGGTATGGTCCACACACTCGGTTCATGAGGTCCATGAACACAGCTGGTGCGTTAGTCAACCCAAACGGCATAACTATAAACTCGTAATGACCGTAACACGTCCTAAAAGCAGTCTTTGGAATATCATCCTCCTTCACCCGCATTTGATGATACCCAGAACGTAAATCAATCTTAGAATAAACTGACGAGCCTTGTAGTTGATCAAATATGTCGTCGATTCTTGGTAGTGGATAACGATTCTTGATGGTAAGTTTGTTCAACTCTCGGTAGTCGATACACAACCTGAATGTACCATCCTTCTTTTTGACAAACAAAACAGGAGCTCCCCATGGTGATGTACTTGGTCGTATAAAACCACGCTCTAAAAGTTCTTTTAGTTGGCTTTGGAGTTCTTTCATTTCACTGGGTTCGAGTCTGTACAGAGCACGAGCTATTGGTGTTGCTCCTGGTACGAGATCTATTTGAAATTCAACAAATCGATGTGGAGGTAGTCCCGGTAATTCTTTCGGAAATGCATCGGGAAATTCTTTTGCGACGGGAACATCATTGATGTTCTTTTCTTTGGGTTTGACTTCTTCGATGTGTGCTAGAACGGCATAGCAACCTTTTCTTATTAGTTTTTGCGCCTTTAAATTACTAATAAGATTTAGCTTCGCGATGCTCTTTTCTCCGTACACCATTATAGGTTTTCCTTTTTCTCGTACAATGCGAATTGCATTTTTGTAACATATGATTTCCGCTCTCTCCTTTTTCAACCAGTCCATGCCGATTGTCACATCAAAACTCCCTAACTCTACTGGTATCAAATTGATCTTAAACGTTTCGCTAACCAGTTTAATTTCTCGATTCCGACATATTTTATCTGCCAAAATTAATTTACTGTTTGCTAATTCGAGTAAAAATTTATTATTCATAGGCGTCAATGGACCACTTAATTTAGCATAAAAATCTCTACTCATATAACTTCTATCCGTACCCGAATCAAATAAAACATAAGCAGGTATTTCATCGATAAGAAACGTACCAGTAACAAGCTCCGGGTCTTCCTGCGCTTCTTCTGCATTAATGTTAAAAAATCTCTCACGGCTTTGCCCATTATTATTTCCCTGGTTTGGACACGCAGTTTTGTAGTGGCCCTTCTTCCCACATCCAAAACAAATAATGTTGGCATTACTTGTTCCTTTACCCGATGGTCCATAAATTTCACACTTCGTTGTATCATGACCCTTTCTATTACATTTAGTACATGTTGCTGGACAAAAAGTAGTTGGATGGTACCCTTCACACCTCAGACACGGAATTTTCTGATTTTGATTACCAGTGTTGTTATTGAGATTGTTGTTGGGATTTTTGTTGTTGCGGTTGGTATTATTGTTGGGATGATTGTTGTAGTTGTTGTTGTTGGAATGGTTTTTATTGCGTTGTTGTTGCGAAAAATGGTGCGATTGTGGTTGTGATTGTGGTGTTGATTGTTGATTGTTGAAATTGTGACTCTTGTCACTGGGTTCTTCCCACTTTCTCTTGACTTGTTTCATTTTGGCCTCCTCGGCCGCCTGCTCTTTAATCCTTCCCTCGATCTGGTTTATAAGTTTGTGAGCCATTCGGCTTGCCTTTTACATTGAAGTGGGCGCGCTTGAACTCACATCCTCCTGAATTCTTTCTGGTAACCCCTTTACAAACGCATCGATCTGCTCTTCTTCATCTTCGAACACTCTTGGGCACAATAAACACAACTCGGTGAATCGTCGTTCGTATGTGGTGATATCGAATCCCTTCATTCGTAATTCTCTAAGCTCTGTCTTGAGCTTATTGACTTCGTTTCTGGGACGGTACTGCTCGTTCATCAAGTGTTTGAATGCTGACCACGGTAGTGCGTAAGCAGCATCTTGTCCCACTTGTTCGAGATATGTATTCCACCATGTTAACGCAGTACCTGTGAAGGTATGCGTGGCGTACTTTACCTTATCTTCCTCAGCACATTTGCTTATAGCAAACACAGATTCGACCTTTTCGGTCCATCATTTCAGTCCGACTGGTCCTTCAGTTCCATCGAATTCCAGAGGTTTACAGGCAGTGAAAGCCTTGTAGGAGCATCCTACACGGTTTCCTGTGGAGTTAACTCCACTGCTAGACCCTGAGTTATTGTTGTTTTGCAATGCAGCCTGTACTGCGGCTATATTTGCTGCAAGAAAAGCACGGAAGTCTTCCTCACTCATGTTCATATTCTGACGAGTAGTCGGTGCCATTTCCTTCAAAAATAGCCAAAAGAATTAAGTTAATCATATAGAATATTAAGAGTAGTCAATAGTATTCCGTAGCATAATATGAACTCATTTATAAAAGCTTTTTCTTCATATTAGCGTTTTATAAGTTTTAATTCGGGTAATACCTACCCGTTAAGTTCATACTTAGTAGCTAACATACAATTCAACTACTAAAATTCTATATGAAAAACTGATTATAATAATATTTCACATTCAAACTTTTATACAATATTTTGCAAACTTACAATACCGCTATTTTACATATAGCATGAAATATAGCACATAAAAACTCTGATACAAAACAGTTGCGAAGACAATTCTAGTTAATACGCAAGTCGTTCAACAAAGGCAATAAATACACGTAATTCATACGTCCAGAAACAAGTCATGCATTCTGGTTTTACTAAGACTACTTCCCATCCTTGGTCTTGTGGAACATAACCGTTGTGACCGTTGACAAGACAGCATGTTGTAATGTCGTCAAAAGGATGAGGGTTTTGTAATGTCCAACAGCCCCATAATAATCTAAAAACCTTGTTTCTCACCCCAACTACTGAATCCGTCACTTGTGGGAAGGTTTTATTTAAAAGTTGCAATCCGATGTTCTTTTTCTCACTTTAGTAAGAAGCTAACATCACTAACCCGTAAGCATAACATGCTTCTTTATGTTGCATGTTAGAAGCTCTTTCTAATTCACGAAATCCTATGTTGGGATATGTTGAGTCAAAATAGGTTCTTAACCCGTAGCGTAAAATTGCATTTCGGTTCCCCGCATTTAATGCTTTAAAGAAAACACGGCGTAACTTACAGTCTCCCCAATGTGATATACCCCACCTATCAAAGGAAAGCCTTTTATAAACTAAGGCATTTCTGGAAAGTCTTTCAAATGTTTGACAAGTTAATTTTGCCATAACTAATTGTGCTGATGAATTCTGACCGACTCTGGACAAGATTTCATCAATCATATCCTCTGGTAGGTATTCTAAAATATTCAGTTGTCTACCCTTAACGTCCATTTTGTGTTTTTATACTGTAAAAATAGACGAGGGTTAGACTCATAAAAGATAATTAACAAACAATACAAGCAATTTTTACATAGAACATAAAAGTACAAGCACACTACAATACATATAATACACAACATGATTACAACCCTCTAATCTGAATCACTGGTTTCTTCTTCTTCGAACTTGGTTCGTTTTCCTAATTTTCTAGGAATATATGGTGTTCCTCTAATACGAGCCGTCATTTTCCACAATGGTTTAGAAAAACCTGGTGATTTAGAGGTTCCCGGGTCATTGTTACATTTTAGGAAATACGGTTGTTGCCGATACATATAAAGTTCATCGGGGTTGGAATCGGATTTCTCTATTTTTATACCTTTTCCCTTATTATTTTCTTTCGCTTTATTAAATTGGGTCGAGGTAATTTCTATAACATCATCGGAATCCTCATCGGGATCTGATTCATCGAAAAATTGGTAATCTTCCCAATATTTTGCTTCCTCAGCAGAAACACTATTGACCATTATTAGCTTTGGCCCGTTGGTTGAGGATTTTCTTTTATTTAATCGATTTACTATAGGTATCAATATTTCTTCCTCCGAAACCTCTTCTTCTTCCGGTTCCTCCTCTTCCGGTTCCTCCTCTTCCGGTTCCTCTTCTTCCGATTCCTCTTCGGGAATTTGTGAATCTTCCCAAAATATATTCGACTCTTCATTATTATTAGGTGAATCGATGGGATTTGTACTAGTGGTAGACATCTATCACACAATATCAAACACATTATGAGGTTAATATATCACATAATATTTACATGTTAATAATATATAGTTTCCAACAAAAGTGTTAAGCAATTGTTTTTAAAGAAAACACGGTCGAAGTCCAGACTCACTAATGTATCTTAACAAACTCGATAAGACACACTAATGCAAATTTCTGGTTCTCTAAGACTAATGCTCGAATACCAACTGAAATGTCCCATTCATATTGATTATAAATGTTCCATATTAATTGATTTCGTTGTGAGATTTTTGACCTCTATATGAGACATTTTTCAAAGACTGCATTCGATTTTAGAACAAACCATAACCTTTAAAATATTACGACGATTATCAAATAATGATAATCTAAAATATAGCGTTTTTCACACGACCATTACATAATGGTTTACAATAATATTACACATCAACATAAGTCTTCGAATGCAGTTTTTAAACAATATTATACAAGCATGGACTCCAAACCTTGTCCTTAATTTAGTATGCAACAGCGGAAGCTCTTAATAATCACCTGAGAATAAACATGCTTAAAACGTCAACAAAATTATTGGTGAGTTATAGGTTTAACCTACATATTATCAAATCATAATAATAGACCACAAGATTTCATTTTTATAACACATCTCATATCAGGCATTTCGCAAACTGCATAGAGATAAAAATCATTCATATGTTGAACACCTGGTAACCGACCTTAACAAGATGCATATAAAATATCCCCATCATTCCGGAACTCTCATCGGATATGATAAATTGAAGTACTAAAGCTTCCGTAACTCGGATGAGGCTTGTTGGGCCAAATAGATCTATCTTTAGGATTCGCGTCAATTATGGGCCATTTCCCTAATTCTTAGGCTACCAAGCTAAAAAGGGGCATATTCGGTTCGATAATCCAACATAGAAAGTATTTTCGATTACTTGTGTCTATTTTGTAAAACATTTATAAAATCGCATGTATTCTCATCCCGAAAAAAAATAATAGATTTTAAAAGTGGGACTATAACTCACTTTCACAGATTTTTACTTCGTCGGGAAGTAAGACTTGGCCACTGGTCAATTGTCTATATGAAGCACATTTCAAATAATCAAGTCTTAACAAGTTTGATTGCTTAACATGTTGAAAACATTTAATCATGTAAATATACCAATTTCATTTAATATATATAAACATGAAAAAGTTCGGGTCACTACAGTACCTACCCGTTAAATAAATTTCATCCCAAAATTTTAAGCTGTTGAAGGTGTTAACGAATCTGCTGGAAATAGGTACGGGTATTTCAGCTTCATTTGATCTTCACGCTCCCAGGTGAACTCGGGTCCCCTACGAGCATTCCATCGAACCTTAATGATCGGTATCTTATTTTGCTTGAGCCTTTTAACCTCACGATCCATTATCTCGACGGGTTCTTCAATGAATTGTAGTTTTTCATTGATTTTAATTTCGTCTAAAGGAATAGTGAGATCTTCTTTGGCTAAGCACTTCTTCAGATTCGAGACGTGAAAGGTATTATGTACATTGGCGAGTTGTTGAGGTAATTCAAGTCGGTAGGCTACTGGTCCGACACGATCTAAAATCTTGAATGGTCCAATGTATCTTGGATTTAGTTTCCCCCGTTTACCAAATCGAACAACTGTAGCGACCTGACCAAATCGTCATTAACGGCGCCAACTACTTAGGTCCCATTGTGTGGTCATAGTCCCTATATGAGACTCGTTTGACCAAAATTATGTCGCATTCATTTGAAACGTACAAGACTTACAAAGTTTAGTTTACAAAACCGTTCGACAATAATTTCAAGTTTGCAAAAGTATAAATTATAAATGAGATAACTTGCGACATAATTAGTTTAAAATCACGGTTGCTATAAATAGCGTAAGTATATGCTTTAAGTTTGAATCCAAAGGTGCTATCACTAGCATATGTATGTATGCTTGACTCCAAGCAAGCAAATCAAAGTGTGCGGAAGCATGTATCAAATAGCCAAGTATGAACCTGAGAAACATATAGAAAACTGTCAACGAAAAACGTTGGTGAAATCATAGGTGTTTTAGTAAACGTAGTATTTGAACCACAAGATTTAGTATAAGATGATTATCAAAATCATTTGCATTCCAAAGTTGTTGTTTGTATCCCGAGCACCCAATTATCAAACTTAACTGTTTTGCACTCTTTGCGTAGTGTTAGAACATACACTAGACCCGAAAATATATTTCATCTGCTAACGGTAGCGAACCGTCCGAATGAGGCTCGTCAAGCCCATGTGATCACATAATATAAGTTCACGTTTACACCCTACAAGTGTAACTAATGATAATTGAATTGAGGCTTTTTGTTCAAACCCGTACGTGGAATGTTCGTTTTCGTACTTGTGTTCAAGTGTAAAAGTATGATACGTATATGTTTCTCATCCCATAGTTTAAAGCATAAAAGTTGTTGAAAGATGGGACTATGATCTCACCTCGAGTACATGAGTATAAAAGTACTTCACAAAGTAAACGTGTGCATGAAAGTTGCTTAGCCTTGACCTAAACAAGTAAGTTTTATCAATTAACCGGTTACGACACAAAGTCGGGCGAAATGTGTTCAATTAGTCCTATGGCTCGTTACGACTCAATTAGTATAGCATGTGAATCACATTGTCAAGTTTCATGCAAGAATCAAGTATAAAAGAAGATTAGAACGATTGCATAAACGTTTGGTTAAGTTTAACTAAAAGTCAAACTCGGTCAAGTCAAAGTCAACGAAAAATTCAACACGTTCGGGTCGGGTCCCGAACTATTTTTCTGTGCTAGTTATTCATATATAAGCATGTTAGAACAAGTTTCATGTGAATCGGAGGTCCATAGCATGCCACACATTTTTCATATATTGGATAAGGAGGTCAGAATCAAACCATGCCTATTGTCGCGCCGCGCCTCGGCGAATAACGGGTGCTGGTACCTGGTCAGTCTCAATTGTTCAAGTCTTTTCCAAAACTCAATTTAGCACAAAATACAAACCGTAAACACTTAGAATGCGTATCTTATATCGTTGGAAAGCTCTTTTGACAAGGAACACAACTAAGTACATATTATCAATCAAAACATGCATTTAAAATAATCAAATTCTCGTTAAATGTTCAATGAACGTTCATAATCAAAGTTTCAAGTTTGTAAAACGCATTTCATGATTCGGGCAACCAATTTACATGTATGATATGCCGTTTTGAAGGTAATGAAACATACATTACAACTAAACACTCACAAATAACATTTTACGACATTCAAAACATCAAAAGCTCGTTTTAAGTCTATCAAACCCTAACCAAAATCCACAAAAATCAATATTCATGTTTTTGAAGTTTTCTTAATCAACCTATGCATCAAAACGAAGCTAGTGATACTAGTAACACAATCAAAGCATGAACTTTAGTATTTAAACAACATTTAATCTTCCAAAATGCAAGATTAAGCAAACCCATTTCAAATGTTCAAACTAGTTACTCAAAACAACAAATCGAGCAAACAAATCATATATTCATGTTATACACGAGCCATAGACACTAACTAACACCATTTCAAGTATATAAAATGAATTTAAAGAAAATCTAGAGGTTAGAAATGTTACCCAAGTGTGAAGAAATTGGTAACAAAATGTAGAGGATGAAGAGAGGATCACAAAAATGTAATTTTTTTTTATGTTTGCCTCTTGATCCTGATTTAGATGATGATTTTGTGAGTTGGGTGTTTAAGTTCCAAAATGGAAGTAAGAAGAGAGAAAGAGAGAAAGAGATGAGGAGGTGGGTGGGAATGAATGGGTGGATGAGGTGGGTTGACTAGTTGACCTAGTCAACTAGTTTGCCCACTTGGCAACTTCGGTCCCTCAAGTTTCAAAGCGGGTGCGGGAATTAACCAAACGAATATTTTAAAAAAATGCTCGAGTAAACGAGTGATGTTATAATTAAATAACGGGAATATTATGAACGTTAGTCAACGGAAACTACGAATTTAAATAACGAAAGATATTTATATAAAAAAAAAGACAGTGTTAAAAATAAATTTAACGAAAAAACGCGGGATGTTACATTACCTACACCTTAAAAGAAATTTAGTCCCGAAATTTAAGTAGGCGTAGTAGTCGTTGTTTCTTCCTCGGAACTTTGCGTTGCAAATTCTACGGATATGTGAAGGTACTTCCTTGGGCATTTCAACGAACTTGACAATCAGGATTTTACGTTGTTTTAGAGTTTGGTTTCACGATCCAATATTTCAACCGGTTCTCCTAGGGAGTGAAGTTTGTCATCGATAGTAAGCTCATCTAAAAAGATAGCAAGTTCTTGTTTCGCAATACACTTCTGTAAGTTTGATATGTGGAATGTAGGATGAACGAGACTCGATCGAGTCGGGAGATTGAAACGGTAAGCAACGGGTACAAAATGCCCCAAGATTTCAAAAGGATTAAAATATCGCAGATTTAGCTTTCTACGTTTCCCGAAACGGATTACACCTTTTCAAGGCGCGACTTTTAACGTTACGCGGTTACCCACTTGGAATTTGAGAGGTTTACGTCTAACATCGGCATAGCTCCTTTGGCGACTACGGTCGTTTTGAGTCTTTTTGGATTTGAACAATTTCTCGGTTGTTTCATGAATGAGTTCGGGTTCGGTGGTTTGCTTGTCACCTACTTCGGTCCAATAATTAAGAAAACGACAATTGTGGCTATATAAGTTTTCGAAAGGTGTGGCGTTAATATTCGTGTGGTAACTATCGTTGTAAGTGAATTCGGTTAAAGGCAAAGACTTTTCTCAAGTAATTTTGAAGTTGATAACGCAAATTCGTATTATGGTTTTCGAGGTTTGAATCATATGTTTGTTTGGTCCTTCGGGTTGTGGTTGATGTGTTGTACTAATGTCTAAAGCGTGGTCCCGAGGCTTTTTGTAAGGCACTAGGAAATCTGGAAGTGAAACGAGGATCTCGATCCGAAATGAAGTATATCTCCTCAATATATATTTTGAACAAGTTTTTGTTTCTCAAGAATTTCGCGCCGCGGAAGATTTATCGATTTCTAAAAACGTTCGTTAGGACTATTCACCCTCGTGGTGAATACTAGTATAACGTGAAGAGTCTCTCTCTCCATTGAGGATTTTGAATAAAGATTTCCTCGTACGAAAGTACGAGTGTGATGTGAGAGAAGTTTCCGCCTCGATGTGAGAATATCAAGCATATTGTAGTTCGTCGATAAAACTGTAAGAAAACGAGATAGTATACGCGTATAACATATGTTTGAAGTCGAAAGAATTTGTCATTCATTCAGAAGCGTAAATATGATTCGGCAATAATTGAATGTGTGTCCTTGGTAAGGTTGTTATTAATATTCTCGAAGTTTTCGAATATTCAAACAAGAAAAATGAAGTCATGTACATGGCACATGTTGGTGATTAGGTTGATCGAGTCCAACCACCATCACGTGTCATTAGAACTTTGGTATGACTTACCATAATATAACCACGTTGATCGAGTGTCGTTACATTACGCTAACTCATACATCCATCACCACATCACTCCCTAGATTCAGGTTCGTGTAATCGTGAAGTTTTGAAATGAAAAAAGTGTAACGACATCACCAACGTGATTCGTATTTAATCGCAAGAATTAGTGCAACTCTAAAGAAGCGTTCCCCGAGGGAAGTATATAAATGATTGTTCACGTCAATGCGGTTCAAGTCAAACAATAATGTCTTTAGGCTCGAAAAGAGTAACGAATCATGATAACAAGTAGTATGCAACCGTAGTGATAAGTAGTGATGACGATACTCACCTAGAGTAGTGATGGCAGTAACAAGAAGTGGTAGATAGTAAGGTACACCGGTGTGACACCGATAGAAAGTTGAAACGGTGGCGAATAACAATCTGGGAGACAGAGTTCCCGAACAAGTGTGACTAATGAAGTCGTCGTCATCCTTACGTGTATGAATCCTGAATTTACGCGTGTTACCAGAAAGTGGCAGAATACGGATTCGTATGATGAAAGCTTGGTACCATCAAGAAGTTTGCCTAAGAATGATTCAAGTATAATGCACAAGTAGTCAAGTAAGTGCTATCTATAGCAAATGTATGTCAGAATGCAATGGCTAACTATCCGGTTGTAGTCTAGATTCACTAATGCGTCCTAATGACTCTGTCAGACACACTAATGCACATCCTAGTTCCCTACAACCAATGCTCTGATACCATCTGTAGCGACCCGACCAAATAGTCATTGATGGCGCCGACTACTTAGGTCCCGTTGCGTGGTCATAGTCCCTATATGAGACTCATTTGACCAAAATTATGTCGCATTCATTTGAAACGTACAAGGCTTACAAAGTTTAGTTTACAAAACCGTTCGACAACAATTTCAAGTTTGCAAAAGTATAAATTATAAATGAGATAACTTGCGACATAATTAGTTTAAAATCACGGTTGCTATAAATAGCGTAAGTTTGAATCCAAAGGTGCTATCACTAGCGTATGCATGTATGCTTAACTCCAAGCAAGCAAATCAAAGTGTGCGGAAGCATGTATCAAATAGCCAAGTATGAACCTGAGAAACATATAGAAAACTGTCAACGAAAAATGTTGGTGAAATCATAGGTGTTTTAGTAAACGTAGTATTTGAACCACGAGATTTAGTATAAGATGATTATCAAAATCATTTGCATTCCAAAGTTGTTGTTTGTATCCCGGGCACCCAATTATCAAACTTAACTATTTTGCACCCTTTGCGTAGTGTTAGAACATACACTAGACCAGAAAATATATTTCATCCGCTAACGGTAGCGAACCGTCCGAATGAGGCTCGTCAAGCCCATGTGATCACATAATATAAGTTCACGTTTACACCCTGCAAGTGTAACTAATGATAATTGAATTGAGGCTTTTTGTTCAAACCCGTACGTGGAATGTTCGTTTTCGTACTTGTGTTCAAGTGTAAAAGTATGATACGTATATGTTTCTCATCCCATAGTTTAAAGCATAAAAGTTGTTGAAAGATGGGACTATGATCTCACCTCGAGTGCATGAGTATAAAAGTACTTCACAAAGTAAACGTGTGCATGAAAGTTGCTTAGCCTTGACCTAAACAAGTAAGTTTTATCAATTAACCGGTTACGACACAAGGTCGGGCGAAATGTGTTCAATTAGTCCTATGGCTCGTTACGACTCAATTAGTATAGCATGTGAATCACATTGTCAAGTTTCATGTAAGAATCAAGTATAAAAGAAAATTAGAATGATTGCATAAACGTTTGGTTAAGTTTAACTAAAAGTCAAACTCGGTTAAGTCAAAGTCAACGAAAAAGTCAACACGTTCGGGTCGGGTCCCGAACTATTTTTCTGTGCTAGTTATTCATATATAAGCATGTTAGAACAAGTTTCATGTGAATCGGAGGTCCATAGCATGCCACACATTTTTCGTATATTGGATAAGGAGGTCAGAATCAAACCATGCCTATTGTCGCGCCGCAACAAAGGCTGGCCGCGCCGCGGCAAATAACGGGTGCTGGTACCTGGTCAGTCTCAATTGTTCAAGTCTTTTCCAAAACTCAATTTAGCACAAAATACAAACCGTAAACACGTAGAATGCGTATCTTATATCGTTGGAAAGCTCTTTTGACAAGGAACACAACTAAGTACATATTATCAATCAAAACATGCATTTAAAATAATCAAATTCTCGTCAAATGTTCAATGAACGTTCATAATCAAAGTTTCAAGTTTGTAAAACGTATTTCATGATTTGGGCAACCAATTTACATGTATGATATGCTGTTTTGAAGGTAATGAAACATACATTACAACTAAACACTCACAAATAACATTTCACGACATTCAAAACATCAAAAGCTCCTTTTAAGTCTATCAAACCCTAACTAAAATCCACAAAAATCAATATTCATGTTTTTGAAGTTTTCTTAATCAACCTATGCATCAAAACGAAACTAGTGATACTAGTAACACAATTAAAGCATGAACTTTAGTATTTAAACAACATTTAATCTTCCAAAATGCAAGATTAAGCAAACCCATTTCAAATGTTCAAATTAGTTACTCAAAACAACAAATCGAGCAAACAAATCATATATTCATGTTATACACGAGCCATAGACACTAACTAACACCATTTCAAGTATATAAAATGAATTTAAAGAAAATCTAGAGTTTTAGAAATGTTACCCAAGTGTGAAGAAATTGGTACCAAAATGTAGAGGATGAAGAGAGGATCACGAAAATGTAATTTGTTTTGATGTTTGCCTCTTGATCCGGATTTAGATGATGATTTTGTGAGTTGGGTGTTTAAGTTCCAAAATGGAAGTAAGAAGAGAGAAAGAGAGAAAGAGATGAGGAGGTGGGTGGGAATGAATGGGTGGATGAGGTGGGTTGACTAGTTGACCTAGTCAACTAGTTTGCCCACTTGGCAACTTCGGTCCCTCAAGTTTCAAAGCGGGTGCGGGAATTAACCAAACGAATATTTTAAAAAAACGCTCGAGTAAACGAGTGATGTTATAATTAAATAACGGGAATATTATGAACGTTAGTCAACGGAAACTACGAATTTAAATAACGAAAGATATTTATATAAAAAAAAGACAGTGTTAAAAATAAATTTAACGAAAAAACGCGGGATGTTACATTACCTACACCTTAAAAGAAATTTCGTCCCGAAATTTAAGTAGGCGTAGTAGTCGTTGTTTCTTCCTCGGAACCTTGTGTTGCAAATTCTACGGATATGTGAAGGTTCTTCCTTGGGCATTTCAACGAACTTGACAATCAGGATTTTACGTTGTTTTAGAGTTTGGTTTCACTATCCAATATTTCAACCGGTTCTCCTAGGGAGTGAAGTTTGTCATCGATAGTAAGCTCATCGAAAAAGATAGCAAGTTCTTGTTTCGCAATACACTTCTGTAAGTTTGATACGTGGAATGTAGAATGAACGGGACTAGATCGAGTCGGAAGATTGAAACGGTAAGTAACGGGTACAAAATGCCCCAAGATTTCAAAAGGATTAAAATATCGCGGATTTAGCTTTCTACGTTTCCTGAAACGGATTACACCTTTTCAAGGTGCGACTTTTAACATTACGCGGTTACCCACTTGGAATTCGAGAGGTTTACGTCTAACATCGGCATAGCTCCTTTGGCGACTACGGTCGTTTTGAGTCTTTTTAGATTTGAACAATTTCTCGGTTGTTTCATGAATAAGTTCGGGTTCGGTGGTTTGCTTGTCAACTACTTCGGTCCAACAATTAAGAAAAATGACAATTGCGGCTATATAAGTTTTCGAAAGGTGTGGCGTTAATATTCGTGTGGTAATTATCGTTGTACGAGAATTCGGTTAAAGGCAAAGACTTTTCTCAAGTAATTTTGAAGTTGATAACGCAAATTCGTATTATGGTTTCCGAGGTTTGAATCGTATGTTTGTTTGGTACTTCGGGTTGTGGTTGATGTGTTTTACTAATGTCTAAAGCGTGGTCCCGAGGCTTTTTGTAAGGCACTCCGAAATCTGGAAGTGAAACGAGGATCTCGATCCGAAACGAAGTATATCTCCTCAAGATATATTTTGAACAAGTTTTTGTTTCTCAAGAATTTCGCGCCGCGGAAGATTTATCGGTTTCTAAAAACGTACGTTAGGACTATTCACCCTCGTGGTGAATACTAGTATAACGTGAAGAGTCACTCTCTCCATTGAGGATTTAGAATAAAGATTTCCTCGTACGAAAGTACGAGTGTGATGTGAGAGAAGTTTCCGCCTCGATGTGAGAATATCAAGCATATTGTAGTTCGTCGATAAAACTGTAAGAAAAAGAGATAGTATACGCGTATAACATATATTTGAAGTCGAAAGAATTTGTCATTCATTCGAAAGCGTAAATATGATTCTACAATAATCGAATGTGTGTCCTTGGTAGGGTTGTTATTAATATTCTCGAAGTTTTCGAATATTCAAACAAGAAAAATGAAGTCATGTACATGGCACTTGGTGGTGATTAGGTTGATCGAGTCCAACCACCATCACGTGTCATTAGAACTTTGGTATGACTTACCATAATATAACCACGTTGATCGAGTGTCGTTACATTACGCTAACTCATACCTCCATCCCCACATCACTCCATAGATTCATGTTCGTGTAATCGTGAAGTTTTAAAATGAACAAAGTGTAACGACATCACCAACGTGACTCGTATTTAATCGCAAGAATTAGTGCAACTCTAAAGAAGCGTTCCCTGAGGGAAGTGTATAAATGATTGTTCACGTCAATGCGGTTCAAGTCAAACAATAATGTCTTTAGGCGCGAAAAGAGTAACGAATCATGATAATAAGTAGTACGCAACCGTAGTGATAAGCAGTGATGACGATACTCACCTAGAGTAGTGATGTCAGTAACAAGAAGTGGTAGATAGTAAGGTACACCGGTGTGACACCGATAGTAAGTTGAAACGGTGGTGAATAACAATCTGGGAGACAGAGTTCCCGAACAAGTGTGACTAATGAAGTCGTCATCATCCTTATGTGTATGAATCCTGAATTTACGCGTGTTACCAGAAAGTGGCAGAATACAGATTCGTATGATGAAAGCTTGGTACCATCAAGAAGTTTACCTAAGAATGATTCAAGTATAATGCACAAGTAGTCAAGTAAGTGCTATCTATAGCAAATGTATGTCAGAATGCAATGGCTAACTATCCGGTTGTAGTCTAGATTCACTAATCCGTCCTAATGACTCTGTCAGACACACTAATGCACATCCTAGTTCCCTACAACCAACACTCTGATACCATCTGTAGCGACCCGACCAAATCGTCATTGACGGCACCGACTACTTAGGTTCCGTTGCGTGGTCATAGTCCCTATATGAGACTCGTTTGACCAAAATTATGTCGCATTCATTTGAAACGTACAAGACTTACAAAGTTTAGTTTACAAAACCGTTCGACAACAATTTCAAGTTTGCAAAAGTATAAATTATAAATGAGATAACTTGCGACATAATTAGTTTAAAATCACGGTTGCTATAAATAGCGTAAGTTTGAATCCAAAGGTGCTATCACTAGCGTATGCATGTATGCTTGACTCCAACCAAGCAAATCAAAGTGTGCGGAAGCATGTATCAAATAGCCAAGTATGAACCTGAGAAACATATAGAAAACTGTCAATGAAAAACGTTGGTGAAATCATAGGTGTTTTAGTAAACGTAGTATTTGAACCACAAGATTTAGTATAAGATGATTATCAAAATCATTTGCATTCCAAAGTTGTTGTTTGTATCCCGGGCACCCAATTATCAAACTTAACTGTTTTGCACCTTTTGCGTAGTGTTAGAACATACACTAGACCAGAAAATATATTTCATCCGCTAACGGTAGCGAACCGTCCGAATGAGGCTCGTCAAGCCCATGTGATCACATAATATAAGTTCACGTTTACACCCTACAAGTGTAACTAATGATAATTGAATTGAGGCTTTTTGGTCAAACCCGTACGTGGAATGTTCGTTTTCGTACTTGTGTTCAAGTGTAAAAGTATGATACGTATATGTTTCTCATCCCATAGTTTAAAGCATAAAAGTTGTTGAAAGATGGGACTATGATCTCACCTCGAGTGCATGAGTATAAAAGTACTTCACAAAGTAAACGTGTGCATGAAAGTTGCTTAGCCTTGACCTAAACAAGTAAGTTTTATCAATTAACCGGTTACGACACAAGGTCGGACGAAATGTGTTCAATTAGTCCTATGGCTCGTTACGACTCAATTAGTATAGCATGTGAATCACATTGTCAAGTTTCATGCAAGAATCAAGTATAAAAGAAGATTAGAACGATTGCATAAACGTTTGGTTAAGTTTAACTAAAAGTCAAACTCGGTCAAGTCAAAGTCAATGAAAAAGTCAACACGTTCGGTTCGGGTCTCGAACTATTTTTCTGTGCTAGTTATTCATATATAAGCATGTTAGAACAAGTTTCATGTGAATCGGAGGTCCATATCATGCCACACATTTTTTGTATATTGGATAAGGAGGTCAGAATCAAACCATGGCTATTGTCGCGCCGCGACAAAGGCTGGCCGCGCCGCGGCGAATAACGGGTGATGGTACCTGGTCAGTCTCAATTGTTCAAGTCTTTTCCAAAACTCAATTTAGCACAAAATACAAACCGTAAACACTTAGAATGCGTATCTTATATCGTTGGAAAGCTCTTTTGACAAGGAACACAACTAAGTACATATTATCAATCAAAACATGCATTTAAAATAATCAAATTCTCGTCAAATGTTCAATGAACGTTCATAATCAAAGTTTCAAGTTTGTAAAACGCATTTCATGATTCGGGCAACCAATTTACACGTATGATATGCCGTTTTGAAGGTAATGAAACATACATTACAACTAAACACTCACAAATAACATTTCACGACATTCAAAACATCAAAAGCTCGTTTTAAGTCTATCAAACCCTACCCAAAATCCACAAAAATCAATATTCATGTTTTTGAAGTTTTCTTAATCAACCTACGCATCAAAATGAAGCTAGTGATACTAGTAACACAATTAAAGCATGAACTTTAGTATTTAAACAATATTTAATCTTCCAAAATGAAAGATTAAGCAAACCCATTTCAAATGTTCAAACTAGTTACTCAAAACAACAAATCGAGCAAACAAATCATATATTCATGTTATACACGAGCCATAGACACTAACTAACACCATTTCAAGTATATAAAACGAATTTAAAGAAAATCTAGAGTTTTAGAAATGTTACCCAAGTGTGAAGAAATTGGTGCCAAAATGTAGAGGATGAAGAGAGGATCACAAAAATGTAATTTGTTTTGATGTTTGCCTCTTGATCCGGATTTAGATGATGATTTTGTGAGTTGGGTGTTTAAGTTCCAAAATGGAAGTAAGAAGAGAGAAAGAGAGAAAGAGATGAGGAGGTGGGTGGGAATGAATGGGTGGATGAGGTGGGTTGACTAGTTGACCTAGTCAACTAGTTTGCCCACTTGGCAACTTCGGTCCCTCAAGTTTCAAAGCGGGTGCGGGAATTAACCAAACGAATATTTTAAAAAAACGCTCGAGTAAACGAGTGATGTTATAATTAAATAACGGGAATATTATGAACGTTAGTCAACGGAAACTACGAATTTAAATAACGAAAGATATTTATATAAAAAAAAGACAGTGTTAAAAATAAATTTAACGAAAAAACGCGGGATGTTACAACAACGCCTTTCCAAGGCGAAACCTTAAGCATGACCATCTCTCCAATTTCAAATTCTATATCTTTCCTTTTAAGGTCCGCGTAGCTCTTTTGTCAACTCTGAGCAGTTTTCAACTATTGTTGAATTTGGATGATTTTCTCTGTAGTTTCTTGGATTATCTCCGGACCCGTAATCTGTCTATCCCCCAATTCATTCCAACAAATTGGAGATCTACACTTTCTACCATAAAGTGCTTCGAACGCTGCCATTTCGATACTCGAGTGGTAACTGTTGTTGTAGTAAAATTCTACTAATGGTAGATGTCGATCCCAACCGTTTCCAAAATCAATAACACATGCTCGTAGCATGTCTTCAAGAGTCTGTATCGTCCTTTCGCTCTGCCCATCAGTTTGTGGATGATAGGCAGTACTCATTTCTAGATGAGTTCCCAATGCTTGTTGTAATGTCTGCTAAAACCTTGAAACAAATCTGCCATCTCTATCAGAGATAATAGAGATTAGTATTCCATGTCTAGAGACAACTTCCTTCAAGTATAATCTCGCAAACTTCTCCATTTTATCATCTTCTCTCATTGGCAGAAAGTGTGCTAACTTGGTGAGACGATCGACTATTACCCAAATAGTATCATAACCACTTGCAGTCCTTGGCAATTTAGTAATGAAATCCATGGTAATGTTTTCCCATTTCCATTCTGGGATTTTGGGTTGTTGAAGTAGACCTGATGGTTTCTGATGTTCAGCTTTGACCTTAGAACACGTCAAACATTCTCCTACGTATCTAGCAATATCGGCTTTCATACCCGGCCACCAAAAGTGTTTCTTGAGATCTTTGTACATCTTCCCCACTCCGGGTATTGAATATCTGGTTTTATGTGCTTCCTTAAGTACCTTTTCTCTCACATCTCCAAACTTTGGTACCCAAATTCTTTCAGCCCTATACCGGGTTCCGTCTTCCCGAATATTAAGATGTTTCTCCGATCCTTTGGGTATTTTATCCTTTAACTTTCCTTCTTTTACAACTCCCTGTTGTGCCTCCTTTATTTGAGTAGTAAGGTTAGTACGAATAATTATATTCATAGCTTTTACTCGCATTGGTTCTCTGTCCTTTCTACTCAAAGCGTCGGCTACCACATTTGCCTTCCCCGGGTGGTAACGAATCTCGAAATCGTAATCATTCAATAACTCAATCCACCTACGCTGCCTCATGTTCAGTTGTTTCTGATTAAATATATGTTGGAGACTTTTGTGGTCGGTATATATATGATACTTTAAGAGAAATCGATATAAAAGAGAACTAAAAGCTATTGAACAAATCGATTAGGAAATAATGAGTATGAGTATCATGATGAAATTAAAATATTGTAAGATATTGATTTAAGAGAAAAATATCAATTTCATTATTTTTATCATTATTTTTATTTCTAAAAATATCATTTATATTAAAATTAGCATTTTTACTAAAATTATCATCTTAATAGAAATATCATTGTTATTATAAAATATCATTACTATTATCATTTTAGTATTATTATTATTAAATAGAGTTATTATTTTATTATTATTACAGTTAATATTAAAAAGTATTGTTATTATTAAGATTATCATGATTAGAATTATCATTTTATTATAACCATCAGTAAAACATTGTTATTATTATTAGTAGAATAATAATAATTATTATTATTACAAAATAATACAACTTTTACTTATTATTATTATTATCAATATTATTTTATCAAATAGATATGTGATACAAAGATATTTTGATGACACGTAATATAATTACATTAATAATACAAACCACTATATTTTGATGATATTAAGTGAACTTTATAAATTTTATTACTTAAGACATATAAAAGTATATTTTTATTATATATAAACTTTAATATAAATTTTTATTTATTAATATATGACTTATATTATTTACTTTAATAAAATTTGCTAAATATATTTAAATATATAAAACGATTATATTTAAGTTATATAATAATCATGTGTAGATTTTGAAAGTCATTTTGGGTCAAGTTGACTTTTTTTGACTTTTGCATATTAGTCTCGAGCATTAGGATTGTGATACACTACGACATGACTTAAACTGTAATACAGATATTGAACAACATATAAATATATATAATTAATATAGGTTCGTGAATCCAAGGCCAGCCTTGCACTTGTTCAATGACGTCATATGTATTTTTACTACGAAATACAGTATTGTGAGTTTCATTTGCTCCCTTTTTAAATGCTTTTGCAATATATATATATATTTGGGACTGGGAATACATGCGCTTTTATAAATGTTTTACGAAATAGACACAAGTAATCGAAACTACATTCTATGGTTGGATTATTGAACCGAATATGCCTCTTTTTAGCTTGGTAGCCTAAGAATTGGTGTTTATGATAATTGTCACCAATAGACGCGAATCCTAAAGATAGATCTATTTGGCCCAACAAGCCTCATCCGAGTTACGGATGCTTTAGTACTTCGATTTATCATGTCCGATGAGAGTCCCAAAATGATGGGGATATTCTATATGCATCCTGTTAAGGTCGGTTACCAGGTGTTCAATCCATATGAATAATTTTATGCAGATGCATGTTGTTTATGAGAAATGAAATAAAAATCTTGTGGTCTATTAAATTAATGGAAATGATTGTTTATGATAAACTAATGAACTCACCAACCTTTTGGTTGACACTTGAAAGCATGTTTATTCTCAGGTTTGAAAGAAATCTTCAGCTGTGCATTTGCTCATTTTAAAGATATTACTTGGAGTCTTTCATGGCATATTTCAAAAGACGTTGCATTCAAGTCGTTGAGTTCAATAAAGATCATTATTAAGTATATGACAGATTAAGTCATCTATAGTTTGGATATATTAAGAAATGGTATGCATACATGTCAACTTTCGATGTAATGATAGGTTGTCTTTTAAAAACGAATGCAATGTTTGTAAAATGTATCATATAGAGGTCAAATACCTCGCAATGTAACCATATGTTATTGTATTCATCCTTATGAATTAGGACGGGTCGTCTCACCACTTAGCCATATACTGTACAAGGAGGGCCTTGATTGTAGAATTGATAACTCGAAAATTTGTTATAGATATAGACACCCTGGACACTTAAGGAAAAAGTTCTTAAATAGGAAAAACTTTGGACTTACTTACGGTAGAGCAATCATTATCTCAGCTATGGAGACTCACATGGATCCTGATTTTAGTTAGGGTACGTTTCGTCACAACATTTTATTATCTCAAAGTTGTTTAATACTAGAGCAATAGAAACCTTAAATCTAAGAACCTTAGTGTTATGACTAATAAGCCATTAACAACCATGAGAGTTAAGTATTCTATACGATAAGCTAATGGTAAGCTGGCAGAGATAGAGGAATAATTTAAGGTAGTACCTTAAAATTAACAGGAAGGTCATTTGGAGATGACCTCGTGTCAACAAAACTTTGAAGTTTTAAAGTAGTAGTTGGAAAGGATTAGTTACCTACGCACAAGCAGATGTTATTTGAGAAGATTGATAGAATTTTTCACGGTAGTATAGTAAGATTTGATTGGAATGAAACTTAAGATTAACCTAACACCCATCAATTTGGGAAGCTTGATGTAATAGTCGGAATGGACTTTAGGATTAACCTAATACTCATCAAGTTATGAAGCTTTGATGAAATAGTTGGAACGGACTAGCTTTCAAGGATGAAAGCGAAAGTTATTTATAGTGAGAAGAGTATTCGTATACCTCGCGAGAATGGTAAGGCATTAATAGTTTACGGGGAGAGGAGTAGCCTGAAGCTGAATCTTATTAGTTGCATGAAGGCACAAACGGTCATGAGAAAAGGGCGTTTTGCTATTTTGGCACATGTGAAGAAATTGGAGACTGAGGAGAATATTGCTCAAGAATGCTTGAACATTCTCGTCTCTCAATTCAAGGTTAAAGAGACCGAACTCCGATATTTCGCCGGAAGAATTTGAGTACCTAGTTATGGGGATTTATAAGGCCTTATTCTAGACGAGACCCATAAGTCACGGTATTCGATTCATCCCGGAGCTGGTAAGATGTACCACGATCCCAAAGAACAATATTGGTGGCCGAACCTTAAAAAGGACATTGCTACTTATGTTGGGAAGTGTCTGACTTGTTCCAAGGTCAAAGCCAAACACCAAAAGCCATCTGGGTTACTTCAACAACCCGAAATTCCATAATGGAAATGGGCAGGAATAACAATGGATTTCATCACGAAGCTACCGAAAACGGTAGGCGGTTATGAAACTATCTGGGTTATTATTGACCGTCTCACACTTTCTAACCATGAAATAAACCGATACAATGGACAAACTCGCACACCGATACATAAAGGAAATTTTATCCCGTCACTTCAGCAATTCAAATTCTATATTAAAGACTACCCAAGAATCTTATTTGATACTCATTCTTACGCGACTCTAAATCCTAACTTATTCCGAGAGATTTCTTATTTGATGATAATCACACCATCAACCTTCTTACTTCGATATTAGTCATACCAGTTTAAAATTTTTCAAAATCAATGGGTGTTTAATTCTCATCCTCATACTCTCCCATTCGTATCTCACTTATAAGCAACAGCTTCACACTTAAGCATTTTTGGTTGAAGGAATTAATCCCTACTAATAGTCATCAACCACATTTAAATTCAATAGTTTTCATTACCTCGTGACATTGTTGCTCAACCCCCAAAATTTTCAAAAATCTTTTACTCGATCCTCATCAATCTTTTTCCAACTTGTAACCTCCGAAATATGAAAATTTTGTTTGCCAAAATTTTACACACACTATTTTACTGTGCGATCCTCTCAAAGTTTTATAAAAATAAATTTATTTTATTGCCATTTGTACAAATTTTAGAAACCGTATATGTTATATATAATAAAGTAAATAATTACTTATTTTTGACTAGTACATATGAAATTTTACTTTCACTTTTACAATCAATTCTTTTATTCAAAAGATATTTTACTTAGAATAATACATGTTGTACATAACTCTAGTTTACTAAGAACTTCATTTCTTTTCTTACATTGTCACCTTAAACGATTTCTGTAAAATTTTCGTTGCTTGTTATATAAAATTTTTCGTGTTATTCGTATCCAAGTCATCATGAAGACTTTACAACCATCGAAATCGAGAGATTCATGTGTGTGTGTATGTGTGTGTGTATGTGATAAAGGCACTTACTGCCACATCATGCAGAGCCTCTGGGCATCCACTAACACTTAAACCATTCAAAATTATTGCGTTACCCCAGGGATCTTATTTACCACACCTGTTGGAGCGATGCTCTTTCTTACATAACTCTAAGTCCTGACTTATTCTAGGGGAATTCTCATTTAGTGATATTAACACCACCAATATTCCGACTTTAATATTAATCATAACCTGTTTGGCATTTTGCAAAGTCAAGAAGCGATTAACTTCTCATCCTCATGCTCTATCCTTCATACCTCACTTTTTAGCAACGGCTTCGCACGTGAACATTTTTGGCCCAAAGACTTATGTCCTGATAATTATCAAAACTACATTTAATCCATTAGTTTTCATTACCTAGTAACATGTCACCCGATGATTTAAATATTTTCCACTCGATCTTTTTCAACTCGTAACCTCTGAAATACGAAAAACTATGTTTATCAAAAATTTTACACGTTGTTTATTTGTGCGGTCCTCACAAGATTTATGGACAAATGAATTTAGTAAAAATTTTCTGTCACTTATGCGATTTATAAAATCATATATGTATGTATATAATTAAGTTAATAAATTTACCTTTACTTATTTTGGTTAGTACATACTAAGTTATACCTTCAAATTATTTAAAAATTGCTCCTTTATTGAGTTGTTTAACTTAAGACAAATAGTTTTATGCAAAATCGTACACGTTGTACATACTTCTAAATTTACTAGGAACTTCGTTCCGTTTATTTTGTCACATTAAACATTTAAAGGTTTTTCAAAACTTCCTTGGATGATTTTATTAAAGGTTTTCGTATTAGTTTACACCATGTATGGATCACACTTCTTCTCGTCCTCCGTATAGGGATGAAGCATACCATTAAGATCTTTGTTAAAAACTCTTGAGCCACTTTGGATGGCAGTTTTATAAAATTTGTTAGGAAGTCTTTGCGCTCATAAAATGTTCCTCTTAAGGTTAGACATGGCAAAAATGCGAGTCGATAAATCAGTTTTCTGAGGTACACTCAGTGGTCACCATATTGTAGGAAAGGCACTAGGTGGCTTTCTACTCTCAATATTTCACGGCTAATGGCAACACTCTCGTAAACATCATCTCTATGAATCAGTATGTTGAGGTACAAGAAATCATTTTTGAGATTCTTTTCACTTGGAGTAAACCATTCTTTATGACCAAGGGTTCACATATTTTCTCATCCGCGCATCCCCTTAAGTATAAGGATAAATTCAGATCAACTTGCTCGTTGTATGAAGAGTTCACTCTCGTTCAAAGATCACACCTTTCGTGCAATTTTCTTTCAGAAATGTAACGTAAAATACTTTAAGAATCTATTAATCTTGTTATCCTCTTGGAAGGGACTGCTTAAAACATCTATAACACTGATGTGGTTACCCTATATATTTCTTCTTTCATTGGTTGCAACTATATGTTGTTCTAGTCGATGTTAACCCTAACTTCAGCATGTAACTGAAGGCTAATAGTTACATTATGGAACTGTGCTTTCATTTCATCCAAGGATAAGTTCACATTCAGTATGTTACACTGGGTGATATCCTTCATTGTTCGTTCAGACCATCCTGAAGACACTATAAATAATTATAGCTTGCATTGCATATAAGTCTGATTAGTCACTTCCAGCTAAATTTCAATTCACTTATTCAAATGAAACATTTCTTATCTTAAATATCGGGTTCTTTATGCTTATGGTCTCCTTCCGAAATTAAGGGGTTAGTAAAATCTGTGGCTAACACTATCCAGACATCAAATCGCATGGTTGTGATCACCATGTTTTCCATTCTACCTGTCAGCTTTGTATTGCGACATAAGCGCTCAATGTTTTAGATGAATTGGTAACATTCATGATGCATTTCATGCATCCAGCTTACTGAAGATGCCTGTAAGGCTAAAAACATCATCTTTCCTTTTGTGGATATATATATTCAGATGACATACTTATGTTAACAAGAAATGAAATCAATTGGTTGATCTCTAAGGTCAAGGACTTAATTAATGGCATATACATATTCTTACTTTTATACGCCCAAGTACCTTTCAAGGTAAATCGCTCACTTCTGAGCCCACGAGTCTCTCAGAACTTTGATACGATTCTTCTTCTTCAAATTCGATACCGTTGTTAGTCCCTCCTCAAAATTTCGGGACGAAATTTTCTTTAACGGGTGGGTAATGTAACGACCTGACTTTTTCGATTAATAATTATATTTTATACTTTCACGAAACTGCGTATTTGTGCGTACTGAGCTAGTTTATGCTCTGGGATCTTTATTCATGATTAATTACTTTCGTTAGTATCTTACAACGTGTTGTTAAGTGCATAATCACTTAACTTGATCCTTGAATGCTTTTATAACCGTTAGTGTCACTTGAAATTTAGAACGAGCTATGTACTTTGTACGCGTTTAACTTTTGTCATAATTGGAATATTATGACTACTTGAAACTAATTGTTATTTTCTAATGACAATTACTTGGCTTATTGGTTGCTTAATTACGCTTAGTAATTTACTAATGCACACTAGTTAGTCTTATTGGACTTTTTACCTTAATGGACTTAGGCCCACCCTACTCTAGTTAATGGACCATTGAATTAGCCCAATTTTAATGGATTTATGATCCATTAAGAAGTAGGACAAAAACCCATTAAGATGAGTCAACATACTAGCATTTTTGTTAGCCATTACTACATATGTTGCATGGCATCCCAACAACAAGCACCACCTTTAGACCACCACCATGCAAAAATCAAAAGTTGTCCCCCCTTGCCCCCCATGATGCCTATGGTTTTGGAGACACCCACCACTACCTCCACCACTATGAATATCAAGCCTCATTCTTCCATTTCACACTTGATCTCATTCTCATTTTACACACACTTGCTCTCTAATTTTCTCTCTAGTCTTTCTCACACTAAATTGTAAGTTCTTAAATTTTCTTCTTCTTCCTTCTTTCTTCTTAAACACGACATCATCATCATCATCATCATGAGATCAAGCTTTTTAGCTTTTTGATCTTGTTATATCTTGTAGATTCAAACTTTGATTTGAATCCTTCAAGAACATAAATGATTCAAGCTTTCTAGCTTTGGATCTTCATTACTTTGATAGATCTAAGCTTTATAGCTTAAGCTCACTTTATTTTTGTTAAAATATCAAAACTTGTGTTTATGATCTTCATGAAACTTGAAGATCTAGCTTTTTGCTTTAAAGATCTTCAAGAACATAAAAGATTCAAGCTTTCTAGATTTGGATCTTCATTACTTTGTTGGATCTAAGTTTTGTAGCTTAAAATCACTGTTTTTGTTAAAAGATCAAAACTTATGTTTATGATCCTCATGAAACTTGAAGATCAAGCTTTTTGCTTTAAAGATCTTCAAGGACATAAAAGATTCAAGCTTTCTAGCTTTGAAATCTCATAATTATTTGTTAAGGGATCCAAGCTTCCGAGCTTAGGGTTTCATTACTTTGTTTGATCTAATTTATGTAACTTAAGGTCTTGCTTGTTTGATTGAATCAAAGTTTGTAGCTTTAAATAGAAATTGTATTTATGTTCAGACTAAGAACATGATGTAACCTTGGTTCATCATCCATCTAAAACTCTTAAGTGAGTTGTATTTCTCCTTAGTCTTCACATGGTGTGTTTATGGTTGAAACTTGTTCAAAGTGATGCTAAAACACCAAAGAGTTGTACACTTGAGGCTTATACGCATCAAGGATGAGAACCGTGATAAGCATCAAGCACCAAGAAACCCACCGGAGCACTTGTTTTCTATTTTTCAGGGTCTGATCAGACTCCTGGGACTTCTGGAAAGTTGATTTCTAGATAGTTCGGTTCGAGTATATGGTTTAGGATTTATAGCCTTCCGAAAATCACCTAAATCCGATATACGGTTTAGGATTTATAGCCTTCCGAAAATCACTACGCCTTTGTAACGACGTGCTGAAATTTCTGACATACTCGCGCTTGAACCGTCACCACGGTCAAATAACATCGACTTAGGATCTGAAAATTGGAAAGCGGTAAGAGGACTCACATATAGAGCTTTGACCACTGACCGCACGTCTTTTCAGTTTTTATAGAGGTCGTAGCAGCTGTCCGAAGTCAGCCTTTTGTTTCGATCTCTATTCTTGTTGAAAACTTACTTTATCGTTTACGAATGATGATGACGATGATGATGCTTAGGAATTTACTTACGTACTTTTAAACCTTTGGGGATAATTTACTAACTTAGTAACCATTGACTTAGGTTGAGGACCTTTTTGGATCGACCAACTTACTTGTTTGGACCGACTAACTACTTGCTTACATTTTCGTATCGATTTTACCGCACATTCACTGTGAGTTATAGCTCCCTTTCTACTTTATTATTTTTGGGACTGAGAATACATGCGCTTTTTAAGTTTTACATACTAGACTCGAGTACTTAAACTTTATATATGTGTGGGTGATATAACGGCACTATTTTTCCCCTTAGCTCGATAACGTTTAACTATTGGTTTTTGAACCGATAGACGCGAATCTTAGATATGAATCCATAGGGTTTGACATCCCCACTCGGGCTAGTCGCGCTAGCATTTAACGGGTGTTTAATACTTCAAGAACATACGCACTCGCCAAGTGCACTTTTAGGGGCTGATATTTATATTACTTTGTTAAGTTAGTTACCGGGTGCCCACGGATAAGCATATACTTTATCATACGGATTTGAGATACTGTTTTGAATACGAAATCTCGTGGTCTACATTACATTGTTGTTTACAATCAAACTATAGCTCACCAACATTCATGTTGACTTTTTAAGCTTGTTATTTCTCAGGTGCTTAGACGATTTGCTTTCGCTATTATAGACTCGCTGTATTAGACTTCTGCTGCATTGTTTAGAGATGTCACAATCATGGAACTTTTATTTTGCATTCACAACTTATGTTATTTACGAGCTATGGTTTTGTAATGACATTTGTGTCACGTACTTATGTCGATGCTCTCTATTCGTAGAAGTACGTTATCTTTTGTAAAACATTTGATGTTGGTAAAGACGTTATCTTTTGTAAAACATTTGACGTTGGTAAAAACGTTACCTTTTGTAAAAAATTGACGTTGGTAAAAATGTTGTCTTTTCATGAATGCAAAACTTGTTTTAAAACAGCATATAGCGTTGTAACCGTGTAATGGACCTGTTGTTGATGATCTGTATACATTGATTTTGTACTGGGCGTCACATATATGGGGTTAAAAGTACAGTGTACACTGATCACAAAAGTCTTCAACATATCCTTGATCAAAAACAGCTAAATATGAGACAGTGAAGATGGGTTGAGACGTTGAATGATTATGATTGTGAACTTTTATATCATCCGGGGAAGGCCAATGTTGTGGCCGATGCATTAAGTTGAAAAGAGAGAGTTGAACCTCGTAGGTTAAGAGCCTTGAATATGACAATTCGAACAAATCTCGCAAAGCAGATTCTTGCGGCTCAACAAGAAGCCTTGAAGGAGGAGAACTTTGTGAACGAGAAGGTCAGAGGCATGGGTAAGAAATTTGAGGTACGATCAGATGGTACTCGGTAGTTTGCGGGACTTCTTTGGGTTCCGATATTTGGTGATTTGCGGCAACTTGTGTTAGATGAAGCTCATAAGTCTAGGTACTCTATTCATTTGACTTCACGAAAGATGTATCATGATTTTAAGGAGCTGTACTGGTGGCCTAACTTGAAAGCTGATGTGGGTACTTATGTGGCTAAGTGTTTGACCTGTGGTAAGGTTAAAGCTGAACATCAGAAACCTTCCGGTCTTCTGGTGCAACCTGAGATTCCCGAGTATAAGTGGGAAGGTATTACGATGGACTTTATTACTAAGTTACCAAGAGTGGTGGGTGGCTATGATACCATTTGGGTGATTGTTGATCGACTCACAAAGTCAGCTCACTTTTTTTCGATTAAAGAAACGGATTCGATAGAGAAACTTACTCGCTTGTATTTGAAGGAGATTGTTTCGAGACACGGTGTTCCCGTATCTATTATTTCGGATCGAGACAGTCGATTCACATCGAGGTTTTGGCAGTCCTTACAAGAAGCTTTGGGAACTAAGTTGGATATGAGCACTGTTTATCATCCATAGTCGGATGGTCGGAGAGAAAGGACCATCCAAACGTTGGAAAACATGTTGCGAGCATGCGTGATTGATTTTGGTAATGGTTGTGATAGGTACTTGCCACTGAGATTATTCATGAGACTACAGAAAAAATCGTACAGATTAAGGGAAGATTGAAAACCGCCGAAAGTCGGCAAAAGAGTTATGCCGATGTTAGAAGAAAAAAGATTTAGAATTTCAGGTCGGTGATCGTGTTATGTTGAAAGTATCACCTTGGAAGGGTGTAGTACACTTTGGTAAAAGAGGAAAGTTGAATCCTCGATTTGTTGGACCATTTGAGATTATAGAGAGAGTTGGACCCGTGGCTTATCATTTGAAATTGCCACAAGAACTTAGCGCCGTTCATGACATTTTTCATGTGTTGAATTAGAAGAAGTGTTTGGCCGAGGCCGATGAGACTATTCCTCTTGACTAACTTCATGTTGACAAGCAACTCTATTTTTTTGAGGAACCTGTTGAAATTATGGGTCGAGAAATTAAGAAGCTAAAGCAAGGCAAGATTCATATTGTCCGAGTTAGGTGGAATGCTAGACGCGGACCTGAGTTCACTTGGGATCGTGAAGATCAGATGAAGCAGAAGTACCCGCATTTTTTCTCAGATGGCGAGTCAACCCCTGCACCTGCTTAAATTTTGGGACGAAAATTTCGTAACGGGAAGGTACTGTAATGACCCTACTTTTTCCATTATCTTTTACCGTTTATTATTTAACGTTTGTTAATTGTTATACGTGCCACATCATCTCTATGACCTATATTATTATTTTAGTAATAATATATTAATTATTATGTGTTATGTGAATATTTATATTCATATTTTAAAACGTGCGTTTCTACGTGTCGTAGATTTCTATTCGGCGAATCTTTTCAATTTTCAAACCATTGGTCAGACTTTTGAGATTTTTGAATCCCAATTATTTTAAATATGATATTTTTATATCATATGATTATATATAGTGTTTATATATATTATTCGTCGCGTGTGCGTTATCTCTCCGAAGATTTAATCGCGTCACGGTGTTTTCGCGTTTCGGGATTCGTTCGGGCGTTCTGTGAAATGTCCCGTTCTTATTGATTAAAAACGTTCCATATTAATTGATTTCGTTGCGAGGTTTTGACCTCTATATGAGACATTTTTTTTTCAAAGACTGCATTCATTTTTAAAACAAACCATAACCTTTATTTCATAGATAAAGGTTTTAAAAAAAACTTTACGTAGATTATCAAATAATGATAATCTAAAATATCCTGTTTACACACGACCATTACATAATGGTTTACAATACAAATATGTTACAACAAAATAAGTTTCTTGAATGCAGTTTTTACACAATATCATACAAGCATGGACTCCAAATCTCGTCCTTATTTAAGTATGCGACAGCGGAAGCTCTTAATAATCACCTGAGAATAAACATGCTTAAAACGTCAACAAAAATGTTGGTGAGTTATAGGTTTAACCTATATATATCAAATCATAATAATAGACCACAAGATTTCATATTTCAATACACATCCCATACATAGAGATAAAAATCATTCATATGGTGAACACCTGGTAACCGACATTAACAAGATGCATATATAAGAATATCCCCATCATTACGGGACACCCTTCGGATATGATATAAATTTCGAAGTACTAAAGCATCCGGTACTTTGGATGGGGTTTGTTAGGCCCAATAGATCTATCATTAGGATTCGCGTCAATTAGGGTGTCTGTTCCCTAATTCTTAGATTACCAGACTTAATAAAAAGGGGCATATTCGATTTCGATAATTCAACCATAGAATGTAGTTTCACGTACTTGTGTCTATTTTGTAAATCATTTATAAAACCTGCATGTATTCTCATCCCAAAAATATTAGATTTTAAAAGTGGGACTATAACTCACTTTCACAGATTTTTACTTCGTCGGGAAGTAAGACTTGGCCACTGGTTGATTCACGAACCTATAACAATATATACATATATATCAAAGTATGTTCAAAATATATTTACAACACTTTTAATACATTTTGATGTTTTAAATTTATTAAGTCATCTGTCCTTGTTAGTAACCTACAACTAGTTGTCCACAGTTAGATGTACAGAAATAAATCGATAAATATTATCTTGAATCAATCCACGACCCAGTGTATACGTATCTCAGTATTGATCACAACTCAAACTATATATATTTTGGAATCAACCTCAACCCTCTTAGCTAACTCCAACATTCACATATAGAGTGTCTATGGTTGTTCCGAAATATATATAGATGTGTCGATATGATAGGTCGAAACATTGTATACGTGTCTATGGTATCTCAAGATTATATAATATACAATACACGTTGATTAAGTTATGGTTGGAATAGATTTGTTACCAATTTTCACGTAGCTAAAATGAGAAAAATTATCCAATCTTGTTTTACCCATAACTTCTTCATTTTAAATCCGTTTTGAGTGAATCAAATTGCTATGGTTTCATATTGAACTCTATTTTATGAATCTAAACAAAAAAAGTATAGGTTTATAGTCGGAAAAATAAGTTACAATTCGTTTTTGTAAAGGTAGTCATTTCAGTCGAAAGAACGACGTCTAGATGACCATTTTAGAAAACATACTTCCACTTTGAGTTTAACCATAATTTTTGGATATAGTTTCATGTTCATAATAAAAATAATTTTCTCAGAATAAAAACTTTTAAATCAAAGTTTATCATAGTTTTTAATTAACTAACCCAAAACAGCCCGCGGTGTTACTACGATGGCGTAAATCCGGTTTTACGATGTTTTTCGTGTTTCCAGGTTTTAAATCATTAAGTTAGCATATCTTATAGATATAGAACATGTGTTTAGTTGATTTTAAAAGTCAAGTTAGAAGGATTAACTTTTGTTTGCGAACAAGTTTAGAATTAACTAAACTATGTTCTAGTGATTACAAGTTTAAACCTTCGAATAAGATAGCTTTATATGTATGAATCGAATGATGTTATGAACATCATTACTACCTTAAGTTCCTTGGATAAACCTACTGGAAAAGAGAAAAATGGATCTAGCTTCAACGGATCCTTGGATGGCTCGAAGTTCTTGAAGCAGAATCATGACACGAAAACAAGTTCAAGTAAGATCATCACTTGAAATAAGATTGTTATAGTTATAGAAATTGAACCAAAGTTTGAATATGATTATTACCTTGTATTAGAATGATAACCTACTGTAAGAAACAAAGATTTCTTGAGGTTGGATGATCACCTTACAAGATAGGAAGTGAGCTAGCAAACTTGAAAGTATTCTTGATTTTATGTAACTAGAACTTGTAAAATATATGAAGAACACTTAGAACTTGAAGATAGAACTTGAGAGAGATCAATTAGATGAAGAAAATTGAAGAATGAAAGTGTTTGTAGGTGTTTTTGGTCGTTGGTGTATGGATTAGATATAAAGGATATGTAATTTTGTTTTCATGTAAATAAGTCATGAATGATTACTCATATTTTTGTAATTTTATGAGATATTTCATGCTAGTTGCCAAATGATGGTTCCCACATGTGTTAGGTGACTCACATGGGCTGCTAAGAGCTGATCATTGGAGTGTATATATCAATAGTACATACATCTAAAAGATGTGTATTGTACGAGTACGAATACGGGTGCATACGAGTAGAATTGTTGATGAAACTGAACGAGGATGTAATTGTAAGCATTTTTGTTAAGTAGAAGTATTTTGATAAGTGTCTTGAAGTCTTTCAAAAGTGTATGAGTACATATTAAAACACTACATGTATATACATTTTAACTGAGTCGTTAAGTCATCGTTAGTCGTTACATGTAAATGTTGTTTTGAAACCTTTAGGTTAACGATCTTGTTGAATGTTGTTAACCCATTGTTTATTATAACAAATGAGATGTTAAATTATTATATTATCATGATATTATGTTATATAATATATCTTAGTATGATGTATATACAGTTAAATGTCGTTACAACGATAATCGTTACATATATGTCTCGTTTCGAAATCATTAAGTTAGTAGTCTTATTTTTACATATGTATTTCATTGTTAATACACTTAATAATATATTTACTTATCATTTAACATAATTAACCAAGTGTATCAATATCTTAATATGATTCATATATACCTAGTAAGACGTTGTTATAACGATAATCGTTATATATATCGTTTTCGAGTTTCTTAAATTAATAGTCTCATTTTTATGTATATAACTCATTGTTAAAATACCTAATGAGATACATACTTATAATAAAAACATGTTAACTATATATATAACCATATATATGTCATCGTATAGTTTTTATAAGTTTTAACGTTCGTGAATCACCGGTCAACTTGGGTGGTCAATTGTCTATATGAAACATATTTCAATTAATCAAGTCTTAACAAGTTTGATTGCTTAACATGTTAGAAACATTTAATCATGTAAATATCAATCTCAATTAATATATATAAACATGGAAAAGTTCGGGTCACTACAGTACCTACCCGTTAAATAAATTTCGTCCCGAAATTTTAAGCTGTTGAAGGTGTTGACGAATCTTCTGGAAATAGATGCGGGTATTTCTTCTTCATCTGATCTTCACGCTCCCAGGTGAACTCGGGTCCTCTACGAGCATTCCATCGAACCTTAACAATTGGTATCTTGTTTTACTTAAGTCTTTTAATCTCACGATCCATTATTTCGACGGGTTCTTCGATGAATTGAAGTTTTTCGTTGATTTGGATTTCATCTAATGGAATAGTGAGATCTTCTTTAGCAAAACATTTCTTCAAATTTGAGACGTGGAAAGTGTTATGTACAGCCGCGAGTTGTTGAGGTAACTCAAGTCGGTAAGCTACTGGTCCGACACGATCAATAATCTTGAATGGTCCAATATACCTTGGATTTAATTTCCCTTGTTTACCAAATCGAACAACGCCTTTCCAAGGTGCAACTTTAAGCATGACCATCTCTCCAATTTCAAATTCTATATCTTTTCTTTTAATGTCAGCGTAGCTCTTTTGTCGACTTTGGGCGGTTTTCAACCGTTGTTGAATTTGGATGATCTTCTCGGTAGTTTCTTGTATAATCTCCGGACCCGTAATCTGTCTATCCCCCACTTCACTCCAACAAATCGGAGACCTGCACTTTCTACCATAAAGTGCTTCAAACGGCGTCATCTCAATGCTTGAATGGTAGCTGTTGTTGTAGGAAAATTCTGCTAACGGTAGATGTCGATCCCAACTGTTTCCGAAATCAATAACACATGCTCGTAGCATGTCTTCGAGCGTTTGTATCGTCCTTTCGCTCTGCCCATCAGTTTGGGGATGATAGGCAGTACTCATGTCTAGACGAGCTCCTAATGCTTGCTGTAATGTCTGCCAGAATCTTGAAATAAATCTGCCATCCCTATCAGAGATAATAGAGATTGGTATTCCATGTCTGGAGATGACTTCCTTCAAATACAGTCGTGCTAACTTCTCCATCTTGTCATCTTCTCTTATTGGCAGGAAGTGTGCTGATTTGGTGAGACGATCAACTATTACCCAAATAGTATCAAAACCACTTGCAGTCCTTGGCAATTTAGTGATGAAATCCATGGTAATGTTTTCCCATTTCCATTCCGGGATTTCGGGTTGTTGAAGTAGACCTGATGGTTTCTGATGCTCAGCTTTGACCTTAGAACACGTCAAACATTCTCCTACGTATTTAGCAACATCGGCTTTCATACCCGGCCACCAAAAATGTTTCTTGAGATCCTTGTACATCTTCCCCGTTCTAGGATGTATTGAGTATCTGGTTTTATGAGCTTCTCTAAGTACCATTTCTCTCATATCTCCAAATTTTGGTACCCAAATCCTTTCAGCCCTATACCGGGTTCCGTCTTCCCGAATATTAAGATGCTTCTCCGATCCTTTGGGTATTTCATCCTTTAAATTTCCCTCTTTTAAAACTCCTTGTTGCGCCTCCTTTATTTGAGTAATAAGGTTATTATGAATCATTATATTCATAGATTTTACTCGAATGGGTTCTCTGTCCTTCCTGCTCAAGGCATCGGCTACCACATTTGCCTTCCCCGGGTGGTAACGAATCTCAAAGTCGTAATCATTCAACAATTCAATCCACCTACGCTGCCTCATATTCAGTTGTTTCTGATTAAATATGTGTTGAAGACTTTTGTGGTCGGTATATATAATACTTTTGACCCCATATAAGTAGTGCCTCCAAGTCTTTAATGCAAAAACAACCGCGCCTAATTCCAAATCATGCGTCGTATAATTTTGCTCGTGAATCTTCAATTGTCTAGAGGCATAAGCAATCACCTTCGTTCGTTGCATTAATACACAACCGAGACCTTGCTTTGATGCGTCACAATAAATCACAAAATCATCATTCCCTTCAGGCAATGACAATATAGGTGCCGTGGTTAGCTTTTTCTTCAATAACTGAAACGCTTTCTCTTGTTCATCCTTCCATTCAAATTTCTTCCCTTTATGCGTTAATGCAGTCAAGGGTTTTGCTATTCTGGAAAAGTCTTGGATGAACCTTCTGTAGTAACCAGCTAGTCCTAAAAACTAGCGTATGTGTTTCGGAGTTTTCGGGGTTTCCCACTTTTCAACAGTTTCTATCTTTGCCGGATCCACCTTAATACCTTCTTTGTTCACTATGTGACCGAGGAATTGAACTTCTTCCAACCAAAATGCACACTTTGATAACTTAGCGTACAATTCTTCCTTCCTCAATACTTTTAACACCTTTCTCAAATGTTCACCGTGTTCTTGGTCATTCTTTGAGTAAATAAGTATGTCATCAATGAAAACAATGACAAACTTGTCAAGGTATGGTCCACACACTCGGTTCATAAGGTCCATGAACACAGCTGGTGCATTAGTTAAACCAAATGGCATGACCATAAACTCGTAATGACCGTAACGTGTTCTGAAAGCAGTCTTTGGAATATCATCTTCTTTCACCCGCATTTGATGATACCCGGAACGTAAGTCAATCTTTGAATAAACAGACGAGCCTTGTAGTTGATCAAATAAGTCGTCGATTCTCGGTAGTGGGTAGCGGTTCTTAATGGTAAGTTTGTTCAACTCTCGGTAGTCGATACACAACCTGAATGTACCATCTTTCTTCTTGACAAACAAAACAGGAGCTCCCCACGGTGATGTGCTTGGTCGAATGAAACCACGCTCTAAAAGTTCTTGTAATTGGCTTTGCAGTTCTTTCATCTCGCTGGGTGCGAGTCTGTAAGGAGCACGAGCTATTGGTGCAGCTCCTGGTACAAGATCTATTTGAAATTCAACGGATCGATGTGGGGGTAATCCCGGTAATTCTTTCGGAAATACATCGGGAAATTCTTTTGCGACGGGAACATCATTGATGCTCTTTTCTTCAGTTTGTACTTTCTCGACGTGTGCTAGAACAGCATAGCAACCTTTTCTTATTAGTTTTTGTGCCTTCAAATTACTAATAAGATGTAGCTTCGTGTTGCCCTTTTCTCCGTACACCATTAAGGGTTTTCCTTTTTCTCGTATAATGCGAATTGCATTTTTGTAACAAACGATCTCTGCTTTCACTTCTTTCAACCAGTCCATACCGATTATCACATCAAAACTCCCTAACTCTACTGGTATCAAGTCAATCTTAAATGTTTCGCTAACCAGTTTAATTTCTCGATTCCGACATATATTATCTGCTGAAATTAATTTACCATTTGCTAATTCAAGTAAAAATTTACTATCCAAAGGCGTCAATGGACAACTTAATTTAGCACAAAAATCTCTACTAATATAGCTTCTATCCGCACCCGAATCAAATAAAACGTAAGCAGATTTATTGTCAATACGAAACGTACCCGTAACAAGCTCCGGGTCTTCCTGTGCCTCTGCCGCATTAATATTGAAAACTCTTCTACGGCCTTGTCCATTCGTGTTCTCCTGGTTCGGGCAATTTCTAATAATGTGGCCCGGTTTTCCACATTTATAACAAACTACATTGGCATAACTTGCTCCGACACTACTTGCTCCGCCATTACTCGTTTCGACACCATTTTTTCCTTTCGTTCTATTAACCCCTGGTCCATAGACCTCACACTTCGCCGCGCTATGACCATTTCTTTTACACTTGTTGCAAAATTTGGTGCAGAATCCCGAGTGATACTTTTCACACCTTTGGCATAGCTGCTTCTGATTGTTGTTGTTGTTGCGGTTATTATTGTTGTTGGGATGATTGTTGTAGTTGCTGTTGTTGTTGTTGTTGTTGGGCCGTTTGTTGTAGTTGCGATTGATGTTGCGATTGTTGGGATAATTGTTGCGATTATTGTTGTAATTGCTGTTGTTGTTGTATTGGTGATTCTTATCACCGTTTTCCTCCCACTTTCTTTTGACTTGCTTCACATTGGCCTCTTCAGCAGTCTGTTCTTTAATTCTTTCTTCAATCTGGTTCACTAGTTTGTGAGTCATTCTACATGCCTGTTGTATGGAGGCGGGCTCGTGTTAACTTATATCTTCTTGGATTCTTTCCGGTAATCCTTTCACAAACGCGTCGATCTTCTCTTCCTCATCTTCGAATGCTCCCGGACACAATAGGCACAATTCTGTGAATCATCTTTCGTACGTGGTAATATCAAATCCTTGGGTTTGTAACCCTCTAAGTTCTATCTTGAGCTTATTGACCTCGGTTCTGGGACGGTACTTCTCGTTCATCAAGTGCTTGAATGCTGACCACGGTAGTGCGTACGCATCGTCTTGTCCCACTTGCTCTAGATAGGTATTCCACCATGTTAACGCAGAACCTGTGAAGGTATGCGTAGCGTACTTTACTTTGTCCTCTTCAGTACACTTACTTATGGCAAACACCGATTCGACCTTCTCGGTCCACCGTTTCAATCCGATCGGTCCTTCGGTTCCATCAAATTCCAAAGGTTTGCAGGCAGTGAATTCTTTATAGGTGCATCCTACACGATTTCTTGTACTGCTAGATCCAAGGTTATTGTTGGTATATAGCGCAGCCTGTACTGCGGCTATGTTTGAAGCTAGAAAAGTACGGAATTCCTCTTCATTCATATTCACGGTGTGTCGAGTAGTCGGTGCCATTTCCTTCAAAATAGTCAAATGGAACAAGTTAATCATACAGAATATCAAGAGTAGTTAATAGTATTTCGTAGCATAATATGAACTCATTTATAAAAGCTTTTTCTTCATATTAGCGTTTTATAAGTTTAAATTCGGGTAGTACCTACCCGTGAAGTTCATACTTAGTAGCTAATATACAATTCAACTACTACAATTCTATATGAAAAACTGATTATAATAATATTTCGCGTTCAAACTTTTATACAATATTTTACAAACTTACAATACCGCTTATTTTACATAAAGCATGAAATATAGCACACAATAACTTTGATACAAGATAGTTGTGAAGATAATTCTAGCTAGTACACAAGTCGTTCAGCAAAGGCAATAAAGACACGTAATTCATACGTCCAGAAACAAGTCATGCATTCTGGTTTTACTAGGACTACTTCCCATCCTTGGTCTTGTGGAACATAACCGTTATGGCCGTTGATAAGACAGCGTGTTGTAACGTCATCAAAGGGACGAGGGTTACGTAATGTCCAACAGTCTCGTAACAATCTAAAAACCTCATTTCTTACCCCAATTACCGACTCCGTCACTTGTGGGAACGTTTTGTTTAATAGTTGTAGGCCGATGTTCTTGTTCTCACTTTGGTGAGAAGCGAACATTACTAATCCGTAAGCATAACATGCTTCTTTATGTTGCATGTTAGCCGCTTTTTCTAAATCACGAAGTCCAATATTCGGATATATTGAGTCAAAATAATTTCTTAACCCATTGCGTAAAATAGTATTTGGGTTCCCCGCAATATATGCGTCAAAGTAAACACATCGTAACTTATGGATTTCCCAATGTGATATCCCCCATCTTTTGAACGAAAGCCTTTTATAAACCAAGGCATTCTTGGAACGTTCTTCGAATGTCTTACAAACTGATCTCGCCTTAAATAGTTGTGCCGAAGAATTCTGACCGACTCTAGACAAGATTTCATCAATCATGTCTCCGGGTAGGTCTCTTAAAATATTGGGTTGTCTATCCATTTTGTGTTTTTATACTGTAAAATAGACAAGAGTTAGATTCATAAAAAAAAATTACTTATTAATACAAGCAATTTTTACATATATCATAAAGCATAAGCACACTATATTACATATATTACACCACACGAATACAACTATCTTATTCTGACTCGCTTGTTTCTTCTTCTTCGGTTTTGGTTCGTTTTGCCAAGTTTCTAGGGATATATGATGTTCCCCTAATACGAGCCGTCGTTATCCACATTGGTTTAGAAAAACCTGGTGGTTTAGAGGTTCCCGGGTCATTATTACAACTTAAGGACTTCGGGGGTTGACGATACATATAAAGTTCATCGGGGTTGGAATTAGATTTCTCTATTTTTATGCCCTTTCCCTTATTATTTTCTTTTGCCTTTTTAAATTCAGTTGGGGTAATTTCTATAACATCATCGGAATTCTCGTCGGAATCCGATTCATCGGAGAATTGGTAATCCTCCCAATATTTTGCTTCCTTGGCGGAAACACCATTGACCATAATTAACCTTGGTCGGTTGGTTGAGGATTTTCTTTTACTTAACCGTTTTATTATTTCCCCCACCGGTTCCGATTCTTCTTCCGGTTCCGATTCTTCTTCCGGTTCCGATTCTTCTTCCGGTTACGACTCTTCTTCCGGTTCCTCTTCGGGAACTTGTGAATCAGTCCACGAATCATTCCAATTTACATTTGACTCTTTATTATTATTAGGTGAGTCAATGGGACTTGTTCTAGAGGTAGACATCTATCACATAATATCAAACATGTTAAGAGATTAATATATCACATAATATATACATGTTAATAATATATAGTTTCCAACAAAAATGTTAAGCAATCATTTTTAAAGAAAACACGGTCGAAGTCCAGACTCACTAATGCATCCTAACAAACTCGATAAGACACACTAATGCAAATTTTCTGGTTCTCTAAGACCAACGCTCGGATACCAACTGAAATGTCCCGTTCTTATAGATTAAAAACGTTCCATATTAATTGATTTCGTTGCGAGGTTTTGACCTCTATATGAGACGTTTTTTTTTTCAAAGACTGCATTCATTTTTAAAACAAACCATAACCTTTATTTCATAGATAAAGGTTTTAAAAAAAACTTTACGTAGATTATCAAATAATGATAATCTAAAATATCATGTTTACACACGACCATTACATAATGGTTTACAATACAAATATGTTACAACAAAATAAGTTTCTTGAATGCAGTTTTTACACAATATCATACAAGCATGGACTCCAAATCTCGTCCTTATTTAAGTATGCGACAGCGGAAGCTCTTAATAATCACCTGAGAATAAACATGCTTAAAACGTCAACAAAAATGTTGGTGAGTTATAGGTTTAACCTATATATATCAAATCATAATAATAGACCACAAGATTTCATATTTCAATACACATCCCATACATAGAGATAAAAATCATTCATATAGTGAATACCTGGTAACCGACATTAACAAGATGCATATATAAGAATATCCCCATCATTCCGGGACACCCTTCGGATATGATATAAATTTCGAAGTACTAAAGCATCCGGTACTTTGGATGGGGTTTGTTAGGCCCAATAGATCTATCTTTAGGATTCGCGTCAATTAGGGTGTCTGTTCCCTAATTCTTAGATTACCAGACTTAATAAAAAGGGGCATATTCGATTTCGATAATTCAACCATAGAATGTAGTTTCACGTACTTGTGTCTATTTTGTAAATCATTTATAAAACCTGCATGTATTCTCATCCCAAAAATATTAGATTTTAAAAGTGGGACTATAACTCACTTTCACAGATTTTTACTTCGTCGGGAAGTAAGACTTGGCCACTGGTTGATTCACGAACCTATAACAATATATACATATATATCAAAGTATGTTCAAAATATATTTACAACACTTTTAATATATTTTGATGTTTTAAATTTATTAAGTCAGCTGTCCTTGTTAGTAACCTACAACTAGTTGTCCACAGTTAGATGTACAGAAATAAATCGATAAATATTATCTTGAATCAATCCACGACCCAGTGTATACGTATCTCAGTATTGATCACAACTCAAACTATATATATTTTGGAATCAACCTCAACCCTGTATAGCTAACTCCAACATTCACATATAGAGTGTCTATGGTTGTTCCGAAATATATATAGATGTGTCGATATGATAGGTCGAAACATTGTATACGTGTCTATGGTATCTCAAGATTATATAATATACAATACAAATTGATTAAGTTATGGTTGGAATAGATTTGTTACCAATTTTCACGTAGCTAAAATGAGAAAAATTATCCAATCTTGTTTTACCCATAACTTCTTCATTTTAAATCCGTTTTGAGTGAATCAAATTGCTATGGTTTCATATTGAACTCTATTTTATGAATCTAAACAGAAAAAGTATAGGTTTATAGTCGGAAAAATAAGTTACAAGTCGTTTTTGTAAAGGTAGTCATTTCAGTCGAAAGAACGACGTCTAGATGACCATTTTAGAAAACATACTTCCACTTTGAGTTTAACCATAATTTTTGGATATAGTTTCATGTTCATAATAAAAATCATTTTCTCAGAATAACAACTTTTAAATCAAAGTTTATCATAGTTTTTAATTAACTAACCCAAAACAGCCCGCGGTGTTACTACGATGGCGTAAATCCGGTTTTACGGTGTTTTTCGTGTTTCCAGGTTTTAAATCATTAAGTTAGCATATAATATAGATATAGAACATGTGTTTAGTTGATTTTAAAAGTCAAGTTAGAAGGATTAACTTTTGTTTGCGAACAAGTTTAGAATTAACTAAACTATGTTCTAGTGATTACAAGTTTAAACCTTCGAATAAGATAGCTTTATATGTTTGAATCGAATGATGTTATGAACATCATTACTACCTTAAGTTCCTTGGATAAACCTACTGGAAAAGAGAAAAATGGATCTAGCTTCAACGGATCCTTGGATGGCTCGAAGTTCTTGAAGCAGAATCATGACACAAAAACAAGTTCAAGTAAGATCATCACTTGAAATAAGATTGTTATAGTTATAGAAATTGAACCAAAGTTTGAATATGATTATTACCTTGTATTAGAATGATAACCTACTGTAAGAAACAAAGATTTCTTGAGGTTGGATGATCACCTTACAAGATTGGAAGTGAGCTAGCAAACTTGAAAGTATTCTTGATTTTATGTAACTAGAACTTGTAAAATATATGAAGAACACTTAGAACTTGAAGATAGAACTTGAGAGAGATCAATTAGATGAAGAAAATTGAAGAATGAAAGTGTTTGTAGGTGTTTTTGGTCGTTGGTGTATGGATTAGATATAAAGGATATGTAATTTTGTTTTCATGTAAATAAGTCATGAATGATTACTCATATTTTTGTAATTTTATGAGATATTTCATGCTAGTTGCCAAATGATGGTTCCCACATGTGTTAGGTGACTCACATGGGCTGCTAATAGCTGATCATTGAAGTGTATATACCAATAGTACATACATCTAAAAGCTGTGTATTGTACGAGTACGAATACGGGTGCATACGAGTAGAATTGTTGATGAAACTGAACGAGGATGTAATTGTAAGCATTTTTGTTAAGTAGAAGTATTTTGATAAGTGTCTTGAAGTCTTTCAAAAGTGTATGAATACATATTAAAACACTACATGTATATACATTTTAACTGAGTCGTTAAGTCATCGTTAGTCGTTACATGTAAATGTTGTTTTGAAACCTTTAGGTTAACGATCTTGTTGAATGTTGTTAACCCATTGTTTATTATAACAAATGAGATGTTAAATTATTATATTATCATGATATTATGTTATATAATATATCTTAGTATGATGTATATACAGTTAAATGTCGTTACAACGATAATCGTTACATATATGTCTCGTTTCGAAATCATTAAGTTAGTAGTCTTATTTTTACATATGTATTTCATTGTTAATACACTTAATAATATATTTACTTATCATTTAACATAATTAACCAAGTGTATCAATATCTTAATATGATTCATATGTACCTAGTAAGACGTTGTTATAACGATAATCGTTATATATATCGTTTTCGAGTTTCTTAAATTAATAGTCTCATTTTTATGTATATAACTCATTGTTAAAATACCTAATGAGATACATACTTATAATAAAAACATGTTAACTATATATATAACCATATATATGTCATCGTATAGTTTTTACAAGTTTTAACGTTCGTGAATCACCGGTCAACTTGGGTGGTCAATTGTCTATATGAAACATATTTCAATTAATCAAGTCTTAACAAGTTTGATTGCTTAACATGTTGGAAACATTTAATCATGTAAATATCAATCTCAATTAATATATATAAACATGGAAAAGTTTGGGTCACTACATTCTGGCTAAAAGCTTTTAGCCTACACTTCAAGATGGCCCACAAATGGGGCCCACCCTACCCATTTTCGGCCGAACCCTTAAGGGGTGGGGGAGGTTTAGTTTTATTTTTTATTAATTCCATTTCTTTCCATTTTACTAAACCATTTTATTTCATTCTTATCTTTTTCTCTCAAACTTCCTCCTTTCTTTTTTCTTTTTCCTTGGCCGCCACTTTCATCACCATTACCATCTTCATTTGATCATCATCAAGAGCTTGGATCAAGGGGCTTTTAACATCAACGGATTTCTCTCGTTCTCCTCTACGCGTCTATATAAATCATCTCTTGATTAGGGTATAAACCCTAACCCTAGATTTTTCCTTTCTATATATTTTTACTGTTTTTGATGTTATTATGATTGTATAGTACTTGTGTATTGTTGTACTGATGATTGTATGCGTAGAAATGCTCGTTTGTGTATGTTTTCGGTTTGATTAAATTGGGACAACGGAATTTTTGATGAAATCAGTACATTTAACTGTTGTTTTTGACAAAATAAAGTGTTTAGATGAGTTCCTCTCATCAATACAATAATTTTAGACATTGGATTCATGTTATTTCGAGTCCCGGATAAAAAGTTATGCTTGATTTAGTGTTCTAATGAGATAAAAATGTAAAAACGAATGTAATCAGTTGGGGTCCAACTTTGTGACCATTTTTGGAGTCTCTAGTGTGTACTAGTGTGTTAGGATTGATGATTGGATGAACATCCACGTTCGGTTCATCGAAATCCGAGCCACGGATCACCCGGAATGACTTAAACAAAATTTTGAGCGGATTAATGTTCTAGGTTAGTCCATGGCTGTTTTTCACGAACCATGAACTGACCTTAGGGTGTTCTCAAGTGCACTAATGTGTCAGGTGGTTTGATTAGACGAAGATATATATAAAATTCGTCTAAAACCGACACCCGGGGCTCAAGATATGACCCGACGAACTTTTTAATTAAACTTATGGTTATAAAATTTAACTTATGATATAAATAATGATTTTCATTATTATTAAAGTACTTATGATATAAAAGTAATTATTTGAATTTAAGACTTATGATATATATATATATATATATATATATATATATATATATATATATATATATATATATATATATATATATATATATATATATATATATATATATATATATATATATATATATATATATTATATCATTTATTAATTACTTTATGAATTAATTATACTTTTAATTAAACTTATGATTAATGATACTTTTATTATTAATGAAAAATACTTATGATAAGTATTAAACTTATGTTATGAGATTATTATATTATTAAGACTTATAATAAAGATTAATTAATTATTTAACTATTATAAGGCTTAGTTATTATTTAATTATAATTTAATTATTAAATATTTATGGTTTAATAATTATAATAAAATACTTATGATATGATTAATAAAATAATTATTAATTAATAATACTTATGATATGATTAAAAATTTATTATTAATTAATAATACTTATGTTATGATTAATATTTAATTAATTAATTAAATACTTATGTTATATTAATTATATCATTTAAACATATATTAACTTTATTAATTTAATTTAATTTAATTAAACTTATGATATGACATGATTATACATATATGACTTTAAATAACATTATAACTTATATTATTACTATAACTTATACTTTAAAATTTAATGTTGACTATGTTTGAGCAAGGTTGACTTTTGAGTTGACTTTCATTGACTTTGACTTTTGAGTTGACTTTCGGTTGACTTTGACTTTCAGTTGACTTTTGTTGACTTTCTAATTAAGGAAACTTTCCTAAGTTAAAAACTTTTCAAAAATAGAAACTTTCTAAATATAGAAACTTTCTAAAATAGAAACTTTCCTAAAATAGAAACTTTCCTAATATAGAAACTTTCTAAAAATAGAATTTTTTCAGAAATGAAAACCTGCCAAAATTAGAAACTTTCTAAAAATAGAAAGTACGTGTTTAACGTTGTCCTGATCATACCGAAACATACTGAGTGTTGTTCTATGTTTACTTGCAACAAGTACTATAGTTATCATACTAAGACTTGACCTAAGTTAGTTATTTATATCGACCTGCTTTATTTATAGGTTGGCATTGTGGTCATTCTTGATCACTTTATCTTTTGTTGTTCGCATTACTGTATTGTTGCTTTATTTACGTTAAGGTGAGTTATAGTCCCATTTTTCTATTTTAAATCTTTTAGGATGAGAATACATGCAATTTATTTTACATATTGGACACAAGTGGAATTTGGTTTAAATTATTCATTGTGAGTCGAATGAAAATATTCCCTAATCTGGTAATTTTAATCACTGGTTTTCTATTGGTGAACGCGAATCCTATGGATAGATCTATCGGGCCTGACAGCCCCATTTCGTGCTAGTCGCGTTAGCAGTTACAGACGGAATGTATTAGTACTTCGTATTTTGGAACATACATCTGTTCAGTGAATATTTTTATATTGGTTTTGTTAAGGGTATGGAGTTGTTAAGTGATTACCAGGTGGCTCACGGGTTAATGGAATAATGTTTTATATGTTTTCGAACATATAATTTTGTGGTCCAAAATGAGTCTTTATGTTTTCAAACATAAATTTTTATGGTTTAAATTAAATATTATTTGCAATGTTAAACCTATAATTCACTTAATATTTTTGTTGACAGTTTACTCGCATGTTTTATTCTCAGGTTCATGATTGATTGCTTCTGCTGTGCTTAGAGAGTCTGCATATTTATGATGACAGCTTTTGTTAAACATTAACTTGCATTCTATTTTGATACATTAAATTGTAGGTATTTGTTGACTTTGTTTTAGTCAACTTTTGGTTAAGTATTTATGTATGGTTTTTCTAAACTTACATATTTTGGTAGGTTTCCTTTATAGGAAATCATTTTTAAATAAAGAATGCAAGGTTATTTATTAAGTTCATTTAGAGTTATGATCAAGCTGTGGGACCAAGATAACGATGGTCGTCAAGTGAACTTGACGGGCCATCACAATTTAGATTGGATGCAGATCAGGGAGCAAAGGTCAGTGACAGGATTACGTAGGTGAACGGGGTGTGGCAAGCAAACTGGAATTGGGTTCGAGATCCTCTTGGTCGTGCAAGCGGAGAATTACAAAGTCTGTCATCTCTATTAAATGCATATGTGAAACAGAATGCAGAAACAGACACATGGCAATGGAGATTAGCGGCGAATGATATTTTCACAACTAGAACTCTTTCGAGAATTATTAATGATTATACGATACTTGATGCTCTGTCGAGACAAGAAACAATTCGAAAAAATCTTGTGCCCTTGAAAGTTGAAATCTTCATGTGGAGGGTATTAAATAAACGGATCCCGGTACGTACCGAATTAGATAAGAGAGGTATTGACCTTGACTCCGTTAGATACCCTCTATGTGACGACGACATCGAATCGATCTATCACTCAATGATTTTTTTCCGTTTATTGATGGATATTTGGGAAAAAGTTTACAAATGGTGGAATTTAGGTCTGGTCTCAAATTTAAGTGTTAATGAAGCTTTTCGAGGTAATTGCAGTCGATCTCTTTCTCCGACGGGTATTCTTATTTGGCAAGAGGTAGAATGGACATGCGCTTATCTTATTTGTCAAAATAGAAACTGTAAGGTGTTCTCAAACAAGACTTGGAACGGTGCATCGGCTCTCATGGAAATTCAACTAAAGTCTTTCGAATGGATTGCGGCGCGCTACAAAAAAGATAATATAGATGGGTTAACGTGGTTAACTATAACAACCCTCACTTTTCGACTTCTGATTTTACTAAAATATCCCTACGGTTTTCTGCCTGGCTATATGTATTAGTTACTTAGGGTTGTTATCCATACGTAATATATAATTAAATTCAACGTTGATCAAATATTTATTTTTAGTCGACACATTTTGTTAACTAAAGTTTACACTAATTATATAAAATAACTTTAGTTAATATTAATATTAATGTGTATTATATTTAAAATTATATGCAACATAATTATTAATTAAATGATAAGTTACTTTAATTATTATATATATTTTTATCTTATAAAAAAAGATTTTTTTTATAAATTAAATAATGAGCCCATGAATTTTGACTAAATATTTTCAAAGATAAAACTTATTAAAAACATTTTTAACATGTTTTCTTTTTTTTTGTCAAAATTGGCACATTTATTTTATTTTATTTTTTTTCTTTTCACCAACCATTTTTACCTATAAATACATGGCTCCTCATTCATTTTTTTTTTTGCCAAAAATAAAAACTTAAGTTATTCTCTCAAAACCTTAAAGAAAATTTGAGGTACTTTCTATTTTTTTTTTTATATAGTCGATTATATTTATATTTATTGTATATTCTTTGTAAAATTTGAAATTAATTTTGTTTATATGTTATAATTAGTATTATAAGTATTATGATGTATAAAAATAATTTTGATAATTTATGGAATATTATTTATAATTAAATACGAATTATGTAGTATTTAAACGTAAAAACAATGTAAAATTCGTAATAAATATTTTTAACAAAAAATAAAATATATATAATTTTTTATGAGTTTATAAAACTTATGTAGATCTGTAAAAATTATAAAAATAATTACTTGGGTCAAATTAGTAATTATTATATAATTAAACTCTAATATTATGTAATTCAAAGGTAAATTAAAAATAAATATAAAATAATAAAAAAAATTAGATATTTTTTACAGGTTATTAGACTGATAGAAACTTATAAAAATTATAAAAATAATTGTTTGAGTTTATTTAGTAATTATATAGAATTAAACTTGTTTTGTGAATAAAATAAGGGTAAAAACAAAAATAAATACAAAAATATTATAAAACATTTTCTTAAATTTTTATACTAATCTATATAATTAACTAAGACTATAAAAATTATGTATATAATTTTTTTATATTTAATTAATTATTTAGACATTTTTTGGATAATGTTCGATTAATAAAACACTATTATTTTAGAAGTAATTTAGGTATTTATTTAAAAGTAATTATATTTAATATATAAGACATTCTAAGGTATAATAACTAAATATTAAATAATACTTAGGTTATATTATCACATATATAATTATTAAGTACATTAATAATTCGTTGTGTGTATACACCTATAACGTGAAGGTTGTAATTAAAAGATAACGTGCACTTTATACAAACCTCACCACTAATTGTGGCCTAGGGTGGTCCTTGTTGCCTTATGGGAACCGCTTGTGGATTTCGAATGCCATGACTTAGATTCTGGTCAAGAATCCAGGGCGCCCGGTAACAACAGATCATTCGAGTGACTTGCATGATAGCAACGAAGTTTGGGCAAGATTGTATAACATCTTTGTGAAGAATTATAACCCGAACTTCTTTAAACTAGGAGCTTACTATAAGTGGAAGCTTTCCATAAATAGTAGGTTTCCAAAAATAGAAACTTTTGAGAAATATGAACTTTTCTCGAAAACCGTCACTGTTAATATAGTTGCTATATTAATAAACAAACTTTATGTCTGTTAGATATTAACTAATCAAAGATTATATCTCTAGGTTAAGATCTCCGATCACTTACTCCGTTCAATCTTCTTTGCGTGGAATAACTTACTTGCTACTAAGGTGAACTTCATAGCCCTACTTTTTACTGTTTCATAACCGTTTTTATAACTTTTGGGGTGAGACACATGCTTGCATTATAACTGCTTTACACTTAGACACAAGTACTAAATTGTTACCTATGCTGTCATGCTTTGATTCATGCTAAATCCCTACCGTAATATCGTTAATTGCTACGTTTAAATACAAACTTAATTATTGTGAGTAGGCCTATTGAGAGTAACGTCTCTAACCATTTGACCGTTGGTCTTTGATTACATAATAATGATTCCACGACACTGACAGTACAGGGTGTCACAGGGTAAATTTTGTTTAGTAGCGATATTACAAACTGCAGTAACACTGTTAGATTGATATTTCTATATTAATCAACTTTAAACTAAATCTTGTGATCTATCATTATTATCAAAATCATTATTTATGATAAACCTATGAACTCACCAACCTTTTGGTTGACACTTTTAAGCATGTTTTGTCTCAGGTACTTATATATTATGCTTCCGCTGTAGAACTTTGATGTACTTAGAAGTCAAGCCATGCACTGGGACCAAAGTTAACATCTGCGTCAATGTCGATTTTGACGGGGTGTTACATTAACAAACCCATCCTTGTATTGTACTTCGTGATAATTTTGTATTCCGTGTCTGTATTTAGTTGCGTTCTCAGCAACTCTCTCGTTCATGTTATAGCGTCCAGACAGATTTGTAACTGGGCTATATCTCCTCGTGTATTGGGCTGGGCTGCATGCTTAGCCTGCTTATATTTGTAAAATCTTGCTTTTCGAAAAAAAAGAAATATTTGTGTTAATTAACAATTAATTAGGTAAAAGACAGTCATAATGATGCATTTTAGGTAAATATATAAATAGATATCTAAATTTTAATTTGATAATGAACAAACAAGGTCGAAATGTTCAATCATGGTGTTATTTTAATAGAGTAGGTCAAAGACACTCAAATTGACGTATGTTAGTAAATACAATAATTATATGCCGAGATCACCCGATTTGACCAATTTGTATTTCTATTCTACCTATATTTAATTAAATACATTTTAAAGTCCGTGCGTTACACGACAGCTCTAAATATGAGAAATTGAAATTGTTAAAATTGATAGCAAATTACTGTTGATAAAATTACAAAATCGAAAAACTCCATTACATAGTTTTTCATTAGATAACTACATCACCATAAGTTGTTAATTAGATAACAACATCACCAACAGTAGCACGTTTATAAGTAACTACATCACCAAATGTTGGATAACTGAAACATTGTTTGACACAAAACACAATGATTAAAGGTACTTAATCCGACATCTTAATTGTTTATTCTGCATATATATGAAAAATGTTAGAATTATGTGTAGATAAATAAACAACAAGGTGCCAACGTTGCGAGTTTCACATTTTAACATAACAAACAAAAGTTTACTGCGCTTGAATCCAATGAGACATTTTTCACCAGCATTGTATCCATTTGATTTAACAAACTTAGTCTACCCAGACGACACATACAAATTTGGTTTTTTCTGTGGTTCCTCTTTCAGTCCCCAGATATGAATAACTCGATTTAGATCATAGCATTCATATTGGTCACCATCTTTTAGTTCCGGAATCTAAACAAACTTTTTTAGAAGTCTCTACAACACAAGAATACGCATTTTGTAAAAGAGTGTTGACATATTTGTAGATAAGGTTCAATAAACAATTAACCTTATAAAATGTACTTATAAAATCTCAGTTACTACAGTATAACTCTTAACGGTTAAAATACAGTATGTTGGTTAACATAAATAACATACCCAAGTGTTTACTTTTGGGATGTTGAACCACACCCACAAATTGTCACCGCCAGTGTATGTGTGATTGGAATTTTCCGCCTCATTTATTGGAGCATCCACATTAGGAGCGCTATCATAACTATCGTTGTCAGACATGTTGTAGCGATTATATTCTGTAATGAGTTATAAGTTTTTTAGATATGCAACAGATAAATGACACATTGTATTAACAACTTATAAATAGAATTTAATACGAGTTTAGAAGTGAAATATACATATACACACTGCATTATTGAACGATGAATGAATAGTCAACATTAGAATGATAAAATCATTTATTACTAACAATATTCTTATCAAAAACATTAATAATGAATATTAATTTGGGTTCGTGCATTGCACAACAGTTTTATAAATCGATAACGTTAACAGTCTCAAATGTATAATACAATTAAATCAAAAAACTGTTAATTATTAATAACATTTGTATTGAAACTTTTTTTTTTTTTTTTTTTTTTTTTTGAAAAGCAAAATTTTTCATTAACAGGAAATGAGGATACATATTGTAGCATGAATTATGCTGCGAAGATATAATACAAAGGGATACAGGAACAAACATGACAAAATTAGCTCAACTACACAAAAGGAGCAAAAAAATGGGAACATAAAACTGGATAGTGATTTCATTAACAGAAGCACAAAACTGGACAGTGATTTCACCCATGATCATCATATGATGCCGGACTTTGAAGCCACTTTATCCACTCTAACTTGAACTTCTTTGCACGAGATGAAATCCACATGAAACTTTGGACCTGGATATCATTTAAAGCCGTTGGAACATTCCGTGATTTATTTTCAAATATCTTTTTGTTCCGGTATCTCCAAATTGAATATCTGGTAATCCACTCAATTGCTTGCCATAGCTTTGAACTTTGTGTATTACCATTTAACATAAATTTTCCTTGGAAAACTTCATCAAAACTTTGAAGCGGAACTGTGTCTTTGTTCAGCCATCGACATACATGGAGCCATAGATCAATCGATTGTCAGCATTGAAGAAGGATATGTTCCACAGATTCAAGCCCGTTATTGCAAATCGGGCAACGAACCGTGTCGATATCAATACCTCGCTTGTCAATTTCTACCCTAACCGGAAGACGACGTAACCGAGCTCGCCAAATAAATATTTCTAGATTGTTTGGGACAAAATTATTCCGTAGCGTTGGCCTACCATTTATAGGCCTCGGAATAATTTTAGAATTGAGAATTTCAGTAAGTGTTTTCGCGGTTAATGTACCATTCGAGCCTAAATGCCATTCCCATTTATCTTTACCATTATTGGCTAGTTGTACATTCTCAAGCATCTGTTGAAGAACCACGAACTCAGATTGAGTTCTACTAGTTGGACTTCTATCCGATTATTTCCCACAGATTTTACCCGATCAATTACACACGCCTCTTTGTTAGATTCCAACCTGAAAAGTCTTACAAATTTCTCGCACATCACTTGATTATTTAGCCATTTATCTTTCCAAAAATATGTGTCACTTCCATTACCAATTTTCTTCATAAAAGAGTCTTGGAAATTAATATCCAGTTTGTGTAAGTCTGCATCAACTTGACAAATGCAACTCCAAGTAGAAATCAAACCCGAACCATGATTTACAAGCAACGAACCCAACCCCCCATCCCGCCCGTGTATGCTTTTTATTATTTTGTCCCAAAAAGAAACATTTTCATTATAGAACGCCACCACCATTTGCCTAGTAATGCCAGGTTTTTTGCTTTGAGAGCGATCCGATGTTTAACCTACCCTCCCCGTATGGTAATAAAATTGTTTCCCATTTAACCCATGCCATTTTAGAGTTATCCCCCGCCCCGCCCCGCTCCAAAAAAAAAAAATTCTCATACCTTTAAGCAGGTTGATGACGCCCGATGGAGCACGGAATAGAGAAAAGGCGTATAACGGGAGACTTGACAATACCGATTTTATTAGGGTAGTCCGGCCACCAAACGACATTGATTTGGCTTTCCAATCCGCTAACCTTTTACGAAACTTTTCTATTACCAGTTCCCAATCAACGACCTTTTTCATTTTCCAACCAATGGGCAAACCAAGATACGAGAATGGAGGATCACCTGGCTTGCACCAAATGTCACTTGCTAGAAGTTAACAATACCAATTAGACAACTCTTGTTTAAGTTAACATTCAAGCCCGAAATTTTCTAGAAGCATTTTAACAGTTTCATAAGATTAGAGGCGTTTCTTTTACTCCATGACCAAAGATTAGGGTATCATCAGCATATTGTAGGTGCGAAATGGCCACCTTTTCAGTACCAATTTCAACACCCATATACATTTTTTTTTTCAATTGCTGATTTGGTCAGGAGACTAAAACCATGAGCCGCAAGGATAAATAAATACGGGGATAAAGGATCACCTTGACGGATCACCCGGGATAATGAAAATTCCTTCGTTGGGGAGCCGTTTACTAGTACCGAGATAGTTGTAGATTTTAGACATGCTTCTATCCAACACCTCCACTTTCGGCCAAAACCCATGTTTTCCAATAACAACAAGAGATAGTCCCAATTCACGTTATCAAACGCCTTTTCGAAGTCTGCTTTGAAAATCAAACTTTCTTGTTTACGCTTTTTTATATCATCAATAGCTTCATTAACAACAAGTATGCCATCAAGAATATACCGACCTTTCAGGAACGCACTTTGCTCTATTCCAATTAATTTTGGTATCACCTTACAAAGCCTGCACACGAGCATTTTGGAAATAATCTTATAATAACTCCCTATCAAACTAATGGGTCGATAATCCCCCATACCTAAAGGATCAGCTTTTTTCGGGACTAACGTAATGAAAGAAGCATTACACCCTTTCGAGATGGTTCCATTTACCCAAAACCAATCAATTGCATTTTTGAGATCATCTTTAATTAACCACCAAAATTTCTTAAATAAACAGAAGTTGAAACCATCCGGACCTGGGTTTTCGAACTACCACAGTCCTTTATTGCATTCCATATCTCGTCTTCAGAGAATGGTAACTCTAAACTTGATGCTTCGTCAGTCGTAATGGAGTTAAAAACAAGACCATTCAGGACTTCAGGACGATTTGTACAACCTCCAGGGGGTTGATTTAAAAGATTTTTATAAAAATCAAGTACCTCCTGTTTGATTAAATTAGGATCTTCTTGCCATGAACCTTGTATATGAAGCCCCTTGATCCTGTTTTTATTTACTTTTCTCCGAATGTACGCATGAAAGAATTTGGAGTTATCATCTCCCTCGGCTGTCCACTTCAGTTTCGCCTTTTGCTTTAACATTAGAGCTTTTTCTTTATCTTTTTTCAACCACCTATTTCTAGCATCTAACCATTTACCACGATCATCATCATCTAGCTGGGCAATTTCTGCCTTCTTTTCCCATTCCGAGGCTTCTTGTCTGGCATATTCTATATCTTCATCTAAGGTACCATACTTCACTTTACTCCATTTTCTAACGGCGTCTTTAACATTTTTAAGCTTATCTCGGAAAACACAATCTAACCTCGACCCGTGGACTGCAATATTCCAGGCTTCTACCACAATCTGGTCGATATCTTGCTCATCTAACCATAAGTCAAAAAACTTAAAGGGCTTAGGGCCAAAATCCTCATTCTTATCTCGTAGGACTAGCGGGCAATGATCAGAGTGTTTCCTTTCCAACGCGAGGACCGAGATATCATTCCAAACGTTTAAAAAATCATTCGATACAAGGAATCTATCTAACTTACTGAACTTAACTCCATCGTCACTAATACGAGTAAATTTCTTCCCGGCTAATGGTATTTCAAAGAGTTGCATTTTTTCAATAAACTGATTAAATATTGCAGCCCTTTTGTTAATAAAGTCACAATTTTGTCTTTCTTCGATATGCCTTACCTCGTTAAAGTCCCCACCAAGGACCCATGCAACATCCTTGTACTGCATTAATTCCTCAAGGCACAACCACATTACCTTTTTACCTTCATCTTTATGAGGACCGTAAACGTTTACGATGGCAATTTCCTTATCTTTACCTTTCAAGTGACCTTTAATCGCCAGAAAATATTCCTTAACAACAGCTTGGTTAACCTTAAACACACTGGTGTCCCAAATCAATAATAGACCGCCGAATTTTCCTACTTTTGCCTTCTGTACATAACCAAATTCACTGTTACCCCATATAAATTCGACCCATCTATCAGAAACATCGTTACATTTTGTTTCTTACAGTAGTACAATTCCTGGATTCTCTGTGATTCTCAGTTGTCGGAACCAACCTATTTTCCTTTGTGATTCATCCTCGAATTTGTATTGAAAACTTTAGTATTGAATATTAACATATATGTTATAAGCCCATTTAAATGGCATGTTGTTTATTTTAAATATATAGTAGCCTTTAATTATTAATATATTAAATTTAATGAATAATAATTAAAATTTGAAGTCGTATGTTATGAATATTAATGGATAAGATACGAGTTTTTATTATATAAATTATAATTGTGATTATATACGTAATTAAATAGTATATCAGGAAAACTACATAGCTTTAATTCATGGAGTTATTTCAACGAGTTATTATTATTTTTTAATTAGTTTAATTAAAAAAATGATACGTAGAATTATTCAATTCAGTTTGATTAAGAAACTGACACGTATGATTATTTAATTCATAGTCATGACCGGTGAAATCAACGGTTAATTAAGAAAAAGAATTATCAAATTTTAAATATTACACTCATTTTAGTGTTTAATTTGTAATATTTGCTACAATAGATTAAAACTTAAAAGGCACTCCGTAGTAACAAAATTTCAAATGTTGAAACCAAGACCCACAACACTGATAAGACCAAGACTCCGATATGATTGTAAGTAGCTGAGGACCCTTATGTTTCAATATGATCTCTATATCAGGTAAAAATATGTTGTAACAAAGACCATAACACTCCTTCACATCACCTGCGTTGTAACTACTACAATGACAAAATTTTAAAAATAAAATAAGCACGTGTTTCCTAGAATAAAAATATTTTTTTTAATCATATATATGTGTTATATATATATATATATATATATATATATATATATATATATATATATATATATATATATATATATATATATATATATATATATATATATATATTATGATTAAGGGGAAGTAACCAATCGGGGAAAGCAAAATTTTTTTATTTTTCGTTTTTTGAAAAAACTTTGTTCACGAACATTATAGACTGGATGAAAATATGAACATTTAATAAAAACATTTTGTGATAAATGTTTTTTTTTTTTGCGGGAAAATGCTCGAAGAAGTAATATATAACAATTATCGTGTTTTTCGAGCGTATGTTAAGGTTTTAGATATTAGGGTTTAGATATTAGGGTTTAGATATTAGGGTTTAGAAATTTAGGGTTCAGGGTTTAGATTTAGGATTTATATTGAGTTTTTAACACGAACATTTAGAGTTTAGGGTTTAGGGTTTGGTGTTTTGGGTTTATGGAATAAACCCAAAACACCAAACCCTAAACCCTAAACCCTAAACTCTAAATCGGGCTAAATTTTACTTCACAAAACATGAAAAAAAAACGTTCATATTCTTTACGAACAATATTATCTTGAATGTTATTTTTTAAGATCGTTTCCCCGCCTAAATAATAACATTCATCACGAAGTGTCTCTTCTAAATGTTCATATTTTCGTGTGATCTTGATGCCGGAAAAAAAAATTCCAAAAAAAACGAAAAAAAAAATAATTTTGCTTCCCCCCGCTTCCCCCCGATTGGTTACTTCCCCATTGATCCTGCATATATATATATATATATATATATATATATATATATATATATATATATATATATATATATATATATATATATATATATATATAGTTCAAACGAGAACCACAAAAAGGCGAGAACTGTATGCAACAAATTACCTGGAAATGTTAATTAATGTTCATATCATTTACAAACATATGTTCATTAGTCATTACCAAAAATTACATGTTTTAATTATATAAACTGTTCACATGTTACACAAACAAATATGCACATGCGAACGGAAAACTATATATTTGATTATATAGGTAAAATATAAGTTTTTCAAACTATTTTATGTTCATTTTTACTCTCCATCAACATAACATTTATGAATGATTCAATCTATTCACGCGTGAAAATCTTTGTAAATTAAAAGTTTTTTACGTGAAGTTGAGTGAAAAGAAAAATATTAGATTATTTATTCCCGTACCATACAAAAAATACAAGTGCCTCCAAGAAAAACTTAACAACTTCACCAAACTCAATTTGAAAATAATAAGATGGATATTAGCTTCGTGATATTACATACGGGGTGGAAAAAAACTTTGATTCTTACATCTCTATCTCTATATCTATATATATATATACATTAAAAGAGTCTTGATTAGCTAATAAATATTTTTCAAAACCTTCTTAATTACCATTAAATTAAAAAATTATATTATAATACCCCTTGATCTAACGGTCCTTAATCACCCACTAAAAATATTAGTCAATAAATCAATTGTTAAAACACTCACCCTAAAATACCCTCTCCTAATCTAAAGTAATAATTAACAAAAAAAAAAAAAATTTAAAAAAACACGGGAGAAAAATAACAAAGAAGGGTTACGTTCATTCAACAAAACCCTAACTTCCTCTCCTAATCAAATCATCCAAATCATCCACGCCGATCAATCAAGAAACGATTTGGATCCAGATCATTTGTAAGTATAAAGTTTTTACATTTGATTCGATTTTCTTTTTAAACTACGATTTCAGTTATCTTTCAGGGGTGTTGATCGTTAACTAACTCATATCGATTCCCTTTCGATTCGTACAGGTAAATATCGATTTCTACAGGTTCATTGGAAATCTTGTATAATTATGATCAGTTTGTTATATAATTTGGTTGATGTTTTTGATCTTGTACACTAACTATTGAATTTATGTTAATGTTTAAAATCTGTAAATACTCAGTATATGTTTCGTGTAAACATCTTTATTTGTACTGTACGTCTGTATATTGCAGTTGATGACTTTTAGAAGATTAGACTCTAACCACATGAATTGGAATAGTGATTATAACCATTTTAAGCAATTGCAGTACAAATATGTTTCTCTGTAAATATAACAACCAGGCCATTAATTAAAAAGTGGACTAATTTAGTTAGTTACATGTCAACAGCTCGATGTATACTTGAAAGATTACTTAAAAAAACAGTATCACTATTACTCATTTTGTGCCAAAAATTGTTTGTGGAAATAATAGTCTGGATCTTTGGTGCATAACTCTTTATTTGAATTTTATATCATGTACTTTGTCAATTGGTTTTTTTTTTTTTCAATGTGTTTATTTGAATTGTAGGTGTGCATTTTTTATCTGGTTCTTCGTGCTCTTGACACCGTCAGTATGTCCTATTTTTTAATGTGTTTATTTTGTGTTGTACTCAACAATCTTTTTTTATTCTCCTGAATAATTGATTTTGTGTTTATTTTTTTGGTCAGAGGATGATACAAGCATAGCTTCTGATATCAAAGTACCTATTTTGATTGCCTTTCATAAGCATATTTACGATTGTGACTGCCACTTTGCATGTGAGTGACTGACTGATCTTAAAGTAACTAAGAACCTGAATTTTCTCATGCTTGAGTGACTCTGAAATGATCGGTAATTTTAAAAACGTACCAATTATCTGACTCACTTGGTGGGAACAGCAGAATTATGGATTGGTAACTGGTTTGTAACTGTCATTTGCACTACTGCTATAATACATACAATGACAACCATACCAATATTTGTAAACAGGTACGTGACTTCATTGCATTACGACTTCATCATAGGTTATATAAATTTGGATAATTAGATTATAATTCTTGATAACTGATGTACATCAATGCCGATTTATGTTGGGTTGACACACAAACACTTTCTTATATAACCGCAGTGAAGAAGGTTAAACCTATATATCATCAGGGAGTCCTTTATACATACCCATTTTATCGTTTCCACCAACAAACCAATTATGTCCCTTAAATGTTCCATCACTTGTGATATTTTAATTTTATATGTATTTAGTGGTTGTTGAAACTTGAAAGAGACTTTTCTCACTCAGTTCTGTCTATCTGCATTTGTTTTTATAGGTGAAAGGCTTGATTGACACGCGACGGAAACATAAGATCATTGAGACTCATGACGAGGTCTGTACACGAACCAAGTATAAACCTTTTGCTTATAAATCCAGTGGCTTTCTATTTTCAGATATTTGTTATGTCATATCTGAATACAAACTAATGTCAATTATGTAATCATTTGTTTTAATTATGTGGTGTAGGAGCCTATATGCATTAAAAGTACATTAGGATTGTTAAAGTGTTTTCTTTAAGGCATTACTTCTATTCATTCAAATTCTTTTGGCATGCTAGAAATATGATATAACCCAAATTTAACCTTTATTCTTAAGTGGGTCAAAAGTGCCACCTTTACATTATCTTGAAAATGTCTTAAAATACATGTTATTTATAATGATTTACATGGTGGGAATGGAATAGAATTGCGTTTTGAATATTTAGCATTCAAAAGTGATTAGTAGGGAATGGAATAGAGATGGAAATCAGGCACCAAGACTTGGAGTTGTTCATGACAATGAATCAGAGACCATCAAAATGGTACGTATCTAATGCCATAAAATAGACACATTTATAATGAATTCTAGCGTGAGACTGATCTTTCTGTAACTGATTTTGATGGTGTAATGGAAGCATATACACCTTTAATATTCACAGAGCTTGTTTGAAAAGAATTTGCCAATTTTTCTTTGCCTTGAACCCAAAAGGCTACTCATTGGCTTTGTAACACACATGCCATTTTGGGCATGTTTTCCTTCACCAAATTTCATAGGTTATCACTGTCATTTATATGAAATCTTTCAAGCCTTGTAGGTCCACTAGTTCTTTCATGAACTCTTACATTAGCCTTCTTAGCTCTTTTTCTTTTGGTGCAACTTTATCGTTGACAAATTAAGGACCACTTCATTGTGTGAGCATCGAAAAGAAACTTCCCTTGGTAATCATGGAAACAACTTTCTTATTCAACTATCATCATAAATACGGTAATTGTTTGTTTGGTTTTGAAGCTATGTATTTTCCTTATGACTGCAAATGACGCCATAACACTTCATAACCATCCAGGGATACGCTTTATAACAAGCTTTTGCTTGGTGAAGTAAACATTCAAGTAGATGATTATAAACTTCTCCATCTGAGCTTCTTTGTGGCAATTATGGTATCATGTTATTTTTATAGAATATCGGGTTTATGTTATATGGTTTGTGCAGCTATGTATTTGGTCAAAAGTGAAGACATCGGGGTCATTTCTTTGCGAGAAGAAGCACACGTATAACCAAAAAAAAAAATACCACGTCTCCTTTGTGTCTGTAACCATATTGTCAAATCTACATTGATAGAACGTAGGTTGATTAATTTTTTATTCCTTTGGATTGCTGTATACATGATATAAATATTCATCTAAAATGTAAATCTAACCATATTAATATCAATTAGTTAAAATATGTATTTCATCTAAATAATATTTAACATTATAATCCCACAAATGTGCGGGTTTAACATTCTAACCACATATTATCAGTCTCGTCAGGCAAATAATATATCCAACCTGTTCTGACTCTAACGATTACGAATTCTTTATTTACAATTATTTATGCATATATTATTATTTTTAGAACTTTTATGATGGTCTTGTTTTTGGTTCATTATTTGTTTCGCACGGCTTGTTTCATCATACATCGGAATATAAAAAAGTTGCATTATCACCGTTTGCAACTTTGTAGGTCGAACGTATTAGCAGATACGAACAAATGATTAGTACTACTTTCGAATTCAAATATGTTACTTTATTTTGAAAAAAAAATATTTCTATTTTTATACATTTTAAAATTAAAATTTAAAATGTTATATTGTTAATTTATGTAATAATGGTTGAAAATTGTCTTAAAATATCATAATTCAATAAGATCAACGAAATCACGGGTCTTTAAACGGATTAAAATCAATCATATTGGACGACAATGAGATGATTCAAATACCACCGAGAATGTTGTTTATAAGAAAATCTTGAGACGTATTTGACTGAGATGTAAATGTTCTATGGTTAAATACCCAATGAATATTTTTTGTACATCTCTAATTATATATACTTATAATAATACAATCTAAATTCATTTTGATAACTAATATAAGCTTAATGGATAAAAAGGATTAACGTTGAGAGTTAATGGTTTAAGGTTTAGGAATTTCTATTTAAGGTTTACGGTTTATGGTTTACAGTTTAGAATTTAGGGTTAAGATTTTAGAATTTATGCTTTAGGGTTTAGAGTTTAGTGTATACGGTTTACGCTTTAATGTTTAGGGTTTATGGTTTAGTGTTAAGGGTTTAGGGTTTAGAGTTTAGGCTTTTGAGTTTAGGGTTTAGTTTTTAGAATTTATGGTAAAGAGTTTAGGGTTTAGGGTTTAGAGTTTAGGGTTTTATGGTTTATGGTTCGGGGCTTGGTGTTTAGGGTTTAGGGTTTAGTGTATAGGGTTTAGGTTTTAGAGTTTAGGGTTTATGGTTTAGATTTTAGAATTTATGGTTTTGAGTTTAGGGTTTAGGCTTTAGGGTATATGGTTTAGGGTTTAGGGTTTAGGGTTTGGGATTTAGTGTGTAGGGTTAAGGGTTGCTGGTTTAGGGTTTAGGGTTGATTTAGGGTTTAGGGTTTAGATATAGGGTTTAGAATTTAGAGTTTAGTGTATATGGTTTAGTGTTTAGTTTTTAGAATTTATGGTAAAGAGTTTAGGGTTTAGGGTTTTATGGTTTATGGTTTGGGGATTGGTGGTTAGGCTTTAGATCTAGGGTTTAGTGTATAGGTTTTAGGTTTTAGAGTTTAGGGTTTATGGTTTAGATTTTAGAATTTATGGTTTAGAGTTTAGGGTTTAGGCTTTAGGATTTAGGGTATATGGTTTAGGGTTTGGGATTTAGTGTGTAGGGTTAAGGGTTGTTGGTTTAGGGTTTAGGGTTGATTTAGGGTTTAGGGTTTAGATATAGGGTTTAGGATTTAGAGTTTAGTGTATAGGGTTTAGTGTTTAGTGTTTAGGGTTTATAGTTTAGACTTTAAGGTTTAAGGTTTAGATTTTAAAATTTATGGTTTAGAGTTTAGGGTATAAGGTTTAGGGCTTAGAGTTTAGTTTTTACAATTTATGTTTAGAGTATAGATATAAGGTTTAGGGTTTAGGGTTTAGGGTTTAGGATTTATGATTTAGTGTATAGGGTTTAGGGTATATGGTTTAGGGTATAGGGTTTAGATTTTAGAATTTAAGGTTTAAGGTTTCTGGTATATAGTTTAGGGTTTAGAGTTTAGGACTTAGTGTGTTGGGTAAAGGGTTGGTGGTTTGGGGTTTAAAGTTGGTTTAGGGTTTAGATATAGGTTTAGAGTTTATTGTATAGAGTTTAGGGTTTAGTGTTTAGGATTTAAGGTTTACAGGTTAGGGTTTGGGGGTTTAGATACGCATAAAGATTCAACTTGATCTCAAATTAAATTACACAAAAGAAAGAAAGAAAGCCATAAAGATTAATAATCTTATAGTTGTTATTAAAAATAAGTTTAGTACAAAAAGAAAGTAAAAACTAATATATTGAGGAATCGCAATACCAATTCTTGATTAACTGGACTGGGAATTACATGAATGAACGAAGATGAAGGCATCTTGGAATCAAATGAAGACATTAAATCTTTTCTGTATCTACCTGTAGAAACAATATATACATTTCAAATTTTTTAATAAGACATATATAATAATAAAAGTCTATCAATATAATCATAAAGAATTTCGTCTACAAGAGTTCATATAGTATTAAATAATTCATCTGTTAAATTCAATAATAAACTTCTACTGTTACAAGTTTTTTATTATGTTATTGTTAAAACATGCTACTGTAATGGGTCTGCAACCTTAAAAACACAAAAATGTAAAAGAAACCTACTCAACAACTACCTAACAAACAAAATATGAACATGAACATACATACTTTAAATTAACATTGTCCACTTGTGGAAGAATATATCGTCAGTGATTGAAGAAATCAATCCGAGAATGATTTAATTGTCAAACAGGAGGCCATAAAAAAAATAAGATTGCAGGTTATAATTTGTAGGAACAAAATTAATATAAATGGGCCAAAAGCCTTTATTTTCTAATAGATTACGGGTTACATAATTTTATTTTATATAAAAGTATGAAATTCTAAAAAAAAGGAATTTCAAATTATAAATACATATCTATACTCAATTATACGACAGTATAACCTAATTTACTCCTGAAAACTTTAACAACATATTGGGTTGTTAATTATATATTAAAGAAGCCTATGGAGAAAAAACAATCATCTCATTCATGCTGCTTATTAAAAAACCATACATCAAAACTTAATTCGAACACATCTATGGAACAGCTTTAAAAAAAGGTATCATCTTATGCTTATTTAATTCAATTACGCCTAAAAGACAGTATACATAACCAAAACCTAATATTGAACAATTTCAGCTATGTTATTAATATTATAAGTCTGATATATTCAACTGTGTACATATAATATTTATTAGGTTTGAATTAATATTGACATACCATTAGTGTCTACTTGATAGTAGTCGGAGACATAGTAACCTTCACAGTGCCGATCAATTACATTGAAAATACTACATATCTTGTGTATATATGAATTATGTACAAAAAATATGTTAATTGAATTGCCGGTAGGAAATTAAGATCGGTAGGAGGAGTATTAGTACATAATATGTAGGAGGCCACAAATATATGTACAATATTTACTCTGGTAAAAGTTTTGAAAGAACAAAAGCATTAATAATATGTTTTATTAACTTATAAAGTACTGTATGAGATTACAAAAATTGAAATAATTTATTCTAATTACATTTACATGACTCAAATATAAGTAATATGTTGTTTATTTTTTTAAAATTTGCAGAAATAAAAGAAAAAAGCGAAGAATAGAGAAGCAGTTATGAGACACCGCAAAAAAAAAAAAAAAAAAAAAAAAATTTTCCAATTGTTAGAATGATAATAGTAATTGTTAATATCAAACTGTTATAATTAACGTACAATTATATTTTTTATTGTAGACGCACTTCACTAAGATGGAAAAAATGTTATACAACTGAACAGGGAAATACAACTAAAAAATGAACTATTACAAAAGGTACCTTTTTAATACATGTTTACCAAAATATAGAAAATATGTGAATTTATGACTTTCAATTCTCAATCCATTTACAATTACATTGCTAAAGTATTATATCACATTTACAGATTGCCAGGAACCAAAACCTCAATCGTGGTACATCGTAATTTAATATAATTTATATTCTTCGATCTTTTATAAAAAAAAAATACTATGTATACCTTGTATACCTTATAAGCTTTTGTTTAAATATCACATGAAGATCCGATTAACTTTAGTAAAAAGTATAGTGATTGGTTTGCTGAACATCACCAACGTATAACAACTACGTAGAAGATTGATTGGAGAATTCATTTGTAGTGACCCGAACTTTTTCATGTTTATATATATTAAATGAAGTTGATATTTACATGATTAAATGTTTCCAACATGTTAAGCAATCAAACTTGTTAAGACTTGATTAATTGAAATAGGTTTCATGTAGACAATTGACCACCCAAGTTGACCGGCGATTCACGAACGTTAAAACTTGTAAAAACTATATGATGATATATATATGGATATGTATATAGCTAACATGATATTATGAAAAGTAAGTATCTCACTAGGTATATTAACAATGAGTTATATACATAAAATAAGACTATTGAATTATGAAACTCGAAACGATATATATAACGATTATCGTTATAGCAACGCCTTACTAAATACATATGTATCATATTATGATATATTCATTGTTGGTGATTTGTGTCACCAATATGATTTAAGTGTAATGGGATTAATTTGTTAACCAAAATAACCTTGATAAATATCGAACAAGTTTGGGAAAGTGTGGAGTACACACTTGTTTGAACTTATCTTGATTATGACGGGGGTTCGGGGGCAGCGTCCCTGGCAACCCCTGACGGGGTCCAAGGGGCAGAGCCCCTGGCTGGGATCGAGCTGCCAGGTCAGTTCGGAAATTTTTTTGTTTGGGTTAATATCGCTTTATTAAAAATGTGTTAAAATTTGATTTAAAGCTTTCAACAACATTAAATGAGATCGTTAACTTAAAGCTTTCAAAAACAACACTTACATGTAACGACTAACGATGACTTAACGACTCAGTTAAAATGAATATACATGTAGTGTATTAAGATGTATTAATACACTTTTGAAAGACTTCAAGACACATATCAAAGTAATTCTACTTAGCAAAAATGCTTACAATTACATTTTCATTCATTTTCATCAACAATTCTACTCGTAGTCATTCAGTATTCGTATCCGTATTATACACAGCTTCTAGACGTACTTACTATGAGTATATACCAATAGGAACTAGCATGGGATTCCACTCTTGATTATGTCATGCATGACTAATCAAATTTAACTTCTACCATGAACTAGTCAACTAACTAGAACTCCTTTTAACCCCACTCACCACTCATCATTCACCACTCACCAATCAATCCATTTCACTTCCAATTCTCTTTCTAATTCTCTCTCAACACCTACACACACTTATGAATGAATTTTTCAAGTAAACTAATCATCATCTTCATCAAAAATTTCTTCAAGAATCAAGCTATAATCATCATAGGAAGAACACTTCAAGAACACTTCAAAAATCCTTTCAAATTTACTAGTTTACTTCCAAGCTTTCTAATCCATTCCAAGTAATCATCTAAGATCAAGAAACCTTTGTTATTTACAGTAGGTTATCTTTCTTATTCAAGGTAATATTCATATTCAAACTTTGATTCGATTTCTATAACTATAAACTATCTTAATTCGAGTAAAAATCTTACTTGAACTTGTTTTTGTGTCATGATCCTACTTCAAGAACTTTCAAGCCATCCAAGATCCTTTGAAGCTAGATCATTTTTTGTCACTTCCAGTAGGTTTACCTACTAAACTTGAGGTAGTAATGATGTTCATAACATCATTTGATTCATATATATATAACTATCTTATTCGAAGATTTAAACTTGTAATCACTAGAACATAGTTTAGTATATTCTAAACTTGTTCGCAAATAAAAATTAATCCTTCTAACTTGACTTTTAAAATCAACTAGACACATGTTCTATATCTATATGATATGCTAACTTAATGATTTAAAACTTGGAAACACGAAGAACACCGTAAAACCGGATATACGCCGTCGTAGTAAAACCGGGGGCTGTTTTGGTTTGGATAATTAAAAACTATGATAAACTTTGATTTAAAAGCTATTCTTCTGGGAAAATTATTTTTCTTATGAACATGAAACTATATCCAAAAATCATGGTTAAACTCAAAGTGGAAGTATGTTTTTCCAAAATGGTCATCTAGACGTCGTTCTTTCGACTGAAATGACTACCTTTACAAAAACGACTTGTAACCTGTATTTCTGACTATAAACTTATAATTTTTCTGTTTAGATTCATAAACTTAAATTCAATTTGAAACCATAGCAACTTGAATCACTCAAAACGGATTTAAAACGAAAAAGTTATGGGTAAAACAAGATTGGATAATTTTGCTTGTTGTAGCTACGTGAAATTTGTAACAAATTTATACAAATCATAACTTAACTAACTTATATTGTATTATACATGTATTCTAACATATATTATGCAATCTTGGGATACCATAGACACGAATACAATGTTTTGACATATCATATCGACCCATATATATATATATTTCGGAACAACCATAGACACTCTATATGCAGTAATGTTGGAGTTAGCTATACAGGGTTGAGGTTGATTCCAAAATATTATATATACTTTGAGTTGTGATCTAGCCTGAGACTTGTATACACGAGGTCGTGGATTGATTCGAGATAATATATATTGCTTTATTTCTGTACATCTAACTGTGGACAACTAGTTGTAGGTTACTAACGAGGACTGCTGACTTAACAAACTCAAATCATTAAAACGTAATAAAAAAATGTTGTAATTATATTTTGATCATACTTTGATACATATGTACATATTTGTTATAGGTTCGTGAATCGACCAGTGGCCAAGTCTTATTTCTGGCAAAGTAAAAATCTGTGAAAGTGAGTTATAGTCCCACTTTTAAATCTAATATTTTTGAGATGAGAATACATGCAGTTTTGTAAATGTTTTACAAAATAGACACAAGTACTTGAAATTACATTCTATGTTAGATTATGAATACCGAATATCACCCTTTTAGCTTGGTAGCCTAAGAATTAGGGAACAGATACCCTAATTGACGTGAATCCTAAAAGTAGATCTACGGGCACTAACTCCCCCCATACTGGAAAATGGTATGCTTTAGTACTTCGAGTTATTAATACATATGGATTTCTATTTTGGGGATATTCTATATGCATTTTGTTAATGTCGGTTACCAGGTGTTCAACATATGAATGATTTTTATACAGATTGTATGTTATTGAAAGATGAAATCTTGTGGTCTATTATTACGATTTGATATATATAGGTTAAACCTATAACTCACCAACATTTTTGTTGACGTTTAAAGCATGTTTATTCTCAAGTGATTATTAAGAGCTTCCGCTGTTGCATGCTAATTTATGGACAAGAGTTGGAGTCAGCATGCTTGTATAATAATGTTTAAAAACTGCATTCGAAGATTTAAGTTGATGTGTAATATTATTGTAAACCATTATGTAATAATCGTGTGAAAACACTATATTTTAGATTATCATTATTTGATAATCGTCGTAATATTTTTAAACCTTTATTGATAAAATAAAGGTAATGGTTTGTTTAAAAATCGAATGCAGTCTTTGAAAAACGTCTCATATAGAGGTCAAAACCTCGCAACGAAATCAATTAATATGGAACGTTTATAATCGATATGAACGGGACATTTCATCATTGAAGACGACATTCTACCGATTATCGAAAACATATTATCACATTTCTATAGCTTATTTAATATACAAAAATTTGCTACTAAATTTGATGTCTTTAGTATTACATATGGTACTTGGATGTGTCCTACTCAATGGTGTATAATTTGGATTGGTGGATTATGTTCAACTGATATGCTACAGGAAAATACACAAAACTATTTATTTAACTTATTTATTATTGGTACACTAAACCCTAAACCTTAAACCCGAATCCTTTTTAGAAAAAGTAGGCTTAACTAACGAAAGAAAAATTGAACCATATACATTCTTACCGAAATTTCAAACCTTAAACCCTAAACGATATACCCTAAACTCTAAACCCTAAACCATAAACTCTAAATCCTACACACTAAATCCTAAACCCTACACACTATATTTAAACTTTCCCTTTGGGTTTAGGGAAACTAAAACCCTAAACAATAATTTCTAAACCCCAATTTTCTAAACCGTAATTGCTAAACCCTGGATATAGGGTTTAGGTTTTAAGGTTGGTTTAGGGATTAGGGTTTGGGGTTGATTTAGAGTTTGGGGTTTATGGTTGGTTAAGGGTTTAGGGTTTTGGGTTTAGGGTTTTGGGTTAGGGTTTAGGGAAACCAAAACCATAAACCCTAATTTCTAAACCCCAATTTCTAAACACTAATTTCTAAACCCTAATTGCTAAACCCTAGAAATAGGGTATATGGTTTAGGGTTTAGGGTTGGTTTAGGGTTTAGGGTTAATTTAGGGTTTAGGGCTTAGGGTTTAGGGTTTATGGTTGGTTTGGGGTTTAAGGTTTAGGATTTGATTAGGGTTTAGGATTGGTTGAGGGTTTAAGATTTAGGTTTTAGGATTTAGGGAAAGCAAAATCATAAATCCTAATTTCTAAAAACTCATTTCTAAACCATAATTGATAAACCATAAACCCTGAATATATGGTATAGGGTTTAGGGTTTAGGGTTTAGGGTTGTGTAGGCTGTAGTATTTAGGGATGATTTGGGGTTTAGGGTTTAGAATTGGTTTAAGATTTAGGGTGAGTGTAGGGTTTAAGGTTTAGGGATGGTTAATGGTATAGGGTTTAGTGTTTAGGATTTAGGATTTAGGGTTGGTTTAGGGTTTAGGATTGGTTTAGGGTTTAGGATTGGTTAAGGGTTTAGGATTTAGGATTTAGTGTATAGGATTTAAGGTAGGGTTTAGGTTTTAGAATTTTGAATGCATGTTTTAGGGTTGAAGGTGTAGGGTTTATGGTTTAGTTTTTATATTTTACTGTTTAGGCTTTAGGGTTTAATGTTTAGAGTTTAGGGTTGGTTTAGGGATTAGGGTTTTAGATTGGTTTAGGGTTTAGGGTTTAGAATCGGTTAACTGTTTATGGTTTAGTGTTTAGTGTTTAGGGTTTAGTATTTAGGGTTTAAGGTTTAGGGTTTAGGTTTTAGATTTTAGAATGCATGTTTTTAAGTTGAAGGTATAGGGTTTAAGGTTTAGTGTTTTTAATTTATTGTTTATAGTTTAGGTTTAGCGTTTAGGGTTTAGTGTTTAGGGATTGGGGTTTAGGTTTGATTTAAGGTTTAGGATTTAGGGTTGGTTTAACGTTTAGGGTTTAGGATTGATTTACGGTTTAGGGTTTAGGGTTTAGAATTGGTTAAGGGTTTAGGGTTTAGGGTTTAAGGTTTAGGGTTTGGGTTATAGATTTTAGAATGCATGTTTTAGGGGTTAAGGTATAGAATTTATGGTTTAGTATTTATAGTTTATTGTTTAGGGTTTAGGGTTAAGGGAATAAGTTTAAGGATTAGATTTAAAGTTTAGGTTTAGGGATTAGTGTATAGGGACTGAGATATGTTGATAAAGCTGAATGTTAATTTTATTTTGGTTGAATTTATTATGTATGATCTTACTATACCTTAAAATAGAACTTTTATTAACAAATAAGTCTTCCTAATCTATCCTTTAATCACCATTAGATCAACATTGGACTTTTATCTACCCTTTGATCTAACGGTTCAAATTAATCCGGTAAAACCATTACTTAATCTAGAAATTGCCTACTTAGTGGTACAATAATACCCTTTTTAAATAAATACATATCAATTTGAATTTTGAATTTTAAACAAGTAATTAAATGCACCCTATAATTATGGATTAAACCATCCAAAACTTTTGGTAGTGTATATTAATCCAATATCCCTCCCATTTAAATCGATTCAATTGGATCTCCAATACCCCATTTCTTCCACACTTTTGCTTCCCATCCGATTATAGGTACACATCTGATCTCATCCAAATCGAAATTTCGTCCCTAATTGTTTGCGTATATATGCGACAGACCAAAGGAGCTCCTTTAATTCTTTATAAGTAAAATGTGCGTATTTTTTTTACAGCCTAAATCTGCTCTTCCTACGTTGGTAGCTCTGAAATTGTTAGTGTATATTGCGATTATTCATGTTTCTTCTGTACTTGATAATGTATTGTTGATTATCGATTATTTATTTATTTATTATTGTTGATTGTTGAGCATTCCCGATTTTGTGTCTGGGTTTGAGTGTGAAAAGGGGTTGATAAATGCAACATAGTACTTAGGCCTGAAAGAAAACACGTTGTCGCTTGTGCTGCTGTATATAAATCTTGGAGGAGTATGTGTAAAGAAATTTTTACAACGCCCAAAACTTGTGGAAAGCTTACTTTCCCAGTTTCCCTAAGGCGGGTGTTTAATTATTACTAATTTACTATCTCTTTTATATTTATACATTCAAGTTTAAAATTTGGGTACTAATAGTCATTTATTATGTTTTCAGCCCCGGACTCGTGACTCTACTATTCGGTGTTTTATTAAGAGGGATAAATCAAACTTGACATATCATCTTTACATGTGTCTTAGCCCATGTGAGTGTTTCAGAATTGTGTTTATGCCCCCCGTTTTCGGGCTCGATTCATGCAATTTTTTTTTCTTTGCAACGTAGTCTTTTAGGGTTGCTTTACATTTGAATTTGAAATCTTATGATAATAAACTGACATTTGGTTTTGTTTGCAGCAGCTTTGTTGGTTGAGAATGGGAAGTTTCTGCTTTCTGCTAAAAGATCTAGGAGGACTACTTGCACTGAATATGTTATCTCCATGGATGCTGATAATATATCAAGGACTCAAGGTCAAGTAGTACTTATATTGGCAAACTCAGGTATATAACCTAAATAAATAAATTTATAAAGTTCCTCTTTTTACAGTTCTGACCAGTAATGGCAATTCAAACCCTTATGTTTTTACAGTACGAGCCTCTGTTCGTGCTACTTGGATGCCTCAAGGTTGTTCAGTTTGCATGATGAACGTGTCGGTTGGGTTCAATAATGGTTCAAAATGGGCTAAAATATTGCAATTTGGCATGTGAGTTATAGTTACAAAAGCTAATATTATTTCAATTATGATTGGTCTTAATGAGTACTGTGATATAGGTGGTTTTATGCAGTTAAAGTACACTACAAAAGACTTTTGACCTATTTGACATATTCCTTTTTTTAACTAATGTTTTGATTTACATGTCTGACTCATTAGAGATAAAACATTTCCCAAGTTAACTCTATCATTAGAGATTTGGGTCAAAATTGTCACTTCTAAGTGGTAATACTATTTAATTGAAATTCTTACGATTTGTGTATTGTTAATCAATTCAGGTGATAAATTGAAAAAACTCGAGTAAGAAAAGGGTATTGTAATGCGATTTGTGATAGGTCACAGGTAAGCAACACATATTCAGTGATCGGTCAAAGTCAGTCAAAGTCAAAGTTGGTCAAAGTTAAAGTTGGTCATAAAACTTATACTCCATGAGTTATTTTCACGCAGTGCCACATCAGGAGGTATACTTGATAGAGCTATTGAAGCATAAGAATTAAAACATGTAGATTTCTTAAGGCTATGAAACATATCGAGGGGTACCTTGAATTATCAGCAAAAACAAAAACGTATTTTACTACGGTTGTTGCTTTGTGGGATGCAGATTTCTATGGTAAAGTTGATGATGATGTACACGTAAATATAGGTAATTATTCATATATCATAAAATTGCATGAGGACCTTACCTTTAAATTATTTGTTATTCTAAATGCTAGAATGTTACATGAAGGTACACTGGGAGCAACATTAAGTAGATATCAGTCAAAACCTTGTGTGTAAGTTGGATGCATGAAATCGGGTCCCGTTCTTGCTCATAAGTAAGTCAAACCTCCTTTTTATATGGCAATATGGTGTATAAGTACGTATTCTTGGGTTAAGTCAAAACGGGTCATGTAAAGGATATAGCATGAATGGTTAGGATTGGTATACAAATAGCATATACGATGACAAAAGAGGAACCGATTTGGTTTAAGATGATAACATAAACTCCATAGCAAACACCTATAAATCCATTTATGTGATAATTGTATCGTTTAGTGTTATGCTATTATGTTCTAATTTATAAATACGTCAAACTGTATTTGAGTATATGTTAGTACTTGATACCCGATAAGTACCATAGAAATTTACATCATCTAAAATTAGTGCTGACAAAGTGAAGGTTTTAGACGTTTTCATACGGCATACTGATACCCTTTTTCGGGGCGCTAAGTTGAAAGCCCTTGTTTTCTTTCATACCAGGAAGGTAAGCCTTTCCAACTCGTCATTCTTTATGGTGCAAATTAGGAGAATTTGTACACATATGTCTGCACACAACTAAGAAGCATGGTTGATATTTTTTTAACTTTTTAGTGTGTGTTTGAGACATTATAACATTATGAGAATTGATCCACTCATATGTAAATAAATGGACACTTTTAGACAAATAACAATATTTCTTTCCCAGTCTGAAAAAAATAGGGTCTGATGTGCACTGTTATGATCAATTAATGGACACTTTTAGTCATCTTACCATTCAAATTCTTTTTTTAACCTGATAGATTATGGGCTATCCAAGGTTGGTCTCATAAATAGCACTGAGGACATATCCGGGTCAACAACCATCAGGACTACCCCTTTTTAGGACGCTGAACTCAAAACAGATTCAACGTCATCAATGAACTGAGAACAGCCACAAAATCTATCCGTTGTTGGCACCCCTGACTATTTGGCACCCGAAATTCTTCTTGCAATGGACATGGTTTTTATATGAATTGTCTACATTTTTTAATTTTTAGATTGACAATTAGTTTATGGTTAGCAATGAATGTGTGAAGAAATTGTTTGTAGTCAAAGAATACAACATGTTTGTTATGTGTGATGTCATCAATCTGTTCATACTTATTACACTTCTATTAAGGACTTTGATATAAACCAAACTAATTAGAAGAGGTGCATTTGGGAATAATATGCTTACTTTCTTCAACGTATCTTGGTTAAGTTTTGCAGGTTTTATGGAAGGCTAATATGATTCGTAAAAATGCAGTTCAAAGCATTTTGACTGAGCGTGATATACTAATATCGGCTTGCAATCATTCATGGTGAGAAATAACTTTTTGGTTTATATAGTGTGATTTTTTCAGATTATAGTACTAAAGAGGTTTGTTGTTTTTGAATGGAAAATACAAATATTCTACAAGTATTCTAACAATTAATTCACCTTCATTCATTGTTAATGCCCTATTTGACCACTATGTATGTTTACATATGGTAGTTGTTATTTCATTCCCAAGTTCTTTTCGGTTGCAATTTGAGTTTATGTGATTTATATATTGTAACAAGATTGTTGTTGATGTGTTTTATGAGTGTATGTTAGTTTGTGCTTTTTGAATAAATGTATTACTTACCGCTCTACCAGTATATATATAGATTTTTCAAAAATATGTGTGTTTTGTGATCAGAGGAGTAAGATATCATGAACCGGAGCACTAAAAATTTGATGAGGAAGGAAACAAGTATTTTCGTCACGCTACAAGATAGTTATATGCTATATCAAAAGATTTAGCTACTTATATCTCGATTAACCAGTAAGTATATGTTTTCTCTCTCTTTATTTCTTATCAATTGTTGTGTTTTTCATCTCATTTTGGAGCATTTAGAAGGTTTAGACATGTACTACACAAATATGCCAATGAAGATGTCTCAATTGGATCATGGTTTATCGGATTAGATGTGGAGCACATTGATGATAGGAGGTTATGTTGTGGAACACCACCAGGTAATCTCCTTTATTAATAACTAATAATATCTTTCTAAAAATATATAATTAAATAACCTATTATCAAATATCAATATCAATCATATTTATAATAAGTTGATTAATATTTAAGTATTTATCTAATGATGGGTTTTCGTTAACACGCTTAAAAATAATATTGTACGGTTAATTATTATTTTTTAGTTGGCGGTTAATAAGATTCAACATTTTTAAGCGTGTTAATGCCAACTTTAAGGTTGTCTTTCGTTGAAAAATCCTTATTTAAATGTTTTGAAAAAATATCTAAATGTTGGTGTAGATTGTGAGTGGAAGGCGCTAGCGGGGAACATATGTGTGGCGTCATTCGACTGGAGTTGCAGCGGGATTTGCAGATCTGCTGATAGAATCAAGGATCTTCATAAGCATTGTGGGGAAGATGAGAGTGCTCTTTGGAATACGAGTTTCTAAGTAGCACAACCCTTTTTGTGACACTTATTTATATATGAACTTAAGCGTTGTGGTGTAGATTATGTTCATAGGTCTGTAAAATATGGAGATGTATACAAAAAGATAGAAATAGAGGTTGCAGGAACATCATGTTGGAGCAACTCTTGACGGTTAAATAAATAAATAATTTTAATGATGCATTTTAAATAAAAGTACACATTTATCATTCCTTTATCTTCAATCAAATACGAGTTTTGAAGCATTTTTATGTTGACTTCCTTATTAGTGAGTATAAATGTGATGAATCCAATCAGTGAAATGTAAATCTCAGTTGATGTAGCGAGGATGCAAAAGACAAATCTTTAACCTTTCCATTGCAAAACTACTTACAGGTGTACTCATGTTATAGAACTTCCAGTTACCTCAACGGATGAAGATGGAAATGTGCTATATATTGCAAGGTGAAACTTGGAATATGGTTTAGACAAACAATAAACTTATGATGATCATTATAGTTGATTGTTTTTGGTTAGTGTTATACCGGAAAAACAGGTCATGTTGGGTCGGTATGGGTAACGAGTCGTCATGGGTCTGGGTCAAAACGGGACATGGGTCAAACGGGTCAGATTTTTCAATAGGTTCAAACGGGTCGGGTCTTAATTGGTTGTGACAGGTCGGGTTGGGTCGAGACCCGTTATTCAAACCAAAAATTAGTCAATCTTTTATCTCAAATCTTTGTGTTTCCCATTTCAGCTTTGCGTCTTAGTATTCATTTTCACGTTTCAGTTTTGCATTTTAGTTTCACGTTTTTATTTTTGATATTTGTTATGTATATAGGAGACAAACATAGTATCGAAATAAGTATCAAGCTGATGTTTATTTTTTAAATTTTTTATGCAGTTGCATGCTTCTGAAGTTATGAAACGACAAAACGAACTTTTTTCAGGTATTATTTTGTCTGATGTATGTGTAAAATCTGTATCTGTATATTATGATGTATTTATGCTATTAATTGTTTAAATGATTTATGATTTTTTTTAACTATTTATGATGTATTTATGATATAATTGTTTATAGTGTAATTTAAAATTTGAATATTATGATATATTTATTTATGATATAACTGATTATGGTTTTATTTAGGGTTAGTGTTTAGATTTATAGTTTATGGTTTGGATTTTAGGGTTTAGAGTTTAGGGTTAAGGTTTAAATTTAGGATTTAGGGTTTAGATTCTAAGGTGTAGGGTTTTGGGTTTAGATTTAGGGTTTAAGGTTTAAGTTTCGGTATCAAATTTTTTTGATTCTGCAGCTTTTCCGTTAAAAAGGATGACAATATAAATATGTAAAAAAAGATGACAATATAAATTTTTAAAAAATAATATTCAAACTATGGAAACATCAATTTAATTTTGATCATCTTCTATTGTTAGATTGTTTGGATAACCAAATTTATAAGATAAAACCAAATAAAATATAATATGGAATTAATAAATGATTTCAACTTTCAAAAATCCCGCGAAATCGCGGGTCTTTAACTAGTTTTTAGAATAAATTAAGCTTCTTGATAAGACGAGTTAAGAGGTTAACCATTTTAAATGAACTTTGCAAGTTTAAATCCGTTTAACCCATTAAAACATTTGAATTTGTACATGTTCTACCTTGATATAGTTGTTGATGTTTTGTTTATATTTAATGTGATTTTGATATGCTTTTTGTATACTGAATAAATGGATCATAAATTTATAAGGATAAAGTTTCAACTTGATCTCAAATTAAATTACATAAAAGAAGGAAAGAAAGGCATAAAGATTGTATCCTTTTTACAAAGATCAAAAATTTAAGTAGAACAAAAACATTAAAAATGTATTACAAACATTTATATAAAATTTAAAATCAATTAACTCTTAATACAAAGGTTCATTTTGGGTTGAAATTAAGACAAAAGGAATGGAATATTCAAATTTTTAAAAAGCTAATTATTTAACAAAAGTTGTATCTACCTAAATTAACAAAACGAGGGTTATCAAAATTTAAAAAAAAAAAATAGAACAAACACCAAAAACTTCAATCGACACTTACCATTACCCTATCGACGACCGTCTCATCCAAAACATAGAACCTGTAAATCATCACTCAGAGATCATTATCCATCCATCGTTTTCCAGCAATCGAACACACTTGCAAAACTGTCTTCTGTCAATTCATCTTCACTTCCAAATTACTGGTTAGTGTCTTCTTATTTCGTTTAAATTACTGGCTAATGGATGTAATTTTGAGGACTCTTCAAACTTTTATGCTTAACGTACAAATATTTTTCTTTTATTGTAAACGTACTTCACAAAGATGGGAGAAAACGTTAAGCAACTGAACATGAAAATAAAACTAAAAAACAAACTACTACAAAAGGTATTTTTTTTTTAGCTTATTTAATATAAAAAATTAGCTTCCAAAATTGATGTCTTTAGTATTACTTATGGTACTTGGATGTATCCTACTCAACTGTGTATGATGTGGATTGGTGTATGATGTTGATTGTGACAGTTAATCAACAAACATACTTAACTTTTTGGACCTCAACTTGCAAAAATGAAATTTTTAACATTCGAAATTACGAATGAAGATATTGCACTGGCTACAAAATTTAGGAAATTAGAAACTACAGTATCAAATAATTTAACATGGAAAGATTTTGTGAAATGAATAAAGGAGACGGAGCGGCAATGTCAAGTTACCACAATTCTATGTCAATTTTAGTTGGAAAGTCTACTATTATGCACAACTATATGGATGAAGTATACTAAATTCTAAACTTCATACATCTTCTAAATAATTAAAAATATTACAATATTATGCATTTGATTATAAATATAATGTTTCAAATCATTATAGGCTGACGAATTACGATTAAAGACTTTCTCAGGGATGCACAAAGTCTTAACAACAAGATAAAGAGTTATGGCATTATTCACAATTCATGATCTCCTAACAAGAATAATTATATTGTCGAATGTGGGAAAATACAACAAATATCTGAGATAACCACCCTTCAATAATTCCGCGAAATCGCGGGTCATTATTGAATTATGCTAACTGTACAGAAAATGCTGATTTGATTTTGTTGTCATTACGGAATGAGTTTGGTTTTGGAGGTCGTTATATACGTATGTGTTGTTATAGCTTACGTTGTACTAAATTATATTCAGGTAGTTCATTCTATTTGCGTTCAAATCGATATATTAAATTTTGCTGTGTTAGGCTTTGTTAATGGAGTATTCGTTCTTTAATCCAACCTCAGCTTCCCAACCCCTTTTCTTTATCTTAAGACCTTAACATGCTGCTTAATTCATCTTCGAAGAAGACTAATATGATTTACAGGTTTGGTCAGCCTTTCCGTTAATAATTCGGTCATGCTTAGCTTATAATTATTGCTCAATTGAATATGGCTTTTTGTTGTTCTTCACTAAATTACAGTGGTAAATTGTTGTTTAGTATTTGATTTAGCTAACACTTTAAGATATAACTTATGGTAGCTTAGTAACCATTGAATAGTTTGACATGTAATTGAACTTTATGATATGTCAATCGATGAATGATGATAATTTTGATATGCTAAAGAGTTTATCATTAAAGACAAGTTGCAACTAAACAACTAAAGTGTATGATCTTATGTTTTTATAATCTTATTCTTCTGTATATTATAAAAAAATTGCCAATATAAATATATTATAAATAGTATTCTTATGGAAACATCAACTTCATATTGACCATTTTCTATTGTTAGATTGTTTGGATAACCAAATTCAAAGCAAAATAACAAATACAACATAATATGGTCTTAATAAATGATTTCACCTTTAAAAAGCGCCGCGAAATCGCGGGTCTTTAACTAGTTGCTTACTAAAAATGAGAAAAAAACTAGTATTGATATACTAAAAAGGTGGGGCTCACATTGACATTAGCTTTGGCCCATTATCAGGCATGCCCATTCCAGCGGCTAAGTCTGCATCCAGCTGTGTATGTGGTGCAGGGCCAGTCATTATCTTCAAACTGCATATAGCAATAAGGAATATATAAATATAATAATATAAATAACTAATAAAAATACAAAATTTGATTTAATATTTCAGAGTATATAAACATGTCAATCGTATATGCTTGATTAACTAAACTTTTGATTTATTAGTCAAAGATCAAGCAGCAAAACTAAACAAAGTGAATGTCACAGAGTAAATCTGGGCTTATATTCTAAGACCGCTTTTAACCCTGCATTTGACGTGGAGGTGGACAGCGCGCTTGTACTTTTTGGCCAAAAAGTGCAAATATGCATGTGACGTGGCAAGGTCAAGATTTGACCATGTTTAACCCTAATGTCAGATTTCATGTCAGATTTCCGTGTCAAATTCCTGTAGGTCCCACCAGTTTTATATTTCTTTATTTTTTGTGTGAATATTATGAATATATTTTTATACTGAGATCTATTTTTTAATATTAATTTTTATAAATGAAATAGAACATACTATTAAATAAATTTAGGGAAAATTTGTTTCAGCTCGAAGTATGATAATGGTCATACATGTTCACTTTTAGGACCATTGTCCAGCTTATTAATTAACACAGTGTTGAAATCAGATCCACAATTTCAACCATATCGAACTGATCATGTTCGAACCCCAACACTACCGGGTTCAAGTATCATAGCAATTTTAAACTTTTGTTAGTCGTAAGTGAACTAAAATATCTATTTCATGAATATGCTTTATCCCCATCATAATAGACAAGTTTAACGTGCTAAAAATGTGCAATTTCACTAATAAGGAATTTTTAAATTAGTTGGCAAAAATAAATGCAAGGTTGTAAAAATTGTTACTTGGGGTGTACTCAGTTGGGACTTTTAAGGAGTACTCGGCAACTAGAAGAGTATTCGAGGAGTACTCGAATGTTGACCAGGTTTGACTTTGACCAACTTAGTCTAAGACAAGCCTTTTAATGATGGTTCCAGACTTCAAGGCTGACAAGAACAAGAGTCCTGAGCCCGAACCATTTTGTTCATCTCTACTCTGTTGTATATCATGGTACCAGTTTTTTATGATGGTTCAAAAATTAGTTTAATATACTAACCATAGCATTAAAAAAAAAATGCCTTTTCATGTCAAGTAACAACCTAAGCTCACCGATCATATTCAATTTCTAACCTAGAATATTTCTTCGATAAGACATAAGCTTTTAAGCACTAAGCCCTAGTAGCTTTATTGTTTTAATACGAAAACCTAACGGCCCCAAACATCGACAATCAAATTTCACAGCCTCAATCCACACACACATTGCCTCTATAAATTCATACCCATAAAATCCTAAAAAAAAAAAAAAAACAACCTAATCAATGCAACTTCAACTTTAATTGTCCTAAAACATTTATCAATTAGTTATACAATCATAATGAAATAAATATTAGCAACATACCGCTTTTTGTGTTTTTTAGTCTTAAAATGTTCATCTCTCACTGTTACATTAGCAAAATGCCGACTGCAATAAAAACAACATAATAATCACAATTCACAAATTACAAAATTAAACTCAGAATGGTAAATAAACAAAAACAATTAAATCATAATAAAAATAATATTACTTACTCGCAATGTAAACAATAATATTGACCCATTCCAGGTAAGTCTTCATCTAAAGGCAACGCCTTTTTTTCATCTTCTGGTTTTTTCAGCTCATCATACACAGCATCATCACATAACAATTCAAAGTTAAGAAAAACACACACACATATATATATATATATATATATATATATATATATATATATATATATATATATATATATATATATATAACGAGATTATGCAGTTAAATTAAAGCTAGAAAAATATATAAAAGGATATCTTTAACGAGGAATTTAGCAATGTAGTAAATAGTATACATACGAAACTGAAATTACGGATTACATATACAATCATACTACATACAAACGTAATCACCAATAGAAAACATGAATATGCATATGCAATATAAAAGGATAAACGTAAAACGATCAAACCGAAATTGAAGGGATGAACCGGGCTTGTGTTTGACACAATTCCCTTAAAACAGATTCGACGTCTGTTCCCAGGGTACACCGATTCGAAGCAGCGTACTGTCGGACTAGAACACTTGCCTGAAAAGAAGTCGGAGGCGTGAAACTGAGATGTAACGGATTCGGATGTGCAGTTGCAGGTTTGTGTTGTGTGTTTATTTCTGCAGACTGGTTTCCAATTTTATAACACAAAGTTGCAGCCTTACTACTGGTATCCACATCAGTATGAAGTGGATCTGATTCACAATTGCAACTTACTACTGGTATCCACATCAGTATGAAGTGGATCTGATTCACCAAGTCAACAGTGGAAACCAAGTTGGAAAACATCCACATCTGAATGAGGTGTATCTGCAACTACTCCACAACCAAGTGGAAAAAAAAACGTATTGCAAAAACCGGCCTCGCACGGGCCCGGATTTTCGGAGCTGCATTCGTGTGGGCACGCCCATTGGATCACAGGAAATCTCAAGTTTTTTTGCACCCCCCCTGCGCGAGAGTAGGTGCTAGAGTAAAATATGGCATAAGATCTTGACATAGGTTTGGAGATAAGAACATATATACATCTCATAAGTCTATCTCCACTCCTATGTGGGATAAGATGCATTCCATACTAAATTTCCATATTCTTGCATCAAACACACAACATTGAGACTCGATATCTCATTCACCTTCTATCCGTTTTGGACACACTTTAGCTCGTTTTAAAGTCCTCGTCAAGGACTACAAAATCCACTAAATAGCTACTAATATGTATTACGTTATCATATATTAATATGTGTCCAAAGTTTGGTAAAAACCATTTGTTTTATCCAAAATTTCCAACAATCCCTCACATGAATGGAGATCGCTCTCAGAAACAACAATCTTTCGATTAAATTTCAGCAGTTGAATCTTGCACACGATAGGTAGGTGTTACCCTTTGAACCTTCGCTTATGAAACGCACTTAGTCTACTGGCTCTGAGTAGACGACGATGTCTTTGAACTCGTCTGCCGTTTGTGTAGGCGACAATACGCTTCACACAAGACTCTCCTGACAAAGTCAAGTCCTCATAGTTATGTTTGTTATGGTCATGAACATTCGCCTGGTTCTGCGAGAGCTTATAAAATATTGTGCCCCAACAATACCCTTCGAAGCGACCCCACTTCTCTCTCACATAGGTGATTCACCACATCGTGGCTACTGATTAACCACGCATGGTTATTTCAGTTGAATCATTAAAAGCCATAGGCTTATCCTCTTACTTGTCACTTTTAGGAATGGACTAGGAAGTCTACTCTTAATTAGTAAACTCCCTTTAAAAAGTGTAGGGGTTGCTAGTCTAGTAATTAACTATCTCTCACATAGGTGATTCACCACATCGTGGCTATTGATTAACCACGCATGGTTATTTCAGTTGAATCATTAAAAGCCATAGGCTTATCCTCTTACTTGTCACTTTTAGGAATGGACTAGGAAGTCTACTCTTAATTAGTAAACTGCCTTTAAAAAGTGTAGGGGTTGCTAGTCTAGTAATTAACTCCCCCACAGTGACTTCGCCAGTTCATACAAGTAGGTTGTCCTATTGAACTCAAATCTTAGGATCTCCAGTCAACTGAGTTAGGTTTTTCTTCATATAAACTTAGCCTTTCATGGGCTTTAGTCCCATTCTCACGCACGACTTATACACTAACTCTCTGCTTAAGCCTTTTGTCAGCGGATCCGCAATATTATCCTTTGACTTCACATAGTCAATAGTGATAATTCCTGTAGAGATTAGTTGTCGTACTGTATTATGTCTACGTCGTATATGTCTATTCTTACTATTATACATTGTCCTATGAGCTCTACCAATCGCCGATTAGCTATCACAATGTATACTTATGGCCGACACCGGCTTAGGCCATCTTGGTATATCTTCAACGAATCGTAGCCATTCTGCCTCTTCACCAGCTTTGTCTAAAGCGATGAATTCTGATTCCATCGTGGATCTAGCAATAACCGTTTGTTTAGACGATTTCCACGATATAGCAGCACCTCCAAGCGTGAATACATATCCACTTGTTGCTCTGGAATCATTTGTATTAGATATCCAGTTTGCATCACAATGACCTTTGATCACTGCAGGATATCTGTTATAATGCAGCCCGTAATCCCTAGTGTATCTTAAGTACCGGAGTAACCTTGTCATACACCTCCAGTGAGACGTACTTGGATTACTCGTGTATCTACTTAGCTTGCTTACAGCATATGCCAAGTCGGGTCGAGTACAAATCATTAGATACATTAAGCTGCCAACAATTCTTGAGTACTCTAATTGGTTAATAGGTTCTCCTCTGTTCTTAGCTAGATGTTGACTTGTGTTAATGGGAGTTCTAGCTACATTAGAGTCATTTGCATTGAACTTCTCAAGAATTTTATCCACATAATGGGTTTGACTGAGAACAAGTCCACTTTGGGTTCGTGTGATTTTTATTCCCAATATCACATCTACCAAACCCATGTCTTTCATGTCAAACTTCGATTTTAACATGTCTTTTGTAGATTTAATCATCTTCTCATTACTACCAGCAATGAGCATATCATCTACATATAGACAAAGGATAACATATCCATCTGGTGTGTCTTTCACATAAACACACTTGTCACATTCATTGATCTTAAATCCTAAATCAAGCATGACATGATCAAACTTCTGGTGCCATTGTTTGGGAGTTTGTTTTAGTCCATACAAGGACTTAACGAGTTTACAAACTTTCCTTTCTTGTCCAGGCGCTTTAAACCCCGCGGGTTGTTCCATGTAAATCTCTTCTTCGAGATTTCCATTTAGGAAAGCGGTTTTCACATCCATTTGATGTACTTCCAAGTTTCTAATGGTGGCAATGGCAAGTACCAACCTGATTGAGGTTATTTGCGTTACCGGCGAATATGTATCAAAGTAATCTAGACCTTCTCGTTGTCTATAACCTTTGATAACCAACCTTGCCTTATACTTATCAATGGTACCATCTGGCTTCAACTTCTTCTTGAAGATCCATCGATAACCTAGTAGCTTGCATCCCGGAGGAAGATCCACTAACTCCCAAGTATGGTTTTCTAAAATAGAATCTATTTCACTTTTAATGGCCTCCTTCCATTGAGGTCCTTCAGAGAAAGACACCGCTTCATGGTAAGTTGTAGGTTCATTTTCAACCATGTAAGTGTGAAAATCAGGACCGAATGATTTTTCTGTCCTTGCTCTTTTGCTTCGTCTCAGCTCAAGCTCTTCTTCCTCAGATTCTACTAGTTCCTCATGAACTTGTTCATGAGGTGTCTCAACTTCAACATGTTCATTCGCAATGCACGGAAATACATTTTCAAAGAACGAAGCATTTCTCGATTCCATGATCGAACCTTTATGTATATCCGAAATCTTGGATTCATGCACAAGGAACCGATAAGCTGTACTGTGTTCAACATATCTAATAAATATGCAGTCAACAGTCTGTGACCCTATCTTTTATGCCTTAGGTAGTGGTACAGCTACCTTTGCTAGGCACACCCACACTTTGAGGTACTCATATGATGGTTTTCGTTTCCACCATAACTCGTTTGGGGTTTCATCCTTTTTCTTTTGGGGTATCTTATTTAAAAGATAGTTTGCCGATATGATGGCATCCCCCCACATTGACTGGCTTACACCCGAACTCACCAACATGGCATTCACCATTTCTTTCAAGGTTCTATTCTTTCTTTCAGCAGTGCCATTTGATTGGGGTGAGTAAGGTGCAGTGAATTCATGTCTAATGCCATTTTGCGCACAATATTCAGCAAAAGGTGCAACATATTCGCCACCTCTATCACTGCAGACAGCCTTGATTTTCCGTTCAAGTTGATTCTCAACTTCATTTTTATAAGCAATAAATTTCTCAATTGCTTCATCTTTACTTTTCAATAGGTAAACATAACAATACTTCGTGCTATCGTCGATAAACATAATGAAGTACTTGTTACCATTCCTCGTTGGAATGGATTTCAAATCACACACATCAGTGTGAATCATATCAAGGGGTTCGGTTATTCGTTCAACCGATTTGAAGGATGATCTTGTTAATTTGGCTTCAACATATGTTTTACATTTATAGTTTGAGTCAATGTGTAAAGTTGGTATGCAATTTAATTTAATTAAGCGACGAATGGAGTTAAAATTAACATGACCTAGTCTACCATGCCACACATTTGAAGACTCAAGCAAATAAACAGAAGTAGTACTTGTTTTATTAGCTTCAGTGTTAATAACCATTGCATTTAGCTTAAACATACCATTAAGGGCATAACCCTTGCCAACATAAACACCACTTTTGGTCAACACGACCTTATCAGACTCAAACACTAGTCTAAAGCCAAACTTATTCAATAACCACCCAGACACAAGATTCTTACGAATCTCAGGAACATACAACACATTAGTCAAAGTAAGTTCCTTTCCAGAGGTCATCTTCAGGATCACATTTCCTTCACCCTTGATATCAGCTGTAGCAGAGTTTCCCATAAACAACTTATCTGCACTACTAACCTCTTTGAAAGTGTTAAAGAGGCTCTTATCAACACACACATGACGGGTACCCCCAGTATCAACCCACCACTCTCTGGTATTATAACCAACCAGATTAACCTCAGAAACCATAATAGTGAGGTCATAAACCATAGCAACCAGTTTGTCAGCATCATCAACCATGTTAGCTTGTTTAGAAGTATATTTCTTTGGCTTAGTGCACTGATCAGCACGATGACCTGGCTGGTCACAATTAAAGCATTTGCCAGAGAACCTTTTCTTGGCAATACCCCCTTTAGGTCCAAACTTGAATCCTTTTTCTTGGTTACTCTTCTCAGTCTTCCCTTTGCTCTTGCTACCTTTTGAGGATTGACCGTGTTCAACAATATTAACCTTTGCTGAAACAGGGGTAATGCTCCTTTTAAGAGCAACTTTATTGTCTTCCTCAATACGAAGACGGACCACAAGGTCTTCAACGGTCATTTCCTTTCGCTTATGTTTCAAATAATTTTTGAAATCAACCCAGCTTGGTGGCAGTTTCTCAATCATAGATGCAACTTGAAAACTCTCACTGATTACCAGTTTTTCAGCATGTATGTCATGAATTATGACATGTAATTCTTGGATTTGACTCATAACAGTCTTTGAGTCAACCATCTTAAAGTCCAAGAATTTAGCTACTACCCATTTCTTGGTACCAGCATCTTCAGTCTTGTACTTTCGCTCTAACGACTCCCATAATTCTTTGGCAGTCTCTATTGTGTAGTACACATTATAGAGAGAATTCTCCAAACTATTCAAGACATAGTTCCGGCACAGGTAATCCAAATGTTTCCATGCCTCAACCGCGCTCACAGTTTGAACATCCCCAGCAACAAGTTGGGGAGCGGTTTCAGTTAAACCCTCGCAAGGTTCAACGTTGTCAGATAAAAGAGCATCTTTTGCTGCCAACGTTTAAAGTTCACACCAGTGAACTTTTCAGGTTTCTCAGCATGAGAAACTACCGCATTCGGTAGTGGTGCAACTGTCGCAACAGTAGCATTAACAGTGGAGGAGCTTGGGATCAATACTGTCGCACCAGTATTCGTAGCAGCAATGGTAGTGGAATCCGGGTTCGACTGAGTATTCATTCGGAAAAGAAGTTGTTCAAAACAGAATTAATAAACACGTATATATATTTAGCACACTGAAATTAATTTAATTTAACTCCTTATGTACATGCATGAATATATGAAGCATGTAGACGATGCATACAGAATCTTTAGCCTTATATATTATTAATTCTCATGTACACCAAAATAAATCCAAAGAAAGTAATGCATACACGGTTTATAGAATTGAGCATTATGTTCAGTGGGGCAATATGCATATCATGTTACAATACAATAAAGCATTAGGCTTATTAAATATAAATTTAATAAACCATAAGTAATTAACAACTTGCATAACAATAATAAAGTTTTATAACGATTCATCATATTCAAACCGATATCATAAAATCATGCATACTCGATTAATGATAAAATCTAATCGGTTGACCAGAACATAACTACAGTAGCATAACTACATTAAGCTGAGATCTGATCAGTTTCACAATTCATAAGTCACATTAGGTAGAATAAGAAAAAAAATGATTGTTTTACCAGCACGTTTTATTTTATACTTCAGTTTCGCAAGGGAACTCGAATCTGTTTAAGATTGTAGTAAATAGTATACATAGGAAACTGAAATTACGGATTACATATACAATCATACTACATACAAACGTAATCACCAATAGAAAACGTGAATATGCATATGCAATATAAAAGGATAAACGTAAAACGATCAAACCAAAATTGAAGGGATGAACCGGGGTTGTGTTTGACACAATTCCCTTAAAACAGATTCGATGTATGTTCCCAGGGTACACCGATTCGAAGCAGTGTACTGCCGAACTAGAACACTTGCCTGAAAAGAAGTCGGAGGCGTGAAACTGAGATGTAACGGATTCGGATGTGCAGTTGCAGGTTTGTGTTGTGTGTTTATTTCTGCAGACTGGTTTCCAATTTTATAACACAAAGTTGCAGCCTTACTACTGGTATCCACATTAGTATGAAGTGGATCTGATTCACAATTGCAACTTACTACTGGTATCCACATTAGTATGAAGTGGATTTGATTCACCAAGTCAACAGTGGAAACCAAGTTGGAAAACATCCACATCTGAATGAGGTGTATCTGCAACTACTCCACAACCAAGTGAAAAAAAAACGTATTGCAAAAACTGGCCTCGCACGGGCCCGGATTTTCGGAGATGCATTCGTGTCCGCAGGTTGTGCGGGCACGCCCATTGGATCACAGGAAATCTCAAGTTTTTTTGCACCCCCCCCTCTTCGCGAGAGTAGGTGCTAGAGTAAAATATGGCATAAGATCTTGATATAGGTTTGGAGATAAGAACATATATACATCTCATAAGTCTATCTCCACTCCTATGTGGGACAAGATGCATTCCATACTAAATTTCCATATTCTTACATCAAACACACAACATTGAGACTCGATATCTCATTCACCTTCTATCCGTTTTGGACACACTTTAGCTCGTTTTAAAGTCCTCGTCAAGGACTACAAAATTCACTAAATAGCTACTAATATGTATTACGTTATCATATATTAATATGTGTCCAAAGTTTGGTAAAAACCATTTGTTTTATCCAAAATTTCTAACAAGCAAGACGGAAGGTTTTATGTGAGTAACATCTCTTCTTCACTATTCTATGTGGGCATTTTCCTCCCATTTTTTAGTTTGCTGAAAAAACCCTAATTTGATAGGGGTTCAATGTTGAAAGAGGGGAACCGGTTGAGTTTCGGCGTGTTTTATCTAAATGACTGGACCGGGTCGAGATTGGGTGGTAGTTAGATGGCTATGAGGCCCAAATGTATAAGCCCAACTCTATACTTAGCCCATTTTTTTTTTTACTTTTTTATATTTAAATTAAATAGTGTACGTGCACGATTTACGTAATTATAATTATAAATATAAATATATTCAATAGAATGTATAAACTTACTATTCACTCTATTATTTTATTTGAAAAGGGCATTTTTGCCATTCCACACCACCAATATTTATTACGCCTACTTTCTCCTGATGCTTCCATTTTCCCACCGCCTAATTTCCATAGGCTTCTAGCGATATCAGCTTTCTTCTGCATTGTTCTGATTTCTCCGTCGATTAACCTTCTTCCTCCACTCTTGGCTTATCCAGAGAAACCCACTATGGAGAAGATGATCGAATTTGCTAAGGTTTCTCTCCATTGTTGTTGTCGCTGTTTGTTGCACACAGATACAAACGATTTAGCTTCTTGATGCTTCCATCTTTGCACCAACTAATCTCTCCAGGGTTCTACCGATTTTTACCTTCTTCGTCTATTAACCTTCTTCGTCGATTCTTGCCTTTGAAGGTATATCAGATTTTATCCAAATCGGATTTAATAGTGAATTATATTTATGATTTATGTTTCGTTGTTTTGAGAATGTGAATATGAAGTAACTATTAGATATGAATGGAGATAAAAATAGTTCATATGTTGATTTTCTTTTGTTCAGGTTTCTATTTCTGCTCACCAGCTATTTGATGAAATGCCTCTTTCCCCTATATTGTGATACTCGATATATCAGTTATTGTTTGTACATTTATATAACAAAAAAAATGCTATGTGCATAAATGAGACCATTCTTCTTCTAATTTTATGGGTTACATTAATCAAATCATTATGTGTGCATGTTAGCAACCTATTTTATACATGAATCATATGCTTTACTGTTGAACTACCAGTTTAGGGATCTCCATTATTTCAACAATTTGTATTGTTTGAGACGAAATATGTGAATATATATGGACACTTCTCAATGACTCTTTAAATTGACACGGTTAAAATGTTCCTACTTGACCATGAACGTTTTGATTTTTCTTATTATCTGAGCTTAACTGTAGTCATAGATTCAGTTGGAGTAGATAAAAACGGATGCTTCCTGAAAGGGGAATCGAGATAGCTGGAAATGGATGCTTGATGATGATGGTATATACAAGAGCAACACCATGGCTGAAATTTTGGATTCAAGTATGCTGATCGATTCGGGCCAGAATACAGCAACAATAGCAGGTTCATCCCTCAATCTTTGAGCTTTTTTGTTTGGAGGGAAACTCGCAATAGAAGCATCAAGGAGGTTCACAAGATTTGCCTCATATATATGGTGGTATGTTGTTCCTATCATAAATAATAACATACTTACTGTTTTTAGTCAGGACAATGACAATCAAAAATCGAAGGAGGTTCACAAGATTTGGAAAAGTGTAAAATGGGTATGTGGTTACTTGATTTGGAACAACCGAAATAAAAAAGAATTCCAAAATAAGTGCAAGTCGGTTCTGGATTAGTTAACGAGATACAAATCAAGAGTTTTGAATGGATAGTTAGAAAAGTAAAGAAATTATCGATCAAGTGGCATCACCGGCTTATAAACCAAAGTTGCTATGGCAAAATAAGCCTGCGAAGAATGGGTATTCGTCAACATATATGTAACACTGTTAACATGTACATATTTGCTGATGATTTTTCTTTTAGGCTTACTGTTGTATATAGGTGGTGATATGACTTGAATATAGGGCCATCAATTGTATGTAGGTTGAGTGGTATGGCATGAGCATAATAGTGCCATACATCAACTGTACTATTTTTATCCTTGATATATATTTTGGGTAAAAATTGGAGTAGAAAAACATTTTGAAACCTAAAGTCTTGTATAGGTAAATGTTTCCTTATGTGCAGGTCAAAACTCTATAGCTAATTAAAAGGATGAAGTTCCTACCTCTAATGGCTTAAAAGTAAACTCTGTATTTTAGTCGTGTTAATTTGCATGCTCACTGAGGTAATATAACCTTTTGCAAACCGATACCCACTGTTTTGAAATAGTTACTACCTTATGTCTAAAAATTTTATGGAAAATGGCAATAATGTTAAGAAGGTTGGTTTGTTATGTTTAGAATTTTTTTTAAAATTTTTAGAATTTTTATTTTTATTTTTATTTTTATTTTATATTTTGTTGTTTTATCCGGTTAAGAGTTTTGTAGGTGATGGCGATGAAGATACTTTGTTTGTTCCATTGTTGATACTTGGTGTTAGGACAATTTTCACTCCAACAACTCAGCACTGCGATATGGCAACTGTAATTGGTCTATACCTTCAAGTTAGACTCAAGGATTCGTTTCCCACATTTCAAGGTTAGCCTTTACTCATTACTAAAATGTTTCTTACTTTTCTGAACGATCTTTAGGAATTCGAGGTCATTAATACGTTGTTTCGTAGTTAATTTTATATCCTTTGATGATGGAATTGAATATTAGAGGTATACACATCAAAGTAACTTCTGGATCAGATGTTGATGATGAAACACGTAAAAGCTTATGCTACCAATTTTAGCTGCCATGGAAAATCCTACATTACTTTGAATGTATAATGCTGGCTAAGAGCATGTAACATTGTACGACTTACTCCATAAAAAGGAGGATGTAATTTCAAAATATGTAATGTATAAAATTAAGATCAGCCGCTGCAACGCGCGGACCACCTGCTTGTTAATAATAATAATAATAATAATAATAATAATAATAATAATAATAATAATAATTTTTCTAATGACAGCCCATTGAAAATTAAAAATTAAATGTATGCAAGAAATGTGATACGATTATGCAATGGCGGAGGGAGGGGGTGACTTGGGGGTGTTGAGCCACCATCAAGTGAACAACCGACACCAGATAACATACATTAATTTTTTCATGAGCATCCTATATAACTAGACTATACCAACTTTTTATTTGTCTATCCAATTGTATATGGGCTTGCATATTATTTTCTATGAATTTTTAATTTATTAGTCATTAGTCTATAGGGTTAGTCTAAAGGGCCCACTAATATTAAAGTTAAATACCTCAAACTTTGTACTCTGTAAAAAAATAAGCATGGATACAATTAAATCTTCACCATATTCTAATCATAATTCTTAATTCTAATTGTTTTTAAGTCTCTTCTGGTTTTTTTTCTTCACCATATACTTTAGTTCATTAAATCTTTATTGTTCTTAATTAGGTTTTATGTATCAAAACTTTAATGACTTATTATTCTATTTTTACTGATTCACAAATCATCAAACTAAATGCTACTACGTATGTGTTTATCACCACGAGAAAAATGTGCTTTAGTGACGAAGACTATTGGTCACTGTAAGTAACTAGAGGGGAGTGAATAGTTACTTAATACGTTTTTAACAATTTTTCGATTGATCACTAAATTCGATTAACTATGATCAACATATCAACTCAAACATGATGTGTGTAGTGTATATGTTCAAAATGATGAATAAGGTAATGTAAAGAACATAGATACAAGGATTTATAGTGGTTCTGTGGATGTTAACTAATCCACCTTAATCCACTCCCCGATTACACTAATCGGGATTTGTTGCTTCACTAAGCACTTTTCTTCAAATCCGGTGGAGATCCGATTTACAAGTTTTTAACTTCTTTGGTAGACAACCAACCTAATCTTTCTATCCCTTTGAAAGATCAACTCCAACATAGATCAACTTGTCTTCACCTTGGACAAGTATTAATCTTCAAATAAGATTAATCAACTTTCTAAGTCCCTTTAAGGAAGTAGATCACTAAGCTAGCCTATGCTTCTACTAATTGAAGTTACAAGACTTATACACTTTGTAATGATGATCCTAAGACAATACTAGGACATACATTACACTAAGTAAACTCACAAGATTAATGATTTTGATTAGTAAGTTTACAACAACCAAATTCTATATCTATAAGATCATAGAATCTTCTCTTGCTTAATCACATTTGAATAGTAATTAGAGCCCTTGTGACACACGGTTTCCAGCACGGTCGACCGTTGATAATGCTAAAAACGAACATATATTTCATAGCATTATTCCTCAAGAAAGACAAGCTTTTAGTTGCAATTGTCCTATTTACAAGTGATATTCGGTTAAATAATAAAAAGTGAAGACAAAAGACAGATTCGACGAATTGAAGACGCAAACGACCAAAAAGTTCAAAAGTACAAAATACAATCAAAGAGGTTCCAATTATTGATAAGAAACGTCTCGAAATTACAAGAGTACAAGATTCAAAACGCAAAGTACAAGATATTAAATTGTACTCAAGGACGTTCGAAAATCCGGGACCGGGACCAGAGTCAACTCTAAACGCTCGACGCAACGGACTAAAAATTACAAGTCAACTATGCACATAAATATAATATAATATTTAAATAATTCTTATAATTATTTATATATTATATAATATATTATAAACCGTCGGCAAGCTAGGAGCCAAGGCTGTGTGAGCTGGAAATACGAACTCCGTGAGTTGCGGAGTTTGAAGGCCAAAAATGCCGCGAGTTGCGGAGCTTCCCTGGACGAAAATTCCTATAAAAGGCAACGCATTTTATCGTAAAAATATCATATAATCTATCTCTCTCTCAATATATGTAAACGTATATATATATTTATATTTTAATTTTAATTTTAAATCCTAATAATAAGGGTATGTTAGCGAATGTTGTAAGGGTGTAAGTCGAAATTCTGTCCGTGTAACGCTACGCTATGTTTAATCATTGCAAGTTATGTTTATATTATTTTCATTAATGTCTCGTAGCTAAGTTATTATTATGCTTATTTAATACCGAAGTAATCATGATGTTGGGTTAAAAATACTAAAATTAGGTAATTGGACTTTGTACCATAATTGGGGTTTGGATAAAAGAACGACACTTGTGGAAATTAGACTATGGGCTATTAATGGGTTTTATATTAACTAAACAATACCTTGTTAATTTAATATACAAACTTATAATTCGATGTATTTATATATAACCACATACGCTTGACTGGGTACGGTGGGCGGGATATCTATAAATACCAATAATTATTCATTTTACCGGACACGGAACTGGATTAATAGTTAATAGACTTGTTGAAATATGGGTGAATTACATTCAAGGGTAATTGGTGTAATTGTTAACAAAGTAGTAAAACCTTGGTTTACACGAAGTCGATAACCTGGTGTATTCATTAAACAAAGTATTAAAACCTTGTTACAATTCGAATCCCCAATTAGTTGGAATATTTGACTTCGGGAATAAGAATAATTTGACGAAGGCTTTCGCTCTTTATATTTATGACTGATGGACTATTATGGATAAATCCGTATGGACATATTAAATAATCCAGGACAAAGAACAATTAACCCATGGGAATAAACTAAAATCAACACGTCAAACATCATGATTACGGAAGTTTAAATAAGCATAATTCTTTTATTTCATATTTAATTTCCTTTATTTTATATTTAATTGCACTTCTAATTATCGCACTTTTATTTATTGTTATTGTATTGAATTGCACTTTTAATTATCGCATTTTTTAATTATCGCAAGTTTATTTTATCGCACTTTTATTTATTGCAATTTCATTATCGTTATTTATTTTACGCTTTAAATTAAGTTGTATTTATTTTTAATATTTTACATTAGGTTTTAACTGCGACTAAAGTTTTTAAAATCGACAAACCGGTCATTAAATGGTAAAAACCCCCCTTTATAATAATAATATTACTTATATATATTTGTATTTTTATAAATTAAAACTAATATAGCGTTAAGCTTTGTTTAAAGATTTTTCCCTGTGGAACGAACCGGACTTACTAAAAACTACACTACTGTACGATTAGGTACACTGCCTATAAGTGTTGTAGCAAGGTTTAAGTATATCCATTCTATAAATAAATAAATATCTTGTGTAAAATTGTATCGTATTTAATAGTTTTTCCTAGTAAAATATAAGCTATTTCATATACACCTCACATAACTATCAAGTATTTTTGGCGCCGCTGCCGGGGAACTTAGAATCTAGCTTAAACGCCGGAAGCGCAACGCTAATATATATATAAAAAAAAATTATTTTTAGTTTACTTTTATAAAAATACGTTTTTGTAAAAATACGTTTTAAATATTCAAAAACATAAAAAGAAAACAAAAATATAAATATTTTTAAGAGTTTGTTAAATATTTAAGTTTTATAAAGTTTCTTTATTTTTATTTTATAAAAATATAAGTTTTATTTAAATATTTTGTGTTTATTTAAAACATAAAATAAAAAACCGAAAAGAAAAAAAAATATATATATAAATCTATTTTTAAGATTTTTATAAAATTATAAAGTATCTTATTTTTTTAAAACATAAGTTTTTATTTCATTTATATAAATATTTTATTTAATTATTAAAACATAAAATTAAAAAAAAAAAAACGAAACCTGTCGAAACCAGCCTGTCATCTGAATTTTCATATCCCGCGACTCGCGGAGTTTGAAGAAGAAAATACCGCGACTCGCGGAGCCGTCTGACACGGGCACACAGCAACCCTAATTTGGCATTTATTACGGAGTTTTAATTATTATTATTAATTAATTAATATTTAGGGTTAATTAATTTATTATTTAGTTTAAGATTTAATTAATTTGTAATAATTATTTTTAATTAGTTTTATTTATATATATAAAATTAATAGTTTTATAAAATAAATTAAATAAAAATAATATTTTTTATAAAAATTGTACTTTTTACAACTTTTAGTATATTTTTATATTTTGTCTCTTTTTATTCGTTTTAGCGTAATTTTTGTATTTTTCGCTCGTTTTTAGTTTTAAGCTTAGTTTTTGCCATAGTTATTTTTACTTTTAGATTTTTAAGCTTTGTCGTAAAATCCCTTAAGTGCTTTTTCTTTAGACTAAGATTTAGGTGCTTTAGAATTTTGCGACGCCTTTTTAAGTTTTAATACCTTTTTAAGTTATTGCCATTTGGGATATAGTTTTACTCGTAAGCTTTAATATTTTTAGACGCAACTTTTAATTTTTAGTTTTTAGTTCCTTTTTAAGTTTCAACGCACCACTTTCTTATTTCTTATTTTTATTTTTCGACGCATTTTACCTATGTATCAATTATCACTCCAATTAGTAATCTCAATTTGCAATTTTAATTTTAAGTTAGTGATAGTAATAAGGTTGGGTTAGTCGAGTATTTTAAAGTTTCATAGTCACTCTTTTTCTTTCTTATTTTTCGACGCCTTTTATTTTTCAACCCTTTTCTTTTTCGACCTTTTTCGACGCACTCTTTTTCTTTCTTATTTCTCGCAATTCTAGTTTTAGGACATAGATTTTTATTCTATTTCTTATCTAAATTTCTTAAAATTACGAAAATTTATTTTAAGTGGTTAAATTGATAGACATCAAAATTTTCTGGTTCGTAGTAATAGTTGGATTTGTACGTGGACCGGGTTATTGGAGCCAAACAGTACTCAATTATATTGAGACCAAACGAATCCTGCCCTCTGCTGCATCTTTTGGCTATTCGAAACGTGGGCAAAATCACAAAAGTCTATTAATTGGATAACTTATATAATTTTTCTTTCCTTTTAAAAACTAATAGGATATTCAGTGAATGCACCGAGCAAGACGTTCACCACCTTTTGTACGTTCACCACCTGTAACTCGATCAAGACATCTAGGTAATATTACCGCCGTTGATTTTTCTTTAGAATCGTCATCCAGTCGACCAAGTACTCCAATTCAAATTTCCGATAATCCATTTTTTGAACCCGACCTCACAATTGAGAATCCGGAGAATATTCAGGGATAATTCATAGATCCTGAACCATTAATTTTTCCTCCGGAACCACCAATCATTCAAAAAGAGATTGTTGAGGAACGAACCATTAAATCAGAATCCTCTAGTGATTCAGATTCAACAAATTCAATTATGGAGAATCTGGAACCTTTAAGTATGGAAGACCGAATGAGAGCTAAACGCACTGGCCAAGGTCATGCAATTACTCATCCAGACATTAATGCGCCAGATTATGAAATCAAAGGACAAATTCTACATATGGTGACTAATCAATGCCAATTTAGTGGTGCGCCGAAGGAAGATCCAAATGAACATCTTCGTACCTTTAATAGGATCTGCACACTATTTAAAATCCGAAAAGTTGAAGATGAACAGATATATCTCATGTTATTTCCCTGGACTTTAAAGGGAGAAGCCAAAAATTGGTTGGAATCGTTACCTGAAGGGGCGATTGACACATGAGACGTTTTAGTTGAAAAATTTCTTAAACAATTCTTTCCTGCATCTAAAGCCGTGAGACTTCAAGGAGAAATTGTTACGTTCACACAGAAACCGAATAAAACTCTATATGAGGCGTGGACTAGATTTGGAAAGTTATTAAGAGGATGTCCGCAACATGGTTTAGACACCTGTCAAATAGTACAAATATTCTACCAAGGATGCGACATCACTACAAGGAAAGACATCGATATAGCAGCTGGTGGTTCTATTATGAAGAAAACCGAAACTGATGCTTACAAAATTATTGATAACACTGTTTCCCACTCACATGAGTGGCACCAAGAAAAAGATATCGTTAGATCATCTAAAGCAGCTAGAGCCGATTCTAGGCATGACTTAGATTCCATTTCAGCAAAGATAGATGCTGTCGAAAGACGAATGGAAAAGATGACTAAAGATATACACTCAATACGAATTAGTTGTGAGCAGTGTGGAGGACCACATTTGACAAAAGATTGTCTTAGTATTGAGCTAACAATGGAACAAAGAGAGAATATTTCATACATAAACCAAAGGCCTGGAAATAATTATCAGAATAATTATCAACCGCCAAGACCGATTTACAATCAAAACCAGAATTATAACCGAAATGTTCCATACAACAACCAACAAGGTCCTAGCAATCAACAAGTATCCAATAATACTTACAATCAGCAAAGACCTAATTTTCAAAACAAACCACCACAACCCGATGATAAAAAGCCGAATTTAGAAGATATGATGACGAAGCTAGTTGAAACTCAAACGCAGTTTTTCACATCTCAGAAACAAACCAATGAACAAAATGCTCAAGTATTTAGAAATCAACAAGCTTCTATTCAAAACTTGGAACAAGAAGTAAGTAACCTAGCAAGGTTAATAGGTGAAAGAAAACCGGAAAGTTTACCTAGTGATACAAATGCAAACCCCCGGAATGAAACAGCTAAAGCCATTACCACAAGAAGTGGTACAACACTTAAACCACCTGAAATACCTGTAATTTCTGATGAAGCTATTCCTACTCCACAAGAACCACAACCTGAACAAAATAAGGAAAAAGAACCGGTAGTTGAAACGGTTAATGAAGATGACACAGTTAAGGCTAAACCTTATGTTAAACCATACCAACCACCACTTCCTTACCCGAGTAAAATGAAAAAAGAGAAACTTGAAGCCGAGCAATCCAAATTCTTGGATATGTTTAAACAGATAAATGTAAATCTTCCTTTCATTGATGTGATTTCAGGAATGCCTAGATATGCTAAATTTCTGAAAGATCTAATCACAAATAGAAAGAAAATGGAAGAACTCTCGGCCGTTACTATGAATGCTAATTGTTCTGCAGTGCTGTTGAATAAGATACCAGAAAAACTATCTGATCCAGGAAGTTTCATAATTCCATGTTTTCTGGGTAGTCTTAGTTCAATAGAAGCATTGGCAGACTTAGGTGCTAGTATAAATTTAATGCCGTATTCACTATACGCTAAACTAGACCTTGGAGAATTGAAACCAACAAGAATAAGCATACAACTAGCCGATAGATCAATAAAATATCCTAGAGGGATAATGGAGAACATGCTAGTTAAAGTTGGTACTTTAGTATTTCCAGTAGATTTTGTTGTTCTGGACATGAAAGAAGATTCTCAAGTTCCTCTCATATTAGGAAGGCCATTCTTAAACACGGCTAAAGCAATGATAGACGTGTTTGGTAAGAAACTGACCCTAAGTATAGAGGACGAGAGTGTTACCTTTTCAGTTGATAGAGCAATGAAACAACCGCAATCTGCAGATGATACATGTTATTATATTCAAACTATAGATTCACATGCAGAATTGTTAGAAGAATTTCCAGAATTACAAGGAACAGGAGAATGTTCTTTAGGAGAAGGAACTGAACAAATTTATGAAACTGAAATGTTAGCTACACTAATAGCTAATGGATATGAACCAACAACAGAATAAATTCAAATGCTAAAAGAAGAAGACAGATATCGATATAAATTATCGATAGAAGAACCTCCGACATTAGAGTTAAAGCCACTTCCAAACCATTTGGAATACGCTTATTTACATGGTGAATCTGAATTACCTGTAATAATATCATCTTCTCTTACTGAAAATGAGAAATCTCAACTCATTTCTGTGTTGAAAGCTCATAAACCAGCCATTGCATGGAAGATTCATGATATTAAAGGCATAAGTCCTTCGTATTGCACACATAAAATCCTTATGGAAGAAGGTCATAAAACGTATGTGCAACGCCAACGAAGACTAAATCCTAATATGCAAGATGTTGTTAAAAAAGAAATAATTAAACTGCTAGATGCATGTTTAATTTATCCAATCTCTGATAGTCCATGGGTAAGCCCAGTTCAATGCGTACCTAAGAAGGGTGGCATGACTGTCATTACAAATGAGAAAAATGAGCTTATTCCTACTAGGACTGTAACAGGATGGCGTGTGTGTATTGATTATAGAAAATTAAATGACGCCACCAGAAAAGATCACTTTCCCTTACCTTTTATTGATCAAATGTTGGAAAGATTAGCCGGAAATAGTTACTATTGTTTTCTTGATGGTTTTTCCGGATATTTTCAAATTCCAATAGCACCCGAGGACCAAGAAAAAACCACATTCACGTGCCCTTATGGTACTTTTGCTTACAAACGCATGCCATTTGGACTTTGCAACGCCCCTGCAACCTTTCAAAGGTGCATGATGGCGATTTTTCACGACATGATAGAAGAATGCATGGAAGTTTTCATGGATGACTTTTCAGTCTTCGGTGATACATTTGAAACATGTCTAGCTAATCTTGAACGAATGCTTATTAGATGCGAATAATCAAATCTAGTACTTAATTGGGAGAAATGCCATTTCATGGTTAAAGAAGGCATCGTTCTTGGACATAAAATTTCAAAGGAAGGAATTGAAGTGGATAGAGCTAAAGTAGATGTAATTGCTAAACTTCCACATCCCACCAATGTTAGAGGAGTTAGGAGTTTTCTAGGGCATGCCGGTTTTTACCGACGTTTCATAAAAGATTTTTCTAAAATTGCCACTCCTATGAATAAACTCCTAGAAAAGGATGCTCCATTCATCTTTTCAGATGAATGTATCAAATCTTTTAATATTCTTAAAGAGAAACTCACTAATGCGCCGATCATGATAACACCAAATTGGAATCTACCGTTTGAACTTATGTGCGATGCAAGTGATTTTGCAATGGGAGCCGTTTTAGGACAAAGGATTGAAAAACGATTTCAACCTATATATTATGCTAGTAAGATGTTACAAGGAGCACAAACGAACTATACAACTACTGAAAAAGAACTCCTTGCTATTGTCTTTGCTTTTGACAAATTTTGATCATATCTCGTTCTAGCTAAAACGGTATTCTGTACTGACCATTCTGCTCTTAGATACCTATTTTCGAAACAAGATGCCAAACCACGATTAATCCGTTGGATCTTACTCTTACAAGAGTTCGATATTGAAATCCGAGATAAAAGAGGAGCAGAAAATCTCACCGCTGTCTTCTTTCTCGTCTTGAAAATCCCGAATTAGAAGTTCTAAATGAATCGGCCATACAAGACAACTTTCCTGATGAATATCTATTGAAGATAGATTATAATGATATACCATGGTTTGCAGACTATGCAAACTACTTAGTATGTGGATTCATTGAAAAAGGATTATCGTACCAAAAACGAAAGAAATTCTTTAGTGATATAAAACACTATTTCTGGAAAGATACACATCTGTTTAAAAGTTGTCTAGATGGAATAATACGCCGATGTGTTTTCGGAGATGAAGCTAGTAAAATCTTAAACCATTGTCACACAGGACCAACAGGAGGGCATTATGGGCCTCAACTCACAGCAAGAAAAGTTTATGATGCTGGATTCTATTGGCCAACAATTTACAAAGACGCACACCTTCTTTGCAAATCCTGTGAGGCTTGTCAAAGGGCCGGAAAAATAAGTCAACGTGATAAAATGCCACAAAATGTCATTCAAGTATGTGAAGTATTTGACATTTGGGGTATTGACTTTATGGGTCCATTTCCAAAATCTCATAATAATCTCTACATTCTCGTAGCTATTGATTATGTATCTAAATGGGCGGAAGCACAAGCTCTCCCAACTAATGATGCGCGAGTTGTAGTCAATTTTTTAAAACGTATTTTTGCAAGGTTTGGAACACCGAAAGCTTTAATAAGTGATCGGGGAACTCATTTCTGTAACAATCAACTTGAGAAAGTTCTTAAAAGATATGGAGTAACTCATAAAATCTCCACCGCATATCATCTACAAACAAGTGGACAAGTTGAAAATACCAACCGAGCTTTAAAACGTATTCTAGAAAAAACCGTAGGATCAAATCCAAAGGAATGGTCCATTAAGTTGGAGGATGCACTCTGGGCTTTTAGAACAGCCTACAAAACTCCAATTGGAACCACACCTTTTAGAATCGTTTATGGAAAAGCATGTCATCTTCCAGTAGAAATTGAACACAAAGCATTTTGGGCTTTGAAGACATGTAATCTTGATTTACATGAAGCTGGACGTCTACGGTTAAGTCAATTAAACGAATTAGAAGAATTAAGACATGAAGCATATGAAAATTCGTTAATCTATAAGGAAAGAACAAAGAAATGGCATGATAAAAGAATCAGAAGTTCAAAAGAATTTAAAGAAGGAGACAGAGTTCTTCTTTTCAATTCACGATTCAAGCTATTTCCTGGAAAATTGAAATCAAGATGGTCTGGACCATTCATAGTCAAAAGAGTTTTCCCATACGGAACAGTAGAATTAATAAATTCAAATGGGATTGAATTTAAAGTTAATGGTCACAGAGTTAAACATTACATACATGGTCCGATGGAAGTTGACAATGAAGTTAATCATAATTTCACCACCCAAGAAAACCTTCAAAATGAAAACATAAATATGCTATCAACAACATATGAAAAATCAAAATTGGAATATAGAGAGGAGTCAAATTTGAGTGATGAAGAAGAATTCTTATACAAACCTCCCATTCCAAGAAACGAAGAAAAATGTGAATAAGAAGTTCAAATAGAAGTGAAAGAACCAAGAAAAGAACACCCGAAAAAGGTTTACAAACCAACTCGACTTACTAAAGCAGGAGACCCGGGTGAATTTATCATTTCTTGCTTGCTTAATGATAGTGCTGTATATAATGGACTCGCAGATTTAGGAGCAAGTGTAAATATTATGCCTCTTTCCTTATACAAAAGATTAGGCATGGGTAAATTAAAACCAACCAAAATAGGTGTTCAATCATTTGACCAAACCATTAAACACCCGGTTGGAATAGTAAATAATTTACTTGTTAACGTGGGAAGTTTGACCTTTGTTGCAAACTTCATAGTGATTAATATGGAGGAAAATCTTGATATTCCTCTAATTCTAGGTCGCCCATTTTTAGCAACCACCGAGGCATTCATTGATGTAAGAGAAGGTAGAATGACACTTAGGGATGGTGATACATCGATCACCTTTGTGAACCGAAAGTTTAGATCTCCACCAACCAAAACTGTTAGACCAATAAAAACGCATAAGTGTGGGGAAGATGAAGAAACACTTAATAATGATCCAATCACAAAGAATGTCGTTGATGATACGAAATTAGATGAACCCATTTTTAACAGTTCAACGAAGAAACTTTATAAACGGATTCACAATGCTAAGATTAAGGGAAACTTTAAGTTATGTAACCGATTAGTATCCAATTTATCGCCAAAATAAAAGGCGATGTTAGTTGAATTTGTGAAAGTTACGGAGGAAATTAGCAAATGGATTGAAGTAAAAGTCAAAGATATACAAGTTGTTGATGATTCAATTGAAAATAATGTTAATCACAATTTCAACTAAGTGTAGGGAGGTTTATGTATTTCTGTTATAGTTAGATTTTCTGTTTTCGTGTATTTCTCGAAAATAGAACCCGAATGGTCTTTCCCTAGCAGACCCTAAAGAACTAGTCTTCTCCCCCATTCTGAATTTTTATTTTGTTTAGGTTTTTACGAAATGAAGACTTCCTGTGAACTAAACCATGGTCTAATGCTACACGTTTGATCACTAAACGTAATAATGACACACTTCCGAGTGAAATAGTATCATTAATCAGTGGTAAATTGGACGGAGTAAGAAAAGAATCCAGATGCGAAGATAATAAGTCACAATTTGGTAAAGGAAAATCAAAATCCGCAGCGAAAAGAAGAGCACGACACCTTGAAAAATCACAAATGCGGAAAATGGTCACACGAAGGTAAATGTTCAAATAATCAAACCTATTCAAACACCGAATTTGTTACTTTATGCAGAGATGGACCGTTCATATGTTTAGAAGAAAAAACATTAAATGCTCGAGGTTACGCCTATGCAGCCATGGAAAATCAATTAGTCCGACTATCTTATGAGTGGGCTAGAGCATATCACTAAGAACACTATTTCACAGGTAAGTATGTACAGTTTTTTTATTTTTATTTTTATTTTTAACCTTTTGATAATAAACGCTAATTTATTCACTATAAAGTATTAAATTGGTATTCGATGAAATTAGGTCTTGCGACCGAAATTGTTAATATCATACAAAAATTTATTACATCACTGCGAAATTTAACGTTTATTCTTAAGGTATAAATATCTTTAATCAATCAACCCAAAATATTTCAAAAATACGTCATGAGTTAAATTAGGTCATGGAACCGAAATTACTTTACCGAAAAGAGGGGCGCATATTTTTTATAATATTTGATTGATTAAAGTGGGATAAAAGCCAAAAAGATTTTTAATTTTATTTTTACCATGTTTTTAAAATTAATATATAAAAATTAAATTAATATTGTAAACTTCTTTAAAATTGTAAATATTTGAAAAATTAATCTTTTTAATATAAGTTTGTATGTATAAAAATAAAAATATAATATAAGTTTGGTGTGAATTTTTAATTTTATGCATTTTAAATTTAAGCTTGGTGTGAATTTTTAATATTAATTTTGAATTTTATGCATTTTTAATTTAAGTTTGGTGTGAATTTAAAAACAAAAATTTACTTTATTTCGCTAAATTAAAAATATGATTTTTAAAAATTCGTCGTGAGTTGAAGACTAGGTCTTTGAACCGAAATTGCTTTACACAAGGGAGGGACGAGAACTTTTATTATCATTATTTTTAATCTTATTGAATTAAAGTATGCCAAAAACATTAAAAAAACCCAAAAATCTTAGCTTTTAAAACAACCGCTACAAAAAGACAAATTTTAAAATTTTGTCGAGGAACGGACTAGGACATCGATCCGAAACGACCTTGTCCTAAATAACAAAGGAAACAAAATTTTAAAATTAATTACTTAATTGTTTTATAAGTTAAAGATTGTTAAAAAAAATAAAAAATAAATAAAAAATAAAAAAAAATAAATTGCCGCGACTCACGGAGTTTGAAAGAGTTAAGTGCCGCGACTCGCGGAGCTTGCAAAATCCAGAAAAAAAAATAAAAGGGCCGAACTGTAACACCCGTGTTACATCCGTCCCACATCGGTTGGAGAGGGGAACGAAGCATGCCTTATAAGGGTGTGGAGACCTTTCCTAGCATGACGCGTTTTAGGACCACAAGCGCAGCAGATCTCATGAGAACTCTGCAGTTAAGTGTGCTCAGGCGAGAGCAATACCAGGATGGGTGACCTCCTGGGAAAGTGCTCGTCGTGTGTGGTTGCTAAGAAAAATCCGTGCGCCTACGGGCAAAGCGGACAATATCATGCTACGGGGAACGTTTACCTGGGATGTTACAGATGGTATCAGAGCCAGACCCCGGACCAAACGTGCACAGCGAGGACGCTGTGTCCCATTAGGGGGGAGGAATGTAACACCCGTGTTACATCCGTCCCACATCGGTTGGAGAGGGGAACGAAGCATGCCTTATAAGGGTGTGGAGACCTTTCCTAGCATGACGCGTTTTGGGACCACAAGCGCAGCAGATCTCATGAGAACTCTGCAGTTAAGTGTGCTCAGGCGAGAGCAATACCAGGATGGGTGACCTCCTGGGAAAGTGCTCGTCGTGTGTGGTTGCTAAGAAAAATCCGTGCGCCTACGGGCAAAGCGGACAATATCATGCTACGGGGAACGTTTACCTGGGATGTTACACGAACAGATCAGTCCCCAAACACCCACACCAAAATATACTGCGAAAAAACCCGAAAAACACACACAAAAATCGAATTTTTTGGCCATTTTTCATCAAATCTTTTACAAAATCATGTTGAGAAGGATGCTATCAAGGAATTACTCAAGGAAAACGGTAAATTTCTACACCTAAACACCATTTAATCCGAAAATTAGTGTTCTTGAGCAAATTTATACCCAATTCAATTTTGATGCTTTTTAGTGTAATTATGCTTAAATTGCTTATGTATTATGCTTGTATAACCTAGATTGATGCTATTTAACATGATTAGAAGCCTTAAACTTCAAATTTTGAGTAATCTAGGGTTTGTGTTCTTGAGCAAATTTGGGGCTTTTTGATACAAACAGGTTATGGCAGATTTTTGTCATGAATTATTGCTAAATTGAGTAGTATAACATGTTTAGGTAGTTAAATGATCCAAACTTTGAGCCTAAACATGATTTTTGAGAATTAAAGTGGACTTTTTCAAGTCTAAAATTCATGAACTTGATTTTTGAGAAATAATGCCATTTGAAACTTGTTTAATTGCTAATAATGATTATTTTGACATGTTATTTGAGTTGAATGTTTATGAACTTGGCGAACATTTTCGTATTTGCTTATTTGAAAAAGTGTAGATTTGATAAAAATATGAAAATGAGCATAAGTTTGATATAAATTGAACATGTCATTGTAATTATTTTGATTGATGATTTTGCTGACACTAATGCATATTTGGATGCACAAAAATTGTGTTTGATGTGTTTTGCAGACTGAAAGGGGTGAATCTTCATCCCAAGCTCGCATTATTCCTCCTGAGAATGCGGAACAACAGGATGTTGATATCTATTATAAACAAAATATACCTCATCCAATTATGACATTTTCAGATATGCACGTGAAAAATTTGCACCTGAACTTGAGATTAGACAGACGTTGGATAGATTATCCAAAATACCAAAGGGACTTGCATACTCTTCATTCTAAAGCTGTTGAAGTACCTAGGGTAATAGAATGGGGACCATTAGAAGCTGTAGAATTGGCCAAGCCAATTAGAGAATTACTTACACATAGGTATGGTAATTCTACTTTTAACGATTGGGTACGATTATTCAACATGCGTAGACCTGTATATAAAGTATGGTGTGAAGAATTATTGTGTAGTATAGAAATAAATGATCGGGTAGCTAGTTTAACCGATTGATCTTTTATTAGATTTTTGTTAGGAGGTTCGATGCGCCACATGTCTCTACTAGACATGACTCAGGCCTTACGTATATATACGTCTGAGGAGCTAGCATCTGCCGATTGTTGAGGGTTGATATTAAATGGTAGGAGGATAGACGAAAGTTTTGATACGCATGGTGTATGGAGTCAAATGACTAGCCATCACCGATTTAAAGGGGGAAATTACTCTTATTTGGATATAGATAGAGCTGAGTTAAGAGTAATTCACAGGTTTCTAGCGAACTCGATTACACAGCGAGGTAAAAATAAGGAAAAGGTAAATGAGCAAGATTTATTTTACCATATGTGTATTCGAGACCCACAAAGCGCTGTAAGTATACCTTATTGTGTGGGTTATTATTTATCAGCTATGGTTAGGGGGATGAGACCGCACAGTATAATAGGAGGTGGTATATTTATTACATTAATTGCTGAGTATCTCAATGTAGATATAAGTCGGGGGGGGGGGGGATTATTAATCGAAGAACCAGAACCCCACGATACAATTGGTTTAAATGTATATCATGGTGCTAAAGTTTTGAAGAGGCGAAATAACGCCGCAGTAGCCTATAATGGAAGACATCCACAGGTTGAGAGAAATCAACAGCCAGGTAATGTGGGAGGGGGAAATGAAATGACAGAAATTCAAAGGTTTATAGCTTCACAAGAATATGAAAATGCTAGACATCGAGCATTTGAAGATTGGCAAGTTCATCAAAACCAAATCATATCACATTGCCAACATGTAGGTAGAAACTATATTCCTACTCCAACGCCCGTATTCCCTCCCTGGTCTATAGAGATGCAACTACCGTATCCTACTTATAACCCAGCTGAAGCATTTTATAACACATACGGTTATGCATGGAACCCCTACTGTTATCAGTAACAACCCTAGTTTATTTAGTTTTATTTATTTTATTTTTGTAATGTTACTACATTTAACACTTATGTTGATATTGTAATAGTTTTTTTTTTATTTTCTAACTTTTATTATTAGATTTTAATAATTTTTGAATGTGGGGTAATATACCAAACTTCAAAAATATGTATATATGTTTGCAGTTTATCTTATGTACACAACAGGGTAAAACAACGCATTTTCAAAGACTGGCATTAAGTTCAGCAAAAGCAACTAATTTTGACGACAAGATGCAAAATATATGTGATGTAACAACAAGAAGGAATGAACAAATGATATGCACCATTTATCATTCAGAAAACAAACGCCAATATGTTTGGAAACTTTGGTAAAATTTAATCATTTTTCTACGTTAATCACCCTCAATAATTTAAATTGTTACTGATTTCTTGCAAATGAGGGCATTGCAAGATCTTAAGTGTGGGAAGGGGTTAAATTCTTTTGGATTTTTAAAATTTTTATCTTAAACACTTGGTTACCATTAAAAATACTAGTAAAGCAGTAGTTGTATTAGAATCTAGTGCTCTCTGATAATAAAGAACAACCCTAGTCTTATATACTGACTACCCAATTCTAGTAAAATTTTTCAAAATTTTCAATTAAATGAACTCAAAATCATGTTTATACATATTTATGAACGATAAAACTAGGTGTTAACACCGAAATTATTGTTACCTCGGAAAGGACATAAATTGAGAAACAAACCAAAATGTTAGAATTCATTTAAAATGGAATAGAGGACAATAAAAAGGAAAATAAAAGCCAAGTGTGGGAAAATTTACCAAGTTATTTTAAACATATGTCACATATTCCTGTAACAAATAATTAAAGATAGTTTTGCTTTGGACTAAACTAAACAGTTTTACCCGATTTACTGTAAGAAAGATGGATCTACACGATGAATCAATTCCATCATTAAAAGGAAGTAAAGTCTTCCAAAAAAGAAACGCGCTTTTTGATTTAGGTCATGAAGTTGTCGTCCAGACCAGCTGTAGGTTGACGAAAAATCTAGAAAAGTCATCACTAAAATCAGCAGGAAATCCACAGACCTCAGTATAAAACAGGGTCGCCAAGTGGTCAGACTTATCCTAACCATGAGAGGATCTGTCTCGTAAAATGGGGAGGACGTGAAATGTCCCGTTCTTATTGATTAAAAACGTTCCATATTAATTGATTTCGTTGCGAGGTTTTGACCTCTATATGAGACGTTTTTCAAAGACTGCATTCATTTTTAAAACAAACCATAACCTTTATTTCATAAATAAAGGTTTAAAAAGCTTTACGTAGATTATCAAATAATGATAATCTAAAATATCCTGTTTACACACGACCATTACATAATGGTTTACAATACAAATATGTTACATCGAAATCAGTTTCTTGAATGCAGTTTTTACACAATATCATACAAACATGGACTCCAAATCTTGTCCTTATTTTAGTATGCAACAGCGGAAGCTCTTAATATTCACCTGAGAATAAACATGCTTTAAACGTCAACAAAAATGTTGGTGAGTTATAGGTTTAACCTATATATATCAAATCGTAACAATAGACCACAAGATTTCATATTTCAATACACATCCCATACATAGAGATAAAAATCATTCATATGGTGAACACCTGGTAACCGACAATAACAAGATGCATATATAAGAATATCCCCATCATTCCGGGACACCCTTCGGATATGATATAAATTTCGAAGTACTAAAGCATCCGGTACTTTGGATGGGGTTTGTTAGGCCCAATAGATCTATCTTTAGGATTCGCGTCAATTAGGGTGTCTGTTCCCTAATTCTTAGATTACCAGACTTAATAAAAAGGGGCATATTCGATTTCGATAATTCAACCATAGAATGTAGTTTCACGTACTTGTGTCTATTTTGTAAATCATTTATAAAACCTGCATGTATTCTCATCCCAAAAATATTAGATTTTAAAAGTGGGACTATAACTCACTTTCACAGATTTTTACTTCGTCGGGAAGTAAGACTTGGCCACTGGTTGATTCACGAACCTATAACAATATATACATATATATCAAAGTATGTTCAAAATATATTTACAACACTTTTAATATATTTTGATGTTTTAAGTTTATTAAGTCAGCTGTCCTCGTTAGTAACCTACAACTAGTTGTCCACAGTTAGATGTACAGAAATAAATCGATAAATATTATCTTGAATCAATCCACGACCCAGTGTATACGTATCTCAGTATTGATCACAACTCAAACTATATATATTTTGGAATCAACCTCAACCCTGTATAGCTAACTCCAACATTCACATATAGAGTGTCTATGGTTGTTCCGAAATATATATAGATGTGTCGACATGATAGGTCGAAACATTGTATACGTGTCTATGGTATCTCAAGATTACATAATATATAATACAAGTTGATTAAGTTATGGTTGGAATAGATTTGTTACCAATTTTCACGTAGCTAAAATGAGAAAAATTATCCAATCTTGTTTTACCCATAACTTCTTCATTTTAAATCCGTTTTGAGTGAATCAAATTGCTATGGTTTCATATTGAACTCTATTTTATGAATCTAAACAAAAAAAGTATAGGTTTCTAGTCGGAAAAATAAGTTACAAGTCGTTTTTGTAAAGGTAGTCATTTCAGTCGAAAGAACGACGTCTAGATGACCATTTTAGAAAACATACTTCCACTTTGAGTTTAACCATAATTTTTGGATATAGTTTCATGTTCATAATAAAAATCATTTTCTCAGAATAACAACTTTTAAATCAAAGTTTATCATAGTTTTTAATTAACTAACCCAAAACAGCCCGCGGTGTTACTACGACGGCGTAAATCCGGTTTTACGGTGTTTTTCGTGTTTCCAGGTTTTAAATCATTAAGTTAGCATATCATATAGATATAGAACATGTGTTTAGTTGATTTTAAAAGTCAAGTTAGAAGGATTAACTTTTGTTTGCGAACAAGTTTAGAATTAACTAAACTATGTTCTAGTGATTACAAGTTTAAACCTTCGAATAAGATAGCTTTATATGTATGAATCGAATGATGTTATGAACATCATTACTACCTTAAGTTCCTTGGATGAACCTACTGGAAAAGAGAAAAATGGATCTAGCTTCAATGGATCCTTGGATGGCTCAAAGTTCTTGAAGCAAAATCATGACACGAAAACAAGTTCAAGTAAGATCATCACTTGAAATAAGATTGCTATAGTTATAGAAATTGAACCAAAGTTTGAATATGATTATTACCTTGTATTAGAATGATAACCTACTGTAAGAAACAAAGATTTCTTGAGGTTGGATGATCACCTTACAAGATTGGAAGTGAGCTAGCAAACTTGAAAGTATTCTTGATTTTATGAAACTAGAACTTTTGGAATTTATGAAGAACACTTAGAACTTGAAGATAGAACTTGAGAGAGTTCAATTAGATGAAGAAAATTGAAGAATGAAATGTTTGTAGGTGTTTTTGGTCGTTGGTGTATGGATTAGATATAAAGGATATGTAATTTTGTTTTCATGTAAATAAGTCATGAATGATTACTCATATTTTTGTAATCTTATGAGATATTTCATGCTAGTTGCCAAATGATGGTTCCCACATGTGTTAGGTGACTCACATGGGCTGCTAAGAGCTGATCATTGGAGTGTATATACCAATAGTACATACATCTAAAAGCTGTGTATTGTACGAGTACGAATACGGGTGCATACGAGTAGAATTGTTGATGAAACTGAACGAGAATGTAATTGTAAGCATTTTTGTTAAGTAGAAGTATTTTGATAAGTGTATTGAAGTCTTTCAAAAGTGTATAAATACATATTAAAACACTACATGTATATACATTTTAACTGAGTCGTTAAGTCATCGTTAGTCGTTACATGTAAGTGTTGTTTTGAAACCTTTAGGTTAACGATCTTGTTAAATGTTGTTAACCCAATGTTTATAATAACAAAAGAGATTTTAAATTATTATATTATCATGATATTATGATGTACGAATATCTCTTAATATGATATATATACATTAAATGTCGTTACAACGATAAACGTTACATATATGTCTCGTTTCAAAATCATTAAGTTAGTAGTCTTGTTTTTACATATGTAGTTCATTGTTAATATAATTAATGATATGTTTACTTATCATAATATCATGTTAACTATATATATAACCATATATATGTCATCATATAGTTTTTTTACAAGTTTTAACGTTCGTGAATCACCGGTCAACTTGGGTGGTCAATTGTCTATATGAAACCTATTTCAATTAATCAAGTCTTAACAAGTTTGATTGCTTAACATGTTGGAAACATTTAATCATGTAAACATCAATCTCAATTAATATATATAAACATGGAAAAGTTCGGGTCACTACAGTACCTACCCGTTAAATAAATTTCGTCCCGAAATTTTAAGCTGTTGAAGGTGTTGACGAATCTTCTGGAAATAGATGCGGGTATTTCTTCTTCATCTGATCTTCACGCTCCCAGGTGAACTCGGGTCCTCTACGAGCATTCCATCGAACCTTAACAATTGGTATCTTGTTTTGCTTAAGTCTTTTAACCTCACGATCCATTATTTCGACGGGTTCTTCGATGAATTGGAGTTTTTCGTTGATTTGGATTTCATCTAACGGAATAGTGAGATCTTCTTTAGCAAAACATTTCTTCAAATTCGAGACGTGGAAAGTGTTATGTACAGCCGCGAGTTGTTGAGGTAACTCAAGTCGGTAAGCTACTGGTCCGACACGATCAATAATCTTGAATGGTCCAATATACCTTGGATTTAATTTCCCTCGTTTACCAAATCGAACAACGCCTTTCCAAGGTGAAACTTTAAGCATGACCATCTCTCCAATTTCAAATTCTATATCTTTTCTTTTAATGTCAGCGTAGCTCTTTTGTCGACTTTGGGCGGTTTTCAACCGTTGTTGAATTTGGATGATCTTCTCGGTAGTTTCTTGTATAATCTCCGGACCCGTAATCTGTCTATCCCCCACCTCACTCCAACAAATCGGAGACCTGCACTTTCTACCATAAAGTGCTTCAAACGGCGCCATCTCAATGCTTGAATGGTAGCTGTTGTTGTAGGAAAATTCTGCTAACGGTAGATGTCGATCCCAACTGTTTCCGAAATCAATAACACATGCTCGTAGCATGTCTTCAAGCGTTTGTATCGTCCTTTCGCTCTGCCCATCAGTTTGTGGATGATAGGCAGTACTCATGTCTAGACGAGTTCCTAATGCTTGCTGTAATGTCTGCCAGAATCTTGAAATAAATCTGCCATCCCTATCAGAGATAATAGAGATTGGTATTCCATGTCTGGAGACGACTTCCTTCAAATACAGTCGTGCTAACTTCTCCATCTTGTCATCTTCTCTTATTGGCAGGAAGTGTGCTGATTTGGTGAGACGATCAACTATTACCCAAATAGTATCAAAACCACTTGCAGTCCTTGGCAATTTAGTGATGAAATCCATGGTAATGTTTTCCCATTTCCATTCCGGGATTTCGGGTTGTTGAAGTAGACCTGATGGTTTCTGATGCTCAGCTTTGACCTTAGAACACGTCAAACATTCTCCTACGTATTTAGCAACATCGGCTTTCATACCCGGCCACCAAAAATGTTTCTTGAGATCCTTGTACATCTTCCCCGTTCCAGGATGTATTGAGTATCTGGTTTTATGAGCTTCTTTAAGTACCATTTCTCTCATATCTCCAAATTTTGGTACCCAAATCCTTTCAGCCCTATACCGGGTTCCGTCTTCCCGAATATTAAGATGCTTCTCCGATCCTTTGGGTATTTCATCCTTTAAATTTCCCTCTTTTAAAACTCCTTGTTGCGCCTCCTTTATTTGAGTAGTAAGGTTATTATGAATCATTATATTCATAGATTTTACTCGAATGGGTTCTCTGTCCTTCCTGCTCAAGGCATCGGCTACCACATTTGCCTTCCCCGGGTGGTAACGAATCTCAAAGTCGTAATCATTCAATAATTCAATCCACCTACGCTGCCTCATATTCAGTTGTTTCTGATTAAATATGTGTTGAAGACTTTTGTGGTCGGTATATATAATACTTTTGACCCCATATAAGTAGTGCCTCCAAGTCTTTAATGCAAAAACAACCGCGCCTAATTCCAAATCATGCGTCGTATAATTTTGTTCGTGAATCTTCAATTGTCTAGACGCATAAGCAATCACCTTCGTTCGTTGCATTAATACACAACCGAGACCTTGCTTTGATGCGTCACAATAAATTACAAAATCATCATTCCCTTCAGGCAATGACAATATAGGTGCCGTAGTTAGCTTTTTCTTCAATAACTGAAACGCTTTCTCTTGTTCATCATTCCATTCAAATTTCTTCCCTTTATGCGTTAATGCAGTCAAGGGTTTTGCTATTCTGGAAAAGTCTTGGATGAACCTTCTGTAGTAACCAGCTAGTCCTAAAAACTGGCGTATGTGTTTCGGAGTTTTCGGGGTTTCCCACTTTTCAACAGTTTCTATCTTTGCCGGATCCACCTTAATACCTTCTTTGTTCACTATGTGACCGAGGAATTGAACTTCTTCCAACCAAAATGCACACTTTGAAAACTTAGCGTACAATTCTTCCTTCCTCAATACTTCTAACACCTTTCTCAAATGTTCACCGTGTTCTTGGTCATTCTTTGAGTAAATAAGTATGTCATCAATGAAAACAATGACAAACTTGTCAAGGTATGGTCCACACACTCGGTTCATAAGGTCCATGAACACAGCTGGTGCATTAGTTAAACCAAACGGCATGACCATAAACTCGTAATGACCGTAACGTGTTCTGAAAGCAGTATTTGGAATATCATCTTCTTTCACCCGCATTTGATGATACCCGGAACGTAAGTCAATCTTTGAATAAACAGACGAGCCTTGTAGTTGATCAAATAAGTCGTCGATTCTCGGTAGTGGGTAGCGGTTCTTGATGGTAAGTTTGTTCAACTCTCGGTAGTCGATACACAACCTGAATGTACCATCTTTCTTCTTGACAAACAAAACAGGAGCTCCCCACGGTGATGTGCTTGGTCGAATGAAACCACGCTCTAAAAGTTCTTGTAATTGGCTTTGCAGTTCTTTCATCTCGCTGGGTGCGAGTCTGTAAGGAGCACGAGCTATTGGTGCAGCTCCTGGTACAAGATCTATTTGAAATTCAACGGATCGATGTGGGGGTAATCCCGGTAATTCTTTCAGAAATACATCGGGAAATTCTTTTGCGACGGGAACATCATTGATGCTCTTTTCTTCAGTTTGTACTTTCTCGACGTGTGCTAGAACAGCATAGCAACCTTTTCTTATTAGTTTTTGTGCCTTCAAATTACTAATAAGATGTAGCTTCGTGTTGCCCTTTTCTCCGTACACCATTAAGGGTTTTCCTTTTTCTCGTATAATGCGAATTGCATTTTTGTAACAAACGATCTCTGCTTTCACTTCTTTCAACCAGTCCATACCGATTATCACATCAAAACTCCCTAACTCTACTGGTATCAAATCAATCTTAAATGTTTCGCTAACCAGTTTAATTTCTCGATTCCGACATATATTATCTGCTGAAATTAATTTACCATTTGCTAATTCGAGTAAAAATTTACTATCCAAAGGCGTCAATGGACAACTTAATTTAGCACAAAAATCTCTACTCATATAGCTTCTATCCGCACCCGAATCAAATAAAACGTAAGCAGATTTATTGTCAATAAGAAACGTACCCGTAACAAGCTCCGGGTCTTCCTGTGCCTCTACCGCATTAATATTGAAAACTCTTCCACGGCCTTGTCCATTCGTGTTCTCCTGGTTCGGGCAATTTCTAATAATGTGGCCTGGTTTTCCACATTTATAACAAACTACATTGGCATAACTTGCTCCGACACTACTTGCTCCGCCATTACTCGTTCCGACACCATTTGTTCCTTTCGTTCTATTAACCCCTGGTCCGTAGACCTCACACTTCGCCGCGCTATGACCATTTCTTTTACACTTGTTGCAAAATTTGGTGCAGAACCCCGAGTGATTCTTTTCACACCTTTGGCATAGTTGCTTCTGATTGTTGTTGTTGTTGCGGTTATTATTGTTATTGGGATGATTGTTGTAGTTGCTGTTGTTGTTGTTGTTGTTGTTGTTGTTGTTGTTGTTGTTGGGCCGTTTGTTGTTGTTGCGATTATTGTTGTAATTGCTGTTGTTGTTGTATTGGTGATTCTTATCACCGTTTTCCTCCCACTTTCTTTTGACTTGCTTCACATTGGCCTCTTCAGCAGTCTGTTCTTTAATTCTTTCTTCAATCTGGTTCACTAGTTTGTGAGCCATTCTACATGCCTGTTGTATGGAGGCGGGCTCGTGTGAACTTATATCTTCTTGGATTCTTTCCGGTAATCCTTTCACAAACGCGTCGATCTTCTCTTCCTCATCTTCGAATGCTCCCGGACACAATAGGCACAATTCTGTGAATCGTCTTTCGTACGTGGTAATATCAAATCCTTGGGTTCGTAACCCTCTAAGTTCTGTCTTGAGCTTATTGACCTCGGTTCTGGGACGGTACTTCTCGTTCATCAAGTGCTTGAATGCTGACCACGGTAGTGCGTACGCATCATCTTGTCCCACTTGCTCTAGATAGGTATTCCACCATGTTAACGCAGAACCTGTGAAGGTATGCGTAGCGTACTTCACTTTGTCCTCTTCAGTACACTTACTTATGGCAAACACCGATTCAACCTTCTCGGTCCACCGTTTCAATCCGATCGGTCCTTCGGTTCCATCAAATTCCAAAGGTTTGCAGGCAGTGAATTCTTTGTAGGTGCATCCTACACGATTTCCTGTACTGCTAGATCCAAGGTTATTGTTGGTATGTAGCGCAGCCTGTACTGCGGCTATGTTTGAAGCTAGAAAAGTACGGAATTCCTCTTCATTCATATTCACGGTGTGTCGAGTAGTCGGTGCCATTTCCTTCAAAATAGTTAAATGGAACAAGTTAATCATACAGAATATTAAGAGTAGTTAATAGTATTTCGTAGCATAATATGAACTCATTTATAAAAGCTTTTTCTTCATATTAGCGTTTTATAAGTTTAAATTCGGGTAGTACCTACCCGTTAAGTTCATACTTAGTAGCTAATATACAATTCAACTACTACAATTCTATATGAAAAACTGATTATAATAATATTTCGCGTTCAAACTTTTATACAATATTTTACAAACTTACAATACCGCTTATTTTACATAAAGCATGAAATATAGCACACAATAACTTTGATACAAGATAGTTGTGAAGATAATTCTAGCTAGTACACAAGTCGTTCAGCAAAGGCAATAAAGACACGTAATTCATACGTCCAGAAACAAGTCATGCATTCTGGTTTTACTAGGACTACTTCCCATCCTTGGTCTTGTGCAACATAACCGTTATGGCCGTTGATAAGACAGCGTGTTGTAACGTCATCAAAGGGACGAGGGTTACGTAATGTCCAACAGTCCCGTAATAATCTAAAAACCTCATTTCTTACCCCAATTACCGACTCCGTCACTTGTGGAAATGTTTTGTTTAATAGTTGTAGCCCGATGTTCTTGTTCTCACTTTGGTGAGAAGCGAACATTACTAATCCGTAAGCATAACATGCTTCTTTATGTTGCATGTTAGCCGCTTTTTCTAAATCACGAAGTCCAATATTCGGATATATTGAGTCAAAATAATTTCTTAACCCGTTGCGTAAAATAGCATTTGGGTTCCCCGCAATATATGCGTCAAAGTAAACACATCGTAACTTATGGGTTTCCCAATGTGATATCCCCCATCTTTCAAACGAAAGTCTCTTATAAACCAAGACATTCTTGGAACGTTCTTCGAATGTCTTACAAACTGATCTCGCCTTAAATAGTTGTGCCGAAGAATTCTGGCCGACTCTAGACAAGATTTCATCAATCATGTCTCCGGGTAGGTCTCTTAAAATATTGGGTTGTCTATCCATTTTGTGTTTTTAAACTGTAAAATAGACAAGAGTTAGATTCATAAAAAAAAATACTTATTAATACAAGCAATTTTTACATATATCATAAAGCATAAGAACACTATATTCCATATATTACACCACACGAATACAACTATCTTATTCCGACTCGCTCGTTTCTTCTTCTTCGGTTTTGGTTCGTTTTGCCAAGTTTCTAGGGATATATGATGTTCCCCTAATACGAGCCGTCGTTGTCCACATTGGTTTAGAAAAACCTGGTGGTTTAGAGGTTCCCGGGTCATTGTTACAACTTAAGGACTTCGGGGGTTGACGATACATATAAAGTTCATCGGGGTTGGAATTAGATTTCTCTATTTTTATGCCCTTTCCCTTATTATTTTCTTTTGCCTTTTTAAATTCAGTTGGGGTAATTTCTATAACATCATCGGAATTCTCGTCGGAATCCGATTCATCGGAGAATTGGTAATCCTCCCAATATTTTGCTTCCTTGGCGGAAACACCATTGACCATAATTAACTTTGGTCGGTTGGTTGAGGATTTTCTTTTACTTAACCGTTTTATTATTTCCCCCACCGGTTCTATTTCTTCATCCGGTTCCGATTCTTCTTCCGGTTCCGATTCTTCTTCCGGTTCCGACTCTTCTTCCGGTTCCTCTTCGGGAACTTGTGAATCAGTCCACAAATCATTCCAATTTACATTTGACTCTTCATTATTATTAGGTGAGTCAATGGGACTTGTTCTAGAGGTAGACATCTATCACATAATATCAAACACGTTAAGAGATTAATATATCACATAATATTCATATGTTAAAAATATATAGTTTCCAACAAAAATGTTAAGCAATCATTTTTAAAGAAAACACGGTCGAAGTCCAGACTCACTAATGCATCCTAACAAACTCGATAAGACACACTAATGCAAATTTTCTGGTTCTCTAAGACCAACGCTCGGATACCAACTGAAATGTCCCGTTCTTATTGATTAAAAACGTTCCATATTAATTGATTTCGTTGCGAGGTTTTGACCTCTATCTGAGACGTTTTTCAAAGACTGCATTCATTTTTAAAACAAACCATAACCTTTATTTCATAAATAAAGGTTTAAAAAGCTTTACGTAGATTATCAAATAATGATAATCTAAAATATCCTGTTTACACACGACCATTACATAATGGTTTACAATACAAATATGTTACATCGAAATCAGTTTCTTGAATGCAGTTTTTACACAATATCATACAAACATGGACTCCAAATATTGTCCTTATTTTAGTATGCAACAGCGGAAGCTCTTAATATTCACCTGAGAATAAACATGCTTTAAACGTCAACAAAAATGTTGGTGAGTTATAGGTTTAACCTATATATATCAAATCGTAACAATAGACCACAAGATTTCATATTTCAATACACATCCCATACATAGAGATAAAAATCATTCATATGGTGAACACCTGGTAACCGACAATAACAAGATGCATATATAAGAATATCCCCATCATTCCGGGACACCCTTCGGATATGATATAAATTTCGAAGTACTAAAGCATCCGGTACTTTGGATGGGGTTTGTTAGGCCCAATAGATCTATCTTTAGGATTCGCGTCAATTAGGGTGTCTGTTCCCTAATTCTTAGATTACCAGACTTAATAAAAAGGGGCATATTCGATTTCGATAATTCAACCATAGAATGTAGTTTCACGTACTTGTGTCTATTTTGTAAATCATTTATAAAACCTGCATGTATTCTCATCCCAAAAATATTAGATTTTAAAAGTGGGACTATAACTCACTTTCACAGATTTTTACTTCGTCGGGAAGTAAGACTTGGCCACTGGTTGATTCACGAACCTATAACAATATATACATATATATCAAAGTATGTTCAAAATATATTTACAACACTTTTAATATATTTTGATGTTTTAAGTTTATTAAGTCAGCTGTCCTCGTTAGTAACCTACAACTAGTTGTCCACAGTTAGATGTACAGAAATAAATCGATAAATATTATCTTGAATCAATCCACGACCCAGTGTATACGTATCTCAGTATTGATCACAACTCAAACTATATATATTTTGGAATCAACCTCAACCCTGTATAGCTAACTCCAACATTCACATATAGAGTGTCTATGGTTGTTCCGAAATATATATAGATGTGTCGACATGATAGGTCGAAACATTGTATACGTGTCTATGGTATCTCAAGATTACATAATATATAATACAAGTTGATTAAGTTATGGTTGGAATAGATTTGTTACCAATTTTCACGTAGCTAAAATGAGAAAAATTATCCAATCTTGTTTTACCCATAACTTCTTCATTTTAAATCCGTTTTGAGTGAATCAAATTGCTATGGTTTCATATTGAACTCTATTTTATGAATCTAAACAAAAAAAGTATAGGTTTCTAGTCGGAAAAATAAGTTACAAGTCGTTTTTGTAAAGGTAGTCATTTCAGTCGAAAGAACGACGTCTAGATGACCATTTTAGAAAACATACTTCCACTTTGAGTTTAACCATAATTTTTGGATATAGTTTCATGTTCATAATAAAAATCATTTTCTCAGAATAACAACTTTTAAATCAAAGTTTATCATAGTTTTTAATTAACTAACCCAAAACAGCCCGCGGTGTTACTACGACGGCGTAAATCCGGTTTTACGGTGTTTTTCGTGTTTCCAGGTTTTAAATCATTAAGTTAGCATATCATATAGATATAGAACATGTGTTTAGTTGATTTTAAAAGTCAAGTTAGAAGGATTAACTTTTGTTTGCGAACAAGTTTAGAATTAACTAAACTATGTTCTAGTGATTACAAGTTTAAACCTTCGAATAAGATAGCTTTATATGTATGAATCGAATGATGTTATGAACATCATTACTACCTTAAGTTCCTTGGATGAACCTACTGGAAAAGAGAAAAATGGATCTAGCTTCAATGGATCCTTGGATGGCTCAAAGTTCTTGAAGCAAAATCATGACACGAAAACAAGTTCAAGTAAGATCATCACTTGAAATAAGATTGTTATAGTTATAGAAATTGAACCAAAGTTTGAATATGATTATTACCTTGTATTAGAATGATAACCTACTGTAAGAAACAAAGATTTCTTGAGGTTGGATGATCACCTTACAAGATTGGAAGTGAGCTAGCAAACTTGAAAGTATTCTTGATTTTATGAAACTAGAACTTTTGGAATTTATGAAGAACACTTAGAACTTGAAGATAGAACTTGAGAGAGTTCAATTAGATGAAGAAAATTGAAGAATGAAAGTGTTTGTAGGTGTTTTTGGTCGTTGGTGTATGGATTAGATATAAAGGATATGTAATTTTGTTTTCATGTAAATAAGTCATGAATGATTACTCATATTTTTGTAATCTTATGAGATATTTCATGCTAGTTGCCAAATGATGGTTCCCACATGTGTTAGGTGACTCACATGGGCTGCTAAGAGCTGATCATTGGAGTGTATATACCAATAGTACATACATCTAAAAGCTGTGTATTGTACGAGTACGAATACGGGTGCATACGAGTAGAATTGTTGATGAAACTGAACGAGAATGTAATTGTAAGCATTTTTGTTAAGTAGAAGTATTTTGATAAGTGTATTGAAGTCTTTCAAAAGTGTATAAATACATATTAAAACACTACATGTATATACATTTTAACTGAGTCGTTAAGTCATCGTTAGTCGTTACATGTAAGTGTTGTTTTGAAACCTTTAGGTTAACGATCTTGTTAAATGTTGTTAACCCAATGTTTATAATAACAAAAGAGATTTTAAATTATTATATTATCATGATATTATGATGTACGAATATCTCTTAATATGATATATATACATTAAATGTCGTTACAACGATAAACGTTACATATATGTCTCGTTTCAAAATCATTAAGTTAGTAGTCTTGTTTTTACGTGTTGCTTTCCTAATACAAGGTTAACAGGTGGGTGACACAAAATCATAAGTTTTGAGCTAAAATTTTCAAATCTGAAACCCACAAAACCCACAAAAATATTTTGCAAACACCGGTGAAGGGTTATTCCGGAAAACTTATCTAGGGTAAAAGCTAGATTTAATTTTCAAAAGATCAAATGTTTTCATAAAGATCCAATTTCCTTAATGGATCTAAATTTTTATAGTCATGTGGGACTGTAACCACATTGTTACTACCATTGTTTATACCGCCGTAAAGAAATCACTGATGTACAAAGTGTGAATAATAAAGAAGTGATTCTAGTATTTCAAAGACTATATTGCTTGAGGACAAGCAACGCTCAAGTGTGGGAATATTTGATAATGCTAAAAACGAACATATATTTCATAGCATTATTCCTCAAGAAAGACAAGCTTTTAGTTGCAATTGTCCTATTTACAAGTGATATTCGGTTAAATAATAAAAAGTGAAGACAAAAGACATATTCGATGAATTGAAGACGCAAACGACCAAAAAGCTCAAAAGTACAAAATACAATCAAAGAGGTTCCAATTATTGATAAGAAACGTCTCGAAATTACAAGAGTACAAGATTCAAAACGCAAAGTACAAGATATTAAATTGTACGCAAGGACGTTCGAAAATCCGGAACCGGGACCAGAGTCAACTCTCAACGCTCGACGCAACGGACTAAAAATTACAAGTCAACTATGCACATAAATATAATATAATATTTAAATAATTCTTATAATTATTTATATATTATATAATATATTATAAACCGTCGGCAAGCTAGGAGCCAAGGCTGTGTGAGCTGGAAATACGAACTCCGCGAGTTGCGGAGTTTGAAGGCCGAAAATGCCGCGAGTTGCGGAGCTTCCCTGGACGAAAATTCCTATAAAAGGCAACGCATTTTGATCGTAAAAATATCATATAATCTATCTCTCTCTCAAAATATGTAAACGTATATATATATTTATATTTTAATTTTAATTTTAATTTTAATTTTAAATCCTAATAATAAGGGTATGTTAGCGAATGGTGTAAGGGTGTAAGTCGAAATTCTGTCCGTGTAATGCTACGCTATTTTTAATCATTGTAAGTTATGTTTATATTATTTTCATTAATGTCTCGTAGCTAAGTTATTATTATGCTTATTTAATACTGAAGCAATCATGATGTTGGGCTAAAAATATTAAAATTGGGTAATTGGGCTTTGTACCATAATTGGGGTTTGGATAAAAGAACGACACTTGTGGAAATTAGACTATGGGCTATTAATGGGTTTTATATTAACTAAACAATACCTTGCTAATTTAATATACAAACTTATAATTCGACGTATTTATATATAACCACATACGCTTGACTGAGTACGGTGGGCGGGATATCTATATATACCAATAATTATTCATTTTACCGGACACTGAACTGGATTAATAGTTAATAGACTTGTTGAAACAGGGGTGAATTACATTCTAGGGTAATTGGTGTAATTGTTAACAAAGTAGTAAAACCTTGGTTTACACGCAGTCGATAACCTGGTGTATTCATTAAACAAAGTATTAAAACCTTGTTACAATTCGAATCCCCAATTAGTTGGAATATTTGACTTCGGGAATAAGAATAATTTGACGAAGGCTTTCGCTCTTTATATTTATGACTGATGGACTATTATGGACAAATCCGTATGGACATATTAAATAATCCAGGACAAAGAACAATTAACCCATGGGAATAAACTAAAATCAACACGTCAAACATCATGATTACGGAAGTTTAAATAAGCATAATTCTTTTATTTCATATTTAATTTCCTTTATTTTATATTTAATTGCACTTCTAATTATCGCACTTTTATTTATTGTTATTGTATTGAATTGCACTTTTAATTATCGCATTTTTTAATTATCGCAAGTTTATTTTATCGCACTTTTATTTATTGCAATTTCATTATCGTTATTTATTTTACGCTTTAAATTAAGTTGTATTTATTTTTAATATTTTACATTAGGTTTTAACTGCGACTAAAGTTTTTAAAATCGACAAACCGGTCATTAAACGGTAAAAAACCCCCTTTATAATAATAATATTACTTATATATATTTGTATTTTTATAAATTAAAACTAATATAGCGTTAAGCTTTGTTTAAAGATTTTTCCCTGTAGAACGAACCAGACTTACTAAAAACTACACTACTGTACGATTAGGTACACTGCCTATAAGTGTTGTAGCAAGGTTTAAGTATATCTATTCTATAAATAAATAAATATCTTGTGTAAAATTGTATCGTATTTAATAGTTTTTCCTAGTAAAATATAAGCTATTTCATATACACCTCGCATAACTATCAACCGTGGTTCGACCGTGCGTGCTCCAGTCCAAAATATGTATCCGTTGTATGAACGTTTGACTGAGATTTGAACACCACATTTTGGAACCTTTACTCCATCTAGCACCTGCAAAAGATACCCAACATCCTATACAAGTACTATATGCATTAAGTGTGTGAAATTTGGTCTTATTGAGTGAAAGTGACATAACACTCAAATAGTGGTAAACCAAACATTCTTGGAGAAGTGTCTTGATTGATATTTTGAGAAATCTCAGTTTGGTCAAGACTTAGTTAATCACATTAATGCATTTGGTTCAATTCTAAAGACTAGTCTAGTCAATATGTCATTAACTTCCTAGTTTCTATTAATCACAAGTCATGTTCATTTTAAGATTATGTAGAGATTAATTGAATGATGTCTTAAGATAATCATTAAGTGTGTAGAGACATCAAAGTTAAGTCATACTTGAATAAGCAATCACAACTTGTTACTTAGACAATACCAAATAAGCAATTGACTATAATTCTATTGTGAACCATTTCACACTTAATTCATTGGAGTAGGCTAGTTAATTGAATCTTAGTATTCTAACTAGTACGCACATAGCAAGCATATTAATTAAGTTGACAAATTTATGAGTATTAAACATATTAGCAAGTAGCAAGTAATACTCACACATAGCAAGAGATAGTTACTCTAAGATCAATCACATAGATATTTGCACAACTTATGATTTAAGCTTTTAGTAAGCTTACTTGCAATATAACATATTTCATGATTAATGTGTAAGCACACATTAATGTCCAACACATGCACAAGGGAAGAGCAATCTCTAGTTGGGACTTGGTGACCATCCTAAATGTATCTAAGTGTATTTTAGGATTACAAGTCTTTACTAGTTATACTTGAAAGCATTGTTCTTCATTTAGCCTTAATTAATCACTAAGCCATCTTTAATAGTAATTATTGTTCTAATGACATTGGCTTAAGTGTGTTGGTACTTGATGATCATACTAAGGATGTCTAGATAAGATTGAAGATCACAAGTTTTTGTTTAACACTTATGTGTTATGCTTAATCTTGGTTAATTTGTCATTAAGATGTCATTAGGCGTAATTAACCACGATTAGTGTTTTTATGGCCAAAACTCAATTGAGTATGGAGAAGGCATCTATTTTAAGCATATTGAGAAAGGTTTCCTGAATTATAGATGTCGGGAACTAGTCAAACTTAATTTGGTCAAAAGTGGTAACAAAGAAAACTGCGATCGCACTGCGGTTGACCGTGGTGGCGACCGTGCAACTTGTTTTCACAAAACTGCATTGCAATTCAGTTTGAGGTTCTGCGACTGGCAATGCGGTCGACCATGCCTTTGACCGTGTATGTTGCTGATCTTTTAATTCAATTCTTTAAGCTATGTATGACTTGGTCATTTGTAAGATAAAGTATGGATTAGTGACCTTGCGTGTTTTATGTTAAGATGTCAGTCATCACTTATGCATATGTATGTGTCATCATCAAAACATATTATTTGGTTAATCATCATACTTAACTTTGTCATTTAGATCATTAACCAACATTCAACCAACATTCTCCCCCTTTTTGTTGATGACAAACATACAAGTGATGAGGGACATTTTGCTATAAATACGCAAGTTTTAATAATCACTTGTATCCATATTTCTCCCCCTTTTGCCGAAGCAAAAAGGTTAGCTCCCCCTAGAACTATGCTCGTCCTTAGAGCAAAGCTCCCCCTTAAATTGTGCATATTGGAAAATATTCATTAATACATAACAAGCACACATTTTATTCAAAGAAAGCAAAAAACATAGTTAATTCATGTAGTACATCTCTCAAGTGAGATTTTTACATGAAGGTCAGAAAAGTTCAATTATCATGATGAGAGGAGTGACCCTTGTCCTTGTCTTCAAGTCGGGATAATCTTCAACCAAGTTTTAGAATGTTTCCATGAATTACACTGTTTTGTCCTTGCGTTGGAAGAGAACAAAAGTTAGGTGGATTTTCAAGAGGAGGTTCTTGAATCTGCTTGGTTGAGGCTCTGCATATTGGATATGAGGAGACTTGAATGGAATGGTGAAATGGAGATGTCATTCCAACATATGTGAATAGTTTGGTCAGATGGAGACCATACAGAAGTGACATATGAGAATGTTGAGCTGCAAGATGCATTCTTGATGCCATGAAGTATGCAACATTTACTTTGGTGGAGTTTAGAAAACACCATAAGAAGGTGATTTCATTTACATCAAGTCGATCCAGTAATTCCCCCTTTCCGTAAACATTTGAAGTGATGATCTGTTGCCAGAGATCATACGTTGATGCAAGATGTTGACAAAGGAATCCATCATTTTTGATGTATTCGGGTTTAAGTGTTCCATTGCACATAATGTCTAGTGCATTGTCTCTCTTAACCCATTCAGGAAATTCATTAAATGAATTTGGTTTTAGAAAGAATGTTCGCCCTTCATTCTGAACATCCATAATATTTCCAAATTCTTTAAGAGTTAATGAATAATTTCTTCCATAAAGAGAAAATGAGATTTTCTCATTATTTTGTGAGAATTGAAAATTCTCATAGAGTTCATTGATGTGAAGTGGATAAAGTGGCCCTCTTATATTTAGAAAAGCATCTCACTTGATATTTGAGAAGCTTTCAAGAGAGTAGGTAGTAAGATGATGTGTAAGAACTTCTCTCTCTTCAACAATAGACCTCATGTGAAGAATTTTTGGTTTGCAAAGAGATATTTGGAATAAATGATGTGGGTGTGAATTGGTTGAATGTATTTTCAAAGAGATATTTGAAATTAGTAACAAATAGGGGTTTCAGACTGCATTCAAAAATTAGATCAACCCTAAACCTTTTCCCCCAAATCGCAAAGAAATCATAATCGCAAAAAAGTAGAATCAATTTTAAATGTTTCATCCAAAATAGCTGGTGATTTCTGGTGACGATTCTCAACATTATCTTTGAAGTCGATGAAATCTTACAACCGACTGATATTGGAATCATATGTTTCATCTACCATGGGGTAAGTTTTTAATCCTTTAGTTACAAACAAATGTTTGATGTGTTTATATTAAAAAAGATGTTTTTATATGAAGACTAAGGAATTATTCAAATTATCATTATTCTTAAATTTTATTTCTATCGATCAGTGACAATGAGTATGTTCAATCGTTCGATATTAGGGTTCTGCAGGTGCTAATTTTCAAAAACTTTGATTAGTTTTGATTATTAATTACGGAATTTACAAATTATCACTGTACTTACATTTGATTTTATCCATTAATGATCATGGGTATATTCAATTGTTTGATCGTTCTTTATTAGGGTTCTGTTGCAGGTTTTATTGACTGTTAATATTATCAATAATAATGTTATATCCATTACTTATTATTAATTTCGCTTGCAGGGCCTGGTTAGTTTATTTATAGACTTAAAAATTGGAATAATGAATGTTGGCTAGATCTGAGTTTGTGATTTCTATGTTCTAATTTGAGGGTGTTATTTTGGGATCTAGATTACCTAAGAGTGATCAAAATCTTTTGAGTTTCCAAGTAAGTATTAAACAAAATAATACATTTACGGGTGTTTGTCTATTTTGTGTGTTTCATTTTGATGTTTTGTTGAATCACAGAAGTAGAAACAGTCACGTATCCGAACTGGTATTTGATAATTTTAATAATTGGTGGTTTAAAACAACAAACATGGGTTGAGAGGTCTTAAAGACCTGATTCTAAATTAGTATCTTATAAATGATTGAACATGCAACGTTTAGATTCCGTATAAAATGTGTTTGCCTAGAACGGAATGGAGGCAACGTTTGGATTTCGTATAAAATGTGTGTGCCTATAAAGTGTAATGAGAGATTCGATCAAGTACATTTGTTGCTGGTGCAACTGAAAGAATCATGTAAGTCATAGTTGAAAGTTATTTTTTCCATATTATTGTCTTCGGATTATTTTCAGTGGCCTTAAAACTACTAGGTTGCATTTATTTGATATTTGGGTCATTTTTTAGTCGCGTGTTGAAAGTTAAAATGTATGGGTCAAGATATATCCACATGTTTCATATGCTATAATGGTTAAATAGTGGTTTCTTATGCACCTCCCATTAATGTAGGCAATGAAATGAATGATAAGGACATAATGTTGCTGTCAAATTTGTATATCATTTCGGTTTTGATCACATATGTATGTCATTTGGTTTTAGTTGTGGTATATCGCAAAGAAAGGAGGTTCTTACAGTTAAATACAAGCTTCTAAGGTATATAAGTATTGTTCTTCTTTCTGCAACTGTAATTATAAAAATATTTGCAGGGGGTTCCTATAGTTTAGTAACAATCTTATTTCTACATTTGCAAGTACCTATTATAGTGGGATAATTGAATTTAAATATAAAGCTATGGGTTGAAGTATCACATTTAAAGATAAGTGAATTGTTATAATTATTGTTGTGTCTGTTTTGGTAAAATCAAGCATACAAAATTTCTGTGATGTGCTATTACTTTCATTAACATGTTCTTGTTTAATTGCTTAAAATTTTAGTGAGAAGATACAAGGCCCGTTTACTAGAGTCCCAAGCTGCAATGGATCCCTATCACTTCAAGTAGATGATCTTGGGCTTGACTGAATCTCTAAAGCTTCTATCGGCAAGTGCTAACCCTGTTTTTTTTCTTTCAAAAGCTTGTCGTTGTGTCTTATCATTTTGTTAGGGGAGAGTTGATGTGTGTCAACTCCACGTTTCGTTTGAAATTTAACTATACTGATGAAACAATCAGTAGGGATGAACATACTGGGGATGAACATCCGATTGTTTAACGGAAAGGGCGATTTAAAGAATTCTCTATATGTTTCTTGATTTAGGGCAGAATACTTCGGTGATATATCCTAAATTGGATTCTATGCTAAATCTAATACAGGATTTAAAATACTTGTACTTAAAAACGTAGGTTCTGATAGATGCCGTATTTTTACTTCCTATTGTAGTTCGTGTCAATGTTTTTTACTAATGCTCACTTTTAAATTCTGTCATACAGAAAGGGGTAATTATATGAAGCATATACATATGATGAAATCTTGGAATGGCTGGTCGATCAAGCGTTTTCTGGATTTCTGGTCTCGGAACGAAACACGTCAGTTTAGTTGGATTCGAAAAAGGACCTAGCAGGTCATCTACTTCTTCTTATAACACCAAGTCTTCTCGGGCTTACAATGTTGCGATTACACTTTCCTCTTAAGATGACCTAACTCCGATTATAACTTACCACTATCTCAACAATTTACTTTCGGTATGTTATGTTTGCTACTATAAGACCTGATTCTAAATTAGTCTCATATAAATGATTGAACATGCAATGTTTAGAATCTGTATAAAATGTGTGTGCCTAGAACAGAAGGGAGGCAACGTTTAGATTTCATATAAAATGTGTGTGCATATAAAGTGTAACGAGAGATTCGGTCAAGTATGTTTGTTGTTGGTGCAACTGAAAGAATAATGTAAGTCATAGTTGAAAGTTATTTTTTCCATATTATTGTCTTCGGATTATTTTCAGTAGCCTTAAAACTGCTAGGTTGCATTTATTTGATATTTGGGTCGTTTGTTAGTTGCATGTTGAAAGTTAAAATGTATGGGTCAAGATATATCCACATGTTTCATATGGTATAATGGTTAAATAGTGGTTTCTTATGCACCTCCTATTAATGTAAGCAATGAAATGAATGATAAGGACATAATGTTGCTGTCAAATTTGTATATCATTTCGGTTTTGATCACATATGTATGTCATTTGGTTTCAGTTGTGGTATATTGCAAAGAAAGGAGGTTCTTACAGTTAAATACAAGCTTCTAATGTATATAAGTATTGTTCTTCTTTCTGCAACTGTAATTAAAAAATATTTGCAGGGGGTTCTTTTAGTTTAGTAACAATCTTATTTTCTACATTTGCAAGTACATTTGCAAGTACCTATTATAGTGGAATAATTAAATTTAAATATAAAGCTATGGGTTGAAGAATCATATTTATGGATAAGTGAATTGTTATAATTGTTGTTGTGTTTGTTTTGTGTAAAATCAATCATATAGAATTTCTGTGATGTGTTATTACTTTCATTAACATGTTCTTATTTAATTGTTTAAAATTTCAGTGAGAAGATACAAGGTCCATTTACTAGAGTCCCAAGCTGCAATGGATCCTTATCACTTCAAGTAGATGATCTTGGGCTTGATTGAATCTCTAAAGCTTCTATCGGTAAGTGCTAACTCTATTTTTTTCTTTCAAAAGATTCTCGTTGTGTCTTATCATTTTGTTAGGGAAGAGTTGATGTGTGTCAACTCCACGTTTCGTTTGAAATTTAACTATCCTAATGAAACAATCAGTGGGCATGAACATCCGATTGTTCAACGAAAAGGGCGATTTAAAGAAATCTCTATATGATTCTTGATTTAGTTCAGAATAGTTCGGGTAATATGTCATAAATTGGATTCTATGCTAATCTAATACGGGTTTTAAAATACTTGTGCCTAAAAACATAGGTTCTGATAGATGCCGTATTTTTACTTCCTATTGTAGTTTGTGTCAATGTTTTTGACTAATGCTCACTTTTTAAATTATGTCATATAGAAACGGGTAATTATATGAAGCAAATATAGAAGATGAAATCTTGGAATGGCTGGTCGATCAACCATTTTCTGGATTTCTGGTCTCAGAAGGAAACACGTCAGTTTAGTTGGATTCGAAAAAGGACCTAGCAGGTCATCTACTTCTTCTTATAACATCAAGTATTCTCGGGCTTACAATGTTGCCATTACACTTGCCTCTTAAGATGACCTAACTCCGATTATAACTTACCACTACCTTAACAATTTACTTCCGGTATGTTATGTTTACTACTATAACTTACCACTACTATTCAATTTATGACTTACCACTACTATTGGATTTAAACTCTTTGTGTATCATGGGTTGATAGTATGGGCCTTAACTTGATGTGATGTTGTTAGGGTAACAAAGTGAGTGGGTCCTTCAGCTGGGTTAACAGGTTAAAACAAGTATGATGATATATTCAAAATTATTACATTAATATATTGGTGTATTTATGGATCAAGTGTTTTCTGGATTATGGTAGGTGTTTTACTAGGGACATACGAAGATAATCGGTATAAGTCAGAGTCTAAGAAGCTAGCTTTCAAGTCTATCGTATTTCCATAACTTAGAGCTGGAGCAGAGTTAGGCCATGTTTGTTTTTGACTTTATTGGTTTAATGGTATGAAACTTAATTTAAAAAGTCATAGAGGGGTGTTTGTTTTTAACTTATTAAATAAGGCACGCCTTAATAAGAAAACTTAATTAAGTGTGAATTTCCATTTAAGTCCTTAATTTCTAATAACTGCTCTTATAACTGTTTACATATAGGGTTAATTTAGTAATTTTAATTATTCATACACTTTTTCAGCACATAAAACAAACACTAATTATTTATTAATCATTTATTCCTCACAGACATCATATATCCGTTCAGATTCAAGACTTAATAAGAAAAAAATCAAACGGGCCCTACATAAGAACTAAATTATGCTGAAAATATATTTACATGGGTAATTATGGAAAAAGAGCTTATGAATGCACACCCCCTAATTAATGTTGATTACTACTACTTTAAGCTGAGGCGACCGGAAGGGACGCAATCGAAGACCTCAATTGTCTTGAAGCCCGACTTAGTCATATTTTGAGCCCATTTGCGGTCGATGTTATGGGAATTTAATTTCTTTACTTAAATTTGAATAAGATTTTTGCATTTATATTTGTATATATTTGAACTTTTGAAATGTTGTATTATTTATTTGTGTTATCAATGATTGTCTTAAAATATCATCATTCTATAAAACCCGCGAAACCAATATTTATAAAGTCAGCAAGTTCTATTTATCAAAATGCATTAAATAATCCCGCGAAGTCACTGGTATTTAACTAGTAATAATAATAATACAGCTTTTTTGTATATGTAAAAAAAGAAAAAATATAAAAATAATTGAGTTTATTTTATTTTTATATATAAATATAAATAAGATAAATTTTTTTCGTTAGAAAATCAATAGTTGAAAGTTATATTTGTGAAAAATTCAAATAAGTTGTTGATCTGAAGAGATCCAATTATGACAATATCATGGATACCAATATTGAAATTCATAATTATAAACTCGTCTAAAGTTCAATATTATATCTTTTGATTAAAGATCACTCCTAATAACTCACTTATATATAAGAAGATTATTTATTATATTATTTATTTATTTATTTATTATTCATTTATTGTTTATAGTTATATTTTTGCATTACTATTGAAATGTAATATTTAGTGAAGTTTTCGTCAAAGAAGTTACAAAAGCTTTAAAAGTTAATAGTTTATGGGTATCTAATTACTTACAAGTATTTATATTATCATTACCAATATTATATTATGGGATATATGTGGATGAAGTTTGTATTTAAATTATTAAATAAATATAAAAAATAGACTATAAATAATAAAACTAACAAGAAACTAGAGATCACAAAACATAACGATATAGAAATTATAATTAACAAGAAGTTAAAGCTATTTTATGATAACTCAACACGTTCGTAACTCCAAACAAGTAATCTCATAAATCTAATCATATCATGCGCGAATAAACCACTTCTTAACAAGGCCAAAAACATTCGCAAATATGTTGATTAGGACCCGGAAGGTTCGGTAAAAAATAACATCCCGCGACTGCCCTCGGTCCAAATTTCGCATTACAGGCCATCCAACAATTCTCCGACACATTGTCATTTTTGTCACATACTGTCGGAATATTTATCAAATCATGGCACGGGCTTTCATCCATAACACTCTTTGATGTCGCCATTTCAACTACAAAATAAAGTAGAAAATATTAGGGTTATCAACATCAATATATTAACACTAGCTTTTACATATAAAGAATAAAAGGAGTATGTACATTTGCAATTATTTACCTGTGCATATAAGGGCGATAAGAACTACAACATAGATTGCTGATGTGAACCGTGCCATTTTTGTGAAATGTGTTAATGTTATGGTTTTGAAAAAAGTTATGTGCTAGCTTGGGGTATAAATAGTTGAATTTGAATGGTTATATGATAAATTCTGGTAATTGTAGCAACAAATATTATTAACATTTTGTTTGATTCTCTATATATAATGACTTAATTAACAAAATTTGTTAAAATTATGTAATATTGTCTTGAGTTATTTGATACGTAAGTTTAAGACATATAACTTCTAAATTATGGTTATGATTATGATTGTGATAATTATTACATATTAACTTTTCAAAACAACATAGCAATTTCATCTATAGTAACATAATAAAGTTCTTGCAACATAAAGTTGAATGCAAAATGAACCTTTGGTATAGAGCCAGTTCATGTTAGATGCATGTTTGTAGTTGAACTAATGGTTTTAACAGTCCAATTAATCTATGAATCAAAATTGTTAATACGTTTTTATATTATTATTTTATTTTATTTTTCTCTTAAATCGTTTTATTACCAATATGAAAGAGATAACTAAATGTACAGTATAAAAAATCTTCTAGATTATACAGTAACTACAGAAAGGTGAAGATACCATTAGATAATAATTGACTTTTAAACAAATGAATTGAAAGGATCAATCTTTGTGTTAATTAAAAATTGATTAGGTAAAAGGCAGTCATAATGATGCATTTTAGGTAAGTAACAGATTAGGTAAAAGACTTTCAAATTGACGTATGTTAGTAAAATACAACAATTATATGCCGAGATCACCCGATTTGACCAATTTGTATTTCTAATGATACCGCAACCCGCAGGCGCACCGCGAATGTATGCGGACAATCACTATTGTGCGTATGCGTGTTCTTGTGTGCGGTATGCGGCGTGCGAATGCCTTTGTTCCCGGTACGGCGGTTGCTTAGCTGTCAAGTAAATATCTTTTCCATAATTATATCCGTGATTCGGGGGAGTCAGTTATGGATGAGATTATGATGATCTGGGACGATTCAAGAATTAGAGTTTGCCTATAAATACAAACCCTGATCATCGTTTACCGGACACAGCACATTACGTAACCATCGCATACGATACACATTACGTAAAACAACATCATTCAGCATCTTTTCAAGGTTAACAGGTTAGTCTTTTGTAAGCTAGTACCTACGACCTTATTTGGGGCCTTCCGATCAACGACCGCTATCGAAGGTGGACTTAATCACTTGGCCACCCCGCCGACATCATCATGTCGGCCAGGGTTATTCACGGTAGCCGGACCGGAGAGCCACGTTCTAAGATCCTTAAACCCCTCTTTACGTATTGAGCAGGCATATTAAACCCCTCGGTTAAAATATGCATGATCAAGTGGTGCTTTCATTGAGAGTCGAATTAATTCAAGACTGTTTAATTGCTTTTTCTTTTAAGGTTTTGAATTGTATGACTCGTTATTTACAAAATTTTTGAATTTTTTCTTTAACAGTATCATGACTTCCGAGGAATCATCGGAACATACCCAAACAGATGTTCAGAACGCACCGTCTGGTAGTCAACATACACCGGTTATGACTACGGAGGCCGCTACTCAGGCGGGATACACGATATACCCTCCACCTATATCCGGCGAACCCTTTCAGAGGTACAAGCCGATATATTCAGACGGGGTCACACCGCCAAGAGCAAACTCACCAGTCACAACCACGCGGCTGGACTTTTCGTCAGTGGATCCAAGGGTCATCTTTGCAGGCGTTGGCGGTGGAACAACGGGGCCGCATGTGGTTTGCTGCGGCCAGGTACCTATTTACAGTACCACTGTTTCAATACCTCTGCATACGCAGAGCATTCAGCAGAATTCGTCATTTACACCGTTGCAACCTTGGCAACCACCGCGCCCAGTTTCACAATTTTTAACTCCTGCGGATGCGCAGGCGTTACTTAATAGTTGGGGATTTGGGGTCATCCCAGATGCGAACTCTCATTGGGCGCCGATAACAGCGCAGCAGCAAAGCACAGCGTATACATTTGGGCTTTTAAGTGTGTATCCTCAAGTTTCGCAGATATCTGCGCCACAGGTTTCGCTTCCTTTACAGCCACCTGTGTACTCTGCGTCTTCAAGTTATCCCTCTTTTCCAACGCAGCAGCCTTGGTCATATCCGCGGACGCAGGGTCAACCTTGGCAAAATGTTCAAGGGCAGGCAAATCTTGCAAGTCAATTCATGCAGGCCGCACCTCCCGATATGGTTCACTTATTTTCACAACCTGACTTTGTTCAGGACATGATGAAGCGTTTCTTTGCAAATTTGAAAGGGGATCCTGTTAAACCACCCTTCGAGCTACCGACTACCTTTGACAAGTTTCCTCCGCATATATCCGCTTACCCGTTTCCATCAGCACCAAAGATACCTAGCACGTTGGGTACTTACAATGGCCTGACCGATCCAGATGATTTTTTACAGCGCTTCGAAGGCGCAATGCGCACTCAAGGCTGGGTGGATCCGGTTGCGTGTCAGATATTTCCTATGACACTACAGGGTATTGCTCGTGAGTGGTTTAATAAGTTACCGGCGGGTAGTATTGCCGGGTTTATGGATCTGCGGACGAAGTTTTTACTGCAATATCAGAATCAGAGACCACGCAAGCGCACTCACATTGAATGCCATGACATCGTGCAGAAGCCCAAGGAATCTTTGGGCAAATTTCTCACAAGGTATACTAATGAGTGCCTGCGTATACCAGATCTCAAACCAGAGCAACAGATTTCCGGACTCATACATGGTATAAACTCAGAACGTCATCCAACACTGGTAAGGCGTCTACGCCATACAGTCCCAACAACTTATGCCGAGGCGCTTAATGAATGCCACGACTATATGCGGAGTGGCGAAGATAATGACATTCCAACAGCTAGCTCACGCAACGAGAGAAAGGACGATGATGATCGTTCGCGCGATCAAGGTCGCGGTAACAACTCTCGTGGAAGGTATCCTAGCGGTGGTCCAATCAAGAATGATAAAGGGAAATCAAGTGGCAATTATCGAAACAATAATCAGCGCGACATCAATAATCAGAACTATGCGCTACTAAAAAGTTTGTCCAAAACGCCCAAGGAAATTTTGGCAACGGAGTCAGTATGCGCTACCTTCGCGGTTCCAACTCCGCTTACAGAATTTGGCAAGCGGGACAAAACAAAGTATTGTGAATTTCATGACGATTATGGTCACGACACCAATCGATGTAAAAATTTGATGGAACGGGTTCTGGAAGCGCTTCGCGCAGGCAAGTTGGATCATCTAAAACCACCTAAAAAGGACAAGGGAAAGGCCGCAGAAGAGGCTCCGAAGTCTAAGACTTTCGCGTGGCAGAAAGTTGACAGCGAAAAATGCCGACTTAACCATTAACATGGTTGACGCAGAGAAAATCAGCCAGCGGAGAAAGTACAACGATCATCAGGATTGGGAGCTTCTCCCGATCACTTTCCCTCCTGTAATGTCAATTGATTCTATTAATGAGCCCATTATCATCAAGTGTCGCATCCCCGATTGCGGAATCCAGGTTAAGCGCATGCATGTTGACACTGGCAGCGGTGTCGATATTATGTATGAGCATTGTTATCGTTTCCTTCCGGCAGAAGTCAAAGCGCAGTTACGTCAGCCTGATATTACGCTATCAGGGTTCTCTGGAGAAAACTCGTGGCCGCTAGGCCGAATAGAATTAATGATAGAGCTTGCGGATGACAGGAACCCGCAGATGATCAGGCGTGAATTGGTCGATTTTTATGTGGTTCGTTCAACTTCACGATATAATGCACTGCTAGGGAGAAACTTTATACGGCGTTTTAACATTATCCCATCGGTAGTGCATGGTTTGATTAAGTTTCCCACAGTAGGAGGCGTTGCCACAGTTGCGTCACAACAAGCAACCGAGCTGTGTGGCTCTGTCGCGTCTGTAAGCGCTCCTAGCGTAGGAGAGCAACTTGCAAACTGTGCAGTAATAGCAAATCGCTTGCATCCGGATAAGCGAATTAAAATCGGCGCAGGCTTGTCAGCCGAAACGAAGGGCAAGTTCATTGGAATACTGTCAGCTAATGCAGATATTTTCGCATGGCGCGAGTCAGACATGACAGGGGTTCCGCGGGATATTGCGGAGCATAAGTTAAACGTTAATCCATCATTGACACCCGTTAGGCAAAAGAAGCGGCATATGGCCCTAGACCGCAGTGATTGGTTGTGCGCAGAGGTGGACAACCTTGTCAAAGCAGGCATTCTGCGGGAAGTGCGTTATCAGACATGGGTTGCAAATCCTGTGTTGGTAAAAAAGGCTGACGGTAACTGGAGGATGTGCGTTGATTTCAAAGATATCAATAAGGCATGTCCCAAGGACAATTACCCTCTCCCGGAGATAGACTGGAAGGTAGAATCACTATCGGGATTTAGGTACAAGTGTTTTCTGGACGCGTACAAGGGTTATCACCAAATCTTAATGGCTGCGGAGGATGAGGACAAGACTGCTTTCCATACGCCGCAGGGTATTTATTGTTACACGAAGATGCCTTTCGGTTTAAAGAATGCTGGCGCGACCTATCAGCGTGTAATTGACGCAGCATTCAAGCACCAAATCGGTAGAAATCTTGAAGCGTACGTCGACGACTTGGTAATTAAAAGTAACACCGAAGAAGACATGCTCGCAGACATCCTGGAAACGTTTGCATCTCTACGCAGGATCAACTTGAAGCTTAACCCGCTAAAATGTAGTTTTGGGGAAGAGGAAGGCAAGTTTTTAGGTCATGTGGTGACAGCGCAGGGTATCAAGGCCAATCCCAAAAAGATTGAAGCCATTGATAATTTGCCATCTCCGAAGACAAAGAAAGATGTGCAGAGTCTAACGGGGAAGCTTGCGGCTATCACACGGTTTCTGTCGAAAGCCGCAGAACGACAGTTGCCATTCTTCAATACTTTGAAAAATTGTTTGAAGAAAAAAGACTTCGTATGGACTCAGGAAGCGGAATCAGCCTTTCAGGAGATGAAAAAGGTGCTTGCAGAATTACCAACACTTACTGCTCCAGTATCAGGAGAAACGCTAACGCTGTACCTCGCGGCATCGAAGGAAGCTGTCAGCTCAGTCCTCATCGCGGATCGCGGAAAGGTAATCCATTAATTTACATGCTTTATTTATATCGCAGAAATTTAACGACTGAGGTTTTTCTCAGACGCAAATGCCGGTCTACTTCGTAAGCAAGACGCTGACATCAAGCGAAGTAAACTACTCACCAATAGAAAAGCTTGTATATGCGCTGGTCCATACGGCGCGGCGTTTGCGCCGATATTTTCAAGCACATCCAATCGTGGTTCTAACTGATCAACCAATCAAACAGGTTGGTAAACGCCTACTTTGCGGCAATGACCGGGGTTACCGCATTGACTAACGCAATCATTTTTCTTTCAGGTGTTGTACAAGCCTGAGATTTCTGGCCGAATGGCTAAGTGGGCAGTTGAATTAGGTGAACATGAAATAAATTTTTCTTCGCGCAGTGCGGTTAAGGGTCAAATACTTGCTGATTACCTAGCAGAATTACCTGCGGAGGTCGAGGCATCAGCAGAACATCAGGATCCACCTGCACCAACTTTGTCACCATGGGAATTGTACACCGATGGTGCATGCAGCGCATCTGGTGCAGGTGCCGGTGTAATTTTAACAGGCCCGGATGGCGAAGAGCATACATACGCACTGCGGTTTAATTTTGCTTACATTCGCGGTGCGCCTGCGGGTAGCCGGACCGGAGAGCCACGTTCTAAGATCCTTAAACCCCTCTTTACGTATTGAGCAGGCATATTAAACCCCTCGGTTAAAATATGCATGATCAATTTCTAAACTACCTACACTTAATTAATACAGAGTAATGATTTTATATATTGTTTCATATATATATATATATATATATATATATATATATATATATATATATATATATATATATATATATATATATATATATATATATATATATATATATATATATATATATATATATATATAAAAGAAAAAGTTTTTCTTGATTGTGATTGAAAGTTATTTATGGATGTTTGTATCTATATATATTATATCTATATATCTATATTATATATAATAATTAAATTAATTACAAATTAATTAATAAATTTTGCCTAACCTCCATTTTATTTCATCAAATAAAATCCACTAAATTTTTTTAACGGATTTATCTTTTTGTTCGTCGCGAGTTAGGTTCCACTGTTATCACCGTTCAACTCGAAATAATATTACGAACTAAACGCAATAAATTGTATTCGATACGGAGCTTCCATGCACTAGCGACGGAGCATTTATCTTTAACAATAAATATGGAGTGATTTGAATTTACAGTTTAAGTCCTTAAAATATTTATGAACATGCAAATATAACTATTATAATATTAATTATACATGACCCCGAGTACCATAAATTTGCTGAAATAAATAACAACTTTTCTAAAATTAAACTTGCGGGTTACACTTTTATTCAAAAAATAATTGTGTATAATAATTGTAAAATAATATAACTTAGACTTTACGAACGTTACGTTCCATTATAAATTTTCAATGGACTCAAATTTTCTCTAAATATTATGTAGTATATAATTTATATATAATTAAAAAAAATAAACGCACGGGCTCTAGAACCAACACCACGGGCGCTTAAATTCAAAAGAATTTTTAAAATTTGTTAACACCACGGGCTCATAAATAATTCTTATACTTTTCATATATTTTAGTATCGCTATTTACATACTAATATGAACTGCAAATTACATTTTTTGCACGGTTTTTTACGCACCCGTGCAACGCACGGGCTCAAAAACCTAGTACATATATATAAACCAAAAAGTTTTTGTGAATTGTGGTTGAAAGTTATTTATGGAATGTTATATGTATAGATTATATATATATTATTTATATTTACATTATTATTATTTTATTTTATTTTATTATTATATTATAATGGAATTCATATACCAGCCTCTTTCTCTCCCACCATTAGGGTTTCTCTAATTTTCTTAAAACCGTTCGTTCTTCTCCCAAAATCACGCAATCGGAGTATCTCTCTTCAATCAAATCTCCATAAGTTATTTTCTCCAAACATCAATCCGTTGAGGTACACATATCCGTTCTACTGATATACATGTAAGAACTAATAGACATGTGTAAAGTGATTATTAACATGCATATCTTTCTAATACTTGCTATTTACAGACCCTAGAAGTTGAACTGAAGAAAAATATTGCAGAATCAATGCATCAGCAGATTGAAAATACATATAAAGAATATAGTGTAAGAACATGTATGTTTCAAGTATCTATTGTCAGATGCAGCTGTTGATAATGATAGAATTCAAGAAGCTCACCAAGATACATTTCATAATGCTTCTTTTCCCAGGTTACCATCCATTTATTAACGAAACATTTGTATTATGCCAAAAATGGTATTTAGGTGTTCAATATTTTATTGCTTTACCTAATGGTTTCTATACTATTATTAACAAATCAACCTTCATATATTGGTTATTAGATGATATTTATTGTGCTGTTATATTTAATTGCGATTGATGATATAGTGTGGATTATAAGTTGTCAACGTCTTAAATAATTTTTATTCTTTTCCTACGTTTTTACCATCGCTATCTACATACCAATATGAACTGCAAATTATATTTTTTCACGGTTTTTTACACACTCGTGCAACGCACGGGCTCAAAAACCTAGAACAAATTTCAATACATAACTTTTCAACTATATATATATAAAAGGTAACAAGCGTTCAGTAAAATAATCAACATTTACATTCTAAATATTGTAATTGTTTATATTATATTTTAAAATTTGTTAACACCACGAACTTTTAAACTCAAAAGAACGTTTAAAATTCGTTAATATCACGGGCTCTTAAACTTAAATTTTTTTTTAAAAAAATTTCAACCCCACGGGCTCTTAAACTCAAAAGAATTTTTTAAATTTGGTAATAATACGGGCTCTTAAATAATTTTTATATTTTTTCTATTGTTTTAGTATCGCTATTTACATAGCAATATGAACTACAAATTACATTTTTTGCACGGTTTTTTACACACCCGTGCAACGCACGGGCTCTTAAACTTAAATTTTTTTTAAAAAAAATTTCAACCCCACGGGCTCTTAAACTCAAAAGAATTTTTTAAATTTGGTAACAATACGGGCTCTTAAATAATTTTTATATTTTTTCTATTGTTTTAGTATCGCTATTTACATAGCAATATGAACTGCAAATTACATTTTTTTGCATGGTTTTTTACACCCGTGCAACGCACGGGCTCAAAAATCTAGTATATATATATATATATATATATATATATATATATATATATATATATATATATATATATATATATATATATATATATCAAATTCACATAAGACCATTCTCAATGGTTAACCATTGAGGCGCCATTGATCTAGCCATCCATTACAATGAATGACGTTGTCTAGTTATCCATCGTCATCCACCACTTAGCCATTCATTTTGTGGTTCGAAAGCATATAAAATAATGGAGTAATGTACTTCACTTTATTAAAATTTGTTATACATTGTTTTTTTTTTTTACAGCGATTGGGATCATCCGAGAGGGACTAAACCACCAGTTGCGATCATCTCCCGTTTCGACTATGTCAATGCAGCGATAATAACCCCGCCCCGATCGCCTCCCGAGAGGAAATCTTGAAACCGATCCAAGGGCAAGGCCAAGTAAAACCCCCTCCCCTTGAAACCACATCACAATGATGTCGTATTTGGAGTATGGTTAAATAAATAAGGGTTAAAGCCACAAATTGGCTATATAGTTACACAAATGTACCGATGTCGCCCATAAACTCATTTGCGTCCTACTGTCGCCTACAAACTTGTAAAAAGTGTGCCAATGTAAGTAAAAATACTTGCTACCGGCTAAACCGGTTAAAAATGATTAACTTCATCTTCATCATGATTAACTTCATCTTGTTCTTCATCTTCATCATATTATCATCATCATCTCCACTTCATAATGTCATCATTATCATCATGATTAACTTGCAATTCGATGTTGCAACAAACTGAGATCTGCAACATGAACTTTAGATCCATTTGGTCCGCAAATCAGTTCCATAAGCTTCCATATGCACCGATTAATCTATTATGTGAAGGATTAAACACCAAAACAACTTCCAATTCCCGGATTAAATGAAGAACAGTAGCGACATTCAAACTTTAAGCAAATTTTGATTTTCGAATTCAAGTGTTCTTAGATCACGATTTGTGCTCAAAAATTGCTGGAAATCCTTCCAGGAACACTCGAATGCAAGCATCAATACCTAAAACATCATGTATTGATCGAATCAAAACGATGACCGAAACTTCATATCGTTTGACTTCGAATTTGTGAATTATGTGATGTTTTTAGAGTTGATTTGGGGCTTCAAACAGCTTGAGTGATTGATAAGGATTCTAAATCTCTAATCAATTTGATCTCGAACTTGCGGATTTGTGCCGGAGACCAAAACGATGAACAGTGAACTCGAACGAAGAACTCAGATCAATACTCCTTGAATCTGAGCTAGTTATTGTAATCTGATGATTCAAGTAGTTTCAGTTTTGATTTGTGATCACTAATCTCTGCTCAATTTATTTTTGATAAGCATCAATCGATAATGATTCTGGAAAGAAAAAAAAAGGAAGAGGGCATGTTTCTATTTTTTTTTATCTTTTTCTTTTTTAATTGACGTATTGCCAAAAAAAAAAAAATTTTATTAGGTCAAAATTAGTATTTAACAGGTCAAAACTATAAAATGTTTATATTGACACACTTTTTACAAGTTTGTATGCGACAGTAGAACGCAAATGGATTTATGAGCGACATCAGTACATTTGTGTAAGTATATAGCCAATATGTGACTTTAACTCAATAAATAATTTAGTGGTTGAAGAATGGTGTTATAGATGTTATTGATTATTGATTAGTTATTCATCAGTGAGAGAAAATGACGAACAATCAACTATTGAATAAAGTTATTTATGAATGGAAATTATCAAATTAATAATCACAAATCGTAAAATGACACTAACACACATGTATTTCTTATTTAATATTTTTCATATTTTTAATTTCTTTTTTTCAAGTACGTGACTATTTTTAATTCTTTTATATTTTATGATGAGTTTTATCCGAATTATTTTTACCATTTTTAAAAGGCAAGATTTTTTTCAAAAGTAAAAAACCTAAATATCTAGCAAGAACTAGATAGGATACAATTAACCAAGAAAACACCACCCGTTCTACACCAAATCTATCAGACCAAACAATATGCAAATATTAAACACGAAACCAACTAAAAAATCATTCTTCCTGAGACAACGCAACACAGATGAGGACTAACCTCAACTTAAAAAAGATTCTCAAACGAGCAATTGCACAAATCGAAAACTCAAGTGTATTGATGATATTACTTGAAGCAAATTATCCCAAAATTCACAGCTTGCGAATTGCATTGAGATGGATGATACTTTATGCTGCTTGTGTGTTCGGCATGATGAAGATGAGAAACATTTGTTTTTAGCTTGTGAAACTAGTATTCAAATTTGGTACAAGTTACGACTTGGACCGATACTGCATTCCCCACTTGGAATACTATCATAGATATTTGGTTATGGGTGGATGGAGTTCATATTGGTAGACAACGCATCATTCTTAAAGTCATCGTGATCTCGGATCTTTGGAATATGTGGCGCCTTCGTAACAGCTACGTCTTCAAATATTCAACGTTCAAGAAGTCCTCGTGCGTTTGATAGCATAGTTACTTCAATTTTTAACTAGTTGTACTCTCGTTTTCATAAGAGTACTATTAGTTGGACAGTGTGGTTGCAAAACCCCATGAATGCTTTGTAATTTTCTTTTGCTAGGTTCTCGCTAGTTATATATATATATATATATATATATATATATATATATATATATATATATATATATATATATATATATATATATATATATATATATATATATATATATATATATATATATTATTTTAATCAAGAGGGACGCAATTTTTAGCAGAAGTAATTTTTTTTCATTTTTTTCTTTTTTTGTTGAAATTTTTTTCAAGCATTGAGATTACATTAAAATTTAAAAAAGACACTTTGTGATTAATGTTATTATTTTGGCGGGTAAACGCTCGAAGAAATAAATGATAACATCCATTGGAATAAATGTTTTGCTTCTGAGTTTTTTTAAGGGCTTAGAAATTTGGGTTTAGATTTTATGGTTTAGAAATTAGGGGTTAAAAATAAGGTTTTAGCTATTACGGTTTAGAAATTAGGGTTTTGAGTTTAGAAAGTGTAGGGTTTAGAGTTTAGGGTTTAGATTGAATTCTTAACACTAATGGTTTAGAGTTTAGGGTTTAGTGTTTTGGGTCCTAAACCCAAAACACAAAACGATGCAAATAAACTCTAAAAAAACATTACCCATGATGAATATTTTCAATTATTTTTTTCGAGCGATTTCTCTCCAAAATAATAACATTCATCACAAAGTGTCTTTTTTAAATGTTCATATTCTCATGTGATCATAATGTTTGAAAAGAAAATTTGAAAAAAAAAATTTACTTCCCCCACTTCTCCAAAAAAAGTAATTCGCTCTTAATGATGATCATATATATATATATATATATATATATATATATATATATATATATATATATATATATATATATGTATATATATATATATATATATATGTATATGTATATATATTGGTAGGATCAAGAGGGAAGTAAAAACTTTTTTTTTTTTGTTTTTTGAAAAAACTTTGTTCCCGAACATTATAGATGAGATGAAAATATGAACATTTAATAAAGACACTTTGTGATAAATATTTTTATTTTGGCGGAAAAACGCTCGAAGAAGTAATATATAACAATTATCGTGTTTTTCGAGCGTATGTTGAGGTTTTAGCTATTAGGGTTTAGATATTAGGGTTTATAGGGTTTAGATATTAGGGTTTATAGGGTTTAGATATTAGGGTATAGAAATTTTAGTTTAAGGTGTAGATTTAGGGTTTAGATTTAGGATTTAGATTGAGTTATTAACACGAACGGTTTAGAGTTTAGGGTTTAGGGTTTGGTGTTTTGAATTTATGGAATAAACCCAAAACACCAAACCCTAAACCCTAAACTCTAAATCGGGCTAAATTTTACTTCACAAAACATGAAAAAAAAACGTTCACATTCTTCACGAACAATATTATCTTGAATGTTATTTTTGTCGATCGTTTCCCGCCTAAATAATAACATTCATTACGAAGTGTCTTTTCTAAATGTTCATATTTTCGTGTGATTTTGATGCCGGAAAAAAAATTCCAAAAAAACGATTTTTTTTTGCTTCCCCCGTTTCCCCCCGATTGGTTACTTTTCCATTGATCCTGCCCATATATATATATATATATATATATATATATATATATATATATATATATATATATATATATATATATATATATATATATATATATATATATATATATATATATATATATATATATATATATATATATATATATATATATATATTGTAACATTGTAACATCCCGCCTTACCACGACCACAATATTGTCCGCTTTGCCCGTAGGCGCACAGCTTTTTCTTGGTGACCACACGAGGTCTTCCCAGGAGGTCGCCCATCCTAGTACTACTCCCGCTCGAGCACGCTTAACTGCAGAGTTCTGACGGGATCTGCTGTGCTTGTAGCCCCAAAACGCGTTGTGTCTGGTAAGGATGAAATTTACCTTATAAGGCACTCACACTTTCTTACTTAAGCCGATGTGGGACGGGGTTGTTACAAACTTCCCCACTTAGAATCCTGACGTCCTCGTCAGGCCGAAACAAATTGATGCACAGGATCTATACCTCAGGAGATGCATGAGCCGAGTGCCCGTCACACCCCGAGAGGCTAGTGCTTTGATACCATCTGTACCATCCCGCCTTACCACGACCACAATATTGTCCGCTTTGCCCGTAGGCGCACGGCTTTTTCTTGGTGACCACACGAGATCTTCCCAGGAGGTCGCCCATCCTAGTACTACTCCCGCTCGAGCACGCTTAACTGCAGAGTTCTGACGGGATCTGCTGTGCTTGTAGCCCCAAAACGCGTTGTGTCTGGTAAGGATGAAATTTACCTTATAATGGACTCACACTTTCTTACTTAAGCCGATGTGGGACGGGGTTGTTACATATATATTCTTTGCCGTTAAAAAACAATAGGATATTTAAGGTATGTGACTACTTTTTATAAACTCTATAAATACACCCCATATCATTCCATTTTTATACCACAAAACACACTCATTTCTCTCATTTTTATACACTCTTATAATTTATATTTACCAATTCAAAACTATGTCTCAAAACCACTGATAATGCTAAAAACGAACATATATTTCATAGCATTATTCCTCAAGAAAGACAAGCTTTTAGTTGCAATTGTTCTATTTACAAGAGATATTTGTTTAAATAATAAAAGGTGAAGACAAAAGACAGATTCGACGAATTGAAGACGCAAACGACCAAAAAGCTCAAAAGTACAAAAGACAATCAAAAAGGTTCCAATTATTGATAAGAAACGTCTCGAAATCACAAGAGTACAAGATTCAAAACGCAAAGTACAAGATATTAAATTGTACGCGAGGACGTTCGAAAATCCGGAACCGGGACCAGAGTCAATTCTTAGCGCTCGACGCAACGGACTAAAAATTACAAGTTAACTATATATATAAATATAATATAATATATAATTAATTATATTAATTATATATATATTATATATATATATTTAAAACTGTCGGCAGCCAGAAACTCCAAGGGAGTAAATTGAAAATACCTCTCCGCGACTCGCGGAGTTTGAAGGGCTTTTTGCCGCGAGTCGCGGAGCCCCAAAAATCATTCCTGGCTATAAATCAACCCGAATTCTGATCGAATTGGACATCTTTTTTCTCAATCTCTCTCAATATATACGTAATATATTTATATTTATAATTTATATTTTAATTTTAATTATAATTCTAATAATAAGGTTATGTTAGCGAATGTTGTAAGGGTGTAAGTCGAAATTCTGCCCGTGTAACGCTACGCTATTTTTAATCATTGTAAGTTATGTTCAACCTTTTTATATTAATGTCTCGTAGCTAAGTTATTATTATGCTTGTTTAAAACAAAGTAATCATGATGTTGGGCTAATTACTAAAATTGGGTAATTGGGCTTTGTACCATAATTGGGGTTTGGACAAAAGAACGACACTTGTGGAAACTAGACTATGGGCTATTAATGGGCTTTATATTTGTTTAACTAAATGAAAGTTTGTTAATGTTAATATAAAGATTTACAATTGGGCGTCCCTATAAATTACCATATAAACTCGATCGGACACGATGGGCGGGGTATTTATATGTACGAATAATCGTTCATTTAACCGGACACGGGAATGGATTAATAGCCACTAGAATAATTAAAACAGGGGTGAAATTACATTCAAGGGTAATTGGTGTAATTGTTAACAAAGTAGTAAAACCTTGGTTTACACGCAGTCGATAACCTGGTGTATTCATTAAACAAAGTATTAAAACCTTGTTACAATTCGAATCCCCAATTAGTTGGAATATTTATCTTCGGGTATAATAATAATTTGACAAGGACACTTGCAATTTATATTTATGACTGATGGACTGTTATGGACAAAAACCAGACGGACATATTGAATAATCCAGGACAAAGGACAATTAACCCATGGGCATAAAACTAAAATCAACACGTCAAACATCATGATTACGGAAGTTTAAATAAGCATAATTCTTTTATTTCATATTTAATTTCCTTTATTTTATATTTAATTGCACTTCTAATTATCGCACTTTTATTTATTGTTATTTTATTTAATTGCACTTTTAATTATCGTACTTTTAATTATCGCAATTTAATTTTATCGCATTTTTATTATTCGCAATTTCATTATCATTATTTACTTTACGCTTTAATTTAAAGTCTTGTATTTATTTTATATTTTACATTAGGTTTTAACTGCGACTAAAGTTTTAAAATCGACAAACCGGTCATTAAACGGTAAAAACCCCCCTTTATAATAATAATATTACTTATATATATATTTGTATTTTTATAAAAGTAAACTAATATAGCGTTGAGCTTTGTTTAAAGATTTCCCTGTGGAACGAACCGGACTTACTAAAAACTACACTACTGTACGATTAGGTACACTGCCTATAAGTGTTGTAGCAAGGTTTAAGTATATCCATTCTATAAATAAATAAATATCTTGTGTAAAATTGTATCGTATTTAATAGTATTTTCTGCTAAAATTTAATAACTATTTTATATACACCTCGCGAAACATCAAGTATTTTTGGCGCCGCTGCCGGGGAATTACTCTTAAAAGCCGGAAGCGCAACGCTAATAAAAAAGAAAAAAAAAAAAAAAAGATTTTTATTTACTTTTATTAAAAGTCGTTTTTGTAAAAATTACGTTTTAATCATTCAAAAATATAAAAAGAAAAACAAAAATATAAGTATTTTTAGGATTTTGTTAAATATTTAAGTTTTATAAGTTTCTTTATCTTTATTTTAATTTATAAAAATATAAATTTTATTAAAAATCGTTTTTAAAAACAGAAAACAGAAAATAATAAAAAAAAAAAACAAAAAAATAAAGAAAAACGCGTAAAAACAAAACCTGTCAACTGAATTCCTGAACCCCGCGACTCGCGGGGTTTTCCTCTTTATTTGCCGCGACTCGCGGAGGTATTCTGACACACGGACAAAACCCTAAAGTTGCATTAATTACGGAGTTTTAATTTATTATTATTATTATTTAAACTTTATTATTATTATTATTATTATTAGTTTTAAGTTTTATTTTTATTTAATTTATGTATTTAGTTTAAATAAGTTTAATTAAATTGTAAAATTAATAGTTTAGTAAAATAAATAATATAAAAATAATATTTTTATAAAAATTGTACTTTTTACAACTTTTTGTATATTTTTATATTTTGTACCTTTTTAATCGTTGTAGCGTAACTTTTGTATTTTTAGCTCATAATTAATTTTAAACTTAGTTTTTGCTATAGTTATTTTTACTCCTAGATTTTTAGGCTTTGCCGTAGAATTCCTTAAGTGCTTTTTCTTTAGACTAAGATTTAGGTGCTTTAGAATTTTGCGACGCCTTTTTAAGTTTTAGTTTCTTTTTAAGTTATTTCCAATTGGAATTTAGTTTTTCCTTGTAAGCTTTAATATTTTTAGAGACCATTTACTATGTATCAATTATCATTCCAATTAGTAATTTCAATTTGCGATTATAATTTTAAGTTAGTTGTAGTAATAAGGTTAAATTAGTTAAGTATTTTTAAGTTTTGATAAGTTTCTTTTATTTCCGTCACCTTTTATTTTTCAACCATTTTTCTTTTTCGACATTTTTCGACGCGCAATCTCTTTCTTTCTTATTTCTCGCTATTCTAGTTTTAGGACTTAGAATTTTTTCTACTTCTTATCTAAATTTCTTAAAATTACGAAAATTTATTTTAAGTGGTTAAATTAATAGACATCAAAATTTTCTGGTTCGTAGTAATAGTTGGATTTGTACGTGGACCGGGTTATTGGAGCCAAACAGTCCTCAATTATATTGAGACCAAACGAATCCTGCCCCTCTGCTGCATCTTTTGGCTATTCGAAAAGTGGGCAAAATCAGAAAAGTCTATTGATTGGATAACTTATTATAATTTTTCTTTCCTTTTAAAAACTAATAGGATATTCTGTGAATGCACCGAGCAAGACGTTCATCACCTTTTGTACGTTCACCACCTGTAACTCGATCAAGACATCGTTTAACAAATATAACCGCCGTTGATTTTTCTTTAGAATCGTCATCCAGTCGACCAAGTACTTCAGTTCAAATTTCCGATAATCCATTTTTTGAACCCAACCTCACAATTGAGAATCCAGAAAATATTCAGGAACGGTTCGTAGATCCTGAACCATTAAACTTTCCTCCGGAACCACCAATCATTCAAACAGAGATTGTTGAGGAACAGACCATTAAATCTGAAGCATCTAGTGATACCGATTCAACAAATTCAATTATGGAGAATCTGGAACCTTTAAGTATGGAAGACCGAATGAGAGCTAAACGCACTGGCCAAGGTCACGCAATTACTCATCCAGACATTAATGCGCCAGATTATGAAATCAAAGGACAAATTCTACACATGGTGACTAATCAATGCCAATTTAGTGGTGCGCCGAAGGAAGATCCAAATGAACATCTACGTACCTTTAATAGGATCTGCACACTATTTAAAATACGAGAAGTGGAGGATGAACAGATATATCTCATGTTATTTCCCTGGACTTTAAAGGGAGAAGCCAAAGATTGGTTGGAATCGTTACCTGAAGGAGCGATTGATACATGGGATGTTTTAATTGACAAATTTCTTAAACAATTCTTTCCTGCATCTAAAGCCGTAAGACTTCAAGCAGAAATTGTTACGTTCACACAGAAGCCAAATGAAACTCTATATGAGGCGTGGACAAGATATGGAAAGTTGTTAAGAGGATGTCCGCAACATGGTTTAGACACCTGTCAAATAGTACAAATATTCTACCAAGGATGCGACATCACTACAAGAAAAGACATAGATATAGCAGCTGGTGGTTCGATTATGAAGAAAACCGAAACTGATGCTTACAAAATTATTGATAATACTGCTTCCCACTCACATGAGTGGCACCAAGAAAAAGATATCATTAGATCATCTAAAGCAGCTAGAGCCGATTCTAGCCATGACTTAGATTCCATTTCAGCAAAGATAGATGCTTTCGAGAGACGAATGGAAAAGATGACTAAGGATATTCACTCAATACGAATTAGTTGTGAGCAGTGTGGAGGACCACATTTGACAAAAGATTGTCTCAGTATTGAATTAACAATGGAACAAAGAGAGAATATTTCATACATAAACCAAAGGCCTGGAAATAATTATCAGAATAATTATCAACCGCCAAGACCGATTTACAATCAAAACCAGAATTATAACCGAAATATTCCATACAACAACCAACAAGGTCCTAGCAATCAACAAGTATCCAATAATACTTACAATCAGCAAAGACCTAATTTTCAAAACAAACCACCACAACAAACCGATGATAAAAAGCCGAATTTAGAAGATATGATGACGAAGCTAGTTGAAACTCAAACGCAGTTTTTCACATCTCAAAAACAAACCAATGAACAAAATGCTCAAGCATTTAGAAATCAACAAGCTTCTATTCAAAATCTGGAGCAAGAAGTAAGTAACCTAGCAAGGTTAATAGGTGAAAGAAAACCGGGAAGTTTACCTAGTGATACAAATGCTAACCCCCGGAATGAAACAGCTAAAGCTATTACCACAAGAAGTGGTACAACACTTAAACCACCTGAAATACCTGTAACTTCTGATGAAACTATTCCTACTCCACAAGAACCACAACCTGATCAGGATAAGGAAAAAGAACCGGTAGTTGAAAAGGTTAATGAAGATAACACAGTTAAGGATAAACCTTATGTTAAACCATACCAACCACCACTTCCTTACCCGAGTAAAATGAAGAAAGAAAAACTTGAAGCCGAGCAATCCAAATTCTTGGATATGTTTAAACAGATAAATGTAAATCTTCCTTTCATTGATGTGATTTCAGGAATGCCAAGGTATGCTAAATTCTTGAAAGATCTAATCACGAATAGAAAGAAAATGGAAGAACTCTCGGCTGTTACTATGAATGCTAATTGTTCAGCAGTGCTGTTGAATAAGATACCAGAAAAACTATCTGATCCAGGAAGTTTCACAATTCCATGTTTTCTGGGTAGCCTTAGTTCAATAGAAGCATTGGCAGACTTAGGTGCTAGTATAAATCTAATGCCGTATTCACTATACGCTAAATTAGACCTTGGAGAATTAAAACCAACCAGAATAAGCATACAACTAGCCGATAGATCAATAAAATATCCTAGAGGGATAATGGAGAACATGCTAGTTAAAGTTGGTACTTTAGTATTTCCAGTAGATTTTGTTGTTTTGGACATGGAAGAAGATTCTCAAGTTCCTCTCATATTAGGAAGACCATTCTTAAACACGGCTAAAGCAATGATAGACGTGTTCGGTAAGAAACTGACCCTAAGTATAGAGGATGAGAGTGTTACCTTTTCAGTTGATAGAGCAATGCAACAACCACAATCTGCAGATGATACATGTTATTATATTCAAACTATAGATGCACATGCAGAATTATTAGAAGAATTTCCAGAATTACAAGGAACAGGAGAATGTTCTTTAGGAGAAGGAAATGAACCAATTGATGAAGCTGAAATGTTAGCTACACTTATAGCTAATGGATATGAACCAACAACAGAAGAAATTCAAATGCTAAAAGAAGAAGACAGATATCGATACAAATCATCGATAGAAGAACCTCCGAAATTAGAGTTAAAGCCACTTCCAAACCATTTGGAATACGCTTATTTACATGGTGAATCTGAATTACCTGTAATAATATCGTCTTCTCTTACTGAAAATGAGAAATCACAACTCATTTCTGTGTTGAAAGCTCATAAACCAGCCATTGCATGGAAGATTCATGATATTAAAGGAATAAGTCCTTCGTATTGCACACATAAAATCCTTATGGAAGAAGGTCATAAAACGTATGTGCAACGCCAACGAAGACTAAATCCTAATATGCAAGATGTAGTTAAGAAAGAGATTATTAAACTGCTAGATGCAGGTTTGATATATCCAATTTCTGATAGTCCATGGGTAAGCCCAGTTCAATGCGTGCCTAAGAAGGGTGGCATGACTGTCATTACAAATGAGAAAAATGAGCTTATTCCTACTAGGACTGTAACAGGATGGCGTGTATGTATTGATTATAGAAAATTAAATGACGCCACCAGAAAAGATCACTTTCCCTTACCTTTCATAGATCAAATGTTGGAAAGATTAGCCGGAAATAGTTACTATTGTTTTCTAGATGGATTTTCCGGATATTTTCAAATTCCAATAGCACCCGAAGATCAAGAGAAAACCACATTCACGTGCCCTTATGGTACTTTTGCTTACAAACGCATGCCATTTGGACTTTGTAACGCCCCTGCAACCTTTCAAAGGTGTATGATGGCGATTTTTCACGACATGATAGAAGAATGCATGGAAGTATTCATGGATGACTTTTCAGTCTTCGGTGATACATTTAAATCATGTCTAGTTAATCTGGAACGAATGCTAATTAGATGCGAAAAATCAAATCTAGTACTTAATTGGGAGAAATGCCATTTCATGGTTAAAGAAGGCATCGTTCTTGGACATAAAATTTCAAAAGAAGGAATTGAAGTGGATAGAGCTAAAGTAGATGTAATTGCTAAACTTCCACATCCCACCAATGTTAGAGGAGTTAGGAGTTTTCTAGGGCATGCCGGTTTTTACCGACGTTTCATAAAAGATTTTTCTAAAATTGCCACTCCTATGAATAAACTCCTAGAAAAGGATGCGCCATTCATCTTTTCAGATGAATGTATCAAATCTTTTAATATTCTTAAAGAGAAACTCACTAATGCACCGATCATGATAACACCAAATTGGAATCTACCATTTGAACTAATGTGCGATGCAAGTGATTTTGCAATGGGAGCCGTTTTAGGACAGAGGATTGAAAAACGATTTCAACCTATATATTATGCTAGTAAGACATTACAAGGAGCACAAACGAACTATACAACTACTGAAAAAGAACTCCTTGCCATTGTCTTTGCTTTTGACAAATTTCGATCATATCTAGTTCTAGCAAAAACGGTGGTCTATACCGACCATTCTGCTCTTAGATACCTATTTTCAAAACAAGATGCTAAACCAAGATTAATCCGTTGGATCTTACTCTTACAAGAGTTTGATATTGAAATCCGAGATAAAAAAGGAGCAGAAAATCTCGCCGCTGATCATCTTTCTCGTCTTGAAAATCCCGAATTAGAAGTTCTAAATGAATCGGCCATACAAGACAACTTTCCTGATGAATATCTATTGAAGATAGATTATAAAGAAATCCCATGGTTTGCAGACTATGCAAACTACTTAGTTTGTGGATTCCTTGAAAAAGGATTATCGTACCAAAGACGAAAGAAATTCTTCAGTGATATAAAACACTATTTCTGGGAAGATCCACATCTGTTTAAAAGTTGTCCCGATGGAATAATACGCCGATGTGTATTTGGAGATGAAGCTAGTAAAATTTTAAACCATTGTCACACAGGACCAACAGGAGGGCATTATGGGCCTCAACTAACAGCAAGAAAAGTTTATGAAGCTGGATTCTATTGGCCTACAATTTACAAAGACGCACACCTTCTTTGCAAATCCTGTGATGCATGTCAAAGGGCCGGAAGAATAAGTCAACGTGATGAAATGCCACAAAATGTCATCCAAGTATGTGAAGTATTTGACATTTGGGGTATTGACTTTATGGGTCCATTTCCAAAATCTCATAATAATTTATATATACTCGTAGCCATTGATTATGTATCTAAATGGGCGGAAGCACAAGCTCTCCCAACTAACGATGCACGAGTTGTAGTCAACTTTTTAAAACGTCTTTTTGCAAGGTTTGGAACACCGAAAGCTTTAATAAGTGATCGGGGTACTCATTTCTGTAATAATCAACTTGAGAAAGTTCTTAAAAGATATGGAGTAACTCATAAAATCTCCACCGCATATCATCCACAAACAAGTGGACAAGTTGAAAATACCAACCGAGCTTTAAAACGTATTCTAGAGAAAACCGTAGGATCAAATCCAAAGGAATGGTCCATTAAATTGGAGGATGCACTCTGGGCTTTTAGAACAGCCTACAAAACTCCAATTGGAACCACACCTTTTAGACTTGTTTATGGAAAAGCATGTCATCTTCCAGTAGAAATTGAACACAAAGCATTTTGGGCTTTGAAGACATGTAATCTTGATTTACATGAAGCCGGACGTCTACGATTAAGTCAACTAAACGAATTAGAAGAGTTAAGACATGAAGCATACGAAAATTCGTTAATATATAAAGAAAGAACGAAGAAATGGCATGATAAAAGAATCAGAAGTTCAAAAGAATTTAAAGAAGGAGACAGAGTTCTTCTTTTCAATTCACGATTCAAGCTATTTCCTGGAAAATTGAAATCAAGATGGTCTGGACCATTTATAGTCAAAAGAGTTTTCCCATACGGAACGATAGAATTAATAAATTCAAATGGGATTGAATTTAAAGTTAATGGTCACAGAGTTAAACATTACATACAGGGTCCGATGGAAGTCGACAACGAAGTTAATCACAATTTCGACACCACAGCTAACTAAGTGTGGGGAGAATCAAGTCTTTAAAAGATAATATGTATTTCTGTTAGAGTTAGATTGTCTGTTTTCGTGTAGCTCTCGAAAACGGTAGAAACACGTATGGTCTTTCCCTAGCAGACCCTAAAGAACTAGTCTTCTCCCCCCATTCTGAATTTTTATTTTTTTAGGTTTTTACGAAATGAAGACTGCCTGTGAACTAAACCATGGTCTAATGCTACACGCTTTGATCACTAAAAGAAATAATGACATACTACCGAGTGAATTAGTATCAGTAATCAGAGAAAGAATGGACGGAGTTAGAAAAGGATCCAGATGCGAAGATAATAAGTTACAATTTGGTAAAGGAAAATCAAAATCCGCAGCGAAAAGAAGAGCACGACACCTAGAAAAATGTCACAAATGCGGAAAATGGTCACATGGAGGTAAATGTTCAAATAATCAAACCTATTCAAATACCGAATTTGTTACTTTATGCAGAGACGGACCGTTCATATGTTTAGAAGAAAAGACAATGAATGCTCGAGGTTACGCCTATGCAGCCATGGAAAACCAATTAAACCGACTATCTTATGAATATAATAGATCATATAACTAAGAAATCTATTTCACAGGTATGTCTGTACAGTTTTTATTTTTATTTTTAACCTTTTGATAATAAACGCTAATTTGTTCGCTAAAAAGTATTAAATTGGTATTAAATAAAATTAGGTTTGGCGACCGAAATTATTGATATCCTTCAAAAATTTATTACATCACTGCGAAATTTAACGTTTATTCTTAAAATATAAATATCTTTAATCAATCAACGCAAAATATTTCAAAAATTCGTCATGAGTTAAATTAGGTCTTGGAACCGAAATTACTTTACCGAAAAGAGGGGCGCATATTTTTGATAATATTTGATTGATTAAAGTGGGATAAAAAGACAAAAAGATTTTTAATTTTATTATGTTTTTAATCTTAATATTTAAACCTTAAATTAATATTGTAAACTTTATAAAAACAATATATTTAAAATTGTAAATATTTGAAAAATTAATATAAGTTTGATATGAATTTATGAATTTTTAAATTAAGTTTGGTATGAATTTTTAATTTTTAAAATATGAATTTTAATTTTATGCATTTCAAATTTTAAGTTTGGTGTGAATTTTTAATTTTTAATTTTTTAATTTTGAATTTATTATTTAAGTTGTGTGAATTTAAAAACAAAAATTTACTTTATCTCATTAAGTTAAAAATATGATTTTTAAAATTCGTCGTAAGTTGAAGACTAGGTCTTTGAACCGAAATTGCTTTACCCGAGGGAGGGACGAGAACTTTTATTATCATTATTTTTAATCTTATTGATTTAAAGTATGCCAAAAACATTGAAAAAACCCAAAAATCTTAGCTTTTAAAACAATCGCTACAAAAAGACAAATTTTAAAAATTTTGTCGAGGGACGGACTAGGACATCAATCCGAAACGACCTCGTCCTAAATAACAAGGGAAACAAAATTTTAAAATTAATTTCTTAATTGTTTTATAAGTTAAAGATTATAAAAAAAAAAAAAAAAAAAAAAAAAAAAAAAAATATAAACTCCGCGACTCGCGGAGTTTTCAGTGAAAACCTCCGCGACTCGCGGAGGGACAAAATTACAGAAAAAAAAATATAAGGAGCTGCTCGATCAATTTACTCCCACCACCAAAAACACAGAAATTTTCTGCGAAAAGAACCCCCGAAAAACCCACGAAAATCATCCCAAAAACTCGATTTTTCACCGTTAATCTTCAAATTTTTCACTACAATCATGTTGAGAAGGATGATATCTAGGAACTACTCAAGAAAACAGACTGAAAGGGGTGAATCTTCATCCCAAGCCCGCCATGCTCCTGCTGAGAACTTGGAACAACAGGAGGTAGATAACTACTACAAGCAGGATGTACCTCATCCAGTCATGACCTTTTCAGATATGCACTTGGAACAGTTGCACCCGAACCTGCGATTTGACAGACTTTGGATAGATTATCCAAAATATCAACGGGGTTTGCATACTCTTCACTCTAAGGTTGTTGAGGTACCAAGGGTCATAGAATGGGGACCCTTGGAAGCTGTAGAATTGGCCGGGCCAATTAGGGAATTACTGGTACAGAGGTATGGTAATTCTTCTTTTAATGACTGGATATGTTTATTCACCATACGCAGACCTGTATATAAAGTATGGTGTGAAGAGTTGTTATGTAGTATAGAGTTGAATGATCGGGTAGCCAGTTTAACCGATCGTTCTTTTGTTAGATTTTTGTTAGGCGGTTCGATGCGCCACATGTCTTTACTAGACATGGCTCAGGCTTTACGTATATATACGCCTGAGGAATTAGCGTCTGCCGATTGTAGAGGATTGATACTAAACGGTAGGAAAATAGATGAGAATTTTGATACACACGGTGTGTGGAGTCAAATGACAAGCCACCACCGTTTTAAAGGGGGAAACTACTCTTATTTGGATATAGATAGAGCCGAATTAAGAGTAATACATAGGTTTTTAGCTAACTCGATTACACAAAGGGGTAAAAACAAAGAAAAGGTAAATGAACAAGATTTGTTTTACCATATGTGTATTCGAGACCCACACAGCGCTGTAAGTATACCATATTGTGTGGGTTATTATTTATCAGCTATGGTTCGGGGGATGCGTCCACATAGCATAATAGGAGGTGGTATTTTTATTACTTTGATTGGTGAATATCTCGGTGTGGATATAAGTCGGGGGGGATTATTAGTAGAAGAGCCGGAACCCCGCGACACTATAGGTTTAAATGTATACCATGGTGCGAAAGTGTTGAAGCGGCGAAATAACGCCGCAGTACGATACAATGGTAGACATCCACAGGTAGAGAGAAACCAGGAACAAGGTAATGTAGGAGGGGGGAACCAGATGCAAGAAATGCAAAGGTTTATAGCTTCTCAGGAATACGAAAATGCTAGACAGAGAGCATTTGAAGATTGGCAAGTTCATCAGAACCAGATCATAGCGCATTGCCAACACATAGGTAGAAACTATATTCCTACACCGAAACCCGTCTTCCCTCCTTGGTCGATAGAGATGCAGCCACCATATCCTACGTATGACCCTGCCGAAGCATTCTATAGCACTTATGGTTATGCGTGGAACCCCTATTGGTACCAATATCATCCTTAGTTTACTTATTTTTATTTTTATTTTGTAATTTGTAAATATTGATATGTTTAATATTTTTTGTTAATATTGTAATCATTTTTATATTTATCTAACTTTTATTCTTAGATTTTAATAATTTTTGAATGTGGGGTAATATACCAAACTTCAAAAATATGTATATATGTTTGCAGTTTATCTTATGTACACAACAGGGTAAAACAACGCATTTTCAAAGACTGGCATTAAGTTCAGCAAAAGCAAGTAATTTTGACGACAATGATGCAAAATACATGTGAAATAACAACAAGACGGAATGAACAAATGACGTGCACCATTTATCATTCAGCAAACAAACGCCAATATATTTGGAAACTTTGGTAAAAATTTAATCATTTTCACACAAATCACCCTCAATAATTTAAATTGTTACTGATTTCTTGCAAATGAGGGCATTGCATGATCTTAAGTGTGGGAAGGGGTTAAATTCTTTCGGATTTTAAAAATTTTTTACTTTATACACTTGGTTACCATTAAAATACTAGTAAAGCAGTAGTTGTATTAGAATCTAGTGCTCTCTGATAAAAAAGAACAGCCCTAGTCTTATATACTGACTACCCAATTCTAGTAAAATTTTTCAAAATTTTTAATTAAATGAATTCAAATCATGTTTATACATATTTATGAACGATAAAACTAGGTTTTAACACCGAAATTATTGTTACCTCGGAAAGGACATAAATTGAGAAACAAACTAAAATGTTAAAATTCATTTAAAATGGAATAGAGGACGATAAAAAGAAAAATAAAAAGCCAAGTGTGGGAAAATTTACCAAGTTATTTTAAACATATGTCACATATATCTGTAACAAATAACTAAAAATACTTTTGCTTTGGACTAAACTAAACTGTTTTACCCAATGAAAGAAAAGAAGAAATGGATCTACACGATGAATCAATTCCATCACTAAAAGGAAGTAAAGTCTTCCGAAAAAGACACACGCTTCTTGATTTAGGTCATGAAGTTGTCGTCCAGACCAGCTGTAGGTTGACGAAAAATCTAGAAAAGTCATCACTAAAATCAGCAGGAAATCCACGGACCTCAGCATCAAACAGGGTCGCCAAGTGGTCAGATTTATCCTAACCATGAGAAGGATTTATCTCGTACAATGGGGAGGCACCGTGCAAATTAGCTGGATAAGACTAATGAATCAGATCCCCAGAAAGGATAATCTCCTTAAAGATTAAAAATCAGCTTTTAAGACTGATTTTACTCAATCCTAGAGATTGACCTTAAAGATTGAGAATTCAAACTCATGGAATTCAATGATATCTAAACTCGAGCTTGAACGAGAAAATATTTTGATAAAAATACAAACCGATTTGTTTTCTGAAAACCCTATTTTCAATGCGTTCATTACCATTGAACGTAAAATCCTAGGAATTCACCTGGAATTCATTAGGTCACCTGAACTAAATCGGGTGTCAACCGTAAGAACGGTGGTTGCATAACATGGTCAAAGACAGGACCTTGTGCCAGACCGACAAATTATAAGGGTGAGCTTTACTATTGCTCCTACCAAGGATAGTAATTGCGTCCGACACGTTATAGACCATAATCAAAAGCATGTCACGGGACATTGCCTTAAACAGTTGCTTGTTCAACGCTTTCCTTTACAACCGGACGGTAGTTTGCCGAAAGGTAATATACGGAACAAGTAAACTGGACGTGTTGCTTTCCAAATACAAGGTTAGCAAGTGGGTGACACAAAACCGCAAGTTTTGAGCTAAAATTTTCAAATCTGAAACCCACCAAACCCACAAAAATATTTTGCAAACACCGGTAAAGGGTTATTCCGGAAAACTTATCTAGGGTAAAAACTAGATTTAATTTTCAAAAGATCAAATGTTTTTATAAAGATCCAATTTCCTTAATGGATCTAAATTTTTATAGTCATGTGGGACTGTAAACCATATCGTTACTACCATTGTTTATACCGCCGTATAGAAATCACTGATGTACAAAGTGTGAAGAATAAAAAAGTGATTCTAGTATTTCAAGACGATATTGCTTGAGGACAAGCAACGCTCAAGTGTGGGAATATTTGATAATGCTAAAAACGAACATATATTTCATAGCATTATTCCTCAAGAAAGACAAGCTTTTAGTTGCAATTGTTCTATTTACAAGAGATATTCGTTTAAATAATAAAAGGTGAAGACAAAAGACAGATTCGACGAATTGAAGACGCAAACGACCAAAAAGCTCAAAAGTACAAAAGACAATCAAAAAGGTTCCAATTATTGATAAGAAACGTCTCGAAATCACAAGAGTACAAGATTCAAAACGCAAAGTACAAGATATTAAATTGTACGCGAGGACGTTCGAAAATCCGGAACCGGGACCAGAGTCAATTCTTAGCGCTCGACGCAACGGACTAAAAATTACAAGTTAACTATATATATAAATATAATATAATATATAATTAATTATATTAATTATATATATATTATATATATATATTTAAAACTGTCGGCAGCCAGAAACTCCAAGGGAGTAAATTGAAAATACCTCTCCGCGACTCGCGGAGTTTGAAGGGCTTTTTGCCGCGAGTCGCGGAGCCCCAAAAATCATTCCTGGCTATAAATCAACCCGAATTCTGATCGAATTGGACATCTTTTTTCTCAATCTCTCTCAATATATACGTAATATATTTATATTTATAATTTATATTTTAATTTTAATTATAATTCTAATAATAAGGTTATGTTAGCGAATGTTGTAAGGGTGTAAGTCGAAATTCTGCCCGTGTAACGCTACGCTATTTTTAATCATTGTAAGTTATGTTCAACCTTTTTATATTAATGTCTCGTAGCTAAGTTATTATTATGCTTGTTTAAAACAAAGTAATCATGATGTTGGGCTAATTACTAAAATTGGGTAATTGGGCTTTGTACCATAATTGGGGTTTGGACAAAAGAACGACACTTGTGGAAACTAGACTATGGGCTATTAATGGGCTTTATATTTGTTTAACTAAATGAAAGTTTGTTAATGTTAATATAAAGATTTACAATTGGGCGTCCCTATAAATTACCATATAAACTCGATCGGACACGATGGGCGGGGTATTTATATGTACGAATAATCGTTCATTTAACCGGACACGGGAATGGATTAATAGCCACTAGAATAATTAAAACAGGGGTGAAATTACATTCAAGGGTAATTGGTGTAATTGTTAACAAAGTAGTAAAACCTTGGTTTACACGCAGTCGATAACCTGGTGTATTCATTAAACAAAGTATTAAAACCTTGTTACAATTCGAATCCCCAATTAGTTGGAATATTTATCTTCGGGTATAATAATAATTTGACAAGGACACTTGCAATTTATATTTATGACTGATGGACTGTTATGGACAAAAACCAGACGGACATATTGAATAATCCAGGACAAAGGACAATTAACCCATGGGCATAAAACTAAAATCAACACGTCAAACATCATGATTACGGAAGTTTAAATAAGCATAATTCTTTTATTTCATATTTAATTTCCTTTATTTTATATTTAATTGCACTTCTAATTATCGCACTTTTATTTATTGTTATTTTATTTAATTGCACTTTTAATTATCGTACTTTTAATTATCGCAATTTAATTTTATCGCATTTTTATTATTCGCAATTTCATTATCATTATTTACTTTACGCTTTAATTTAAAGTCTTGTATTTATTTTATATTTTACATTAGGTTTTAACTGCGACTAAAGTTTTAAAATCGACAAACCGGTCATTAAACGGTAAAAACCCCCCTTTATAATAATAATATTACTTATATATATATTTGTATTTTTATAAAAGTAAACTAATATAGCGTTGAGCTTTGTTTAAAGATTTCCCTGTGGAACGAACCGGACTTACTAAAAACTACACTACTGTACGATTAGGTACACTGCCTATAAGTGTTGTAGCAAGGTTTAAGTATATCCATTCTATAAATAAATAAATATCTTGTGTAAAATTGTATCGTATTTAATAGTATTTTCTGCTAAAATTTAATAACTATTTTATATACACCTCGCGAAACATCAACCACGATCAAAATGAGTTCGGTTCCGGTAACATGTACAATTTCAGGTCACCTAATATGCCCGGATCAAGCTCAAATTCTCCTCAGAATGTTCAGGGTAATCGGCCATTTGGCAACGTCCCGCCCCAAAATCTTCAACATGAATTTAATAATCCGCTACTATTTTCTCAATTTCTACAACAACAATTACAACAACAACAAATTCCACAACAACAACAATTTCCAAATCCATATCAACAACAACAATTTACAAACCCGTATCAACAATTTTCTAATTTTGCATGACCCGGTGTTATACCTTTTCAACTCCCAAATACTCAATCATGGCAACAATCACAACAGAGATTTACTCCTTTAAATACCGAAGAAGTAGAAGAAATTCGTGGTGAGCCGAGTCAACCAAAAGTACGCCTTCGACCTAGTCATAAACGAAAGGGAAAAGGTGTTCCAAAAGAACCACAAATTAAAAAATTGTGGACCCCACAAGAAGAAATTTGGTTGGCTACGTGTTGGATTGATTGCTCGGAAGACGGAGTTCATGGTAACTCTAAAAAACATGACGCATTTTGGGTTAGAGTTCGAAATAAGTTTAACAATAACGATTTTGGTTATTGTCGAAATGATGATCAATTAAGTGGGAAATGGCGTCATTTGGATAAGGCGTGCAAAGATTTCACGGGCATATACAATGAAGAAGAACGTAACCCAAGGCATAGCGGTCGCAACGAGGAAGACATATATAACGTATCGGTGCAAAGATATGTTAATCAGGCATCGAAGTCGTGGGTTTACAAGGATGTTTGGGAATTTTTGAAGAAAAGGCCGAAGTGGTATTCTCCACCTTCGATTAGTGGTAGTGGTAAGAAAAAAGCAACAAAAAATGTAGTACAACTCGGAAACGATGATGATGATGATTATGATGATGTGGCCGATAACCAAACAATTAATCTCGGAGAAGATCGTTTGAACAACCTCAGTCAGCTATTTGGCGACGATGCTATTATACGTCCAATCAGAAGAGATCGATCAAAGGCTGCAAGAAAATCCGTTTCGTCTGATGCGGCTACTTCATCACGTGGTACAAACTCTTCACGAGGTACGGCCTCTTCGAGATTTGATGAGTTGTCGGAAAAGTGGGAAGCAAGAAAGGAGGTGGAAATGGAAGAGAGACAGACAACTTTGCAGGCTATCATTGAGGAGGAACGTCGTTGATCGGCAATAGATTGCGTTGCGAAATTATGGAACTTGAACGTTGATGACATTAAGGACCCGATTGAGAGGCAGAAAGCTTTGAGGTTCAAGAAAAAGATGACAAAAAAATACAAAGACTATATCGAAGTTTCAAACGACAGTGACGAGTAGTAATTGTTATCTTTTTTTTTTATTAATGCGTGTTTTAATTTTTAGGAAATTAATAAGGTAATTGTATTAGGAATTTTTAATTATCGTAATTTTTATTTTTTAGGACTTTTATAAATTGTATCTGTTTGATTTTAATTAATTTACGTGTGTTTTTATGAAATTTTATTACTTATATTTATGTTTAAATATACAAATTAAAATAATAAACTCAAACAAAAATGAAAAATAAATTAAAAATGTGGGACCAACAACCCCCCATCACACCTACCATTACAAAATCCATCACCCCATCACCCCTATCACCTTTACCACATCAGCACTATATCCTACAAAACCCCATCCCCCCATCACCATTAAAAAGAGTCAAAAATGTTTCGTTGAAGAAAGAGGCACTTCTTTTAGATATTGTGATAACTTATTAACAAGGGCCATGAGATATGGAACTATAGAACTGGTAGTGTAACTCCCTAAAAAGGATAATTTCACCATTATAGTGTAATAAGTAACAATAAAAATTTGTTTTGTTATTCATTCACAAAATAATATCAGTCAAAATCGACATATGACACATTCAGAGCGTAAACAATCGTCACTACTAAAAAAACAAAATAACAAGGGAGAGGTCGGTGCTATATGTTCATTCAAAATGTAACCAAGTTTTCCAGACGTATTTATTATAAAAGATTTTTTGGACTTTTGACTAATATAATGAATGAATGAATGGATATACTTCGAATATTTGGCCACTCGGTTAAGATAAACCATGACCCATTCTTATTATTTAGAAGTTAGAACAGTTATCTCCGTTTCCTCGCTAATAAAACTAAGACAACTCGTTACACTTTGCAACGGGCGAAGAAAATCTGACGTGTCAATAAAAAAAAACTCGCAACACGATATCAATCAGAACAAAGTCCGAGACTCCGAGTCATTTAAACAGATGAACAGAAAGCTTCAAACTTTGTGTTAATTAACAATTGATTAGGTAAAATTTTTAGTCAAAATGATGAATTTTAGGTAAATATAAATATTTAGATATTGATTTGGTAATGATGTCCCGAAAAAAAGATATTGATTTGGTAATGAACGGGTAGAAATTTTTAATCATGGTGTTAATTAATTCAATTTTGCTAACGACAGCCTTAAGACCGTCGTTAACATGCATAAAGTTTGTTTACAATCGATTAACTTCTATCATGAAATGACATGTAATCACCTGTACAATAATTTATTGCATACTAACGAGTTGTCGTTAGCTAAATCCTAATTAATAACTCATTAGGTAAAAGACTCCCGAATTAACCTATGTTATCAAAATATACATAGTCCGAAAAAAATAACGTAATGTATCTAAGTTGCGAAGATTAAAATTTAAATTTTGCGTGAAATTGAGATCATATTGTGTAGCTGACAGTCACTTAATTGTCACGTAGACTTCACGTAGATTTCACTCATTTTTTTTTGATAATCATAGTTATTTTATTAAAAGACGAGACCTCAAAGTGTTGTCTATGATGACATTTATAAAATTATATTACCTTTATTTATTTGTTTGCCAGTGTACACTTTAGCCAACATATACTTACCGAATTATCAAATAAACCCGCGTACATCCGAATAAAAATACTCATACATCCAAGATAATATTCGTTTACACTTTACTTGTTATAAATCCTCCACCCCCAAACTTCAATTCAAACTCCTTTAGTGCAAGCTACATCTTTGATTTTGATAATGCTAAAATGAGAGGGATTGTGCAAACTCATTTTTGATTCTATTTGTTTGTCTTCTTTTTGTTGTATTATAGTAGAGGAAAAAAAATTATCTTGAAACTCATAGCTAGTGAAGCCATTGTAAGTTGGTATCTTTTTTCTAGCATCTTGCTAGGAGGGTTTGTTTTAATAAAATGAGTTGTTTCAAAAATAATTAACTAATTGTGTAATAAAATGGCCTTTTAGATAATGATTGTTGAGTGTGAAAAAAAGTTAAATAAGAAAACTAAAGTTGGAGTTCCTGTATGTTGAAGGTTCGCGAACGCGGGGATGATCAAGCATAGAGCTCGCGATCGCGAGGCTATTGTAACGACCCGGATTTTTCCGACTACTTGATTATACTATTTACATGATTTAATTATTCCGACTTGATAAGCAATGAATTTTAATAAGTCTTGAACCTCCGGAAAGAGTTTTACACAAGCTTTTGGTCACCTTTTATTCCGACGATTCACGAACGTCATAACTTGATTTAATTGTTTAATTGTTTAATTATGGTGTACATATATGGATTTATATATATTTAACTTGAAAATATGATAATTAAATATCTCATTATGTATATTAACAAAGTATTATATATATTTTCATACTACAAATTTAAAGAGTTTTTGAACAATATATATGTTACTATTTAAACGACGTATTTAACTTATGTTAAAATGTATTTACATATAATGTATTACGAGTGTAAATACATCCTTACAAGTATTGAATACACTTTATAATATACCAATACATATAAAGGATAGCTATACTATTATTTTCGTTCAATTTTCTCAAGAATTCGACTCGCATTCATACGGTATTTTTACCTGTATTATACACAGCTTCTAGAAGTATTTACTATTGGTATATACCAATAGAAATCTGCAATTATTTGTGTAATATGTCATCCATGACCTAATCAATTTAATATGTCATCCATGACTTAATACATTTTAACTTATACTAGATATTTTCACTAAAAACCAAATTTTCAAGCCTATAAATAAGCACAATTTCTAACTCATTTTTACACATTCATTTTTCAAATTTTACTTCCAATTTTCACACACACTTGCAAGAACTCTCTCAAGTTTTGTTCTACTACTTCTGTCCAGCAACTTTACATTCTAAACTTGAGGTAAAAACTCTACTTCAACTCTTGTTCAATTCATATGTCTATAGCTATCTATATAAGAGTTTATAAACTAGAACATAGTTTAGTTAATTCTAAACTTGTTCGCAAAAAAAGTTAATCCTTCTAACTTGAATTTTAAAAACAACTTAACACATGTTTTATATCTATATGATATACTAACTTAATGAGTTAAAACTTGGAAACATGAAGAACACCGTGAAACCGGACATACGCCGTCGTAGTAAAACCGGGGGCTGTTTTGGGTTGGATAATTAAAAACTATCATAATATTTGATTTAAAAGTTGTTCTTCTGGAAAAATGATATTTCATATGAACATGATAATATATCCAAAAATCATGGTTAAACTCAAAATTGAAGTATGTTTTTCAAAATGGTCATCAAGATGTGGTTCTTTCGACGGAAATGACTTCCTCTTTCAAATATGGATTATAACTTGTAACTCCGACTATAAAACACCACTTTTTCAGTTTATTTTCACAAATTACAGTTCGTTATGAAACCATAGCAATTTGATTCACTTAAAACGGATTTATAACGAAGAAATTATGGGCAAAACAATATTGGTTAGAAATGGATAATTTGATTACGGGATTGATTCATTAAAATCTATACTAACCATATCCTAGCTAACTTTTCTTGTATTATACATGTATTCTAACATGTCATGGTTACACAATACGTCGGATAAATCAAAAGACACCACATACACAATACATGTAACTACAATAGCGGTATTGTGGGTCATGATTGAGTCTTATACAACACGTGTATACCATGTACTACTAATTGTGGACTACTAGCCGTGGACTACTAACTGTGGACTACTAATTGTGGACTACTAACGTTGGACTGCTAACTTGACAACTTAAACAATCACACCTGATTGAAAATATGAACTTAAACAATCACATGTGATTGAAGATATGATATGAATAATAGTTGTATTACATTTTTGATATACATATATATTTGTTACTGGTTCGTGAATCCAAGGACAACGGCCATATTTTTAATAAGTTGGAAACTTATTATTAATATACTTTTACTACCGTGAGTATATAGTCCCATTTTTAAACCCTAAAAATATTTTTGGGATGAGAATACATGCATATTATGTTTTACGCTAAGGACACAAATACTTAAAATATATTCTACGTTGAGTTGTACCACCTTGCATATCTTCCCTAATAGCTTGGTAATTAATATTTACATGTTGTAAGAACATGTAAGCGTTAATCCTATTGATAGATCTATCGGGTTTGACAACCCCAACCGGGCTAGTCGCTCTAGTATCGTAAACGGTTACATAGTACTTCGTTTTTACTACACTTGGTACAGTGTAGGGAGATTTCATAATAAAGGAAATATGCCACATTAATGGTTAAGTATGGTTACCGAAGCGCTCAACAACTTATAGAATATCTTTATTGAAATATTTATAACTATGAAATCTTGTGGTCTATATTTATATCGATGATAGCTTTAAACCTATATATCTCACCAACCTTTGTGTTGACTGTTTAAGCATGTTTATTCTCAGGTCCTTAAGAAAGTCTTCCGCTGTTGCATTATCTGAGCAAGCTGTGCATGGAGTCTCATGCTTTTAATTAAATAAAGTGTTGCATTCAATAAAACCTTTGTCATGTATTATATTCGACTGTTATGTCACGTGTGTAGTATTTGAAAACCGATGTATTATGAGGATTATTCCTTAAATAATCGCCCAATTGTTTAAAACATGCATTATGTATAATAATGGTGTGTTTTTTATGAAACGAATGCAATATTTTCTAAAACATATCATATAGAGGTCAAATACCTCGCTATGGGACCAATGAATAACGTACTGCGTTTATAGTAATATGGACGGGTCGTTTCAGCTATGTCAGCCAGAACTTTCTTGATTAAGGAAACTTATTCCCTAAGTTGTTTCCTTGTCATTTTTTACCTATAAATAGGACCCCATGTAACTCATAAACCGTATGCACAAAAAATATAATGGAAAATCTCGTGTTTGCGCCTGTGGAGTAAACATTTCTCTGTATTTTGGAGTTGGGATATAACCACGTTAAATCCTTTGCTGTTTATCATTATGTTTTTCTTTATTATTCGTTTGTCGTTTGTGGGTTAGTAATTAGTTTAAATCCCTTTCGTGTTGGGGCTATCCGAATTCCTAACAAGTGGTATCAGAGCTTAGGCTCGGTTTTACGGGTCCAATGGCGAATTGGAAGTAAGAAGAAAAAGGCAATGTTGCTGATGTTTGTGGGCTCGTTACCATGAGAAAAACAAAGGGAAGGTCTCGCGATCGCGAGATTTGCTGCTGCCAGATGTTTCAGTTGGTTTTATACGACGGGCTAGAGATTTGTCTTGTCACATGTATCGAGACTAGATGACTCAGTTGGTTGCGATGATCTCAAGGGGTATGTCTATGTATTCGGGAGATTTGATCACACCGGGATTGGTCTATGTTCTGGAGATTTTATGATGCAACTAAATTGATGTATTTGTATTATGATGGTGATCTGTGTTCGCGAAGGGTTAAGGATTCAGACGTCGAGTCGATGAGTTCGTTGCGAATTAATTTTTCGGGAGATCCGGGTGTCGGATCTGAGTTCTCATTCTTCGCGATCCCGTGCAAAAGAATGATTGAACTTTCAAATTCTAAGTTTCAGGAGATGAAGTAGTAGAAAATTTGTATCTTGTTTGTTATCCATTGATCGACTTGATTTTTTTGGTTGTGGATAGTAGACACACTAATGTACATGTGGTAAAAATCTAAGGTTGATCTAAGTGTTGGATCTCAAGATATGATTTTTCGAATCTAGGCAGTTTACAGGATGAAATTTTCGAGTTGGATGACGCGAGCGCGTGGTGGTTTGTCTCGGAAACTTTGAGCGATACGAGCTATGTTTCAGAGATGTAGGTTTGTAATGGGATCTCAATAGGTTTATTTTTCTCTCGGTTTAAAGCGGTTGAATAACGAATAATATGCATCGTTTGAAAATCGATAGTGGGAGTATCGGGGAAGTTTGGTGCTTGCGGGGTTTGGAAACGGATGACCAATGGTGTTTGGTCGATATTCGAGGGATTATGAAGGATTATAGTTCCTATTCACTAAGAAAATTGATTGTCAAAGGATGTCAGATAGAACGCATTCGACGGTTGCTCGGTTTTGGTTGATGTTTCAACAAAAGGAGCTGTTCTTCTTCGAGGGTGATCTATTAGAAGTGTTTAGGTGATGGAAGAGAGGCGGATAATCGTGTTAGTCCCGAAATCTGAGCTTTCTAGGATCGTTGAGAGTGTTGGGAACTCGGTTTGAGTTTGGTAACTGACGGAAGTTGAAGTTAGTCGACTAATAGAGTGGTAGAGATGATTATGCGAAGTTGTTCTCTAATGTTCTCAAGATTAGTGTGATGATTTCGGGTAACACTAGGGCCTCGAATACTTGTTTTACTCTCCGATGGCAAAGAAATTTGCGACTGACTAGTGGTACAAACCAAGTCTGTTCTCGAGTAACCGCAGTTTTATTTTTTACTTGTACAGTGGGAGCGTGCTTGAAATGAGAAGATGGTGTGCTATGTGGAGGTCAGTGTACCAACGAGAAAGCGAAAAGATGAAAAGTTAGTATATTTCAAGGTTGTGACTGCGTTCTCAATGGAGCTTTGATGAAAATTCTATGAGGGCGTCGGTTGAATTTTTTGATTGTTGGGAAGGAAAATCATAGATAGAGGGTAAAATCTTATACGATGGTGATAATTGACATGTGTGTTCGGGATTTGACATGTCTAGAGTGATCGGTGAGGCGGTGTAGTCTTATGAAGAATCATATAGTTGAAGAGTCGCATACTTCAATTGATCTTCTGGTGTAAGAAGATGATCTTCGTGTTAGAAGATGGTGGTGCAGAAATCGAGATGACCCAAGCTAGTAACTATGAGATTAGATTATCGCCCAGCGGTGTTTTTTGGTGTCGAAAGACTTTACTTGCTCGTGGGTTAACGAGTGAATTTCGGCGTGATTCGGGTGTCTCATCCGGCGGTATCAAAAGGAGTTGGTAATCAGTTAATATGGAGTTATTGTGGGAGTTGAAGGAACATAGTTGACGGATTGGTGAAGGTTGTTTAATTTCTCCTTCGAGTGTGAGATTGTTGAGTGCGAAGAAGAACTAAACAAGAAAACTAAAGTTGGAGTTCCGTCTGTTGAAGGTTCGCGAACGCGAGGCTGATCAAGCATGAAGCTCGCGATCGCGAGGCTAGGTCAGCCAGAACTTTCTAGATTATGGAAACTTGTTCCCGAAGTTGTTTTCTTATTGTTTTTTTTTGCCTATAAATAGGACCACATGTAACCCATAAACCGTGTGCACAAAATATCTCTAGTTTGCTCCCGTGGAGTAAACTATTCTCCGTGTTTTGGAGTTGGGATATAACCACGTTAGATCTTGTGTCGTTTATCTTTATTTTTTGCTTTATTATTCGTTTGTCGTTCGTGGATTAGTGGTTAGTTTAAATCACTTGTCTTGTTGGGGGGTCTTCCAAATTCCTAACAATAATCGTTTATAACTATCATTGAATATATTGAATAATTAGATAATAACAATCGGAAGAGTCCGAGTCGTTTAAACAAATGAATTGAAAGGTTCTATGTATGTGTTAAAACATTGATCAAGTAAAAACATAGTCAAAAAGATGCATTTTAGGTGAATATATATAGAAATATTTTATTATTTATTTGCTAATGAACAAATAAGCTCGAAATGTTCCATCTTGGTGTAAATAAATTAATAACCGATTAGGTAAAATACTCTCTAATGACTACATCAATGTATACATAAATTTGACAAATCTCTATAATGACTACATCAATAACATAAATTTGACAAATTTGCTTTTGTATATTTTAGTTGTTGAACCCTCTTTGTCTTAGTCGCCTTAATGTAATTCTTCTTGTAAGGAGTTACGTATATAATGACTACTATATATTACGTTTTATTCTTTCAATATTATTAACGTGTTATTCTTTCAACGTGGTTTAAATTATTTGTATTAGACACACCAATCTTAACCATATGTTCCTAACTATTTAAGTATTGATTTGTTAATGAACAAACATGGTCGAAATGTTGAATCTTGGTGTTAATTAATAACCGATTAGGTAAAAGACTTTTTAATTGACGTATGTTATCAATCAAATCAAATTGTATATATAATTATAAATTATAAATTATAAATTACTGTATATTACAATTATTGATATTGAATATTGATATGGTAAATTAAACTAAACTATTTTTGTACGAATAAGTTGTATTACTCTTTCAACATGGTTTAATTAATTCGTGATGTCAAACCTATCTTAGATTTATCTTTCAATGTGTTGCTATAAAAGCATTAGCAAGCTGCACATTTCTTTACACAAATTCTCTGAAGTACCAAAGTTCATTGCAAAACAAGTTTATCACTTCGATTTCACTAATGACGTCTCATTTGCTTTTATTTGGTATCTTGTTTGCAACATGTTCACTTGCATTGGCATCGGACCCAGGTCCTCTACAGGACTTCTGCGTGGCCGATAATACTAGTGAAGGTAAATTATTATCTTGATCATATGACTAGACATATATATCCTTCAATTATATTCTCACGTTACGTAAATAATATAATTTTTCGCTTTTTGCTCATGTAGTACTCGTGAATGGTTTCGTCTGCAAAGATCCAAATGTCGTTACAGCAGGAGATTTTCTTTTCAAGGGGCTAGACCGTATGGGAAATACATCAAACCCCTTTGGGTCTATAGTGACACAAGTGTTTGTACAACAGTTGCCTGGACTTAACACTTTAGGTATCTCCATGGCTCGTATTGACTTTGCTCCATGGGGACTTAACGCTCCACACACACATCCTCGAGCCACTGAAATATTGACTGTCATAGAAGGTAGTCTTGAGGTTGGTTTTGTAACATCCAATCCTGCAAACCGTCTCATCACAACAACACTCGTGAAGGGTGATGTTTTTGTGTTCCCGGTTGGTTTAATTCACTTCCAACAAAATGTTGGAAATGGGTATGCTGTTGCGATTGCCGCTTTGAGTAGCCAAAATCCGGGAGTTATTACCATTGCTAAAGCTGTGTTTGGATCAAACCCTGATATTTCTGCGGATATTCTTGCAAAGGCTTTTCAGGTGGACGTCAAAACCGTTTATGAAATTCAATCAAAGTTCTAAAAAGTTATGTAATTAATCGTCTAATTCTGAGTACTTGGACGTATTATGTTAAGTGATTACCAATAAGTATGTTTTCATGTGTCCTGTTATACTTAAAAGTGAATAAAAGATAAATGTTATTTTGATTACGTTTTGTTTTTCAATCCTTTATAATTATAATTAAAAACATAAAAGTTAAGTTAACATCCTGATAGTTAATCAAACAATATGTAAAACAACATTCAAATAGTAGTACAAGATGTCTCTCATGTCAATGCCAAACCTACATAAACATTTTTTACTTTTATTTTTTTTATATTTTAGTTTCTCTATTTAAACTTGAATATTGGACAATAAATTACTGACTTTTTACCATGTTGAACTCGTATCTAGCTTATCAATACAGGGTAAATTATCACACGAGTGACCACCTTATGTCGAGTAAAAAAATATGAGGTAAAAGCTAAAAAACGTGAAAAAAGCACTCAACGATTGGAGCAAAACAAACTTTGGTAAACTCGATATCGAGATCCAAGAACTAGCAGATTCGGTTAGCGAGTGGGAAAAGAATGCTCAGATCAGAATTTTATCTCAAACCGAGAGGGATACGTGGTTGAACGAACGTAAAACATGGATTGAAAAAGAGAAAATCAAATGTAAAATGCTTAAACAAAAAGCCCGCATCAAATGGTCCCTTGAGGGAGACGAAAACTCAAAGTTCTTCCACAATTACGTCAAAAGGAGAAACACGAAAAATAATATTTTCGGCATTTCAATTAATGGTTGTTGGTCGGAGGAACCAAACGCAATTAAAGATGAAATCTTCAACCATTACTCGAACATCTTCAAAGCTAATAATGATTCTTCATGCTCTTTCAACCTTCAATCAAAGATCTTAAACGACAATGATAATGAGATGCTCGAAAACCCCTTTAGTGAATCCGAGATTTGGGAGGCAATTCGTTGTTGTAGTAGCTCTAAAGCACCCGGTCCGGACGGTTTCAATTTGAAATTCTACAAAAAATATTGGTGGTTAGTGAAGAATGATGTAGTTAACGCTTTCAACTGGTTTTGGTCAAATATGGAATTCTCCAAGGGGTGTAATGCTTCCTTTACCACACTCATCCCCAAAAAACATAACCCGCTAACCCCCAGTGACTTTCGCCCCATTAGCCTTATCGGGTCTTACTATAAAATTGTGGCAAAAGTTCTTTCAAAGAGACTCGAAAAGGTTATCCATAAACTCGTAGGTTCCGAACAAAGTGGATTCTTGAAAGGAAGATTTATTCTTGATGGGGTTCTCATCGCAAACGAAACTATCGATGAACTCAAACGACAAAAAAGAAAAGGTTTCATTTTCAAGGTAGATTTCGAAAAGGCTTTTGATTGCCTAAAATGGGACTTCTTGATGGAAACCATGGAGAATATCGGGTTCGGTAATAGATGGAAAAAATGGATCTTCGCATGCCTTAGCTCCGCCTCAATATCCATTCTCGTTAACGGATCCCCAACCCGTGAATTCACCCCGGAACGAGGTGTTAGGCAAGGTGACCCACTCTCCCCCTTTTTATTCATAATTGCGGCGGAAGGTTTAAACCTCCTTGTAAAGCGTGCCATGTTGTCGGGGCATTTCAAAGGGATAGAAGTCGGTAAAGAAAAAGTCATAATTTCGCACTTACAATACGCCGACGATACCATCTTTTTTGGTGAGTGGTCCCGTCACAACATATTGAACACCATGAAAATTCTCAAGTGCTTTGAAGATCTCTCGGGTCTAAAAGTTAACTTCCATAAAAGCAATCTATTCGGTTTTGGTGTTTCGAATGGGGACTTGGAAAGTATAGCTCTAAGAATCGGATGTAAAGCGGGTGATTTTCCTTTTACCTACTTAGGTTTACCCATAGGATTTAAGATGAACAAACCCACTCATTGGCTTCCGGTGGTGGACAAATTCAAAAAGCGACTCGCGGAGTGGAAATCAAAAACTTTATCTTTCGGAGGTCGGCTCACATTGGTAAAATCCGTTCTCTCTAGTCTTCCACTTTATTACTTTTCACTCTTCAAAGCCCCGTCCTCTATCTTAAAACAACTTGAATCGCTTCGTTGTAATTTTTTCTGGGGCGGGTCCGGGTCGGGTAAGAAAATATGTTGGGTTAAATGGGATGACACTTTACTACCTTACGACTCGGGAGGTTTAGACATTGGATCGCTTTCCGCCAAAAACCTAGCCTTGCTAGGAAAATGGTGGTGGCGGTTCAAATCGGAACCTTGCTCACTTTGGACTAAAGTGATTTCTAGTATTTACGGTAGGGACGGTGGGCTTGTCACTAACGACTTTTGCAGGTTTAAGAAACTCGGTGCCACTTGGTTTAACATCATCAATATCACTAAGGATTTCGAGAAAGCTGGATGGGATTTTTCGCATATTTTTTGCAGGTTTCTAAAAGATGGAAAACGCACAGCTTTTTGGCACGACCGTTGGCTTGGGAGCTTCATTCTGAAAGAAAAATACCCCCGATTATTTGCACTTGATACTGATAAAAGTTGCACCGTCTTCGATCGGGTGGACTTAGCTGGGTCATCCTTTTCATTCAATGGCAGTTGGCTCCATTCTCCAAGGGGCAGAAGCGCTAGCGATATGGAGGAGCTATCAAGTTTGATCGAGAACTTTACTCCACCTCAGAATACTAATAACGTTACCGAAGACTCGTGGCTTTGCACCCTAACAGATTCGGATAACTCTTTCACCAAACAAGTTTCGGCAAACTTAGACATGCTTCGTCTCCAACCTTCAACTGTAAAACCACCTACAAAACGCAACAGATCTGTCCCATTAAAAGTTGAACTTTTCGTTTGGCGAGCAAAACTTCATCGACTTCCAGTTAAACTCGAACTTGACAAACGTGGTTTAGACCTCGGTTCGGCTCTTTGCAATATCTGCCAAGACTCGTCCGAGACAACCGAACATATTCTTGCCACATGCCCCCAGGTTAAAGCTATATGGTTGGATTTTTACAAATGGTGGAATTTTTCTCCCCCGGCAGAACTAAACGTCGCGGATTTATTTTCAAGTAGCTGCAGCTCCAGTCTCTCATCGATAGGTTCAAAAATATGGGAAGCCACCAAGTGGGTCTGCGGTTATTCTATTTGGAGATATCGCAACCTAAAAATCTTTCAAAACCAAATCTGGGACATACCTTCAATTCTAGCGGATATCCAACTTTCATCCTTTAAATGGATTTCGGGTCGAATAAAGAAAGCTCAAATTCAATGGTCACAATGGCTCATTAACCCGAGCTCGTATTGCGTTGTTACATCAAGAGTGGGCATTGGCTAATACCCCACAGCATCCCCTATGCTTCTTGTGGCTAACCTTCTATAAGGCAAGATCTTCAGGGGTTAAACGGGCCTTGGGGTTTATGCTTTGTCGCTGCTCGATCAGCACTGTGTACTACTTCGTGTCCCTACTCGATTCGTTGAGTCCCCTCTCCTGGGGGTTTTACTTATAGTCGGTTTTTAATTCCATTTGTCTAGTAGTTATAATCGTTGGATGTTTGTTACTTTTCGGGGATGTATAATGTACATATATTTATATATTAATAAAATTATTTTGCCTTTCAAAAAAAAAAAAACAAGTGTCAAATTCAACTAATAAGATAACTAATAAAGAAGCAACAGTTTTTGGTTTGGGTCGGAACGTTTCAGCACACTTTTCCACAGGTTATACATGCTCGAGTCCAATAAAGAAGCAACAGTCGCTGAAAGAATCACGCAAAATAATGGACTTTCACTCGGTAATTGGTGCTGGTCACGATCTCCATACGGCCGTGTTCTCAATGAATTAACTGAACTAAACAATATAATTTCCTCCGTGACATTGTCCGAAAAACCCGACTCTTGGAAATGTTCTCTCGACCCTTCGGGCACTTACACCACCAAATCTATGGCACACTTGATAAACTCCCTTAAGCTTGGTGGTAATACCCTCAACATGACGATTCCCCGCAACAATCTACTACCACAAAAAGTCTTCATTTTCATATGGCGAGCATTTCAAAAAAAGATACCTACTAGATTCGAATTAGACAAACGTGGTATTGATCTCGACTCCATCCTTTGCCCTTTATGCGAATCAGACATAGAAACCATTGAGCATTCTCTTGTTCTTTGTCCAAAATCGGCCCAAATATGGAAACACGTACTAGATTGGTGGAACCAAGACCACTCACTAATTTCAAACCTTAATGACGCTATCATCAATAAGCAAACTTTCACACACAACAATCTCCGCTCTTCAATATGGCAAGCAACCAAATGGATTACATGTTACATGTTATGGAAACATAGAAACACAAAAGTATTCTCCAAAAAAGTCTGGTCCATTGCATCGATCCTCTCCGAAATTCAATCTCAAAGTTTTAGCTGGATCTCCAAAAGATTGAGTAAAAAGAAACCTATCATATGGCACCAATGGCTCATCAATCCTTCATTCTTTGTGGCGGATCCCCCACATCGTGTCGGCATCGGTTGATACGCTCCTACTCTCAAGCGTAGCCCTCGAATACTATATCTTCTACTGAGGGTTCGATTAATCGGGTTAGTCTGTAGTAACTTTGTTGGCGCTTGATCGTCACTGTTCCTCTCTCTACCCCGACTTGTTTTTTCAAGTTCTTATGCCCTCGCTAGTCTTTATGGTATCCGACGGCTACCCTCATAATTTAGTTCCCCACAACATGTATCTCCATTTCATTGTATAGATGAGTATAGGATCTTGTAATTAAATATTCCATTAATAATAATATATTTTGCTTTTCAAAAAAAAAAAAAAAAAACTAATAAGATAACTTGTTAACTTAGTTAACATTTGGTGTGAATTATCTAACATTGTTACTCCCTTAACCATTAACGTAATCCTAATCCTAGCAGAACCTTCTTGAGACTAAGAAGAATAAAAATCCCTTATTCCCTCTTTTGTGATAAATAACATGTTAACCAAGGTGCACCCTCTCACACTACTAGAAAATCGTTTATTCGCGACGAAAGTTGCATTTCTGCCCCACTTTTTTCTGAAATGTTGACTAACTTTCCCGGACAATAGCATGTCGTTCAGAAAGGTAATTTACAGAAAAACTTGGCTACAAAAAATTTCGCGGGTACAATACTCCGTTTTTGTTAATCCTAATTTTTCTTCTGAAAGATGATAATACGGTGGTTTAATTTGGGACAAGTGATTAGTGACTTATCTGGATTAATTAGATAATTACACATAAGCGTCATTTGTGCATATTCACTCATAGCCCGCCATGTCAGCAACATGCACCTGATTTACTATATGTTATTAGGACACGTGATTAGTGACTAATTATCTGGATTAACTAGATAATTACACATAAGCGTCATTTGTGCAGATTCACTCACAGCCCGCCACGTCAGCAACGTGCACCTGATTTATTATATGTTATAAATACGGAGTAATAATTTTATATATTGTTTCATATATATCAAATTAACACAAGTCCATTCTGATTGGTTAGCCATTGAGGCGCCACTGGTCTAGCCATCCATCACAATGAATGGCATTGTCTAGTTATCCATCGTCATCCACCACTTAGCCATCCATTTTGTGGTTTGAAAGCATATCAAATAACGGAGTAATGTACTTCACTTTATTAAAATTAGTTATACATTGTGCTCTCATATTTGTAGTATGGTTAAATAAATAATTTAGTGGTTGAGGAATGGTGTTATAGATGTTATTGATTAGTTATTCATCAGTGATAAAGAGAAAATGTTGACGTGACGTTGATATAACTGTCAACCATTGAATAAGGTTATTAATGGATGAGAATGATTTAATTAATAATCACAAATCGTAAAATGACACTAACACACATGTATTTCTTAATTAATATTATTCATATTTTCTAGTTTCTTTTTTGTTTTTTTCAAGTACATGAATATTTTTAATTCTTTTATATTTTATGATGAGTTTTATCCAATTCTTTTTACCTTTTATAAAAGACAAGATTTTTTTTCAAAAGTAAAAAACCTAAATATCTAGCAAGAACCGGAAAGGATACAATTAACCAAGAAAATGTCACCCCTTCTACACCAAATCTACCAGACCAAACAACATGCAAATATATTTATTTATTTATTTTTTGACAGCTGTTAGGATCACCCAAGGGACTTAACCACCCACTCGTTCATCACCTACACAGTTGTTATGGACAAAAACCAGACGGACATAGTGAATAATCCCGGACAAAGGACAATTAACCCATGGTAATAAATTAAAATCAACAAGTCAAACATCATGATTACGGAAGTTTAAATAAGCATAATTCCTTTATTTTATATCTTATCACATTTTTTAATTAGCGTACTTTTAATTATCGCAATTTTAATTACCGTCATTTTATTTATTGCATTTTAATTTATCGCACTTTAATTATCGTCATTTACTTTACGCTTTAAATTAAGTTATATTTATATTTGATATTTTACATTAGGTTTTAATTGTGACTTAAGACATAAAATCGACAAACCGGTCATTAAACGGTAAAACCCCCTTTTTATAATAATAATAATATTACAAATATAGTTTTAAAAATATAGCGTTAAACTTGGCTAGTTCCCTGTGGACGAACCGGACTTACTAAAAACTATACTACTCTACGATTAGGTACACTGCCTATAAGTGTTGTAGCAAGGTTTAAGTATATCTCATCTATATAAATAAATAAAACTTGTGCAAATTGTATCGTATTTCGTAGTAAAATATAATATTATTTCGTACACCTCCGCTCGCACATCAACACTCTAGATGATGTCATTAATCTTAAGTAATTTAGGATTAATTATTTTAAAAAAATACATTAATAACCTCGTTGCTCCTTTCCCAAATAAAAAAAACACCCTAAAAAAACACGCTCCTCTTTTTTTCTTCCAAATTGTGTCTCTTTTTTCTTCCAAACTACGCCTCTCCTCTTCATCTTCACCTTCAGCATTTCTTTGTTGTAAACGCAATTCACCATTAATAAATCCAGTCTTTTTTCACATGATGATTTGGGGGATTTGATAATAATTTGTTTCATCGTTCAAGTCCTGAAGATATGTGCAGTGTGCAATACAAGTTTGCATTACTATTTCACTATTTGACTTGCTTATAAAATAAATTAGATGCTTGATTATCATTATAAAATTTAATTAGATTCTCGCTAATTTTATGTCAACTAATTGAAAAAGCAATATTTCTCTCATGTATGAATAAAGAGACCGATTTGAATGACTTCACTACATTTGTATTTGCCATTCATTATTAAAAACGTCGTTGTTTGGCTATTTCTGAGATCCAATTTTTAAGTTTCTTATTGTTCGTATTTGTTGGTATAACAATAAGGTATTCAACGATTGGTGATTATGAAGGTGCATGGAAAGTTTTCGATAAAATGACAAGGAGGAGAAAAGTTGCATGGTATGATTAATGTTATACCTATTTGCATTACTTGATCACTAAATTTGTTTTGAGATTAGTTTTTGCATTTGACGTTTCTATCGTCTTTATAACGTTTCTATATTGGGTTGTTACTTTTATACAACTTAATGGTAGAAATAGTAGGTTAGTCCAAGATGTCTTCACCTGCAGGGCCTTACATGGTGCATAACTTCGTGCCCTTTACGTATTGTTGAGTTCTTGCATCTTGACCTGTGCTGATTAAGTTTTACTCTATTTGTTTTTAGTTTTAACCCTACATATATATCCTATATGCTGCAAAGTTCCAATTAAGTTCTAAGGATGGGAGACCCGATTTCTTGCATGAAATCGATTTCCAAACTGTGATTATCAAACCATGGGGGCCAAGAGATATACAATATATTGTGTTGATTTAGAACATAATTTATAAATGGTAAGATTATTGGTTGAGTATAATATATGATATTTGCAACTGTAATATTAGTTATTGGTCGAGTATAATATAAGGATGTACTTTTTTCAAGCTTTCATCTATGTATTTGTGTGTTAGTTATCCATAGCAGTATATATGGATTATCGATGATAATTATTTATTTGAAGTGTATTGATTCCTAATAAAAATACACAAAATCGATACATATAAATATACATAATAATGTTATAGTAATAATACAATTTAAAAAATTCCTTATTTGTGTGCAGGTATCCGTTGCTTAGATTTAAAGAAGCAAAGAGTAGAAGTGTGATTTTGTAAATGGCAGGCAGGTGGATGGATCTCTTAATTTATATCATGTAACTCACACATTACAAATAAAACGTGTTTACACCTTAGATTACATTTGTACGTGTTACCTCTTATAGTTTCTCTTAAATTCTCTTCTCAATTGTCAAATATATCATTAAAAAGATTTTATTAAACTAACCCGTGATGTCACGGGTCATTCAACTAGTATATATATATATATATATATATATATATATATACAAGAGAACTTCTCCCTCCTCTCAAAGCGAATGCTTCCCTCTTAATTGAATCAGACTTGATGCAAGGATTCGGCGCCTTCACTTGATGCTTTACGCCCACGCTTCGTTCACTCGACTAAGCAACGATTTCTTATCCCAAACCTGTCCCGAGGATAGGCACGATGCGGTATCAGAATAGAATAGGGGCATCGAGACCGATTGAGAAGGTGAATCAAACCCAACGAAACAAGAGAGGCTGCTGAAGAAGGAGCAAAGGCAGTGGATGCAATACAACACAGGATCAGCTGATTCAGCTAGAATATATATATATTGCCTTCGCGCGCTGTTAGAAAAAACAATAAGATATTTATGATGAGGAATATTCATTTGAATCTATAAATTAAGTTGACATTCATGTTATGAGAAAAAACAAGGGACACGAAAATCACATGTGATTGAAAGAACATAATTTCAAAAAAAAAAAAAAAAAAAAAATTAACGAAAAAAAATTTTCAAAATAAATTTATTTTTTCGAAATTTTTTTTTTTTCAAATTTCTTTTTACAATCATATGTGATTTATCTGCACAATCACATGTGATTGAATTGTACAATCACATGTAATTGGATTTGACATGCATAATAACATGTAATTGGGTTTACAATCACATATGATTGACATGCATAATCAAATGTGATTGTAAAAAAAAAATTTCGAGAAAAATTTTTTTTTTAACACAAAAAAAAAATTTCGAATTTTTTTTTCTAATCACATGTGATTTCGCGCCATATGTCGCGCTTTCATTGGACTTCAAGCAAATTAATGGATCCAAAGGATTACAACTCTATTTATGATATATGACTGGATACAGAAGCGTCTAAAATGTTTCGTTGATAAGTTTATAACTTATTAACAAGGGCTATGAGATATAGAACTGTTTCGTTGAAGAAATAGGCACTTCTTTTAGATATGGTGATAAGTTTATAACTTATTAACAAGGGCTATGAGATGAGAAATATTCAAATGAGACCAACTTTTAAGTTGAGATCCAAGGAACCAATCAGAGTACGACACGTGGCGCGATAATCACATGTGATTGAAAAAAAAATAAAAAAAAAATTTTCAAAAAATTTTTTTTTTATTTTTGTTCGAAAATTTTTTTTTTGAAAATTTTTTTTTTCGAAATTTTTTTTTTCGAATATTTTTTTTCGGAAATTTTTTTTTTCGCAATTTTTTTTTGACATGCAGTAAATCACATGTGATTCTGAATGCCAATCACAATTGATTGTAAAACTCAATCACATGTGATTCTGCATGTGAAATCCAATCACATGTGATTGAATTTTTTTTTTTTTTAGTAAAATGACAAATTTCAGTAAATTTGTGTTAAAACCTTTAAACACCAAGTTTTTGATTAAAACTTGATTAAATCACCGAATTCAAGTCTGAAATTTTGAATATATGATCACGAAACGCTAACAAACTTGATCAAATCACTCAATTAAAGTCTGTTTTCGGTTGAAATTATTTTTTTAAAAAAAAAATTTGAATTTTTTTTTTCAATCATATGTGATTAGATTTGACATGCAGAATCACATGTGATTGGGTTTTACAATCACATGTGATTGAAATTGAAATGCTAAATTTATAAAAAAAATTAAATTTTTTTTTTAAAAAAAAATTATTTAAATTTTTTTTTTAATTTTTAATTTTTTGAAAAAAATTTTCAATCACATGTGATTGTCGCGCCACATGTCGCGCTCTGATTGGTCCGTTAGTTTTCAAGCAAATTATTGGATTCAAGTGATTACAACTCGCTATGAGATATAAAACTGTAGAACTGGTACTGTAACTTCCTAAAAATTTGCATAAATTTGCATTGATCGAAGGATTGGTGCATAATATTTCCGTTGTTAGTATCACTTAGAAAAATAGTATCATCTATAACAGATAATTTCACTATCATTTTTGATAGTTACATCACATATGTGCACACATATGTGATTATTCTATCAAAAATAAATGCACATATGTGATTATTGTTGGAAACTAAACTTGATTTGGGCTATTTGTTTTGGATATGGACTTGCAAGTATACAAGTATATGGACCAAGATTGTAGTCCAATATCTAGAAACTTCATGTAATGTGTAGTAGTCAATGTGTATAGAATAATCATGTAAAAATATCTAAGTCTAGAAAATACTTAGGAAATATCTAGATATTAGTTGATGAAGAGTTCTAGACTACTCCATTGAGTAGTATAAATAGAGGGCTTCACCCCTCATTTGTAATCAAGCAAAACAATAAGCAATAAAACAAAGTTTTCAAGATCAATCAAACATCTAAATCATCAATCCTCTCTTCCACAAATAATATACCTAGCCTCCTATTTCCAACAAATTGGTATTAAGAGCTTGGTTCGACAAGATGATGACCAACAATGTCATCACGTTTCCTCGCCTCACAAAGGATAATTATGATCGATGGAGCATCCAAATGAAGACCTTCCTAGGTGGACAAGACTTATGGGAGATTGTGGAGGAAGGCAATGAGGAACCTACAGAAAAAGGTTCTCTCAGCAAGGAGAAAAAGTTATTGAAGACCAACGATCAAGAGGCTCTTTCCATCATCCAACAAAGTGTAGATGATGGAGCTTTTGAGAAAATTGCAAGTGCAACCACCGCCAAGAAAGCATGGGAGATCTTGGAGAATTCTTTTAAGGGAGTTGATAAGGTGAAAAAGGTTCGACTACAAACACTACGAGGTGAGTTCGAATCCTTAAATAAGAAAGACTCGGAATCAATTACTGATTATTTTACAAGAGTCTTGGCGGTTGTCAATCAATTAAAGAGGAATGGTGAAACTTTAAGTGATGTGAGGGTCATTGAGAAAATTCTTAGATCATTAGATTCAAAATTCGACTATATAGTCGTAGCCATCGAAGAATCTAAAGATCTAGAATCAATGACTATCGATGAACTCATGGGTTCACTACAAGCCCATGAAGATAGGCTCAATAAAAATAATAAGGAGCCATTGGAGTAAACTTTACAAGCAAAACTGTCTTTCAAGGAAGAGAGCAGTGAAAAGACTCATCAACCAAGTCAAAGAGGTCGTGGTCAAGTACGTGGTCGAGGACGAGGGCAAGGATATATCAAACATGGAGGTTATAGTTCTTACAAAAAAGAAGAAAGAACTCAAGATTTTCACCCGACAAGAGGTCGCGGGAGAGGCTACACAAGTAGAAGGCCAAGGTATGACAATTCTCGAACCAAATGCTATAATTGTCATAAATTTGGCCACTATGTTTCGGAATGCGAGAAGTCAAACAATTACGTGCAAGAAAGAGCAAATTTTACACAAGAAGATACTGAAGCCGTGGAAAACACTTTGTTACTAGCATGCAAAGGTGAAGATAATAGAGAATCAAATTTGTGGTATCTCGACACGGGTGCAAGCAACCATATGTGCGGTGACAAAAATATGTTTTTGGAGTTAGACGAGGTAATAAGTGGAAATATCTCCTTCGGAGATTCCTCTAAAGTCCCGGTTAAAGGCAAAGGTAAGATCCTCATCCGCTTGAAAAATGGAAGGCATCAATTTATCTCTAACGTGTATTATGTGCCCAATATGAAGACAAATATACTGAGTATTGGACAACTCTTAGAGAAAGGCTATGATATTCACATGATAAATCGTAGTCTTTATCTGAGAGACCAAAAAGGAGGTTTGATTGCTAAGGTGCCAATGTCAATGAATAGGATGTTCTTGCTAAATATTCAACATGACATTCCAAGATGTTTAAAAGCATGTTTCAAAGATAATTCTTGGCTTTGGCACATGAGATACAGGCACTTAAATTTTGGAGGCTTAAAATTATTATCAAGTAAAGGAATGGTGAAGGGTTTGCCTCCAATTAATCATCCGGATCAAATATGTAAGGGATGCCTTCTAGGAAAGCACTTTCGAAACAGTTTTCCAACAGAAGCTTCTAGTAGAGCAAAGAAACATCTAGAACTTATTCACACGGATGTGTGTGGACCCATCAGCCCACCGTGGTAAAAATAGATATTTTCTTCTATTCATTGATGATTTTAGTCGAAAGACATGGGTCTATTTTCTAAAAGAGAAGTCGGAAGCTTTTGGAATGTTCAAGAAGTTTAAAGCATTTGTGGAGAATCAAAGTGGTCTCACCATAAAGGCGATGAGATCCGATCATGGAGGAGAGTTCACATCTAAGGAATTCAAGGAATTTTGCTACAACAATGGCTTACGACGCCCTCTAACTCTTCCGTATTCACCTCAGCAAAATGGTGTTGCGGAAAGAAAGAATAGGACCATTCTTGATATGGCTCGGAGTATGTTAAAAAGCAAAAGGATGCCTAAGGAGTTTTAGGCTGAGGCAGTGGACTGTACGATCTATCTAGCAAATCGTTCGCCCACTAGAAGTGTGAAGAACAAAACGCCCATTGAAGCTTGGAGTGGAAGGAAGCCTGGCATCTCACACTTATGAGTGTTCGGAAGTGTGGCATATGCTCATGTGCCAGATCAGAAGAGGACGAAGCTCGATGATAAAAGCGAGAAACTAATATTCGTGGGCTATGACTCAAGTTCGAAGGGTTACAAGCTATACAATCCCAAGAATGGTAAAGTAATCTCAAGTCGAGACGTGGTGTTCGATGAAGAAGAAACATGGGATTGGAATGTTCCCGAAGAGGAGAACTACGACTTTCTCCCTTATCCATTCGAGAGTACTGCAAGGAACGAAGAATATCTAGAAGTTCAAGAACCTTCTAGTACACCATCTCCGCACTCTCCACGTACTCCAACCACTACACCTAATGAAGTGACACCAACATCAGGAAGAGAATCAAGTAGGCTACAACATCACACAAGGAGCATTGAGGAGTTGTACGAGGTAACACAGCCTATGGAGGATCTATCATTGTTCTGCCTTCTTGCCGATTGTGAGCCAATAAGCTATTAAGACGCAACAAAAAGTCAAAAGGGGAAACATGATATGGACGAGGAGATTCAAGCAATCCAAAGGAATGATACGTGGGATCTTGCTACTCTACCAAGAGGGCATAAGGCTATTGGTGTAAAGTGGGTGTACAAGGCCAAGAAGAATTCCAAAGGTGAAGTTGAAAGATACAAGGCAAGGTTGGTGGCGAAGGGATATAGTCAACGAGCTGGCATAGACTATGAAGAAGTATTTGCTCCCGTCGCTCGTCTAGAAACTATAAGATTAATAATCTCACTTGCGGCTCAGCATAATTGGAAGATTTATCAAATGGATGTCAAATCTGCGTTCCTTAATGGCCACTTAGAAGAAGAAGTCTATATAGAACAACCTTTGGGATACATCGTGAAAGGCCAAGAGAATAAGGTGCTGAAATTGAAAAAGGCCTTATACGGGTTGAAGCAAGCGCCTCGGGCATGGAATAGCAGGATAGACAAGTATTTTCAGCAGAATGACTTTACGAAATGCCCCCATGAGCATGCCCTCTACACCAAAGTTAGCAATGATGGAGATGTTATGATTGTGTGCCTATACGTGGATGACTTGATATTCACCAGTAGTAATCCCAAAATGTTTGAGGAGTTCAAGAAAGCAATGGTTCGGGAGTTCGAGATGACCGACATTGGACTTATGGCTTATTATCTTGGGATCGAGGTAAAACAAAAGAAAGAAGGAATATTCATATCCCAAGAAGGTTATGCGAATAAGGTGCTCAAGAAGTTTAAGATGAATGACTGCAAGTCAATGGACACACTGGTGGATTGCAATCTCAAATTGTCAAAAGTTGATGAAGGATACTTGGTGGAACCATCACAATACAAGAGTTTGGTTGGAAGTCTGAGGTACCTAACCTGCACGAGGCCAGATATTCTCTACGGAGTTGGACTAGTAAGTCGGTACATGGAAGCACCTACAATAAATCACTTGAAGGCGACCAAGAGTATACTTAGCTACATCAAAGGTACGATTGACTATGGCCTGTTTTATTTGCCTTCTGATCACTTCAAGCTAGTTGGATATAGTGATAGTGATTGGGCTGAAGACATAGATGATCGTAAGAGTACGAATGCTTTCGTGTTCTATATGGGAGATACGGCGTTCACATGGAGCTCGAAGAAACAACCCATTGTGACTCTGTCAAAGTGTGAAGCCGAGTTTGTAGCAGCAACATCGTGCACCTGTCATGTAATATGGCTCAGGAAGTTACTAAATGAGCTTAAGTTTTTTCAAAAGGAACCTACAGAGATATATGTGGATAACAAGTCTGCGATTGCTCTAGCAAAGAATCCAGTCTTCCATGATCGAAGCAAGCACATCGATACGAAATACCATTTCATCAGGGAGTGTGTTACAAATAAAGAGGTGCAGATAAAGTACACGAAGTCATTCGACCAAGTTGCTGATATTTTCACAAAGCCTCTAAAACACGAGACTTTTCAGAGATTACGGAATATGCTCGGAGTGAAGAAATCAAGTTTAAGGGGGGCTGTTGGAAACTAAACTTGATTTGGGCTATTTGTTTTGAATATGGACTTGCAAGTATACAAGTATATGGATCAAGATTGTAGTCCAATATCTAGAAACTTCATGTAATGTGTAGTAGTGAATGTGTGTAGAATAATCATGTAAAAATATCTAAGTCTAGAAAATACTTGAGAAATATCTAGATATTAGTTGATGAAGAGTTCTAGACTACTTCATTGAGTAGTATAAATAGAGGGCTTCACCCCTCATTTGTAATCAAGCAAAACAATAAGCAATAAAACAAAGTTTTCAAGATCAATCAAACATCTAAATCATAAATCCTCTCTTCCACAAATAATATACACATAACCTCCTATTTCTAACAATTATTTTATCAAAAATGATGGTGTACATATCACCATTATAGTATAAGCATGGTTGAAAAAATTGGAAAAATCGGCTGAGAACTCGGCGATAACTCGTTTTCGGGTGGCTGTCGAGTTCTCATTTCAAAAAATCGGTCAACTTCCTATTTTATCAGTCAAGGACCGATAAATTGAGTATATCAGTCAAATCTTGGTCAACGTCCGATAAATTGAATATCTTGGTCAAATATCGGTCAACATTGTTTGTAGCTATATATTATATAATGTATCATAAAAATTATCTCAAAAGTCTAATATATATATATATATATATATATATATATATATATATATATATATATATATATATATATATATATATATATATATATATATATATATATATATATATATATATATATATATATATATATATATTAGAAAGTCAACGTTAGTCAACAAACGACTTCTTCCGAGCTCTCCCCGAGTTCTCCGAGAACTCTCAAGAATGTTCCGCCGAGACCCCCCGAATTCTGAGTTCTTCGACCTTGAGTATAAATAACAATAAAACTTTGTTTTGTTAGCTATTCATTCACAAAATAATATTAGTCAAAATCGGCATTTGCCTGAGTGGTATCGCGGTGGTGTCTAGCACCCTCGCCGGGTAAGAGGTCCAGGGTTCGAACTTGGCTTCTGAATGACCAAATTAAACATGGACTGAAATAGGCTCCATTGAGGTCAGCCCAAAGGGAAGGTTTTACCGACCTGATCCGTGACTAAGGTCCGGCCCGCCTGCCCCTCGGGATGGTTTAAGGGTTCGGATCCCTGTGATTGTGGTTCGGGTTTCCTGTCCGAACGTGTGTGTGCGCAAATGATGACTAGGCTTCGGTCCGGATGCAATCTTGCCGTTAAAAAAAAAAATTATATATAACACATTCAGAGTGCAACTTGCAATCGTCACTACTAAAAAAACAAAATAACAAGGGAGAGGTCGGTGCTATATGTTCATTCAAATGCATGTAACTAGGTTTTCCATACGTATTTATTTATTATAAAAGATTTGTTTGACTTTTTGACTAATATATAACGGATAAAAATAAACTATGACCCATTCTTATTATTAGAACAGTTATCTCTCCGTTTTCTCGCTAGTAAAACTAAGACAACAACTCTTTACCCTTTGCCACGGGCGAAGAAATCTGACAATCACAACAAAGTCCGAGTCGTTTAAACAGTTGAACTGAAAGTTTCAAAGTCTGTTAATTAACAATTGATTAGGTAAAATCTAGTCAAAATGATGCATTTTAGGTAAATATAAATATTTAGAAATGTTAATAAATATATTGATTTGGTAATGAACAGGTAGAAATGTTTAATTTGGTGTTAATTAATTGGATTTTACTAATGACAGCTCTTAAAACCCTCGTTAAAACTCATAAAGTTCCTTTATAATCGATTAACATGTAACTAGAGGTGATCGCGGTACTATACCGGTACCGAACCGGTTGGTACCGCTAATTTTTTTTACACTTAAGTGAGTACCGAATACCGTACCGCGCGATATATCTAGTTCGGTATCAGTACGGTACCGGTATCGGTACGATAAAAAAGGTACTATACTTGTTTGGTACCGAAATATAGATAACAAATTAAAGGTATTTACATGTAAATGGTTTTATTTAAGTTGGACAGTAATCCACCATTTAGGTTAAAATACTAGCCCTTGAGTTTGGTTATGAACATAGATGATACTCTGATTTCGTATGTACTCTTCAGAGATCTCCAACTATATAGTTTAAAATAAATTATGACGGAATTTTTTTTGAAGAATTATCTTAGTTTTAAAAAAATATGTCAAAAAACAATCCATATCATGTGATATGTCACATGTAAAACGATCCTTTGCTATAAACTACACAGCTTACATGTCTGTGAGAAGCGAGTAGTCATTAAAACTGAAACTATACTATCCCAAGTTAATATACAACTGAAACTAAAATGGTTTGCCTACAACCACTCTATGAATGGAGAGTATATTAAGAAAAAGTAGATAATAAAGCCTAATTTTCTTTAATAAATGAATGTTATACGTTCATTAAATGTGTCTATTATTTTTATATTGGTACCGACGGGTAGTAAATGAAAAAAATACCGGTACCATACCGAAAGTACCGTATTCAAAAAATTTGATAATTCAGGTACCGAATACCGTACCAATTATAATGGTACGGTACCGGTTTGGTACGGTACAAATATGGTAACGGGAATTCGGTACTAATGCTCACCCTTACATGTAACCACCGTGTACAATAATTTACTACATACTAATGAACTGTAGTAAAATCCTAATTAATAACTCATTGGGTAAAAGATTATGGAATTAACGTATGTTATCAAAATATATATAGTCCGAAAAAATAATGTCATGTATCTAAATTGTCAAGATTACAATTTAAATTTTGAGTGAAATTGAGATCATATTGCCTAGATGACAGTCAGGTTATTGTCATGTAGACGACAAGTAGATTTCACATTGTTAGGACTCCAAAGTTATGATAGTGTTATTGTGAAACAAGCTTATTAGATGGTTCCTTAGAAGAGGGTTATATAAGAAACCTAAGTAGTCCTAATTAGATAGTCATTGCATTGTAACTGAGTTTAAGAAGCTGTGGAATCTTTTGTAACCGAATCTCCCTAATACCGAATCTGTTTACTAGTACACCCGAATCTCATTCTAACACTTGTTTCTTCGATTCTCATCATGATCCGACCTATTATGTGGTATCAAAGCTTCCAGGAAGTTATTCTCTATCACTATATCGATCCAAAGTTCGAAGATTTCAAGTTCTGTACACATTCGGTTAGATTGAATCAGATTCGGCAAGTTCGAAATAGATAATCCGACGTTCAGATTTGTGTGAAAAGTTCAACGAAGGTTCATTATAATCATTAGGAAGGATTTCGATCAACTAAACAGCTTTACAACAAGAATTATAAAGAATCAAGCTATTTTGTAGAGTTCATGGCTAAAACTCTAACATTCGGTTAATTCATGATTGTTTCTGTATTCAATTGAAGATCAGTGAATTCAGTTGTGTTAATGAGGTGATTAGGCATCTATTTGACGATTTGATTTCATCATTTGATCACAATTTGGCGATTTGATTCTCATTCGTTAAAATAACTGCCTCACCGAATCTGCTTCAACTTGCAAATTCAGTTAAGATGTTGCTGATTGAGGTGTGTTTGTGATTCAATCACATTCGGTTAGGTGATACGAAGCTAATTCAAGTGATTTCAACAGAGTTTCGATCAACTTTCTCATTTCCAGACTTAAGATTTGGGATATCAACTGCTATAATTGACATTCGGTTACATCATCCGGTTAAATTGTTTTTTCACTTGATACTAACTTGTTTCCTTTTGCAGAAAGGTTATTGTAACACCCTGATTTTTTTTTATCACAGCGGAAGTATATACATAATTACCAAAATAACCTTAGTTAACATTCATTACAACATTCCAAAACGATGGTGTTACATAAAAACATTTCAAAATCAGAAAACATCAGAGTTAAGCTCGTAGTCAAACATGTCTTCTATCCCGTCCGTAACACCCATCCTACAGCAGTACCTAAACCTGCAAGGGTGGAATTGTGGGGGATTAGCACAACTGCTAAGTGAATGGATACTATCTAACAGACCAAGCATAAGCAACTAAACATGCAAGGGTCACAGATATGTTAACGCCCTGAACTGGCATAAAACAACAACTGACAACATGAGGATCGGCGGCTTGTATGAGCACACGACTTAGCTGATCAGGCTACAGTCTACCGATAGTCCGCTTTACTGAATCCACTGCATAACTATCCAGACGCAACACATGCGTCCTTCTATGCTATACTGAACAATCACTAACATCATGACCCGACCAGGCTACCACGGTTGACCTCACACAAAGCATAGCAATAAGGAGTCTGAACAAGTAGCGTGTCAGCTACTTAATACTCTATCCGGAGATAGACCCACTCACCGAATACCAGCAACTAGCTCAGATAATCTATCACTGAACTGCTTCCTTATCCTTATCACGTGAACAGAAGGAAAATCAAGTTAGTTTCTGTCTGTTAGCACAAAACAGAACAATACATTAAATCAGTATCAAAAGCGCCGCTAAAAAGTCTACTCAACACTTATGCATTTTCAGAATTTACATCCTGATTATCATAAGTCACGCAGACAGCATAACAGCTAGACATCGACACTTAATAAAATTTCCACTGCCTAAGACCATCGGCCGACTGACCAAGACAATCGGCCGACCGTCGTCACACCATCGGGCAATGGTCTCTTCCACCGACCGAACGTCTAATGTCATTTCATTATCCGAAGAACTTCCACTATCGATCGATGGTCATGACTATCGGCCGGTTGTCAGTCACCATCGGTCGATGGTCAAAGATCATCGGCTGAAGGTAGTTCATCAGCTGCAGCATTAGCAAAGTGACGGGTTTCAACCCAAAATCACCAAATATTGATTTTGAACAAGTTTTTGACCTCAAAACTTAACACATCTTGTACACTAAATCTTTAGGAGCATAAACCCACAAGTTTTAAGCATAAAGAACAATAAATTGTACCAATTTTGACATCAAGACTCACTTTTATAAAACTTAACTAAAACACCCAATTTGACACTGATTTGATCACGAAATCAAACACACTTTACCTTCTTAGAATCATAACAACACAAGGAACGATTTGACACTAAAATCTAGCTTCAATTCGAGATCAAATGATTTAGGGTTGTTTGAAGAAGGTGAAGTTAGGTGAGAGTGAGTGAGAGGAAGGTTCAGGAACAAATGAGGGGAAACAGCTGCACTTTCACTTAATTAGGGTTAAAACTCTATACTCCACAACACACGGGTATTTACCAGTTATCTGATAACTTTCATACTTAATTTGACTGCCCTAACGGAGTCCAAATTAAATAAACGAACCTGTTATGTGACCCTTGTCACAAACTGATCTTAACCAAATAATAAAATAATACTAAATATATAATTAAAATAAAGGCATAAATAACCACACAATTATGCCTAATGGCAAAAAGGTCATGTTACATCTAAGCCCGATTTGAGGATGTTACAGTTACCGAATCCAATTCAGGTGTTAAGCATATGATTCATATTGTTTGTGATTCTTTACAGAATCTGGTATTACCGAATCTAAAACCGAAACCGAATCTTAGTATACTTCGTGTGTTATGTGGTTCAAGTGGTTTAAGTGTTTTAAGTCAACAAATCTTCCACTATCCAAATTGGTGTTAGAATCTGGTTATTTTTATCAGAATCTGGTACAGAAACTGATATACCGAATCTAGTCCAGTACTGAACCGAAACCGAATCTGACACCGAACCTGAATCTGACAACAAACTTGTTTATTGTTAGATTTTGTATCAAAATCTTGAATTTTTGTGAATCATCGAATCTATTACAGAATCTACCTCAGATTTTGTCAAAATGTCTACTCAAGATACTTTGATAATTGAATCTGATTCCAGACCTCCTATATTGTTTGATGGAAAGTATTAATAGTGGCTCCATCGTATTACTCAACACAAAGACTACAAGGTTGAGAAGGAAAATACATTTAGGCTTCTATAAGAGATGACAGGTCACTGAACTTCATCCTAAAACTAGTCTACCATTAAGAGTCTATGAACTTTTTGGTGAGAAACGTGAGGGTGCGTAAGGTGATATTGAAGCCAAAAACATCATCATGTAAGCTATCCCGTATGATTTGTTTGAATATGTTGATAGCAACACATTTGCTAAGGACATATGGGATGAGCTAAGAAGGTAACAAGAAGGATATGACATGACCGATGTCACTAAGCTGAAGGCACTGGGGCTTTATGAAGATTTCAAGCAGGAACCTAAAGAACTTCTCAGAGATGCCTACAGACATTTCAATGGTGTTCTTAATGAGTTGAAAAAGTGTAAGATTACTAAAGTGAATGTTAATTTCAACATAAAGTTTCTCAAAAAGCTCAATTCTGATTGGCTTCCATACGGAACCATCATTCAATCTACCAAGGAGATTTACAAATTGAATATTCATGAGCTTGTTGGTGTCTTGATGCATTATCAGCCAACCGTGTCTTCTCCGAGTGATCCACTTGCTCTCATTGCTAAGAATAAGAGTAAATCTTACACTACTTCTAAAAGCTTATCAAAGAGAGTGCTTGTTGAGGAGTCAACTGATTCTGAAGGACTCAATCTTTCGAATGTTGATGACTCACACCTTGAACTAGTCAAGATGGCTCCATGTTCACCAAAGCTTTGAATAAGTACAAGTTCAAGGCAAATCAAGTAACTAATGCAAGAATTCATCTTCTTTGTCATACTACAAGAAACCTGAATTCGCAAAACCTCAACATTCTGAAGATTCAAAGAAGGAAGATTCACTCTGTTATAATTGTGTCAAAGCTGGCCATTTCTCCCGTGAGTGCAAAATTCCAAAGAAGAAGGATACAACTTACTACAAGAAGAAAATGTTGATGGCAAAGGTTATGGAGACTAAGGGAGAGCTGAAACCGGTTGATGATTCTTGGTTTAACTGGACTAATAATTCTGAATCAGAAGAGGAACATGCTAATGTCTGGAAGGTGACCAAGCTTATTGATGATACGCATAATGATCCGTCTCATAAGACCACACTATTAGTAGTATCCCGTCCAGAGTATACCCGACATGAGCCATCACGGGCAAAGAACGTCTTCCCGGCACCACCTTAGTAACTTGATTAGAAGTTTACTTATCTACGCATCCGAGAATATGCATACCAGACGTCGGCTAGCCGGGACGCTACATAAAACTCATCCCGCCTAGGCAAGTGTACAGGTTATCAGCATCACCTAGTCGGATACAAAGGCATCAAGAAGCCAAGAACCATATCATCACACAAAAAGGCCTACTGAACTATGAGCATCGAGCATCAAATAACCTTTACAAAGATACTTATAAAGTGACTGCAATCCTTCCCGGTCATTACACTACCGTGAAAAAAACACTTGAAATAAACATCAAGCAAAACCTTCTTGTCTGGACAAAGGGAAATGCATCAATTCGTCACGACCTAGACGGATCCACCACACTCTCGGAACTACCATGTCTTCCCAGCTTAGATGTCCAGTCCCGGGGTAAGCAAGTTGTCTCGGAGTAAGCACACTATCCCAGAACAAGTGCTGATAGGTCAAATCATGGTGAGATTAGAAGATGTGATGAGTTAGAGTGAGACTCGGTAAGTGAAGAACAGATTCGGTATTAGAGAGAATCAGTAAAATTACATTCCACAGCTTCTAGAACTCAGTTACAATGCAATGACTATCTAATTAGGACTACTTAGGTTCCTTATATAGCCCTCTTCTAAGGAACCTTCATTTAGGCTTATTTCACATTAACACTATACATACTTAGGGGTCCAAACAATCTCCCCCTTAGTGTTACATGTGAAAATTACAATGTAATCCTATTGAGATATCTTGAGAGGTCCAAAAGTAACTTTCTATCTCTTGCCAGTGGGGTCAGAAAATTCAACTTGATTATCTGAGATCTTCTTTGAAGGCTTCCAGACCCCCATACATTTCTTGGATCTCCCTCATGTAATGGATATTCATCCATTTCTTTGAAATAACGTCTTTTTCTTTGACCACGAAGAATCTCAAATTGTCTGGTTCGGATCTGGATTTTGAGATGATCTCTGATATGTTTAATAAACTCTCCAAGACCCATTTTCATGTCAATGTCATCAAACTTGCTTTGACGGAACTTGAAATAATTCAGTGCGGCCTTTAGTGTACCATCTGAATATTTGTGTAGCTCGTTCATTCGGATGAACACTTTTTCTTTTTGTGAATTTACAGATACAAACCCTTCGGGTTCAAATTGTATTTGAAACATTTTCATATCCTCCTGTCCCTTTGTGAATTGATTCGGACACATGATTCGAATCTTTTTCCTTTTAGCTTCAAGACCAATTTGAAAGTCCTCACGTCTCATCAGTTCTATTGTCTCCATCATGTATCTCTTCACAGCTTCCAAAGCTTGAGACTTAGCTTACAGTCGAATTGTGAGAATACTGAGGTAGTTGTAGATGTGAATGATGTCAAGCATGTCTAGATTCTGAAAAATAGCCTCTGTAAACTTGTACTCCTTCTCATCTTCTCTAATAACATGGAACTTGTTAGGACCCCAAAGTTGTATAGTGTTAATGTGAAACATGCTTAAATGAAGGTTCCTTAGAAGAGGGCTATATAAGGAACCTAAGTAGTCCTAATTAGATAGCCATTGTATTGTAACTGAGTTGTAGAAGCTGTGGAATGTAAATTGTACCAATTCTCTCTCATACAAAATCTCCTTCTTACTTACCGAATCTCATTCTATCTTATCATTTCTCTCAATCTCAACATGATCTGACCTATCATTTGGTATCAGAGCTTCCAGGGAGTGATTCTACATCACTATATCGATCCAGAGATTGTAGATTACAGAATCTGAATACTCTCGGTAGAATTGAATCAGATTCGGTATTATCGAATTTGATAATCAGACGTTCAAATTCTTGTGATAAGTTCAGCGAAGGTGTATTAGGTCTATTAGAAAGAGTTTTGATCATCGTTACAGCTTTTTAACTTCAATTATGGAGAATCAAGTTGATTTTTAGAGTTCGTGGCTAAAACTCTCAGTATTGCTTAATTCAAGCTTGATTCTGGATTTTTGTGAAGATTTAAAGATTCAGTTGTGTTCGTGAGGTGTTAAATCACATTTCTGACGGTTCAATTTCTTCATTTCTTCAAGTTTTGAAGATTTGATCAACACTCGGTTTCGTAACCGTCATACTGAGTCTGCTTCATTACTGGAAATTCATCTTAAGTGTTGCAGATTATTGTGTGTTTGTGATTCTATCACATTCGGTTTGATTATACGCAGCTAATTGGTGTGGTTTGAGAAAGGATTCTGTTACATTTCTAAGTTTTAAACTTAGACTCGGTATTGTCAACTGCTACAGTTGACATTCGGTATCCTGAATCTTCGGTATCATTGATATTCTGTTTGTTACTAACTTGTTTTCTTGTGCAGTAAGGTTACCGAATCTAATTCAAAGGAATTGGATTGTGTTTAAACATAATAGCTTACAGAATTTGACTACCGAGTCATTTACCGAACCAGAATCTCTGTTTCATTTAATTCTTTGGTTTTAAGTGTTCTGAGGCTTCAAGTTGTGTGGTTACCGAATCCATACCGAATCTGGGTGTATTACTTGTGATTCTTATCAGTTTCTGATACAGAATCTGGTTTACCGAATTGTTACCGAATCTTCTACAGTACCGAACCACTTACCGAGTCTGCTACAGTACCGAATCTTTACTGAATCTGTCATTCTTATTAGATTTTATACTGAACGTTGATCCTAGATTGTGTTTAATACCGAATCTATACCGAATCTACCTCAATTTAAGATGTCTACTCAAGATACTCTTATCATTGGATCAGATTCCTGACCTCCAGTGTTGTTTGATGGCAAGTACACTCAGTGGCTTCATCGTATCACTCAGTACATAGACTATAAGGGTGAGAAAGCTAAAAACATATGGGCTTCTTTGAGAGATGGTCCAGTTACAGAGTTTCATTCGGATACTGGTATGCCAATTCCAGTCTATGAACTTTCTGGTGATAAACGTGAAAGAGCTCAGGGTGACATAGAGGCTAAGAATATTGTCATGCAAGCTATCCCATATGAGCTATTTGAAAATGTTGATAGCAACACTACTGCAAAAGATATATGGGATGAGATCAAACGACAACAAGAAGGTTATGACATGTCAGACGTTACTAAATTGAATAAGGCTCTGGGATTGTATGAAGATTTCAAGCAGGAACTAGAAGAACTACTCAAGGATACCTATCGTCATTTCAATGGTGTTCTCAATGAGTTGAAAAGGTGTAAGATTGTAAAGGGGAATGCAGAAGTCAACATGAAATTCCTCAAAAAGCTCAATGTTGATTGGCTTCCCTATGGAACCATTGTTCGATCAACCAAAGAGATTGACAAGATGACAATTCATGAGCTTGTTGGAGTTCTTATGCATTATCAACCTGAAGTGTCTAAACTTTAAGAGGGAAGGAAAGAGGTGTCTCCAAGTGATCCTCTTGCTTTAATTGCCAAAAGGAAGAGCAAATCATCTACTTCTTCTAAAAGTTTATCCAAGAAAGTTCTTGTTGAAGAATCTTCTGATTCTGATGACTTGAATCTTTCTGATATTGATGATTCTCATCTTGACTTAGTCAAAATGGCTTCCATGTTCATGAAAGCCTTGAAGAAACACAAGTTCAAAGGCAAATCAAGCAATCAACGCAAAAACTCATCTTCTTCCTCCTACTACAAGAAACCTGATCAATCCAAACAACAACGTGCTGATGATTCCAAGAAGGAAGATTCAATCTGTTTCAATTGTGGTAAAGCTGGGCATTACTCTCAGGAATGCAAGATACCTAAGAAAAAGGATGCTGCTTACTACAAGAAGAAAATGTTGATGGCAAAGAATGTGGAAACTGGAGGAGAGCTGAAACCAGTTGATGATACTTGGTTTAACTGGACTGATGAATCAGATTCAGAGGTGGATCATGCAAATGTTTGCAAAGTGACTAAGCTCATAAAGGCTAAAGAAGCGTTGGAGAATTCTGACTCAACATCTGACGATGATGAGGTACAATCAACTGAAATCTCACCTGATTTTATAAAATGCAAAATGACTTGATGAAGAATCTGGTCTCAATGTCAAAAGAAGTCAAAAGCTTAAAATCTGAAAACAAGGTTTTAAAAGATAAAATCAAACTTTCTGAGACTAAACCATCTTCATCCAAATTACAATCGGAGTTGCAAAAGTTGACCGTCCAACTCAGCTCCACGGAAATTGAGTTGGAAGATCTTAAAAAATCAATTCATCCGATTAAAGTCGAAAGGACAGATTATCGTCTAAAATCAGAACGACTTGCAGAAAAAGTTCAATTTTTAGAAAAAGATCTTTCAGATTTGAAAAACCAACATGAACCCACACTTTCAAAGCTAAACAAGAAAATCATTCAATTGGAAAACACCATAATTGAAAAGAACACTGAAATTTCTTCGTAGTCAAAAGAGTCTTTTCAAATGAAAGCACAACTTGTTCGATATGAGGAGAAACTCTATCGAACAGAGAAATCCAAAGCTATCATGGATATGGAACTTTCAAAACAAACGATTTTCATGAATAGACCAAAAACGATTCATGGTGAAAAGTGGGGGTTGGGTTATGAAGATCCTAAAGTGTTAGACGATGCTTCCAAAAAGATTCCAGGATTATATCATTCTGATTACTTTCAAGCTGGTTTACCATCACATTTTGCGCATGCTTCTGATGTTGATTTTGATGATATTATTGTTAATCGCAAATCTAGAAAATACCATCAAATTAGCTTAATGTATGATAAAATTAATGCTAAAATGGGCAAATCAAATCCTGATTTCTTGAAGGAACTTGTTGAAACTGAAAATAATGTGCAAAGTGCTAATTATGTACCTACACGTAGATTGGTTTACATTCCTACACTCATGCTTGAAAAATACATTTTAATGCTTGAGAATGAAGTGTTTAACAAACCTAGTTCTAGCATTGTTAACATAGATGAGGTGTTTGATGAACCCACTTTTGATGTGAAACCAATTCTACCTGCTTTACCTGCATGTTCTGATAATGTTTTCCGTGAAGACCTAGCACATGAACTAACTGTCTTCTTTGAGACAGAATCTCTAGGTCAAAATTCGTTAGATGAAAAAGTAGAGCCTCATAATGAACCGATCATTGAACCTTTGATAGATTTTGAAAGTCAACTTGATCCTTTGCACGATTATTATTTGCATTTACCTGCTGTACGTAATTTGAATCGTATAGTAGCTCAACTAGAACAGGAAAATATTGACTTGCAACTTAAGTGCCAATCATTAGAACAAATGCTTGCTTTGTGTGATAAATTGCCTTCACTGCCTAAGAAAGAATGTACTTATGCTTTTAAGGAGGGTGAAGTGATAGTTTCTACTGAAGAATTATGTCTTGAGATTAAAAGCTTAAAACAAAAGATAATTCAACTGAAACAGGCTAACACACTTAAGCAATCGTCTAATGTTACAACCAATGTGCTTGAATGTATTGGAGGGATTACTAAGAAGGGGAAGGGAACAACAACATCTAAGGATGTAAAACCCATTACTATTCTTAAAAATCCTCTATGTTCTCAATTTGGCAATCGTGGTTCAAAAGTTGTTTCTACAACTCAATATGTTGTCAAAAAGGTTCATTCTTTCGATGGTTCTATGTCAACTGAAAAGATTCCTTTGATTCCAATGTTAAAAACTTCAAAAGCGAGTCTTTTAACGACATCAGTTAAGTCCACACAACACACAAGTCCTAAACCTGATTTAAGTAAGTATGATGCAAAAGAACGTAAAATCAAATTGGAAATTTTGCAAAATCAATCATCTCATGTGTCAACTGAAAAGTTTGGACGTCTAACTAACAGAGGTGTTTTTCGTTTCACAGGTTATAATCCAAACTTGAATTACAAATCTGTATGGGTTCCTAAGTCCACGACTAAGAATGTAGCAACCAAACCAACGCAATCTGCTAGTCGGCCTAGGAAATCATCACATGTTTTTCGATTTTCGTCTGTGAACAAAATATCTACTTGGAATAAATTGTGTGTTAAGACTTCTAATAATGATGTAAAACTTGATATTGCGTATGATGCTTCATGTAATGTGGTTTTAAATGATGCTTTGTTGTCTAAATTGCATGTTGCTTTACGTGATTATCTTGTTGTTGATCCAAAGTTTATTGTTGGTACTAACCGTAGAGGACCCAAGAAACTTTGGGTAGCTAAACTCTAGGAAATTCACATTTACAGGGTTTTGACATCTGTGTTTGGTATATCGATTCCGGTTGTTCTCGACACATGACGGGCGATAAATCCTTGCTTGTCAACTTCATTGACAAATTCCTAGGAACGGTTACTTTTGGAAATGATGATATTGTAGCGATAACGGGTTATGTGCAAAATGGCATAACAATCAAACGGGTTTCATATGTTGAGGGTTTGGGGTGCAGTTTATTTAGTGTGAGTCAATTCTGCGATAGAGATCTCAAAGTTCTGTTTGAACGTCGACAATGCTCGGTGTAATCTACTGAAGGAACTGATCTTCTTGTTGGAAAACGTTGTGCTTCACTATATACTATTGACCTCAATGATGCACCATCACATGCAACCATGTGTTTGGCTACTCGTTCTACAAAAGAAAATTCCTGGTTATGGCATCATCGGATGTCACATCTGAATTACAAGGGTATCAATCGACTAGTCTCTAAAGACTTAGTTGATGGTATTCCAACCTTTCAATATGATAAGCATCATGTGTGTCCATCATGTGCGATGGGTAAGCTGAAATGGACTAATCATCCGCTTAAGCAAAACCCTAGTACTTCATCGTCTTTGCAATTATTGCATATGGACTTATGTGGACCCATGCGTATTTCTAGCCTTGGTGACAAGAAACATGTGCTTGTCATTGTCGATGACTATAGCCGGTTTACATAGATTTTTCTTATGCGAACTAATTCAGAAACCCCCGCCATTATCATTGAGTTCATTAAAAAGACTCAACGCTCTTTTAACAAACCTGTTAAGAGCATTCGAACTGATAATGGGACGGGATTTAAGAATGACCCGCTTGATAGTTATTTGAAAGACCAAGGCATTGAACATTAGTTCTCTGCTGCTCGAACCCCCCAACAGAATGGAGTAGTCGAACGACGTAATCGTACGTTGTGCGAAGCAGCTCGAACGATGCTTGCTTACTCCAAACTACCTCCAAAAATGTGGGGGGAGGCCATCTCAACTGCATGCTATACCCAAAATCATTGTATTATTAATAAACATTTTGATAAAACTCCATATGAGTTACTTTATGGTAGATGCTCGAATGTCAAATATTTTCGTATTTTTGGTTGTATATGCTATGTGCTTAACGATTTTGACAGCCTTGGAAAGTTTGATCCTCATGGCGATCAGGCCATATTTCTTGGTTATTCTTCGAACAAAGTTGCTTATCGTGAATATCACAAACGGACAAAGACGATTAAAGAGAGCATAAATGTCAAGTTCGATGAATTTTCGGGAATGACTTTTGAACAACTCAGTTCAAAACCCGATCCTAACCTGACTACTACTTCTTCCGCGCAAAACTCAATTTTCTTGAAGGAGGATGTTCCTACGGTTACAACAGAGGAACTGGATATCTTGTTTGTTAGTCTTTATGCTCCTCAACAGAATTCAAATGTTCAAGCCGTACCGGTTACACCATCACAGTCAACTACTGTGGAGACTCAACAAAGTCTTTTTGATGAAGATACAACACCAACTGATTCACTTGTTGCTTCTTCATCCTCCGTCCCACCTCCTGTTACTAATAATCTTGAACCAATTTCAGATTCATCAGTTGATACAACTCCAGCTGTTTCTCTAAATACTTACTTGCATCCATTAGACAGTGTTACATCAGATCAAGCGGATCAAGGCTCAACATTAACAACGGTTGGTGTTCCAATGGATACCACTGATGTACAACCTCTTCCACATAACTGATGGACTAAAAGTCATTCAATAGATCTTATTATTAGTGATGCATCTGCTCCAGTCTCAACTCGAAGGGCTACCCGGAATATGTGTCTATACACTGCCTTTCTTAGTAAGATTGAACCAACCACGGTTGCTCAAGCTTTACTGGATCCGAACTGGGTGGTTTCAATGCAAGAAGAGATCAATCAATTTGAACGATTGAAAGTATGGCGATTAGTTCCAAGACCAACGGGTCAACGACCAATAGGAGTTAAGTGGATTTTTAAGAACAAGAAGGATTCTGATGGAATTATGGTTCGAAATAAGGCACGTCTTGTGGCCAAGGGATATTGACAACAAGAGGGTATTGATTATGACGAGACATTTGCTCCGGTTGCTAGGATTGAGGCTATTCGTCTTTTTCTTGCATTTGCTTCTCATATGAAGTTTACGGTGTTTCAAATGGATGTCAAAACTGCTTTTTTAAACGGTCATCTTCAAGAGGAGGTCTATGTCGATCAACCAGAAGGCTTTGTCGATCCCATTCATCCAAACTACGTACACTACTTGGAAAAAGCTTTGTATGGTCTAAAGCAAGCACCGCATGCATGGTACGAGACCTTAACAAAGTATTTGCTGGACAATGGCTTCTCTCGTGGAACAATTGATACAACGCTATTCATCCGTAAAAACCACGGTCACATTCTCTTGGTTCAAATTTACGTTGATGACATTATTTTTGGTTCCACGTCCCTGGCCTTATGCAAAGAATTTGGTGACCTTATGGCTAACAAATTCGAAATGAGCATGCTTGACCAGTTAAATTTCTTTTTGGGGTTACAAGTAAAGCAATTACCAAACGGGATTTTTATCAGTCAAACAAAGTATATCAATGATAGGCTAAAACGTTTTAAAATGACTGCTTTAAAATCAATGACAACCCCAATGAGGACTTTACTGGATGCTGATACTAATGGGGAACCCTTTGACATTGCGCTTTATCGAAGCATGGTTGGTTCTTTAATGTATCTAACTGCAAGTCGACCAGACATTACACTTGCTGTAACTGTCTGTGCCCGATTTCAGTCAAACCCTAAGAAATCTCATTCCAAAGCGGTTGTTAGGATTTTTCAGTACCTTAAAGGTACACCTAACCTTGGGATCTGGTATCCTCATGGATCCGATTTCAATCTCACTGCTTATACTGATGCAGATCATGGCGGTTGCCATGTTGATAGAAAGAGCACATCTGGATCAATTCAGATGTTGGGGAATAGGCTAGTTGGTTGGTCATCCAAAAAGTAGAACTGTGTATCTTTATCAATAGCTGAGTCTGAGTACATTGCTGCAGCTCACTGTTGTTCACAAGTTTTGTGGATGCAAATTCAACTTTTGGACTATAGCTTTCAGATTTCTAAGACCCCAATTTACTGTGATTCACAAAGTGCTATTGCAATAACTAGCAACCCGGTTCAGCATTCTAAGACTAAACACATTGATATTCGTTATCATTTTATTAAGGACCATGTAGAGAAAGGGGATGTAGAGCTATACTTTGTGCCTACCAAAGTGCAATTAGCTGACATGTTCACTAAGCCCTTAGATGAACTTAGGCTAAAGTTCCTGATTAAAGATATTGGCATGGTAGAGTATTGTGCTTGATATTCCTTAGATCTGTTGGGACTTATTCTTGAGATCTTATGTTTAGGGGGAGTAGATACTTTCTAGGGGGAGCATCTAATTTCATACGCTTTAGATATAATCTTTTAAGAGGGAGCCTTTAGATTTATGTTAACTTCCTAGATATACATGTTCAATGGTTACATAAGGGGGAGGTAACTCATTGATATCATGTTTCAAGGGGGAGTTCATTCATTTTCTTGGAAATTTTATCAAAATGCTGATTTACTCACTTGTATATCACATTTTGAGGGGGAGAAAAAGGGAGAAAATTAAACAGAAAATTGTTTTTCAAAAGTGAATTCATAATTTTTTTTTTCTGAAATAATTCACTAAGGCTTGTATACATTTCAGTATGTAACCCGTTTTAACAATTGGTATCACTGAAGATTTGTACTTTGTTCACAATTGAAAGTTCTTTTAAGTATAAATCTTGTTTTGGAAAATTTATAAAATTTGGAAAAGATAAAATCCAAAAATATTTGAAATTTGCTGAATAAATGCTTATTTTAGCATTATACCGAATCTGACAACCAACAGTACAGATTCGGTAAGTTCAAAGTTTTCAATAATTGTCTCAGAAATATTTTTCATAAAAAGATTGAAATGAATATTGAGAGAAAAAGTCAATTTGTCAAGAATTTGAAGTTAAATTGATAAAGTTTTGCAAAGTGGACTGTATTCGGTATAATAGGACCATTCGGTAAAGCCCATTCGGTATTTTATCTTCGGTATCTATAAAAGGAGAGTTAAAGTCAAAATTACTCTCTTACTGTTCTTAATTACCTACCGAATCTGACTGAACATACCGAATCTACCTAATCTACCGAGTCCGTTCTTCTGTTTCTTCAAATCTTTGGTAAATATTCATTTTAATCAATGCTTAAGATACATACTTATAGATCTGAGATAATTAAGTGTTTATCAACCAGAAAAGATCAAAATAACTGGATTATGAATTTTAATTTTGAAATTTTGTTGATTATTCCGAGTCTGAGTCGTCTTCTATTAATCTCTGATTAAACTCAATTGATTTGGATAATTAACATGAATTCTTGTCTAGTCTGAGTTAAATTAATTGATCTATCATTTGACCGAGTCTGATTACATGTTTAATTGATTATTTGATGGATTCTGTATCTACCGAATGTGTTCTATCTACAGTACCGAGTCTGTTCATACGATTAACATGTGATTATGATTTTAATTGAGTGGTTAATTGATTATGGTTGTGATCTTACATGATATGTGATAGAATATGCATGATTGAGTGACTCTATGTTAATTTTGAAGATACCGAATCTGTTATTTTCTTGATACCGAGTCTGACTTTTGGTACCTCGAAGCTTTTTGATTTTTATCTTCAAACACTTAACATGTTTATTCTAGATCTTTTTGATCTGAAAACTCAAGCTTATTTGGTTACAGAATCGTAAGTTTTCATGACTACCGAATCTGCTTGAATTGTGCTTAAAAATTGACTAAGTGTTGTTCTGATTCTTTGTGTTATATAATTGACTTTGCATGATGGATTTATGCTATGATAAATAGCATATGGATGTCATGATTGTCAATTATTTGTTCATATTTGGAATAAAGGATTTTTATATCTTTGAAAAACCATAAAAATCATAAAATTTGAAAAATACAAAGGATTTCAAAGGAAAATAAGGATAGAGATATATGCTTTATGCTAAATATCTTGTGGTTTTCTATTTCTTTTTTTTACAGCTAAATGGCGAACAATCATTTTATCACTTCTGAAACCAACATTCCCTGCAATTACTGGACTGCAATTCTAGAGAGGCACACACTGTGGCCTGCTCTAAGCTCAACAGTCAGTGTACCTGTGACAGATCTGGCGCTACTGAACAGAACAATTAGGTTTGTGGAAGCTACACAACCTACTGTTGCTGATCCAGAGGGTACACAAGCTAGATTTGAGTTTGAGCTCAGAGGAGTTCAAGGGATGCAGAGTATCACTAAAGCTGATTTTAGGAGGATCTTCATACTTCCACTTGTACAGAATGCTCCTGCTTTCCCTGCTACTCAGCAAATGATGACATCAGTCTTCAATTTTGGTTATGTTGGAGTCGACAATGTTCCATCGGCTAAGTTTCAGAAGAAATACCTGCACTCAAGGTGGTATGTGATCTTCTCAAACATCAACAGATGCTTCTTGATGACAAGGAGTGGATCCGACAGCCTGACCGTGCCAATGCTGAAGTTGTTCTACTCTTTCATAAGAGTAGAGGCTCCTGACTATGCAGAACTACTATGGGATTTGGTTCAGGCTCAAGTTGATAAGCCAAGGGGTTCATACATCCCTTGCGAAAGGTTTTTCTGTATCTTTATCCATGATGCTATAAATGCTTGCAGAAATACAAATATCAAATATATTTGTACCTGGTACACATTGATTACAGATGAAACGATTTGGGGAGCTAAAGATGAATACCCCGACGGTGTCTGACAATCAATTCACTGCGCCGATTCCAAATTGGCTAGTGAGGCTAGCTGAACCCCAAGACACTCGAATGCGTTCTTACTTTGAGGCTGTAGGAATACCTCTTCCGAACCCGGTACAACAAGAACAAGTTGAACCCGCCGCGGTTCCAGCCCCATAGTTTGTAGAGGAACCTGTAGTACAACCAACCGGACCAGCTAATCCTCCACCTAGTTTGAACCTTAAACGAACTAGGACGGCACACCAAGCTCAACCCGTGAGGATCAGGGAACCTAGTTCAACTAGGATTGAACCAACCCTTTCCACAACACCCGAATTTAGCAGTGACACTGACACATCAGCAACTGAATCATCTCCCGAACATTCTCCTAAGAGAACTCGGTATATCCCTGATGAGATGATTCAGACTCCGCCAACCCAATGAGTAACTAGATCTAGGACTTCGACACCTATCGTCCGCCAAACAGTTACTACAACCGTTGGTGATACGGACCAAGACCTAGAACCAATGAGGTCATCTTCATCCATTTCCGTATCACATCCAATAATAACAGTAAGCCCTACGCTAAATGAAGCGCAAGCTTCGGTAGGCAAGAGATTTAAAAGCACGGATGGTAAAAAGACCACTAAGCCCATCCAATCTAAACAGGACTTAAGAATAAATCCTACTAAGCAAGGTGCTTCGGAATCTAAGGAAGTAAAGTCTTCCTCTGCAGTAAAGTCTGCGTTGACTCAATCGATTGAGGAAATTCAATCATTGAAGTCCAGAACGGCCGAAGGGGAGCTAAAAAATCTTGAAAAGGCACCCTGCGTATCGGCTGGAAATCCTCTTGTGCCTCAACGTACAACAGGGTCTGGAGGTCCGGCTTATCTTGATGAGGGAGATCTGCCGCGTCCCATGGAAACGAGTCAACATGACAATCCTTCGGGATATTTATCAAACTTCCAGCAGACTGTTCTTTTGGTTCAAGAAATTGATCCTCTGGTTCAAACCACTTCTCTTTCGGATTCTAAAACTCAGAGTCTGGGGGAAAATTCTTTAACTGAAAGAGATGTGCCACCTTATGGTATATCGATGATTTCAGGAGTCGGAGATAGAAATATCTCTGCGAGAGCTAAACCGACGGGTAGTTCTGCTACTCTGTCAGAGTCCCATGAGACTAAAGTCATGGAGGCGGATGCTTCGAAAGAATCTTCGTCGGTGACAACTTCGGTTGTTGCCCAACCTCCATCAGAAGGGGATATCACGAATCTGACTAGTAGTATGTACAACCCTTCATATAAGAATAATACTGCACAATTATCCTTACCTTCCCTCACGGTAACTCACACACTTCCACCGACATCGCCTTCAACAGATGCTGCTGCTGCTCATGGTTACACTGTTGTTTCACCAATTGGGTCACCCACCCGGATTTCGAATAAATTTGGTTTTAGATATCTCTCTGATAATGCGATTGAGGAGCTCTATCTTGCTGAATTTTCACGAAGAATGAATCTTGATGAAATTAGTGAAACAATGCTTCTTTATCTCGAACAAGCAAGGGTAGTGTATCCTCTTTCTCCTTGTAAATCACCCCGGGGGAGCGTGCCGTATCGGCTTATCTGTCAGTCGTGTTGGGTCTGCCGCTCAGTTGAAAACTATGAAACAAGTCTGTGGTTTAAAGTACCCTTAGAGTAGGGCAAAAGAAAGTCAATATGAGCGTTGGTTTTTCCAACGAAACAGTGAAATATGCTGTTTTATCGTGACACACTTTATATGCCTGAACATGATGATTTCGATCCCGATAATCTTCATGAGGGGGAGAATAGACATGGTTCACATTCACGGTCAGGTGCTTTTCATCAATCAACTTATGAAGCTGGTGGTTCGTATAGTCAACATATGGGAAAAGATGATATAGTTGATATCTCCGAATCTGAAAGTGATGAAATTGAGGAGATTCAATGTGAAAGTTTTCTAGATGAATCGGAAGAACAGAGAGATGGTGACTAAGGGATGTTAATGATTATGGATTCAGCTGATCAAACAGATAACAAGTCAACTCAAGCGGACAATCAAAACTTTGACAATATTGAAGATATTTTGAAGGGGTCGTCGAGTGTCGCCAATGAATTCAAAGATCATCAATTTGTCAACTTGTCATTTCCAACTGATGAATTTGGAATACACTTCGAAAAGGAGATTTTCTCTAATGGCAAGGAAGATACTAAGTCTCTTCCTGATTTGAATGTTCCATTTCAAACTGCAGAGATTGTTCTTGAGCGTGATGCTGATTTCTAACTAAGTGAGGATGAAGAGAAGATGATTGTTCGTTCACCATTCATTGAACAACAAGCGTATAGAATCTATGGTGATTCTAATCTCGTCCTTTCTGCATCAATGAGTGTTCTGGGTGCATGGAAATATCATAAAAAACCTGAATATTTCAAAGCTTATCTGAGTGTTCGTGACAAATATAAATTGAAGAATGAAGAGAAACTTCAAGTTCAGTGAAATTCAGAGATCAATAGCATAAATAAGATTTTGATGATTAACAAGGATGGAGTGAAGATGCCATTGTTTCAGGTAACAAGAATGGATGATGAAGATTATCAATTCTCTGAGGCAGATTTTGATAGATTGAAGATGGACGACATTATTTTCATTTACAACCACTTGATTAACTTGAATAAATCTACAACAATTTATCTTGCTACCGCGATGAAGGCAGTTTACAGATTTATTCTTGATTCGATGAGATGGATGTCCGTTCATGATTTCCAGATGGGATTGGAATCTGGACATAAAAAGCTCGGAATCAAACCGCCAAATCAAGTGATTGAAGAGCTAAGATACATGTCCTTACTTGAAGTGAGTGACTGTCCATATGGGTTTGTATTTGTCAATTCTTACTATACAAAGGTCTTTATCAGAGTTTCAGACTTCAGAAGATATTCAGACGGAACGTTGATGTATGCTTTCAAGTACTTACGATGGAGACTGATCAACAACTATTATTCAACTGAAGATAATGAGATTGTCAAATACATTCTCACAACATTGAAAAGTCGTCTCAAAACAAGAGTGAACATATGAAGATATGAGAATCTTAAAGGATTCAAATCTAAAGTTCACTTCAGAGGAACAAAGTTCCTTAAGATTTCACAATAGGATTATATTGTAAATTTCACAATTAACACTAAGGGGGAGATTGTTAGGACCCCGAAGTTGTATAGTGTTAATGTGAAACATGCTTAAATGAAGGTTTCTTAGAAGAGGGCTATATAAGGAACCTAAGTAGTCCTAATTAGATAGCCATTGTATTGTAACTGAGTTCTAGAAGCTGTGGAATGTAAATTGTACCGATTCTCTCTCATACAGAATCTCCTTCTTACTTACCGAATCTCATTCTATCTTATCATTTCTCTCAATCTCAACATGATCTGACCTATCAGAACTGACTGATGACGTATTTCTTTACACTAATTTCAACTCCGACTCGAGTAATATCCAGTACTTCTGTCAATCGGTACTTTCTGTGAAGCCACAAATCGTCTTCATTTCGATTGATGTATTTCCTTCACATAAACTCATGCCAGTTTCGTTCATTAGCTGTAAGCAATCATGAACCAATATAGGTAAATCTTTTACTTCTTGGTGTCTCATTTATGCGGAAGATCTTATAAGAATTTTCTTTGATGAATGTGTTCCTTAACGTTATGAAATCATGTTCAACTCCCAGCTGCAGAGGATGTTCCCGATTTTTGAAAATAAATTGTTGTTATATTTAAACCAGGAATTCACAGTAGAACTTGATGTTGTTGCACTTGAAGTCGAGCTCTCATTTTCATTTGCTGGATTTGTTGTTTCATCTGTTAGAGCAATGTCATATTCAATATGATCAAAGATATCATCTACGTTTGGAGTTTCATATTGACCACCACCATCTTCATCTGTAGAATCTTCTTCATCATCACTATGTGTTTCTGGTTCAGGATTCCCTTCATCAACTATCTCTACGTCATCAGGAATAGCAGATAAAGAAGATAGTGTACTCAAGATAACAAATCCATCATCATCTGTCTCCTCAAGATAAAAATCATTTAAATTCAAATTCTCATCTACTTGTCCACCTTCAACTTTAGCTTGTGCTGATTGAAAGATTGGAATGATTACTTGCTCAGGTTCCGTATTTTCAACATCATCATCATCATGAGGATAAACCATTTCTGATTTAGTATGAACCTGTTGAGCTTGTAAAGTTGAAGTAGACCTCGCACCACCACCCCTTGTTGAGATATCCAACATTAGAAATTCTCCATCTACTCCTATCTCCCCCTCATGACTATTCTGAGGATCAGAATCGACATGTTCATCATCACGGTGAGGACTTAGTGGAGAAGAGCAGGAAGTAAGTGGATTTCGTACTCTAGCACGAAACATTGCTTGGAGTGAAGTACGTCGAAGAATATCAAGATTAACACGCGAAAACATACGGCTAAAATATTATTGCTCCAAAGCATCATAATAATTTGTTAAACGTTGGGTGATGGTAGAAAAGTAACAATAGCAACAACATCAGCATCAGTAGCAACTGTTGAAGGTGATGTCGGTGAAATTATTTGAGTTACCGTGAGGGCTGGTAAGGATAAGCGTGCGTTATTATTCTTATATGCAGAGTTGTACATACTACTAGTCAGATTCGTGATATCCCCTTCTGATGGAGGTTGGGCAACAACCGGAGTTGTTGCCGGCGAAGATTCTTTCGAATCACCCGCCTCCATGACTTTAGTCTCATGGGACTTTGACAGAGTAGCAGAACTACCCTTCGGTTTAGCTCTCGCAGAGATATTGCTATCTTTGACTCCTGAAGTCGCTTATATACCATGAGGTGGCACATCTCTTTCAGTTAAAGACTCGTCCTCCAGACCCTGATATTCAGAATCCGGAAGAGAAGTGGTTTGAACCAATGGATCAATTTCTTGAACCAAAAGAATAGTCTACTGGAAGTCTGATAAATATCCTGAAGGATTGTCATGTTGACTCATTTCCATGGTACTCGGCAGATCTCCCTCATCAAGATAATACGGATCTCTAGACCCTGTTATACGTTGAGGCACAAGAGGATTTCCAGCCGATACGCAGGGTGTCTTTTCAAGATTTTTTGGCTCCCCTTCGGCCGTTCTGGACTTCAATGATTGAGTTTCTTCAATCGATTGAGTCATCGCAGACTTTACTGCAGAGGAAGACTTTACTTCCTCAGATGCCGAAGCATCTTGTTGGGTAGGATTTATTGTTAAATCCTGATTAGGTTGGATGGGCTGATTGGAATTTTTACCATCCATGCTTTCAGCTCTCTTGCCTACCGAAGCGTGCGCTTCATTTAGTGTAGGGCTTACTGTTATTATGGGATGTGATACGAATATGGGTGAAGGTGACCTAACAAGTTCTAGGTCTTGGTTCGTATCACCAATGTTTGGAGTAACTGTTCGGCGCATGATAGGAGTCGTAGTCCTAGATCTAGTTACTCGTTGGGTTGTGTAGTGACCCGAACTTTTCCATGTTTATATATATTAATTGAGATTGATATTTACATGATTAAATGTTTCCAACATGTTAAGCAATCAAACTTGTTAAGACTTGATTAATTGAAATATGTTTCATATAGACAATTGACCACCCAAGTTGACCGGCGATTCACGAACGTTAAAACTTGTAAAAACGACATGACGATATATATATGGATATACATATGGTTAACATTAGATTATGATAAGTAAGTATCTCCATAAGTATATTAACAATGATTTATATACATATAAACAAGACTACTAACTTAAGGATTTCGAAACGAGACATATATGTAACGATTATCGTTGTAACGACATTTAGATGTATATATATCATATTAAGATATATTAATATATCATAATATCATGATAATATAATAATTTAACATCTCATTAGATATAATAAACAATGGGTTAACAACATTAATTGAGATCGTTAACTTAAAGGTTTCAAAACAACACTTACATGTAACGACTAACGATGACTTAACGACTCAGTTAAAATGTATATACATGTAGTGTATTTAGATGTATTAAAATACTTTTGTAAGACTTCAAGACATATATCAAAACACTCATACTTAACGAAAATGGTTACAGTTACTTTTCCATTCTTTTCTTTCATCAAGAATTCTAGTCGTATTCTTACCCGTATTATACACAGCTTCAAAACGTACTTACTATGAGTATATACCAATAGGAACTAGCATGGGATTCCACTCTTGATTATGTCATGCATGACTAATCAATTTTAACTTCTACCATGAGCTAGTCAACTAACTAGAACTCCTTTTAACCCCACTCACCACTCACCAATTACCACTCATCATTCACTCCATTTCACTTCCAATTCTCTTTCTAATTTTCTCTCAACACACACACACTATTATGAACGTATATTTCCAGTAGTTAATCATCATCTTCATCAAAAATCACTTCAAGAATTAAGCTATAATCATCATAGGAAGAACACTTCAAGAACACTTCAAAAATCCCTTCAAGTTTACTAATTTACTTCCAAGCTTTCTAATCCATTCCAAGTAATCATCTAAGATCAAGAAACCTTTGTTATATACAGTAGGTTATATTTCTTATTCAAGGTAATATTCATATTCAAACTTTGATTCAATTTCTATAACTATAAACTATCTTAATTCGAGTAAAAATCTTACTTGAACTTGTTTTTGTGTCATGATCCTACTTCAAGAACTTTCAAGCCATCCAAGATCCTTTGAAGCTAGATCATTTCTTGTCACTTCCAGTAGTTTTACCTACTAAACTTGAGGTAGCAATGATGTTCATAACATCATTCGATTCATATATATAAAACTATCTTATTCGAAGGTTTAAACTCGTAATCACTAGAACATAGTTTAGTTAATTCTAAACTTGTTCGCAAACAAAAGTTAATCCTTCTAACTTGACTTTTAAAATTAACTACACACATGTTCTATATCTATATGATATGCTAACTTAATGATTTAAAACCTGGAAACACGAAAAACACCGTAAAACAGGATTTACGCCGTCGTAGTAACACCGCGGGCTGTTTTGGGTTAGTTAATTAAAAACTATGATAAACTTTGATTTAAAAGTTGTTATTCTGAGAAAATGATTTTTATTATGAACATGAAACTATATCCAAAAATTATGGTTAAACTCAAAGTGGAAGTATGTTTTCTAAAATGGTCATCTAGACGTCGTTCTTTCGACTGAAATGACTACCTTTACAAAAATGACTTGTAACTTATTTTTCCGACTATAAACCTATACTTTTTCTGTTTAGATTCATAAAATAGAGTTCAATATGAAACCATAGCAATTTGATTCACTCAAAACGGATTTAAAATGAAGAAGTTATGGGTAAAACAAGATTGGATAATTTTTCTCATTTTAGCTACGTGAAAATTGGTAACAAATCTATTCCAACCATAACTTAATCAACTTGTATTGTATATTATGTAATCTTGAGATACCATAGACACGTATACAATGTTTCGACCTATCATGTCGACACATCTATATATATTTCGGAACAACCATAGACACTCTATATGTGAATATTGGAGTTAGCTATACAGGGTTGAGGTTGATTCCAAAATATATATAGTTTGAGTTGTGATCAATACTGAGATACGTATACACTGGGTCGTGGATTGATTCAAGATAATATTTATCGATTTATTTCTGTACATCTAACTGTGGACAACTAGTTGTAGGTTACTAACGAGGACAGCTGACTTAATAAACTTAAAACATCAAAATATATTAAAAGTGTTGTAAATATATTTTGAACATACTTTAATATATATGTATATATTGTTATAGGTTCGTGAATCAACAGTGGCCAAGTCTTACTTCTCGACGAAGTAAAAATCTGTGAAAGTGAGTTATAGTCCCACTTTTAAAATCTAATATTTTTGGGATGAGAATACATGCAGGTTTTATAAATGATTTACAAAATAGACACAAGTACGTGAAACTACATTCTATGGTTGAATTATCGAAATCGAATATGCCCCTTTTTATTAAGTCTGGTAATCTAAGAATTAGGGAACAGACACCCTAATTGACGCGAATCCTAAAGATAGATCTATTGGGCCTAACAAACCCCATCCAAAGTACCGGATGCTTTAGTACTTCGAAATTTATATCATATCCGAAGGGTGTCCCGGAATGATGGGGATATTCTTATATATATGCATCTTGTTAATGTCGGTTACCAGGTGTTCACCATATGAATGATTTTTATCTCTATGTATGGGATGTGTATTGAAATATGAAATTGTCATAACCCGACCTTAACCATAAGGACGAATACAATAACATATGATTTCTTCGCTAGGTATTGACCTCTATATGCGACATTTTTCAAAAACTGCATTCGTTTTTACAATACAAATCATAGCTTTTATTACAAATACAAGGTTTAAACAACTTAATAATGATTATCGTTTAGCGATAATCTTAGACTTACAAACTTTACATGTGATAATAACAATACGACCTCCAACATATTTTACATTACAGATCCTCCGATATGCAGTTTTATTTTTGACACAAATATGCATACTCAAGATCTTGCTTAAATTCAACATGTTGCAGCGGAAGCTCTTAGTTATCACCTGAGAATAAACATGCTTAAAATGTCAACATAAAGTTGGTGAGATATAGGTTTAAAGCCGGCAGCGTTATGAATATAGACCACAAGAATTCATATATAAACGTTTTAATAAAAATATTCTAAGTTGTTGAGCACTTGATAACCATACTTAACATTTAATCAACGTCGCATATTCCCTTTATTATGAAATCTTACTACACCGTACCAAGTGTAGTCACCGAAATGAAGTACTGTGCAACCGTTGAATACTGGTCGTCCAGTCCGGTTGGGGTTGTCAGGCCCGATAGATCTATCAACAGGATTCGCGTTTACAATACCTCATGTAAATAGTAGTTACCAAGTTACAGGGAAGTATGCCAGTGGTACAACTCAACGTAGAATATATATTTTTAATCACTTGTGTCCATAACGTAAATCATAAAATGCATGTATTCTCATCCCGAAATATTTAGAGTTTAAAATTGGGACTATATACTCACTTTTGTCTTGAAGGTATTTAACTCGACTTGGTCTCCGATAGATATCACGAACCTAACCATATATATAATATATCAACATATTTTCTTTTCAAGTAATCGTTACATATATATATATATATATATATATATATATATATATATATATATACTTTTAATATTTTCTTAGTCCGTAGTTAGCAGTCCGATGTTAGTGGTCCACAATTAGTTGCTTAAATAAAATAAATAAAGACCCCATCGTATTCGTGTTGATCAGAATTAATCTTGACCCATGGTACCATGTTGTCAAATGACGTGTTGCGTACATAAAGTACCGTGTTGTCAAATGACGTGTTGCGTACAATCATGAGGTCTTATGATTAATCTTCTCGTGTTGTTTACGGGTGGTCCTGAAATATATAAAATAAAATCATAAGTAAATATATATTAAATATTATGTTAATTAGCCAAGATATGATTAATCCGATTTTGTCATAATATGATATATTACAGGTCTTGAAGTGTTTTTTTAAAAATCAAATTAGAAGGATCTATTTAGTTTGCGAGCAAGTTTGAAATCACTCAAACTATGTTCTTGTTGTTAAAATTTTATAACACAAAATAAGATAGCTATATAAATATGAATCGAATAAGGTTATGAATAAGGTTACTACCTCAAGTTACTTGGACAAAGCTACTGGAAAAGGTAAGAAAAATCTTGGAATCAAAAGAGTGGTGGAGTGGGATTGAAAGATTGGAAGTAATCTCCTTGAAATCGGATGACTATATTGATACGTTTTTGAGTAGGTAGATGAAGAGAGATTAGGGAGTGAATTAACTTGAAAGAAAATTGGAAATGAAATTGTATGTGTGTGTGTGCAAAATAGCATGATTATGGGATGGATATATAGGAGATTTAGTTTGTTTTCTTGCACAAAAGTCACACATGAGGTTAAATGGCTGGTTCCCACATGTAACATCATGTCTAGTGGCTGATCATTGAAGTTTATTGTTGGTATATACCAATAGTAAATACGTATAGAAGCTGGGTATGATACGGTTACATATACCCTAGATATACTTGTAGAAATTTTGAGGAATCGGAACGAGAATTCAAATATGGACGGGTTTATAACTGTAAAAGAGGCTCAAAACTGGGACCCCGCCAGGGGTTGCCACCCCTTGGACCCTGCTTATCGGGGGCGCTGCCCCCGAACCCCCGTCATAATCAAGATAAGTTCAAACAAGTGTGCACTCCACACTTCCCCAAACTTGTTCGATATTTATCAAGATTATTTTGGTTACAAATTCATCCCATGACACTTAAATCATATTGGTGACATAGATCACCAACACATTATAGATTGTAAGTATATATGTCAAAGAACGTTACATATAGTTATCGTTTTGAAAACTTAAGTTTGTGGTCTCAAAGTATACTTATAACTCATTGTTGTTAGTTCACAATGAAATGTTAAACCATCCTTAAATCATGTTAAATATGATAGATATGTACATATACATAATCGTATAATTATCGTGTGTTATATAGTTCGTGATACCATCGGTCAAATTAGACGGTCAAACGTTGTGTGAAACTCTTTTCAAAAACATAAGTCTCAACAGTTTGGATTGCTTATCATGTTGGTAAGGTTTATTTTATGTAAATATTAATCTCATAAGTATAAAACGATCGGAAAATCCGGGTCGTTACAGAAATCTTGTGGTCTATTGTTACGATTTGATATATATAGGTTAAACCTATAACTCACCAACATTTTTGTTGACGTTTAAAGCATGTTTATTCTCAGGTGAATATTAAGAGCTTCCGCTGTTGCATACTAAAATAAGGACAAGATTTGGAGTCCATGTTTGTATGATATTGTGTAAAAACTGCATTCAAGAAACTGATTTCGATGTAACATATTTGTATTTTAAACCATTATGTAATGGTCGTGTGTAAACAGGATATTTTAGATTATCATTATTTGATAATCTACGTAAAGCTTTTAAACCTTTATTTATGAAATAAAGGTTATGGTTTGTTTTAAAAATGAATGCAGTCTTTGAAAAACGTCTCATATAGAGGTCAAAACCTCGCAACGAAATTAATTAATATGGAACGTTTTTAATCAATAAGAACGGGACATTTCAGTTGGTATCTGAGCGTTGGTCTTAGAGAACCAGAAAATTTGCATTAGTGTGTCTTATCGAGTTTGTTAGGATGCATTAGTGAGTCTGGACTTCGACCGTGTTTTCTTTAAAAATGATTGCTTAACATTTTTGTTGGAAACTATATATTTTTAACATATGAATATTATGTGATATATTAATCTCTTAACGTGTTTGATATTATGTGATAGATGTCTACCTCTAGAACAAGTCCCATTGACTCACCTAATAATAATGAAGAGTCAAATATAAATTGGAATGATTCGTGGACTGATTCACAAGTTCCCGAAGAGGAACCGGAAGAAGAGTCGGAACCGGAAGAAGAATCGGAACTGGAAGAAGAATCGGAACCGGAAGAAGAAATAGAACCGGTGGGGGAAATAATAAAACGGTTAAGTAAAAGAGAATCCTCAACCAACCGACCAAGGTTAATTATGGTCAATGGTGTTTCCGCCAAGGAAGCAAAATATTGGTAGGATTACCAATTCTCCGATGAATCGGATTCCGACGAGAATTCCGATGATGTTATAGAAATTACCCCAACTGAATATAAAAAGGCAAAAGAAAATAATAAGAGAAAGGGCATAAAAATAGAGAAATCTAATTCCAACCCCGATGAACTTTATATGTATCGTCAACCCCCGAAGTCCTTAAGTTGTAACAATGACCCGGGAACCTCTAAACCACCAGGTTTTTCTAAACCAATGTGGAAAACGACGGCTCGTATTAGGGGAACATCATATATCCCTAGAAACTTGGCAAAACGAACCAAAACCGAAGAAGAAGAAACAAGCGAGTCAGAATAAGATAGTTGTATTCGTGTGGTGTAATATATGTAATATAGTGTGCTTATGCTTTATGATATATGTAAAAATTGCTTGTATTAATAAGTATTTTTTTTATGAATCTAACTCTTGTCTATTTTACAGTATAAAAACACAAAATGGATAGACAACCCAATATTTTAAGAGACCTACCCGGAGACATGATTGATGAAATCTTGTCTAGAGTCGGTCAGAATTCTTCGGCACAACTATTTAAGGCGAGATCAGTTTGTAAGACATTCGAAAAACGTTCCAAGAATGCCTTGGTTTATAAAAGGCTTTCGTTCGAAAGATGGGGGATATCTCATTGGGAAATCCATAAGTTACGATGTGTTTACTTTGACGCATATATTGCGGGGAACCCAAATGCTATTTTACGCAATGGGTTAAGAAATTATTTTGACTCAATATATCCAAATATTGGACTTCGTGATTTAGAAAAAGCGGCTAACATGCAACATAAAGAAGCATGTTATGCTTACGGATTAGTAATGTTCGCTTCTCACCAAAGTGAGAACAAGAACATCGGCCTACAACTATTAAACAAAACGTTCCCACAAGTGACGGAGTCGGTAATTGGGGTAAGAAATGAGGTTTTTAGATTGTTACGGGACTGTTGGACATTACGTAACCCTCGTCCCTTTGACGACGTTACAACACGCTGTCTTATCAACGGCCATAACGGTTATGTTCCACAAGACCAAGGATGGGAAGTAGTCCTAGTAAAACAGAATGCATGACTTGTTTCTGGACGTATGAATTACGTATATTTATTGCCTTTGCTGAACGACTTGTGTACTAGCTAGAATTATCTTCACAACTATCTTGTATCAAAGTTATTGTGTGCTATATTTCATGCTTTATGTAAAATAAGCGGTATTGTAAGTTTGTAAAATATTGTATAAAAGTTTGAACGTGAAATATTATTACAATCAGTTTTTCATATAGAATTGTAGTAGTTGAATTGTATATTAGCTACTAAGTATGAACTTAACGGGTAGGTACTACCCGAATTTAAACTTATAAAACGCTAATATGAAGAAAAAGCTTTTATAAATGAGTTCATATTATGCTACGAAATAGTATTAACTACTCTTAATATTCTGTATGATTAACTTGTTCCATTTGACTATTTTGAAGGAAATGGCACAGACTACTCGACATACCGTGAATATGAATGAAGAGGAATTCCGTACTTTTCTAGCTTCAAACATAGCCGCAGTACAGGCAGCGCTACATACCAACAATAACCTTGGATCTGACAGTACAGGAAATCATGTAGGATGCACCTACAAAGAATTCACTGCCTGCAAACCTTTGGAATTTGATGGAACCGAAGGACCGATCGGATTGAAACGGTGGACCGAGAAGGTCGAATCGGTGTTTGCCATAAGTAAGTGTACTGAAGAGGACAAAGTGAAGTACGCTACGCATACCTTCACAGGTTCTGCGTTAACATGGTGGAATACCTATCTAGAGCAAGTGGGACAAGATGATGCGTACGCACTACCGTGGTCAGCATTCAAGCACTTGATGAACGTGAAGTACCGTCCCAGAACCGAGGTCAATAAGCTCAAGACAGAACTTAGAGGGTTACGAACCCAAGGATTTGATATTACCACGTACGAAAGACGATTCATGGAATTGTGCCTATTGTGTCCGGGTGCATTCGAAGATGAGGAAGAGAAGATCGACGCGTTTGTGAAAGGATTACCGGAAAGAATCCAAGAAGATATAGGTTCACACGAGCCCGCCTCCATACAACAGGTATGTAGAATGGCTCACAAACTAGTGAACCAGATTGAAGAAAGAATTAAAGAACAGACTGCTGAAGAGGCCAATGTGAAGCAACTCAAAAGAAAGTGGGAGGAAAACGGTGATAAGAATCACCAATACAACAACAACAGCAATTACAACAATAATCGCAACAATTATCCCAACAATCGCAACATCAATCGCAACTACAACAAACGGCCCAACAACAACAACAACAACAACAACAGCAGCAACTACAGCAACTACAACAATCATCCCAACAACAATAATAACCGCAACAACAACAACAATCAGAAGCAGCTATGCCAAAGGTGTGAAAAGTATCACTCGGGGTTCTGCACTAAATTTTGCAACAAGTGTAAAAGAAATGGTCATAGCGCGGCGAAGTGTGAGGTCTACTGACCAGGGGTTAATAGAACGAAAGGAAAAAATGGTGTCGGAACGAGTAATGGCGGAGCAAGTAGTGTCGGAGCAAGTTATGCCAATGTAGTTTGTTATAAATGTGGAAAACCGGGCCACATTATTAGAAATTGCCCGAACCAGGAGAACACGAATGGACAAGGCCGCGGAAGAGTTTTCAATATTAATGCGGCAGAGGCACAGGAAGACCCGGAGCTTATTACGGATACGTTTCTTATTGACAATAAATCTGCTTACGTTTTATTTGATTCGGGTGCGGATAGAAGCTATATGAGTAGAGATTTTTGTGCTAAATTAAGTTGTCCATTGACGCCTTTAGATAGTAAATTTTTACTCGAATTAGCAAATGGTAAATTAATTTCAGCAGATAATATATGTCGGAATCGAGAAATTAAACTGGTTAGCGAAACATTTAAGATTGATTTGATACCAGTAGAGTTAGGGAGGTTTGATGTGATAATCGGTATGGACTGGTTGAAAGAAGTGAAAGCAGAGATCGTTTGTTACAAAAATGTAATTTGCATTATACGAGAAAAAGGAAAACCCTTAATGGTGTACGGAGAAAAGGGCAACACGAAGCTACATATTATTAGTAATTTGAAGGCACAAAAACTAATAAGAAAAGGTTGCTATGCTGTTCTAGCACACGTCGAGAAAGTACAAACTGAAGAAAAGAGCATCAATGATGTTCCCATTGCAAAAGAATTTCCCGATGTATTTCTGAAAGAATTACCGGGATTACCCCCACAGCGATCCGTTGAATTTCAAATAGATCTTGTACCAGGAGCTGCACCAATAGCTCGTGCTCCTTACAGACTCGCACCCAGCGAGATGAAAGAACTGCAAAGCCAATTACAAGAACTTTTAGAGCGTGGTTTCATTCGACCAAGCACATCACCGTGGGGAGCTCCTGTTTTGTTTGTCAAGAAGAAAGATGGTACATTCAGGTTGTGTATCGACTACCGAGAGTTGAACAAACTTACCATCAAGAACCGCTACCCACTACCGAGAATCGATGACTTATTTGATCAACTACAAGGCTCGTCTGTTTATTCAAAGATTGACTTACGTTCCGGGTATCATCAAATGCGGGTGAAAGAAGATGATATTCCAAAGACTGCTTTCAGAACACGTTACGGTCATTACGAGTTTATGGTCATGCCGTTTGGTTTAACTAATGCACCAGCTGTGTTCATGGACCTTATGAACCGAGTGTGTGGACCATACCTTCACAAGTTTGTCATTGTTTTCATTAATGACATACTTATTTACTCAAAGAATGACCAAGAACACGATGAACATTTGAGAAAGGTGTTAGAAGTATTGAGGAAGGAAGAATTGTACGCTAAGTTTTCAAAGTGTGCATTTTGGTTGGAAGAAGTTCAATTCCTCGGTCACATAGTGAACAAAGAAGGTATTAAGGTGGATCCGGCAAAGATAGAAACTGTTGAAAAGTGGGAAACCCCGAAAACTCCGAAACACATACGCCAGTTTTTAGGACTAGCTGGTTACTACAGAAGGTTCATCCAAGACTTTTCCAGAATAGCAAAACCCTTGACTGCATTAACGCATAAAGGGAAGAAAGTTGAATGGAATGATGAACAAGAGAAAGCGTTTCCGTTATTGAAGAAAAAGCTAACTACGGCACCTATATTGTCATTGCCTGAAGGGAATGATGATTTTGTGATTTATTGTGACGCATCAAAGCAAGGTCTCGGTTGTGTATTAATGCAACGAACGAAGGTGATTGCTTATGCGTCTAGACAATTAAAGATTCACGAACAAAATTATACGACGCATGATTTGGAATTAGGCGCGGTTGTTTTTGCATTAAAGACTTGGAGGCACTACTTATATGGGGTCAAAAGTATTATATATACCGACCACAAAAGTCTTCAACACATATTTAATCAGAAACAACTGAATATGAGGCAGCGTAGGTGGATTGAATTATTGAATGATTACGACTTTGAGATTCGTTACCACCCGGGGAAGGCAAATGTGGTAGCCGATGCATTGAGCAGGAAGGACAGAGAACCCATTCGAGTAAAATCTATGAATATAATGATTCATAATAACCTTACTACTCAAATAAAGGAGGCGCAACAAGGAGTTTTAAAAGAGGGAAATTTAAAGGATGAAATACCCAAAGGATCGGAGAAACATCTTAATATTCGGGAAGACGGAACCCGGTATAGGGCTGAAAGGATTTGGGTACCAAAATTTGGAGATATGAGAGAAATGGTACTTAGAGAAGCTCATAAAACCAGATACTCAATACATCCTGGAACGGGGAAGATGTACAAGGATCTCAGGAAATATTTTTGGTGGCCGGGTATGAAAGCCGATGTTGCTAAATACGTAGGAGAATGTTTGACGTGTTCTAAGGTCAAAGCTGAGCATCAGAAACCATCAGGTCTACTTCAACAACCCGAAATCCCGGAATGGAAATGGGAAAACATTACCATGGATTTCATCACTAAATTGCCAAGGACTGCAAGTGGTTTTGATACTATTTGGGTAATAGTTGATCGTCTCACCAAATCAGCACACTTCCTGCCAATAAGAGAAGATGACAAGATGGAGAAGTTAGCACGACTGTATTTGAAGGAAGTCGTCTCCAGACATGGAATACCAATCTCTATTATCTCTGATAGGGATGGTAGATTTATTTCAAGATTCTGGCAGACATTACAGCAAGCATTAGGAACTCGTCTAGACATGAGTACTGCCTATCATCCACAAACTGATTGGCAGAGCGAAAGGACGATACAAACGCTTGAAGACATGCTACGAGCATGTGTTATTGATTTCGGAAACAGTTGGGATCGACATCTACCATTAGCAGAATTTTCCTACAACAACAGCTACCATTCAAGCATTGAGATGGCGCCGTTTGAAGCACTTTATGGTAGAAAGTGCAGGTCTTCGATTTGTTGGAGTGAAGTGGGGGATAGACAGATTACGGGTCTGGAGATTATACAAGAAACTACCGAGAAGATCATCCAAATTCAACAACGGTTGAAAACCGCCCAAAGTCGACAAAAGAGCTACGCTGACATTAAAAGAAAAGATATAGAATTTGAAATTGGAGAGATGGTCATGCTTAAAGTTGCACCTTGGAAAGGCGTTGTTCGATTTGGTAAACGAGGGAAATTAAATCCAAGGTATATTGGACCATTCAAGATTATTGATCGTGTCAGACCAGTAGCTTACCGACTTGAGTTACCTCAACAACTCACGGCTGTACATAACACTTTCCACGTCTCGAATTTGAAGAAATGTTTTGCTAAAGAAGATCTCACTATTCCGTTAGATGAAATCCAAATCAACGAAAAACTCCAATTCATCGAAGAACCCGTTGAAATAATGGATCGTGAGGTTAAAAGACTTAAGCAAAATAAGATACCAATTTTTAAGGTTCGATGGAATGCTCGTAGAGGACTCGAGTTCACCTGGGAGCATGAAGATCAGATGAAGAAGAAATACCCGCATCTATTTCCAGAAGATTCGTCAACACCTTCAACAGCTTAAAATTTCGGGACGCAATTTATTTAACGGGTAGGTACTGTAGTGACCCGAACTTTTCCATGTTTATATATATTAATTGAGATTGATATTTACATGATTAAATGTTTCCAACGTGTTAAGCAATCAAACTTGTTAAGACTTGATTAATTGAAATATGTTTCATATAGACAATTGACCACCCAAGTTGACCGGCGATTCACGAACGTTAAAACTTGTAAAAACGACATGACGATATATATATGGATATACATATGGTTAACATGAGATTATGATAAGTAAGTATCTCCATAAGTATATTAACAATGAGTTATATACATATAAACAAGACTACTAACTTAAGGATTTCGAAACGAGACATATATGTAACGATTATCGTTGTAACAACATTTAAATGTATATATATCATATTAAGATATATTAATATATCATAATATCATGATAATATAATAATTTAACATCTCATTAGATATAATAAACAATGGGTTAACAACATTAATTGAGATCGTTAACTTAAAGGTTTCAAAACAACACTTGCATGTAACGACTAACGATGACTTAACGACTCAGTTAAAATGTATATACATGTAGTGTATTTAGATGTATTAAAATACTTTTGTAAGACTTCAAGACATATATCAAAACACTCATAGTTAACGAAAATGGTTACATTTACTTTTCCATTATTTTCTTTCATCAAGAATTCTAGTCGTATTCTTACCCGTATTATACACAGCTTCAAAACGTACTTACTATGAGTATATACCAATAGGAACTAGCATGGGATTCCACTCTTGATTATATCATGTATGACTAATCAATTTTAACTTCTACCATGAGCTAGTCAACTAACTAGAACTCCTTTTAACCCCACTCACCACTCACCAATTACCACTCATCATTCACTCCATTTCACTTCCAATTCTCTTTCTAATTCTCTCTCAACACACACACACACACACACACTATTATGAATGTATTTTTCCAGTAGTTAATCATCATCTTCATCAAAAATCACTTCAAGAATCAAGCTATAATCATCATAGGAAGAACACTTCAAGAACACTTCAAAAATCCCTTCAAGTTTACTAATTTACTTCCAAGCTTTCTAATCCATTCCAAGTAATCATCTAAGATCAAGAAACCTTTGTTATATACAGTAGGTTATCTTTCTTATTCAAGGTAATATTCATATTCAAACTTTGATTCAATTTCTATAACTATAAACTATCTTAATTCGAGTAAAAATCTTACTTGAACTTGTTTTTGTGTCATGATCCTACTTCAAGAACTTTCAAGCCATCCAAGATCCTTTGAAGCTAGATCATTTCTTGTCACTTCCAGTAGGTTTACCTACTAAACTTGAGGTAGTAATGATGTTCATAACATCATTCGATTCATATATATAAAACTATCTTATTCGAAGGTTTAAACTCGTAATCACTAGAACATAGTTTAGTTAATTCTAAACTTGTTCGCAAACAAAAGTTAATCCTTCTAACTCGACTTTTAAAATTAACTACACACATGTTCTATATCTATATGATATGCTAACTTAATGATTTAAAACCTGGAAACACGAAAAACACCGTAAAACCGGATTTACGCCGTCGTAGTAACACCGCGGGCTGTTTTGGGTTAGTTAATTAAAAACTATGATAAAATTTGATTTAAAAGTTGTTATTCTGAGAAAATGATTTTTATTATGAACATGAAACTATATCCAAAAATTATGGTTAAACTCAAAGTGGAAGTATGTTTTCTAAAATGGTCATCTAGACGTCGTTCTTTCGACTGAAATGACTACCTTTACAAAAATGACTTGTAAATTATTTTTCCGACTATAAACCTATACTTTTTCTGTTTAGATTCATAAAATAGAGTTCAATATGAAACCATAGCAATTTGATTCACTCAAAACGGATTTAAAATGAAGAAGTTATGGGTAAAACAAGATTGGATAATTTTTCTCATTTTAGCTACGTGAAAATTGGTAACAAATCTATTCCAACCATAACTTAATCAACTTGTATTGTATATTATGTAATCTTGAGATACCATAGACACGTATACAATATTTTAACCTATCATGTCGACACATCTATATATATTTCGGAACAACCATAGACACTCTATATGTGAATGTTGGAGTTAGCTATACAGGGTTGAGGTTGATTCCAAAATATATATAGTTTGAGTTGTGATCAATACTGAGATACGTATACACTGGGTCGTGGATTGATTCAAGATAATATTTATCGATTTATTTCTGTACATCTAACTGTGGACAACTAGTTGTAGGTTACTAACGAGGACAGCTGACTTAATAAACTTAAAACATCAAAATATATTAAAAGTGTTGTAAATATATTTTGAACATACTTTAATATATATGTATATATTGTTATAGGTTCGTGAATCAACAGTGGCCAAGTCTTACTTCTCGACGAAGTAAAAATCTGTGAAAGTGAGTTATAGTCCCACTTTTAAAATCTAATATTTTTGGGATGAGAATACATGCAGGTTTTATAAATGATTTACAAAATAGACACAAGTACGTGAAACTACATTCTATGGTTGAATTATCGAAATAGAATATGCCCCTTTTTATTAAGTCTGGTAATCTAAGAATTAGGGAACAGACACCCTAATTGACGCGAATCCTAAAGATAGATCTATTGGGACTAACAAACCCCATCCAAAGTACCAGATGCTTTAGTACTTCGAAATTTATATCATATCCGAAGGGTGTCCCGGAATGATGGGGATATTCTTATATATATGCATCTTGTTAATGTCGGTTACCAGGTGTTCACCATATGAATGATTTTTATCTCTACGTATGGGATGTGTATTGAAATATGAAATCTTGTGGTCTATTGTTACGATTTGATATATATAGGTTAAACCTATAACTCACCAACATTTTTGTTGACGTTTAAAGCATGTTTATTCTCAGGTGAATACTAAGAGCTTCCGCTGTTGCATACTAAAATAAGGACAAGATTTGGAGTCCATGTTTGTATGATATTGTGTAAAAACTGCATTCAAGAAACTGATTTTGATGTAACATATTTGTATTGTAAACCATTATGTAATGATCGTGTGTAAATAGGATATTTTAGATTATCATTATTTGATAATCTACGTAAAGCTTTTAAACCTTTACTTATGAAATAAAGGTTATGGTTTGTTTTAAAAATGAATGCAGTCTTTGAAAAACGTCTCATATAGAGGTCAAAACCTCGCAACGAAATCAATTAATATGGAACGTTTTTAATCAATAAGAACGGGACATTTCAGGTTGGCGCAGTCTGAATAATCTCATCGGGCATATATCGTGTCCTCTTATTCGTTTGTTCAGGAGATGATTCAGTTGCTGATGAATCGGTGTCACTGCTCTCAGGTGTTGTGAAAAGGGTTGGTTCAATCCTAGGTGAACTAGCTTCCCTGATCATCATGGGTTGAGCTTGGTGAACTACCCTAGAGCATTTGAGGTTTATCCTGAGTGGAGGATTAGCTGATCCTGGTGGTTGAACTATTGGTTCCTCTACAACCTCTGGGGCTGGAACCGCGGCAGGTTCAACTTGTACTTGTTGTACAGGGTTCAAAGAGGTATCCCTACCTCCTCAAAGTAAGAATGCATTCTGGCATCTTGGGGTTCAGCTAGCCTCACTAACCAATCTGGAATTGGTGCAGTGAATCTATTGTCTGAGATTACCGGGGTATTCATCTTGACCTCCCCAAATCTAACCATCTGTAATCCATGTGTACCTGGTATAAAAATATTTGCATCTCTGCAAGCATTAATAGCATCATGGATAAAGATACAGAAAAACTTTTCACAAGGAATGTAAGAACTCCTTGGTTTATCTACTTGTGCTTGAACCAGATCCCACAAGAGTTCTGCATAGTCTAGGGTTTCCACTCTTGTGAATGAGTAGAAAAGCTTGAGCATTGGCACAGTCAAGCTTTCAGATCTAATCCTTGTCATCATCAAGCATCTGTTGATGATCGAGAAGATCACATACCACCGAGAGTGCAAGTACTTCTTTTGAAACTTAGCTGGTGGAACATTGGTAGCTCTACTATAACCAAGCTGAAAAATTGAGCTCATCATTTTTTGAGTAGCAGGAAAAGAAGGAGCATTCTGTACAAGAGGAAGCTGAAAGATCCTCCTAAAGTCAGCTTTAGTGATCCTCCTCATTCCCTGTACCCCTCTCAGCTTGAATTGAAATCTAGCTGGTTCTCCCTGTGGATTAGAAGCTGTAGGTTGTGTAGCCTCCACAAAACTGATTGTTCTATTTTGAAGCTTCAAGTCTGTAACAAGCACACTAGCTGTTGAGCTTAGTGCAGGCCATAAAGTATGTCTCTTCAGAATTGCAATCCAATAATTGCATGGAATGTTGGTTTCAGAATTGATGAAGTGATTGTTCGCCATTTAGCTGTATAAATAAGAAATAGAAGACCACAAGATGTTATCATAAATCACATATCTCTATCCTTATTTCCTTTGAAGTCCTTTGTATTTTTCAGATTTTATGATTTTTATGGATTTTCTAAGTTATAAAAATCTTTTATTCCATTTATGTATAAACATTTGATAAACATGATATTCATATGATATTCAACACTTTACAAAATCATCATGCATAATCAAATCCGTAACACAAAGAATCAGAACAACTGATAGTGCTCCAAATGAACATATATTTAGTCGCAATATCATCCCAATATGTAAAGTTTTTAGTTGCAATTGTTCTAATTCCAAGTAATATTCGTTTAAATAAATAAGTGCGAAGACTGAAGACGCAAATGAAGATTTGAAGACGCAAATGACCAAAAAGCTCAAATATACAAGATACAATTCAAGTGGTTCCATTTATTGATAAGAAAAGTCTAAAAATTACAAAATTCCAAGTCGTGGAACGCAAAGTACAAGATATCTACGCGTACGAAAGGATGTTCGAAAATCCTGAACCAAGACATAAACCGAGCATTAACGTGCGAGACAATGAACCTAAAATTACGAGTGAACTATGCACAAGAATATAATATAATATATATATAATTATATAAAATTATATATATTATATTATATATTAAAATAAAATGTCGGCAAACTAGAAAACAAAAGCAAGTGTGCTGATCCAGGCTAGCCATGCGATCGCATGGCCTGGCTGCCTTAATCCCATGCGATTGCATGGCAGGGAAAAGGTGGCCAGGTCCTATAAATTGGCTAGTTTTCTGCGAATTATATACACCTCAATTTTTCTTTCTTCCTCTGTAAAGAATTATATTTATATTTATAATATTAAGTTTAAGTTAAGATTAATAATAATTGGGTTACTGTAAGAAATGTTTTACGGGTTTTAAAGTCAGAACTCTGTCCGTGTAACGCTACGCGATTAATCACCACTGTAAGCTATGTTCTTCCTTTTTAAATTAATGTCTCGTAACTAAGTTATTATTATGCTTATTTGAGCCGAAGTAATTGTGATGTTGGGCTAAATATTAAGATGGGGTTTTCGGATTTTGTATCATAATTCGGGTTTGGACAAAAGACCGACACTTGTGAACATTGAACTATTGACTATTAATAGGTAGGGGGTATTATCTAATTGAATGACAACTCATTGGAACCTGTCGAATCTATCTTCAATTTTGTTAATCTAATAATTATTAAATTGATTACGAATGTCCTATTTAGTGACGTTTATACGACATCATTTACAATCATTTAATTAATCAATTGGATTGGGTAATTGATTATTCATTTTGGCCAAGTGGATAAATTAATATATCATGGACTAATTAAAACAGGGGTGGATTACATACAAGGATAATTGGTGTAATTGTTAACAAAGTATTAAAACCTTGGATTACACGCAGTCGATAACCTGGTGTAATTATTAACAAAGTTTTAAAACCTTGTTACAGTTCGAATCCCTAATTAGTTGGAATATTTGACATCAGGAATAAGGTTAATTTGACAAGCATATTATAATTATGACCGATGGACTATTATGGGCAAAACCCAGATAGGTATCAAATAAGCCAGGACAAAAAAAAATAACCCAGAGTAATAAGTTAAAATCAAAACGTCAAACATCATGGTTACGGAAGTTTAAATAAGCATAATACTTTTATTTCATATTTCATCGTACCTTTATTTACTTTCATTTTAATTACTGTAATTTACTTTATCGCAATTTAAATTCTGTCATTTATATTATCGTTATTTATCTTTACGCTTTATTTAAAATCGACAAACCGGTCATTAAACGGTAAAAACCCCCTTTTATAATAATATTACTATATATAATTATATATATTTTATATAAATATAGTTGTTAAAAATATAGCGTTAAACTCAGCTAGCTCCCTGTGGAACGAACCGGACTTACTAAAAACTACACTACTCTACGATTAGGTACACTGCCTATAGTGTTGTAGCAGAGTTTAGGTATATCCAATCTATATAAATAAAAATAAAACTTGTGTAATTTGCGTCGTATTTCGTAGTAAATAATAACAGTATTTCGTAACCCTCCACTGATACATCAAGTATTTTGGCGCCGCTGTCGGGGAACCAATACGCCGAAGCGAAACGCTATAATTTTTTTTTTATTTTTAATCTATTTTTGTAAAAATATAGGAAGTTTTAAATATTAAAATACAAAAATATAAAAACATAAAAAAGAAAAATATATATCTATATTTTTAAGAGTTTAATTTAAAAAGTTTTTTTTAGTTACAAAAACTAATAAGTTTTTTTTATATAAGTTTTACTTATATTATATTTTCTATAAAATAAAAAAATAAAAAAATCAAAGTAAAAAGTAAAAAAAATATACAAAACTGGGCCTGCACAATTTGAACCTGCATCGTAATCTGAATCTGCATCCATGTGATCGCATGGCTGCACCTCTTTAAACTCATGCGATCGCATGAGACGGTCTGACAGGTTCTGATCCTAGTACCGTACTGATTAGGGTCAGGATTATTAATTATTATTATTAATTAATTAGTAATTAGAGTTTTAGTTTAATTATAATTAGTATTAGTTTTATTTAATTTTGTATTTTTAAGTTTTAATTAGTTTTATTAATTATAAAATTAATACTTTTATAAAATAATAATATAAAAATAATATTTTTATAAAAATAAGTAATTTTATCATTTTTTGTTTCTTTTTATAAATTGTATATTTTAAACATATAATTCGTAATTTGTATTTTTATCGTTCGTAACTAGTTTTAAGTTATATTTTTTGCCATAGTTATTTTATATTTCTTGATTTTTAGGTTTGCCGTAAAATCCTTTAAGTGCTTTTTCTTTAGATTAAGATTTAGACGCTTTAGAATTTTACGACGCCGCTTATCGCTTTAGTTTTAAATAGATTTTAGTACCTAATTAAGTTATTGTCGTTTTGGATATAGAATTCTTTTAAGCTTTAATACCTTTAGTCGCAAGTTTAAATTTTTAGTTTTTAGACCTTTTAAGTTTCGACGCTTTACTTTCTTATTTTTGTTTTTCGACGTTTGTTTTCCGACTCTTATTTCTCGACGCGCTTTTTCTTTTTCATTTCTACGCTCAAGTTCTTAGGACATAGAATTTTCTATATTTTCCTTAAATTTCGACGAAAAATTATTTTAAGCGGTTAAATTGATAGACATCCAAATTTTCTGGTTCGTAGTAATAGTTGAATTTGTTAGTGGCGAGTTGTGGGCTTCCGATTTAAAGGGTCCTGGCTACCTGCTGCATCTATTGGCTATTCGAAACGTGGGAAAAATCAAAAAAGTCTATTAATTTGATAACTTATATAATTTTTATCTTTATAACTAATAGGATATTCAGTGAATGCACCGAGCAAAACGTTCACCACCTTTCATACGTTCACCTCCTGTAACTCGATCAAGACATCTAGCCAATATTGTCGCCTGTAAGACCACAATATTTATGGCACACAGAGCTTTAAATGATGTACATATAGTGGATAAAGCATAGTGTAAAAGTTAAAAGGTCAGAATCTGCACAGACATGGTTGCGCACCGCGCACCATAAGGTGTGCGCGCCGCGCACGTGGCCTGCGACAAAATTCAGCCTTTTTTTATTTTAAGTTTAATGAGGGGCTTTTCGGTCTTTTCACTTGAGGCCGGATCTCAGGCCTTATCAGCTGGGTTGGATCCACTTTTGGATCATATTTCACATCCACAAACACTCTCAAGTATCTTAGAGAGAGAGGGAGATTTCTAGAGAGAGATTTGGGGTTTTGGTGAAGAAGGAGTTCGAAGTGATCAAAAGCTCGGGTTTTAAAGTTGTTCACCTCATTCCTAGCTACGTTTTGGTTGTTGTGGTAAGATCTAACTCCGAATTTCATTGTTTGATTTTGATATTCAAGTTAGGGTTTGAACTTAAATTGTTGAGAAACCCATTTTAACTCATGAAGTGAGTTTAGTGATGCTAGTAATCGGGTTTATTGTTATTGTTGGTGGATTTTGGGTTGGTGAACAAATTGGCCATGATTTGAACTTGTAATTGAGATTAATCACTATGTTAGTTATTATGGAAGTATTGGAACCCATTTGGTGTGTTTGAAAGACAATTTTTGAATTGAGTCAAAATTAGGGTTTATGGGTGATTTTGAGAATTTTAAGTGTTTTATACTTATGTTTGGGTTAATTTGGCATATTAGGACCATTGTCACTAGTGTTAGTGATTATTGGTTAGTTAGGGCGCGTTTTGTGTTTGTTAGTGCAATTGGTCGAATTTGCACTAAGTGTCGAATTGAGTTGGTTGTAAATTCACTCTAAGTGTGTTGTTGTAATTGTGATAATAGAATAGGTACTTTCCATTGACGAGTTGCGGATTACTTGGAAGCATTCATCAAGGCGACAAGGTGAGTGTTAATATCCTATGTGCATATGTATGTGTAGGATGGGTGCGGGTCGGGTGAAGTGATTCTCGGCTATAGAGCTCACTTCACATATAGGTGGATTTGATGAACTTGTGTATAGATCCAATTAGCACGGTTATTCATTTTGGTTGACCACCTTTGGTGAGGTGCACGTTTTGTTTGCACATTATCACACGTGGTTATGATGTGGATGATATAACCCCAATGGCGAAGGGTTTTGGATATGGAGTAGTGAGTCGCGTGTGTATGCGGGTTCACGATGACGCGTGTAGTTTCGGTCATCTTATTGAATTGTGAAAGTGAATCTTGTGTAGTTCGGATTCTCGGTGACGCGTGTAGTTCGGTCATCTTATTGAGGTAGTGATCTCGTGTGGTTTCAGATTACTAAGGCTCGTGTAGTTCGGCCAACCTCGATGTTGTGTTGTTGAAGATAGTAGTCTCGTGTGTATGCGGATTTACTAAGGCACGTGTAGTTCTGCCAATCTTCATTGTGGTAATCTTTTGGTTTCCGTATTCGGGTTAAGGGGTTAACCTTGGGCAGTTTACGCCTTGTTGTATATTGTTGTATTATTATGATGTAGCTAACCTTCCGGGTGTAGCTTGTTGGAATCGTTCATAGCGCCGTTGGTGAACTTACTTGTTGTTGTTAGCTTGTTGCTTAGTGATCGTACGGTATGCTTAGCTTAGCTTGCCTTTATGCTTGGATGCTGCGGTATGCGGTATTTGTTTAATTGGGTGGCGTGCCCATTTTATACATATATATATATGTATGTAGTATATTATCACTCACTAAGCATTAGCTTACCCTCTCGTTGTTGACTTTTTTTTATAGATTTGCATGGATGCGGTGGCTCGGGTAAGCGTGGGACTAGTGGGCTCGCATGGTTGCTTTAGAAGATCTTTCTTTTGGATTGATTAGGATTGGGTAGCGTATCCCCAATCACCATGCTCGGTCTTTATTTTTTGTTAGAAATCACGTGGTCGAAAACTTGTATTTTTGTACGAAAGTCGTAAAATGGCCGATGTGGGCCCGATGTCGTAAAACTCATTTTATTATTGGAACGTGTTAGTTTTAATGAGTATTAAATGTTGTGTAAACCGTTTCGTCTAAAAGTGTCGGAGTCGAAGATCATTAAACGAAAAATGGAAAATCCGGACAGAAGCTGCCAGGCCTTGTGTGCGCTGCGCACTAGGAGTGGTGCGCTCAGCGCACCCGACTGTTATAAAAAAAAATTTATTCCGCGTTTTTGGTTGGTTAACGGGTTGGGTTGTTACAAGTGGTATCAGAGCATGGTCTAAAGGATTTAGGTGACTTGAGATAGGTGCCTAGACTTAGACTTTTGTGTGTGCTTATTTGTTGCAGGACTTGTAGGTGTACGGGTCGGAATGGGAAATGTGGTTAGTGCCTTAATTGGTAGGTGGAATAACATTTATATTAATATGTGGATATTATTAATATACGATTGCGTTATGTTTGTATTTATGTTGCGTTGCGAATATCATCGAGCAAGATAGTCGTTGTACTAACAAGTTGATATGGCGTGTGTGCGTAATAAGGACTTGCAAACCTTATTACGGGTGCAAATCGTGTCTAACAAGTGATGTACGACGAGTGTTGAGCAAGATGGGGCGGAGTTGTGCGTATGGTTTTATACGTTCGTGGACTAATCGTTTTGCATTCTTTAGAATGACGACTCGAAAAGAGATCGAGTAGAATGATGAGGAGTTTAACTCTTTAGTTCGGATGTGGAAGGGTCTTTTCGTACTATTGAATGCCCTCCCGAGAAAAAGACAAGACTCGCTACTAGTTTGTTACGGGGTAGGGCAAAGGATTGGTTGGATGGTAAGATTGATCTTGTCGGTGGTGAGCCGTTTATGGCGTTATCGTAGGACAATTTTAAGAAGGAATTCTTCGAGGAGTTCCGGACTTCAGCCGATTTATGGGAATTGCTTAATGAGTTAAGAAATTTGCGACAAGGATCTATGGATTTGAATACTCTCAAGACGACCTTTATGGCGAAGGCTCGTTTTTGCCCGGAGTATTTGGGGAATGATCGTTTGTTGATGGGGGATTTTTATCGGACCTTGAATGATGACTTGAAGAGTAAAATTAGCCGGGGTCAAGTGAAATCGTTTGCGGAATTGTTCGACTTGACTAGGGGTTTCGAGTCGTACTCGCGATCCAAGAAGGGTGAACCTTCAAGTGGGAGAAGGATTTTTTCGTATGGTGCTCCGAGTAAGAGGACTATGGGTCCGAGTGTGAGCACGGGTGGCACACGAACGAGTATATTGGGTTCTAGGGCGGCTAGATGTTACAATTGTGGCGTGAGGGGTCACAAGTCGTGGGAATGTTCGGTGCCAAAAGGTGAGGGCACGATGTGTTTCAATTGCCAAGAAGAAGGACATCGTAAGTCGGAATGTCCCAAGTTAGCGGGGACGGGTGCGGCCAGGAGACGTTAAGGTATGTTTCATTTTAATAAATATGTCCTTTGATTATTTATTATGTACCGTTGAGTTTGAGTTGGTTAAATGCATTGTGTTGTGCATGTTATTGATGTGGGTGACGTTCCTAATGGAAGTACCCTATGGTGACATTTGATTATCGGGCGAAGGGCGTAAGACTTGGTGCAACCAAGTATTCCTTAGTATTTGGGAAATGTTTCTATCAAGCCATGGAAATGGGTTTTGGTGTCGGTTGTTAAGCGCGTGTTCGCTTTTGTGTCGAAGTGGATGAACCATGAGGTTCGACGGGTGGGATGAAACCCGAGAAATCGAGTGTTTTGGATCTCGATGTATGTTGGTAATGAGGTCTACATGACGCGACATTAGGTGCCTCTTTTATACCTACTAGCGTGGTGTTCGACTCCGATTGTGTTGCGGTTACATTGTACTTAGGGTACCGAAGTGAAACCCTTAGGTACATGCGTGAATAGGTGGAAGTTGACAAACTATAGCAATTGGATAGTTGCGAGTGTAAAGTTTGTGTAGTTTGTGGTACACTTTTCATTCGAAGTGTTTGAGGATTGGTTGAAATCCTTCGTATGCTCAAGGTTGGAGCAGGATATGGTGATGGGTCGTGTGAATCCCAAATTGTTGGTAAAGTCTACCTTTGGTAGCATTGTACGGTTGTACGAGTTGTGGATATGGAACGTAGTTCCAAGTGGGGGAGTTACACTCCCGCACAAGGAGACCTTAGGGTGAGAATTCGGATAATGCTTTTAGTAGATCCGAAATTTATGTCGGGACCTAGATTTTGGTCGATTTGTGGTAGAGTACAATTTCGATTAAATTGTACTTATGATTTTGGATTTGAATTATCACCGAGGTGATAATGTGGTAAATCTCGTTGAGAGATAATGGACGTGTTTGGCGAGCAAGGTGAAGTCCCTCGGTTAAGGGATGTGCGTGTCGGGTTCTCTTTTGGGGAATTGTTGTTTTGTACCTATGTTTGATATAGGTGGTTCTTGCTCGATTGTGTGAATGGTTAGTGGTATCCGTTAGGATTCACTATGGCGTAGCAGAGCGCGATGTTACGCTACTCGTTGTTCGAGGCCAAAAGGGCGTTGACTGGTGAAGCATGACCTTCGGGGTCCGCTGACTTCATCGTGGGTGTAGTGTTATATTGGTGAAGCATGACCTTCGGGGTCCGCTGACTTCATCATGGGTGTAGTGTTATATTGGTGAAGCATGACCTTCGGGGTCCGCTGACTTCATCATGGGTGTAGTGTTATATTGGTGAAGCATGACCTTCGGGGTCCGTTGACTTCATCATGGGAGTAGTGCTATATTGGTGAAGCATGACCTTCGGGGCCCGCTGACTTCATCATGGGATTAGCGTTATATCGGTGAAGCATGACCGTTGACGGGGTCTGCTGACTTCATCCGGTGTTGAGATTTGGAAGTGGATCGCGTGTGTTTGCGGATTCACGATGACGCGTGTAGTTCGGTCATCTTATTATGGAAGTGAGTCGCGTGTAGTTCGGATTCACAAATGATTCGTGTGTTTGCGGTCATTATATTGCGGAAGTGAGTCTCGTGTAGTTCGGATTCACAAGTGACACGTGTGGTTGCGGTCATTCTTTTGGGATAGTGACTCTCATGTAGTTCGGATTCACTAAGGCGCGTGTAGTTCGGCCAATCCCGATTGTTGTTGTGAGGAAGGTAGTGAGTCGCGTGTAGTTCAGATTCACTAAGGCGCGTGTGTTTTCGGCCAGCCTTCATGTTGTGTAATCTATCAGTTGTTTTACACACCTATGGTGGGGTCGTAAGGACCGTGTTGTGTGATCTATTGGTTGTTTTATACACCAATGGTGGGGTCGTAAGGACCATGTTGCGCTGGGAACTATTGGTTGTTTATACGCCAATGGTGGGGTCGCGAGGACCATGTTGTGTGGTTAATGATGCGATAGCCGTGTTTCGCTCACATGTTGTTACGGGTGTGACGATAGTCGATTTTGTACACCTTGTGATTTGCGTTGCCATGATCATTTTGGGCGCTACCGGTTTTAGCCGTTGCTTATGATGTTACAATAGTGGCGTATTGGTTGTATTGCGCATTACAAGGGATGTTTAGTGATTGGTGTTACCCGTAAGGATTCGTTTGGTTCGGTCTTCATTGTTTCGGGTTATTGACCTAAGGTTGAGACTTGGTTGCTTTAGCATTGTACTCGGTAAGGGTACGCTAAGGGATTGATATCTCGGTAAGAGATTGTTTGAGTTTTCCCGATGTGGGGGAATGAGCAAGTTTTAGTGCTCGGATTTGCGGATTTGATAATTCGCGGATGACGATTAGTTGTTAAAGGCGATTCATTGGGAAGAAGTGTTTAGGAAATTCGGATTGTGACTTATGTTTGAGGACCGTGGTGTGTGGTCCGTTTGGTTATGTGACGAGGATCACGAGGACGTGATCAATTCTAAGTGGGGGAGAGTTGTAAGACCTCAATATTTATGGCGCACAGAGCTTTAAATGATGTACGTATAGTGGATGAAGCATAGTGTAAAAGTTAAAAGGTCAGAATCTGCCCAGACATGGGTGCGCGCCGCGCATCATAATGTGTGCACGCCGCGCACGTGGCCTGCGACAGAATTCATCCTTTTTCAATTTTAAGTTTAATGAGGGGCTTTTGGTCTTTTCACTTGAGGCCCGATCTCATGCCTTATCAGCTGGGTTGGATCCACTTTTGGATCATATTTCACATCCACAAACACTCTCAAGTATCTTAGCGAGAGAGGGAGATTTTTAGAGAGAGACTTGGGGTTTTGGTGAAGAAGGAGTTCGAAGTGATCAAAAGCTCGGGTTTTAAAGTTGTTCACCTCGTTCCTAGCTACTTTTGGTTGTTGTGGTAAGTTCTAACTCCGAATTTCATTGTTTGATTTTGATATTCAAGTTAGGGTTTGAACTTAAATTGTTGAGAAACCCATTTTAACTCATGAAGTGAGTTTAGTGATGTTAGTAATCGGGTTTATTGTTATTGTTGGTGGATTTTGGGTTGGTGAACAAATTATCCATGGTTAGAACTTGTAATTGAGATTAATCACTAGGTTAGTGATTATGGAAGTATTGGAACCCATTTGGTGTGTTTGAAAGGCTACTTTTGAATTGAGTCAAAATTAGGGTTTATGGGTGATTTTGAGAATTTTAAGTGTTTTATACTTATGTTTGGGTTAATTTGGCATATTAGGACCATTGTCACTAGTGTTAGTGATTATTGGTTAGTTAGGGCGCGTTTTATGTTTGTTAGTGCAATTGGTCGAATTTGCACTAAGTGTCGAATTGAGTTGGTTGTAAATCCACTCTAAGTGTGTTGTTGTAATTGTGATAATGGAATAGGTACTTTTCATTGATGAGTTGCGGATTACTTGGAAGCATTCATCAAGGCGACAAGGTGAGTGTTAATATCCTATGTGCATATGTATGTGTAGGATGGGTGCGGGTCGGGTGAAGTGATTCTCGGCTATAGAGCTCACTTCACATATAGGTGGATTTGATGGACTTGTGTATAGGTCCAATCGGCAAGGTTGTGCGTTTTAGTTGACCACCTTTGGCGAGGTGCACGTTTTGTGTGTACATTATCACACGTGGTTGTGATGTGGATGATATAACCCCAATGGCGAAGGGTTTTGGATATGGAGTAGTGAGTCGCGTGTGTATGCGGGTTCACGATGACGCGTGTAATTTCATTCATCTTATTGAATTGTGAAAGTGAATCTCGTGTAGTTCGGATTCACGGTGACGCGTGTAGTTCGGTCATCTTATTGAGGTAGTGATCTCGTGTGGTTTCGGATTACTAAGGCTGGTGTAGTTCGGTCAACCTCGATGTTGTGTTGTTGAAGATAGTAGGCTGGTGTAGTTCGGTCAACCTCGATGTTGTGTTGTTGAAGATAGTAGTCTCGTGTGTATGCGATTTACTAAGGCTCGTGTAGTTCGGCCAATCTTCATTGTGGTAATCTTTTGGTTTCCGTATTCGGGTTAAGGGGTTAACCTTGGGCGGTTTACGCCTTGTTGTATATTGTTGTATTATTGTGATGTAGCTAACCCTCCGGGTGTAGCTTGTTGGAATTGTTCATAGCGCCGTTCGTGAACTTACTTGTTGTTGTTAGCTTGTTGCTTAGTGATCGTACGGTATGCTTAGCTTAGCTTGCCTTTATGCTTGGATGCTCCGGTATGCGGTATTTGTTTAATTGTGTGGCGTGTCCATTTTATACATATATATGTATGTAGTATATTATCACTCACTAAGCATTAGCTTACCCTCTCGTTGTTGACTTTTTTTTAATAGATTTGCATGGATGCGGTGGCTCGGGAGCGTGGGACTAGTGGGCTCGCGTGGTTTCTTTAGAAGATCTTGCTTTTGGATTGATTAGGATTGGGTAGCGTATCCCCAATCACCATGCTCGGTCTTTATTTTGTGTTAGAAATCACGTGGTCGAAAACTTGTATTTTTGTACGAAAGTCGTAAAACGGCCGATGTGGGTGATGTTTGCAGCAGCGTATACGAAATACTATTATTTTTACTACGAAATACTTACGAAATATGATACAAGTTTTAATTAATTTACGGATGGGATATACCTAAACCTTGCTACAACATTTATAGGCAGTGTACCTAATCGTAGAGTAGTGTAGTTTTTAGTAAGTCCGGTTCGTTCCACAGGGAGCTAGCTGAGTTTAACGCTATATTTTTTAACAACTATATTTATAGAATATATATATAATTATATATATTAATATTATTATAAAAGGGAGTTTTTACCGTTTAATGACCAGTTTGTCGATTTTAATTAAAGCGTAAAGATAAATGACGATGACAGAATTTAAATTGCGATAATGTAAATTGCAGTAATTAAAATGACAGTAAATAAAGGTACGATGAAATATGAAATAAAAGTATTATGCTTATTTAAACTTCCGTAATCATGATGTTCGACGTGTTGATTTTAATTTATTACCCGGGTTAATTGTCCTTTGTCCTGGATTATTTGATACCTATTTGGTTTTTGTCCATAATAGTCCATCGGTCATAATTATAAAATGCTCGTCAAATTAACCTTATTCCAGAAGTCAAATATTCCAACTAATTAGGGATTCGAACTGTAACAAGGTTTTAATACTTTGTTAATAATTACACCAGGTTATCGACTACACGTAATCTAAGGTTTTAATACTTTGTTAACAATTACACCAATTATCCTTGTATGTAATCCACCCCTGTTTTAATGAGATATGAATATTAATTTATCCAATTGATCAGAATGAATAATCAATTACCTAACCCGAATAATTAATTAAATGATCGTAAAAGATGTCGTATAAACGTCACTAAATAGGACATACATAATCATTTTAATAATTATTAGATTAACTAATTTGAAGATAGGTTCAACAGGTTCCAATGAATTGTCGCTCAATTAGACAATACCCCTTATCTATCAATAGTCATAGTTCAATGTCCACAAGTGTCGGTCTTTTGTCCAAACCTTAATTATGGTACAAAATCTAATAACCCCGTCTTAATATTTAGCCTAACATCACGATTAATTTGATTTAAATAAGCATAATAATAACTTAGCTACGAGACATTAATTTAAAAAGGTTGAACATAACTTACAATGATTAATAATAGCATAGCGTTACATAGACATAATTCCGACTTTAAAACCCGTATAACATTTCTTACAATAACCCAACTAAACCATAATTTATTATTAATCTTAAATTAAAATTAAAATTATAATAAATATATTATATATAGAGAAGAGAGATTGATATTGGTGTAATTAAAATGTCCAGCAAACTGCCTTTTTATAATACTTGGCCTGCTACATTAACTCATGCGAGTGCATGGGGTTTTAGTGCAAATCTCATGCACTCGCATGGGCTCATGCACTCGCATGGGTTTTATGCCGATTTCCCATGCGATCGCATGGCCGTCAGATCCAGCTCACATATTTTTTGTTTTCTAGCTTGTCGACATATTTATTAAATATATATATATATATATATAATATATATAATTTATATTAATTATATATATATATATATATATATATATATATATTATATTATATTATATTATATTCTTGTGCATAGTTGACTCGTAATTTTAGGACCGTTGACTCGCGCGTTGATGCTCGGTTTATGTCTCGGTTCCGAATTTTTGAACGTCCTTTCGTACTCGGAGATATCTTGTACTTTGCGTTCCGCGACTTGTACTCTTGTAATTTTTTAGACGTTTCTCATCAATAATTCGAACCACTTGGATTGTACTTTGTACTTTTTAGCTTTTTGATCATTTGCGTCTTCAAATCGTCGTTTTCTTCTTTTGTCTTTGTACTTATTTATTTAAACGAATATTACATAAAAACAGAACAATTACAACTAAAAGCTTTACATATTGGAAGGATATTGTGCCTAAATATATGTTCATTTGGAGCACTATCAAATATCCCCACACTTGAGCGTTGCTTGTCCTCAAGCAATACAGAACTTAAAATATAATCACACTTTACTCGAATCACTTTTTTTTTATTCTCACACTTAATACATCAGTGATTTTAATACGGCGGTATGAACAATGGTAGTAACGATGTGGTTTACAGTCCCACATGACTATGAAAATTTAGATCCTTTAAGGAAATTGGATCTTTATGAAAACATTTGATCTTTTGAAAATTCATTCTAGCTTTTACCCTAGATAAGTTTTCCAGAATAACCCTTCACCGGTGTTTGCAAAATATTTTTGTGGGTTGCGTGGGTTTCATATTTTCAAATTTTAGCTCAAAACTTACGATTTTGTGTCACCCACTTGCTAACCTTGTATTAGGAAAGCACACGTCCATTATACTTGCTCCGTATATTACCTTTCGGTAAACTACCGTCCAGTTGTAAAGGAAAGCGTTGAACAAGCAACTGTTAAGGCAATATCTAATGACATGCAGATGTTCATGGTCTAAAACATGTCGGATGCAATTACTATCCTTTGTAGGAGCAATAGTAAATATCACCCTATAGTTTTTCGGTCTGGCACAAGGTCCTGTCTTTGACCATGCTATGCAACCACCGTTCTTACGGTTGACACCCGATTTGGTTCAGGTGACCTAATGAATTCCAGGTGAATTCCTAGGATTTTACGTTCAATGGAAATAAACGCATTAAAAATGGGTTTTCAGAAAACAAACCGGTTTTGATCAAAATATTTTCTCGTTCAAGCTCGAGTTTAGATATCATTGAATTCTATGAGTTTGAATTCTCAATCTTTAAGGTCAATCTCAAGGATTGAGTAATATCAGTCTTAAAAGCTGATTTTTGATCTTTAAGGAGATTATCCTTTCTGGGGATCTGATTCATTAGTCTTATCAAGCTAATTTGCATGGTGCCCTCCCCATTTTACGAGACAGATTCTCTCATGGTTAGGATAAGTCTGACCACTTGGCGACCTTGTTTGATGCTGAGGTCCTTGGGTTTCCTGCTGATTTTAGAGATGACTTTTCTAGATTTTTCGTCAACCTACAGCTGGTCTGGACGACAACTTCTTGACCTAAATCAAGAAGCTCGTGTCTTTTTCTGAAGACTTTACTTCCTTTTAATGATGAAATTGATTCATCGTGTAGATCCATCTTTCTTTCAAATATATTACAGTAAATTAGGTAAAACTGATTAAAATCGTCCAAAACAAAATTACCTGTAATAATCTTGTACATATGTGATATGTGTTTTAAATAACTTGGTAAATTCTTCCTACACTTATCTTTTATTTATTTTTTTCTTTGCCTTTTTATTCTCCTCTATTCCATTTTAAATGAATTCTAACATTTTGGGTTGTTTCTCCATTTATGTTCTCTCCGAGGTAACAATAATTTCGGTATTAACACCTAGTTTTATCATTCATAAATATGTATAAACATGATTTTGAATGCATTTAGTTGAAAATTTTTCAAATTTTCACAAAATTTGGCAAATAAATCAAGTGCAAACCCGAGAGAATTTATAACCCTTCCCCACACTTGAGATCATGCAATGCCCTCATTTGCATGAAATCAGACTATAATTATAAATTCATGAGGGTGATTAGTGTAGAAAAGTGATTAAAAATACCCAGTTTGCAAACATATTATTTTATATCACATTTGATATTTTGCGTCTTGTCGTCAAAATTAGTAGCTTTTGCTGAACTTTAATGCCATTCTTTGAAAGTGCGCTGTTTTACCCTGTTTTGTACATAAGATAAACTACAAACATATATATATATATATATATATATATATATATATATATATATATATATATATATATATATATATATATATATATATATATATATATATATATATATATATATATATATATATATATATTATATAAAAACCTTTATTTATTAAAAAAATTTTAATGAATAATTTTTTTTTAAAATTTTGTTTCCTTTTACTTTAGGTAGTTTCGGTATGTTTACCTAGTCCGTCCCTCGATAAAATTTAAAATTTTTCGTTTTTAAAGCGATTGTTTTAAAAGCAAAGATTTTTGGGTTTTTTAATTTTTTTGGTATACTTTAGATCAATAAAATTAAAAATAATGATAACAAAATTTTTCGCCCCGCCCTCGGGTAAAGAAATTTCGGTTCTATGACCTAGTCTTTGTAACATCCCAAAATTTTAAGATAATATTTCATGAGAATTTATTAATGATTTAGTATGTTTTGGTGTTATCTTATGTGAAATAACTATTAAATAAATGGATGGTATGATTTAATGTATATAAATGGACAATAGTTAAGGTTTGTTGGTTAAGTTGAAAAGAGGACTAGTGATGCAAAGTTAATTTGAGGACCTCCCTTAATATGGTTTTGGTGGGGAGGGTAGAAAATGCAATTTGAGCAAAGTTGTGTTAATAAAAGAAAAATCAAATACTGATAATTCATTTTATCAGTTGTTAAAAAATAGCAGAGAGTGTGGTTGTATGTATATGTCGACATTTTCAAGGAGAAGAAGGAGAAGTTTCAATTGGAGAAATTGAGTTCATGCAAGCTTAAATTGGTGGAATCTAAGGCATTCCAAGCACTCTAGCAAGTCTTAATCCTTCTAATCTCTCTTCTTAGTGCACAAATTAGGGTTCTTGAACTCTTAAAGACAAGGTATGAGTTTTATGTTCAAGTGTTGCTATTTTTGAATGTTTGTGATGAATTTTGTGCTTAAAGGTTGAGGTTTGATAGAATTGTGCACACTAGTATGATTGAAAATGAATTTGTTTATGATTTTGGAAGTAAGTTCATGAATGAACTTGCATTTTGAGTATATGGTATGAATATAGTGAAATTGGTGATGTTTTAGCTTAAAATCTAGTCATGCACATCAAGTGTTTGATGAAATGCCTCAATGAAATGTTTATGTGATTTAAGTTATAAATTGAGAAGGAGAAAGTTTGTATGTGAATTATTGTTATTGTTATAAGTAATGAAATTTGGATAATTGATGATTTAGGGTTGCTAGCAATAGAAATGGGTTTATGCACATTTGATGTTTAATGGAATATTTAAAAGAAATGCAAATTATGATTATGAGAGATGAACTAGAGAATTGTGTGATTAAAGTGATGATGTTGGCATGATAATGTGTTTATATTGGAAAAGATAAGTTGATTGTTATACATGTAAGTGTTCATGTGATTATTGAAGTAAAAAGGAGATTAAGTCAATGTGTAAGGGTGTAAAAGTGTTGAGAGCTTTTAAGTTGTAATTTTGTTAAGTTATGATATTGATGAGATTAGCTCATGTATAGGTGTTAATCAAGGCAAAGGAGCTTCAAGTGACCAAGGAACTTCATTTAATCAAGGTGAGTTATATGGGGTAATATGGGCGGGTCAAGGGTGATCATAGAATCCATGATCACAAGTTATGTATTAGCAATTTTTATAAATTATTCTATGCTTTGAGTTTAACTACGCAGGAGTACTTATGGTGGTTTTTGAATACGATATACGGTAACAAGGGTGACTTAATGCTCCCGGATTGCATCCGTGCAAGAGGGTGGCGATTAATTTCACTAGTTAAAAGCTTAGACTTCACGTCTATGTTAATGTGTAAAGCTTAGACTTTGTGTCTATGTTAAGGTATAAAGCTTAGACTTTGTGTCTATGTAAGGTATAAAGCTTAGACTTTGTGTCTATGTTAAGATGTAAAGCTTAGACTTTGTGTCTATGTTAAGGTATAAAGCTTAGACTTTGTGTCTATGTAAGGTATAAAGCTTAGACTTTGTGTCTATGTTAAGATGTAAAGCTTAGACTTTGTGTCTATGTTAAGATGTAAAGCTTAGACTTTGTGTCTATGTCTATATTATGTAATGAGCTTGGATTCATATCCATGTTATGTGTAAGCTTGGACGAGGTCCATGTTAAGAGAAGATTTGGATTTCTATCCATAGTAAGAGTAAGCTTGGGCGATGTCCATATAACGTGTTAGTTTGAATTTACACATAGGATGATGTTTTAAGATTGAAAAATGTATATGTTATGTATCAAAATTGGCTATGACTAGGAGGCAAGTGGATGGAGTTCGAATTACGAAATCAACCTTCGGGTTGGAAGATTATGGTTGTGTTTACGCATATGTTTATGTTTTAAATTTAAGATACGCACTTACCATTAACTCACTAAGCGTTTTGCTTACCCCGCTATGTTGTTAATGTTTGCTAGGTTCTTATGTTGCGAAGATTTGGGACAACAAGGTGGTAGGAGAACAATCGGCATTTATCAAGTGGTATGCAAGTCTCTTAATTGAATCTAGCTTCACGATAACCGCTTATGAACGCCAAGAGTCAAATGTGTATTATGACAAAAGATGTGTAATTTATGTTTTGAAACTAAGTGCTAAAGTCGGTATTTTGGGTCGAAAAAGGCACGTTTATATTGGGAAACGGGTCGTGCGCGACCAAGTAATAATCGTGTTTTTAAATGATGAGTGTTAGTCTTAGAAGTTAGCTTGTTTATGTATTTTGTTGTCGGAATGTTTTGATGAAATGTTAAAATGGGAAAAATTTGGTCTAAGTAAAATGTTGCAGATCAGGGCTCGGAATAGTGTTATGTCGCGCCGCGGCCAGAGGCTCCGCGCCGCGACATTTAACTAATGTTGGAAACAGAAACAAGGTTAAGAAGTGTAAAGATTTCTGCTTTGTGTCGCACCGCGACAGGGCAAGCCGCGCCGCGGCATATGCCTTGTCCGGCCAGAAACTTTGTTTTTCAAAAAAAAAAAAAAAAAAAAAAAAAAAAAAAATTTTACCCGATTCTAGGCGTTAAAAGTTGGTATCAGAGCTATGGTTTAAGAGACTTGGATAATCCACCGTAGGGTTATCTAGGCTTAAACCAACACTAAGTTTTAAATAAGCGGTTTGTGACTTGCATGATAAATAATGTTTAAAGTATTATGCCATGTTCTTTAAGATTGTGTAGGATGCTAGGACTTAGAAGAAGGGGATGGTAAGAAGGAATATGAGTTTGTTTGAATTTTGAGAGAACCACGCATTTATGATGTGATGTACGAGAGTGGTTTGGTACACCCGGATTGCATCCGTGCAAGAGGGTGATGATCAAACCCACTAGGTAATGAAGCTTGGATCCATGTTAATGATGATGAGCTTGGACTTGTGTCCATGTTAATGATGATGAGCTTGGACTTGTGTCCATGTTAATGATGACGAGCTTGGACTTGTGTCCATGTTAATGATGATGAGCTTGGACTTGTGTCCATGTTAATGATGATGAGCTTGGACTTGTGTCCATGTTAATGATGATGAGCTTGGACTTGTGTCCATGTTAATGATGATGAGCTTGGACTTGTGTCCATGTTAATGATGATGACTTGTGTCCATGTCAAAGATGATGAGCTTGGGCTAGTGTCCATGTTGATAATGGTAAGCTTGGATCCATGGTAAAGTTAATGAGCTTGGACTTGCGTCCATGGTATTTTCAGTAGGATTGAACTTACGTCCATGCTGACCTCGATGAGTTTAGACTTTATTGATAAGGAATCGTGTCTAGCTTAGGCACAATCTTGGGTCATCCCTAGTAAGTCGTGACTATAGTGGGTTATGACCGGAAATCTATACAAGAAAGAGACCTACGGGTTGACAAGTTACGTTTTGGTTACGATTATGCTAACGCTAAGAGTGTCCTTGGGTTTTTATAACTATGAGTTCTATATGGGATGAAGTAAGTTGCAAATTTGAGATGAACAAACCCATGAATAGAAACGGTTACGTAAGTAGTTGTCAAAGGTAAAATGAATGTACCCTTAAGTTGTGATGACTAAAGACGATGCCATGGAAAACGAGAAAAGCGTGAAAGTGGTCCAAGTGATACTAAAGTATGAGAAGAATATGAACTCAATGACCCTAACCCGATCTAGAATAAAAGAAGGATAAAGGAGTCACGCGATGTGTGGTAGGTACCTTCCTTTACACCTACGCATGTTTTGTGTGACTTCCTACAGGAACGCGTATAGGCTTTGACCATTAATTGGAGAGGCAATGAAACCATGTAGTTGTGACTATAGCAAGTAAATGATTATCTCGTTCCCGTGGAGTGGGGTTAATGTGTTACAAGGAAATGTGTAGAAATGAACCTTCGAGTAAAGAGATCATCTTTGGTCCTGAAAGAAGAGGAAAATGAGATAGATAGGATTGAACCGTTTGTAAAGTCTTGTAAATACTTGGAAGTTCATAGCGTTAAGACTACTCAAATGCAAGAAGAACAAGATAGAATGTAAGAAGCTTGAAAACGAATGGTTTACTTATTTCGAAAAAGAAGAGATTCGGTACATGGAATGATAGTAATGTGATGTAAGAATTAGTAGACAGTTAAGAGAATTAATTAAGCATGGGGAATAAAATTTTACATGAGTATGAGCAATCCAATTATCATGATACCTAAAAATTGGTTGCAAGTAAGTAGGAAGATGTGCATGATGTGCGATGTTTTAAAATAAAGACTAAGTGTATATGCGAATGTGCGTTTTCGATACTTGATGATGAAATTGAGTAGAGAAATGAAAGAGATATGGGAGGCGAGAGTTACGAAAATGGAAGGAGGCGTCTTTGAAAAGTCGCAAGAGATTAATTTGAAGAGAATTCAGGAGAATAGGCATTGAAATGAGCTCTAGATGAAGAGATATGTATTTAGGGCTACAAACGCGTAGTGGCTATGAGTCTTATGACACGTTCTGGTTGTGTATTGAAAAAGAAATAAGTTCGGCCATTCATTAACCGGAAAATATGATGTAGGGACTGATGATGAAAATGAAAATAGCGTACATTTGATCTAAAAGCATGGTTAGATGATATTGAAGGCATGTTCAAATAATTAAATGAATTTTATAAACAAAAGAATTTATTGGGATATACATGAGGTATGTCGGATCCCTCGATTCTAGTTAACATGGTTAAGAGGAAAAGAGGTTAAGTGAAGATACATGAATGAAGGGAGTCATCAGAATGGAAGATTGGTCATGGTAATAATATGAACATTGACTTTATTTGAGTTAGACGAAGGTTGAAATAATGGTAACTCTCTAGACTTTAGTAGAAAAATTTTACGAAGAAAGAACCTATGGACGATTCGAAGGAATGCAAGTTTATATGAAAGTGTTATGTCGGAAGTTAATGCGGACATTAGTATAGGTTCGCGAATAGAGATTAAGAGATTCTAGGAGATTTTTATATTTAAGCAAAAGAGTCGTATAATGTGTGATTTTATGAAGAGACTTGAAAGATGAGTTGTTACAAGTGTAAAATTGGTGAAGGATGTAATTTGATTAAGAAGAGACGTGTACTTATGAAACGTACTGAGCAAGTGTACGGAAAGCTTACGACATGGAATAATGGTGAGCATAAAAGGGATAAGTCTTTTATTTGTTCAATACTAAAAACGATTTGAGTTGACGATGCGAATAATCTATGTAAATTGGTAAAAAATTGAGAGAAGCTAGCGAGGAATTTAGAAGAATAACATGTATTAATACCTTGAAAGAAGAGAATTAAGATGCAACATTACGGTAAAATGAGAAATTTTCTAGAAAAGAATTAATGATTTGTTTGATATTAAGGACTAGTTCTCGGTTGTAAGGATTTTTATTAGTAAAGATTTTGATATAGAGGCCTAATAATACAGGAAAGGAGGTAGAACACGGATAAATTGAAATATCTAATGAAAGGTACCTGAAGAAAGAGTACTCAAGGTGTGAAAATTAAGGGATAGAGTGACAGAGATTAACGAATGTGTGCCTAAAGAACACCTAGTATGTGATTTATTGAGAAAAGTGCACAAATTTTACAAGAAGTTACCAACGTTAAAAGGAGATATAGTAAAAGTTAAGTACTTTGGCTAACTAATTAGATGAAGAGCCTAAATAGATTCAGGGAGACTCTTGATTGTTTGAAACTTAATCAATAGAGAGGGAGGAAATTGGTTCCGACGAGTTATGAAGTATGTGCAAGGACTAGTGAAGGTTCAAGTGTAATGGATAAGGTTTCTGAATTCACTAAGAGATATAAAAGGATGTTCGTGAGGACACGAACAATCCAACGGGGGGAGAGTTGTAACATCCCAAAATTTTAAGATAATATTTCATGAGAATTTATTAATGATTTAGTATGTTTTGGTGTTATCTTATGTGAAATAACTATTAAATAAATGGATGGTATGATTTAATGTATATAAATGGACAATAGTTAAGGTTTGTTGGTTAAGTTGAAAAGAGGACTAGTGATGCAAAGTTAATTTGAGGACCTCCCTTAATATGGTTTTGGTGGGGAGGGTAGAAAATGCAATTTGAGCAAAGTTGTGTTAATAAAAGAAAAATCAAATACTGATAATTCATTTTATCAGTTGTTAAAAAATAGCAGAGAGTGTGGTTGTATGTATATGTCGACATTTTCAAGGAGAAGAAGGAGAAGTTTCAATTGGAGAAATTGAGTTCATGCAAGCTTAAATTGGTGGAATCTAAGGCATTCCAAGCACTCTAGCAAGTCTTAATCCTTCTAATCTCTCTTCTTAGTGCACAAATTAGGGTTCTTGAACTCTTAAAGACAAGGTATGAGTTTTATGTTCAAGTGTTGCTATTTTTGAATGTTTGTGATGAATTTTGTGCTTAAAGGTTGAGGTTTGATAGAATTGTGCACACTAGTATGATTGAAAATGAATTTGTTTATGATTTTGGAAGTAAGTTCATGAATGAACTTGCATTTTGAGTATATGGTATGAATATAGTGAAATTGGTGATGTTTTAGCTTAAAATCTAGTCATGCACATCAAGTGTTTGATGAAATGCCTCAATGAAATGTTTATGTGATTTAAGTTATAAATTGAGAAGGAGAAAGTTTGTATGTGAATTATTGTTATTGTTATAAGTAATGAAATTTGGATAATTGATGATTTAGGGTTGCTAGCAATAGAAATGGGTTTATGCACATTTGATGTTTAATGGAATATTTAAAAGAAATGCAAATTATGATTATGAGAGATGAACTAGAGAATTGTGTGATTAAAGTGATGATGTTGGCATGATAATGTGTTTATATTGGAAAAGATAAGTTGATTGTTATACATGTAAGTGTTCATGTGATTATTGAAGTAAAAAGGAGATTAAGTCAATGTGTAAGGGTGTAAAAGTGTTGAGAGCTTTTAAGTTGTAATTTTGTTAAGTTATGATATTGATGAGATTAGCTCATGTATAGGTGTTAATCAAGGCAAAGGAGCTTCAAGTGACCAAGGAACTTCATTTAATCAAGGTGAGTTATATGGGGTAATATGGGCGGGTCAAGGGTGATCATAGAATCCATGATCACAAGTTATGTATTAGCAATTTTTATAAATTATTCTATGCTTTGAGTTTAACTACGCAGGAGTACTTATGGTGGTTTTTGAATACGATATACGGTAACAAGGGTGACTTAATGCTCCCGGATTGCATCCGTGCAAGAGGGTGGCGATTAATTTCACTAGTTAAAAGCTTAGACTTCACGTCTATGTTAATGTGTAAAGCTTAGACTTTGTGTCTATGTTAAGGTATAAAGCTTAGACTTTGTGTCTATGTAAGGTATAAAGCTTAGACTTTGTGTCTATGTTAAGATGTAAAGCTTAGACTTTGTGTCTATGTTAAGGTATAAAGCTTAGACTTTGTGTCTATGTAAGGTATAAAGCTTAGACTTTGTGTCTATGTTAAGATGTAAAGCTTAGACTTTGTGTCTATGTTAAGATGTAAAGCTTAGACTTTGTGTCTATGTCTATATTATGTAATGAGCTTGGATTCATATCCATGTTATGTGTAAGCTTGGACGAGGTCCATGTTAAGAGAAGATTTGGATTTCTATCCATAGTAAGAGTAAGCTTGGGCGATGTCCATATAACGTGTTAGTTTGAATTTACACATAGGATGATGTTTTAAGATTGAAAAATGTATATGTTATGTATCAAAATTGGCTATGACTAGGAGGCAAGTGGATGGAGTTCGAATTACGAAATCAACCTTCGGGTTGGAAGATTATGGTTGTGTTTACGCATATGTTTATGTTTTAAATTTAAGATACGCACTTACCATTAACTCACTAAGCGTTTTGCTTACCCCGCTATGTTGTTAATGTTTGCTAGGTTCTTATGTTGCGAAGATTTGGGACAACAAGGTGGTAGGAGAACAATCGGCATTTATCAAGTGGTATGCAAGTCTCTTAATTGAATCTAGCTTCACGATAACCGCTTATGAACGCCAAGAGTCAAATGTGTATTATGACAAAAGATGTGTAATTTATGTTTTGAAACTAAGTGCTAAAGTCGGTATTTTGGGTCGAAAAAGGCACGTTTATATTGGGAAACGGGTCGTGCGCGACCAAGTAATAATCGTGTTTTTAAATGATGAGTGTTAGTCTTAGAAGTTAGCTTGTTTATGTATTTTGTTGTCGGAATGTTTTGATGAAATGTTAAAATGGGAAAAATTTGGTCTAAGTAAAATGTTGCAGATCAGGGCTCGGAATAGTGTTATGTCGCGCCGCGGCCAGAGGCTCCGCGCCGCGACATTTAACTAATGTTGGAAACAGAAACAAGGTTAAGAAGTGTAAAGATTTCTGCTTTGTGTCGCACCGCGACAGGGCAAGCCGCGCCGCGGCATATGCCTTGTCCGGCCAGAAACTTTGTTTTTCAAAAAAAAAAAAAAAAAAAAAAAAAAAAAAAATTTTACCCGATTCTAGGCGTTAAAGTCTTCAACTTACGATGAATTTTAGAAATCATTTTTTAAACTTAATGAAATAAAGTAATTTTTGTTTTTAAATTCACACAAAACATAAATTTAGAAAGCATATTAATTTCATATAAAACCTACAAAATAAAAAAAATTCAGAATTGGGGGAGAAAACTAGTTCTTTAGTGTCTGCTAGTGGAAAAGACCAATCGGATTCCATTCTCGGAACTATATGAGAACAGAACAACTAACTCTAGACAACGTTTTCTTTTTTAGAACATTTGAATCTCCCCACACTTAGGTAGCTGTGGTGTCGAAATTGTGATTAACTTCATCGTCAATTTCTTTTAGACTATAATCAACTTGCATATCTGTGACTTTTGCTTTAAGCCATTGGTCGGATTCCTGTGTAATATCCACAAATTCAACTAGTTTTGACTTTTCTTTAGGCGATAGATTGGATACTAATCGGTTACATAACTTAAAGTTCCCCTTAAATCTAGCATCGTGAATCCGTTTAATAAGTTTCATCATTGAACTATTAATAACGGGGTCATTTAATTTTGTATCAACAATGGGGTTCTTTGTTATCAAGTCATCATTAGGTGTTACTTCATCTTCCCCACACTTAGGCGTTTCATTATTGTTAAGCACTACCGTTGGAGTTGGTAAAACAACATGGTTCTTACCAATCGTTTTTGTTAGTTCAACGGTTTTGGTTGGTGGAGATTTAGACTTTCGACTCAAAAAGGTGATCGATTTTTCACCATCAATAAGTGTCATTTGAAATGTCCCGTTCATATTGATTATAAACGTTCCATATTAATTGATTTCGTCGCAAGGTTTTGACCTCTATATGAGACATTTTTCAAAGACTGCATTCATTTTTAAAATAACCATAACCTTTATTTTATCGATAAAGGTTTGAAAAGCATTACGTAGATTATCAAATAATGATAATCTAAAATATATCGTTTACACACGACCATTACATAATGGTTTACAATAAGAATATATTACATCAAAAATAAGTTTCTTGAATGCAGTTTTTACATAATATCATACAAGCATGGACTTCAAATCTTGTCCTTATTTTAGTATGCAACAGCGGAAGCTCTTAATAATCACCTGAGAATAAACATGCTTAAAACGTCAACAAAAATGTTGGTGAGTTATAGGTTTAACCTATATATTATCAAATTATAATAATAGACCACAAGATTTCATATTTCAATATACATCCCATACATAGAGATAAAATTCATTCATATGGTGAACAGGTAACGGACATTAACAAGATGCATATAAGAATATCCCCTATCATTCCAGGAAATCTTTCGGACATGATATAAATGAATTCGAAGTACTAAAGCATCCGGTACTTTGGATGGGGTTGTTAGGCCCAATTGATATATCTTTAGGAATCGTGTCAATTAGGGTGTCTGTTCCCTAATTCTTAGATTACCAGACTTAATAAAAAAGGGCATATTCGATTTCGATAATTCAACCATAGAATGTAGTTTTACGTACTTGTGTCTATTTTGTAAATCATTTATAAAACCTGCGTGTATTCTCATCCCAAAAATATTAGATTTTAAAAGTGGGACTATAACTCACTTTCACAGATATTTCCTTCCTCGGAAATAAGACTTGGCCACGGATCGATTCACGAACCAATACAAATATGTACATATATATCAAAGTATGATCAAAATATAATTACAACCATTTTTATTATGTTTTAAAGATTTGAGTGTATTAAGTCAGCTGTCCTCGTTAATAACCTACAACTAGTTGTCCACAATTAGATGTACAGAAATAAATCGATATATATATTATCTTGAATCAATCCATGACCCAGTGTATACACGTCTCAGGCTAGATCACAACTCAAAGTATATATATTTTTGGAATCAACCTCAACCCTGTATAGCTAACTCCAACATTACTGCATATAGAGTGTCTATGGTTGTTCAAAATAATATATATACATGGGTCGATATAATATGTCAAAACATTTGTATACGTGTTTATGGTATCCCAAGATTACATTAGAATACATGTATAATAAAATATAAGTTAGCTAGGATATGATTTGTATAGAATTGTTACAATATTTCCCGTAGCTACAACAATCAAAAAATATCCAATCTTGTTTTACCCATAACTTCTTCATTTTAAATCCGATTTGAGTGAATCAAATTGCTATGGTTTCATAGTGAACTATATTTTATGAATCTAAACATAATATTATAGGTTTATAGTCAGAAAAATAAGTTACAAGTTGTTTTTGCAAAGGTAGTCATTTCAGTCGAAAGAACGACGTCTAGATGACCATTTTGGAAAACATACTTCCACTTTGAGTTTAACCATGATTTTTGGATATATTTTCATGTTCATAAGAAAAATCATTTTCCCAAAAGAACAACTTTTAAATCAAAGTTTATCATAGTTTTTAATTAACTAACCCAAAACAGCCCGCCGTGTTACTACGACGGCATATATCCGATTTTACGGTTTTTTTCGTGTTATCCGGTTTTAAATCATTAAGTTAGCATATCATATAGATATAGAACATGTGTTTAGTTGATTTTAAAAGTCAAGTTAGAAGGATTAACTTTTGTTTGCGAACAAGTTTAGAATTAACTAAATTATGTTCGAGTGATTACATGTTCAAATCTTCGAATAAGATAGTTTTATATGTATGAATCGAATGATGTTATGAACATTTATTACTACCTCAGGTTTAGTAGGTAAACCTACTGGAAGTGACAAGAAATAATCTAGCTTCAAAGGATCTTGGATGGCTTGAAAGTTCTTGAAGTAGAATCATGACACGAAAACAAATTCAAGTAAGATTATCACTCGAATTAAGATAGTTATAGTTATAGGAATTGAATCAAAGTTTGTATATGAGTATTACCTTTATTTATAATGATATCTTACTGTAAACAACAAGAATTTCTTGAGGTTGGATGATCACTTTACAAGATTGGAAGTGAGCTAGTAAACTTGGAAGTATTCTTGATTTTATGAAACTAGAACTTGTAGAATTTATGAAGAACACTTAGAACTTGAAGATGGAACTTGAGAGAGATCAATTAGATGAAGAAAATTGAAGAATGAAAGTGTTTGTAGGTGTTTTTGGTCATTGGTATATGGATTAGATATAAAGGATATGTAATTTTGTTTTCATGTAAATAAGTCATGAATGATTATTCATATTTTTGTAATTTTATGAGATATTTCATGCTAGTTGCCAAATGATGGTTCCTACATGTGTTAGGTAACTCACATGGGCTGCTAAGAGCTTATCATTGGAGTGTATATATGATAATGCTAAAAACGAACATATATTTCATAGCATTATTCCTCAAGAAAGACAAGCTTTTAGTTGCAATTGTTCTATTTACAAGTGATATTCGTTTAAATAATAAAAGGTGAAGACAAAAGACAGATTCGACGAATTGAAGACGCAAACGACCAAAAAGCTCAAAAGTACAAAAGACAATCAAAGAGGTTCCAATTATTGATAAGAAACGTCTCGAAATTACAAGAGTAGAAGATTCAAAACGCAAAGTACAAGATATTAAATTGTACACAAGGACGTTCGAAAATCCGGAACCGGGACCAGAGTCAACTCTCAACGCTCGACGCAACGGACTAAAAATTACAAGTTAACTATGTATATAAATATAATATAATATATAATTAATTATATAAATTATATATATATTATATTTATATAATAAACCGTCGGTAAACAAAGAGCCAAAATGGAGTGAGCTGTAATTAAAAACTCCGCGACTCACGGAGTTTGAAGAAGGAATGGGCCGCGAGTCGCGGAGCCCCAAAAACTGAAACTCCCTATAAAGGCCAACGAATTCTGATCAATTTATCATCCAATATCCATCAATCTCTCTATCTATATACGTAATATTTATATTTATAATTTATATTTTAATTTTAATTTTAATTTTAATCCTAATAATAAGGGTATGTTAGCAAATGTTGTAAGGGTGTAAGTCGAAATTCTGTCCGTGTAACGCTACGCTATTTTTAATCATTGTAAGTTATGTTCAACCTTTTTAATTTAATGTCTCGTAGCTCAGTTATTATTATGCTTATTTAAATCCGAAGTAATCATGATGTTGGGCTAATTACTAAAATTGGGTAATTGGGCTTTGTACCATAATTGGGGTTTGGATAAAAGAACGACACTTGTGGAAATTAGACTATGGGTTATTAATGGGTTTTATATTAACTAAACAATACCTTGTTAATTTAATATACAAACTTATAATTCGACGTATTTATATATAACCACATACGCTTGACTGGGTACGGTGGGCGAGATATCTATAAATACCAATAATTATTCATTTTACCGGATACGGAACTGGATTAATAGTTAATAGACTTGTTGAAACAGGGGTGAATTACATTCAAGGGTAATTGGTGTAATTGTTAACAAAGTAGTAAAACCTTGGTTTACACGCAGTCGATAACCTGGTGTATTCATTAAACAAAGTATTAAAACCTTGTTACAATTCGAATCCCCAATTAGTTGGAATATTTGACTTCGGGAATAAGAATAATTTGACCAAGGCTTTCGCTCTTTATATTTATGACTGATGGACTATTATGGACAAAATCCGTATGGACATATTAAATAATCCAGGACAAAGGACAATTAACCCATGGGCATAAAACTAAAATCAACACGTCAAACATCGTGATTACGGAAGTTTAAATACGCATAATTCTTTTATTTCATATTTAATTTCCTTTATTTTATATTTAATTGCACTTCTAATTATCGCATTTTTATTGTTATTGTTTTTAATTGCACTTTTAATCATCGTGCTTTTTAATTATCGCAAGTTTATTTTATCGCACTTTTATTATTCGCAATTTCATTATCGTTATTTACTTTACGCTTTAAATTAAGTCTTGTATTTATTTATTATTTTACATTTGGTTTTAACTGCGACTAAAGTTTTAAAATCGACAAACCGGTCATTAAACGGTAAAAACCCCACTTTATAACAATAATATTACTTATATATATATTTGTATTTTTATCAAAGTAAACTAATATAGCGTTAAGCTTTGTTTAAAGATTTTCCCTGTGGAACGAACCGGACTTACTAAAAACTACACTACTGTACGATTAGGTACACTGCCTATAAGTGTTGTAGCAAGGTTTAAGTATATCCATTCTCTAAATAAATAAATATCTTGTGTAAAATTGTATCGTATTTAATAGTATTTCCTGCTAAAAATTAATAGTATTTTATACCCCTTAGCTTTAACTATCAAGTATTTTTGGCACCGCTGCCGGGGATTTGCTTAAAAGCCGGAAGCGCAACGCTAATATAAAAAAAAAGATTTTTATTTTTAATTTACTTTTATAAAAATACGTTTTTGTAAAAAATACGTTTTTAATTATTCAAAAATATAAAAAGAAAACAAAAATATAAATATTTTTAAGAGTTTGTTAAATATTTAAGTTTTATAAAGTTTCTATATTTTTATTTTATAAAAATATAAGTTTTATTTAAATATTTTGTGTTTATTTAGAACATAAAAAAAACCGAAAAAAAAAATTAATATATATATAAATCTATTTTTAAGTTATTTTTAAAATTATAAAGTAGTTCTATTTTTATTTTAGTTTTTAAATATAAGTTTTTATTATATAAATATTTTGATTTAAACAGAAAATAAATAAATAAAAAAACGCGTCGAATTTTAAACAACCTGTCATTTGAATTTTGGAACCCCGCGACTCGCGGAGTTTGCTGCTTCGGGCACCGCAACTCGCGGAGCCGCCCTGACAGGCCAGACCAAAACCCTAATCCGCATTTAATACGGTTTAATTAATTATTATTATTATTTAAACCCTAATTAGTTTATTATATATATATATATATATATATATATATATATATATATATATATATATATATATATATATATATATATATATATATATATATATATGTATTAAAAAAAGTATTATTATGATTATTATGATTATCATTATTATTATAAGTTATTATATATAAAAATTAATAGTTTTATAAAATAAATAATATAAAAATAATATTTTTATAAAAATTGTAATTTTTACAACTTTTTGTATATTTTTATATTTTGTCTCTTTTTAATTGTTTTAGCGTAATATTTGTATTTTTCGCTAGTTTTTAGTTTTAAATTTAGTTTTTGCCATAGTTATTTTTTTTAGTTCTAGATTTTTAGGCTTTGCCGTATAATCCCTTAAGTACTTTTTCTAGACTAATATTTAGGTACTTTAGAATTTTGCGACGCCTTTTTAAGTTTTAGTTTCTTTTTAAGTTATTGCCATTTGGGATATAGTTTTTCTTGTAAGCTTTAATATTTTTAGACACCTTTTACCTATGTATCAATTATCATTCCAATTAGTAATCTCAATTTGCGATTATAATTTTAAGTTAGTGATAGTAATAAGGTTGGGTTAGTCTAGTGTTTTTAAGTTCTATAAGTCACTCTTTTTCTTTCTTATTTTTATTTTTAGATCTTTTTCCGACACGCTCTTTTTCTTTCTTATTTCTCGTCATTCTAGTTTTTAGGACATAGATTTTTATTCTACTTCTTATCTAAATTTCTTAAAATTACGAAAATTTATTTTAAGTAGTTAAATTGATAGACATCAAAATTTTCTGGTTCGTAGTAATAGTTGGATTTGTACGTGGACCGGGTTATTGGAACCAAACAGTCCTCAATTATATTGAGACCAAACGAATCCTGCCCCTCTGCTGCATCTTTTGGCTATTCGAAACGTGGGCAAAATCAGAAAAGTCTATTGATTGAATAACTTATTATAATTTTTCTTTCCTTTTAAAAACTAATAGGATATTCAGTGAATGCACCGAGCAAGACGTTCATCACCTTTTGTACGTTCACCACCTGTAACTAGATCAAGACATCTAACTAATATTGTCGCCGTTGATAATCCATTTTTTGAACCTGACCTCACAATTGAGAATCCGAAGAATATTCAGGGACGATTCGTAGATCCTGAACCACTAAACTTTCCTCCGGAACCACCAATCATTCAAACAGAGATTGTTGAGGAACGAACCATTAAATCAGAATCCTCTAGTGATTCGGATTCAACAAATTCAATTATGGAGAATCTGGAACCTTTAAGTATGGAAGACCGAATGAGAGCTAAACGCACTGGCCAAGGTCACGCAATTACTCATCCAGACATTAATGCGCCAGATTATGAAATCAAAGGACAAATTCTACACATGGTGACTAATCAATGCCAATTTAGTGGTGCGCCGAAGGAAGATCCAAATGAACATCTACGTACCTTTAATAGGATCTGCACACTATTTAAAATTCGAGAAATAGAGGATGAACAGATATATCTCATGTTATTTCCCTTGACTTTAAAGGGAGAAGCCAAAGATTGGTTGGAATCATTACCTGAAGGGGCGATTGATACATGGGACGTTTTAGTTGAAAAATTTCTTAAACAATTCTTTCCTGCATCTAAAGCCGTAAGACTTCAAGGAGAAATTGTTACATTTACACAGAAGCCAAATGAAACTCTATATGAGGCTTGGACAAGATTTGGAAAGTTATTGAGAGGATGTCCGCAACATGGTTTAGATACCTGTCAAATAGTACAAATATTCTACCAAGGATGCGACATCACTACAAGAAAAGACATAGATATAGCAGCTGGTGGTTCCATTATGAAGAAAACCGAAACTGATGCTTACAAAATTATTGATAACCCTGCTTCCTACTCACATGAGTGGCACCAAGAAAAAGATATCGTTAGATCATCTAAAGCAGCTAGAGCCGATTCTAGCCATGACTTAGATTCCATTTCCGCAAAGATAGATGCTGTCGAGAGACGAATGGAAAAGATGACTACAGATATTCACTCAATACGAATTAGTTGTGAGCAGTGTGGAGGACCACATTTAACAAAAGATTGTCTCAGTATTGAATTAACAATGGAACAAAGAGAGAATATTTCATACATAAACCAAAGGCCTGGAAATAATTATCAGAATAATTATCAACCGCCAAGACCGATTTACAATCAAAACCAGAATTATAACCGAAATATTCCATACAACAACCAACAAGGTCCTAGCAATCAACAAGTATCCAATAATACTTACAATCAGCAAAGACCTAATTTTCAAAACAAACCACCACAACCCGATGATAAAAAGCCGAATTTAGAAGATATGATGACGAAGCTAGCTGAAACTCAAACGCAGTTTTTCACATCTCAAAAACAAACCAATGAACAAAATGCTCAAGCATTTAGAAATCAACAAGCTTCTATTCAAAACTTGGAACAAGAAGTAAGTAACCTAGCAAGGTTAATAGGTGAAAGAAAACCGGAAAGTCTACCTAGTGATACCAATACTAACCTCCGGAATGAAACAGCTAAAGCTATTACCACAAGAAGTGGTACAACACTTAAACCACCTGAAATACCTGTAACTTCTGATGAAGCTATTCCTACTCCACAAGGACCACAACCTAATCAAGATAAGGAAAAAGAACCGGTAGTTGAAAAGGTTAATGAAGATAACACAATTAAGGATAAACCTTATGTTAAACCATACCAACCACCACTTCCTTACCCGAGTAAAATGAAGAAAGAGAAACTTGAAGCCGAGCAATCCAAATTCTTGGATATGTTTAAACAGATAAATGTAAATCTTTCTTTCATTGATGTAATTTCAGGAATGCCTAGATATGCTAAATTCTTGAAAGATCTAATCTCGAATAGAAAGAAAATGGAAGAACTCTCGGCTGTTACTATGAACGCTAATTGTTCAGCAGTGCTGTTGAATAAGATACCAGAAAAATTATCTGATCCAGGAAGTTTCACAATTCCATGTTTTCTGGGTAGTCTTAGTTCAATAGAAGCATTGGCAGACTTAGGTGCTAGTATAAATCTAATGCCATATTCACTATACGCTAAACTAGACCTTGGAGAATTGAAACCAACCAGAATAAGCATACAACTAGCCGATAGATCAATAAAATATCCTAGAGGGATAATGGAGAACATGCTAGTTAAAGTTGGTACTTTAGTATTTCCAGTAGATTTTGTTGTTCTGGACATGGAAGAAGATTCTCAAGTTCCTCTCATATTAGGAAGACCATTCTTAAACACGGCTAAAGCAATGATAGACGTGTTCGGTAAGAAATTGACCCTAAGTATAGAGGATGAGAGTGTTACCTTTTCAGTTGATAGAGCAATGCAACAACCACAATCTGCAGATGATACATGTTATTATATTCAAACTATAGATGCACATGCAGAATTATTAGAAGAATTTCCAGAATTACAAGGAACAGGAGAATGTTCTTTAGGAGAAGGAACAGAACAAATTGATGAAGCTGAAATGTTAGCTACACTTATAGCTAATGGATATGAACCAACAACAGAAGAAATTCAAATGCTAAAAGAAAAAGACAGATATCGATTTAAATCATCGATAGAAGAACCACCGAAATTAGAGTTAAAGCCACTTCCAAACCATTTGGAATAGGCTTATTTACATGGTGAATCTGAATTACCTGTAATAATATCATCTTCTCTTACTGAAAATGAGAAATCACAACTCATTTCTGTGTTGAAAGCTCATAAACCAGCCATTGCATGGAAGATTCATGATATTAAAGGAATAAGTCTTTCGTATTGCACACATAAAATCCTTATGGAAGAAGGTCATAAAACGTATGTGCAACGCCAACGAAGACTAAATCCTAATATGAAAGATGTAGTTAAAAAAGAAATTATTAAACTGCTAGACGCAGGTCTAATTTATCCAATTTCTGATAGTCCATGGGTAAGCCCAGTTCAATGCGTGCCTAAGAAGGGTGGCATGACTGTCATTACAAATGAGAAAAATGAGCTTATTCCTACTAGGACTGTAACAGGATGGCGTGTATGTATTAATTATAGAAAATTAAATGACGCCACCAGAAAAGATCACTTTCCCTTACCTTTCATTGATCAAATGTTGGAAAGATTAGCCGGAAATAGTTACTATTGTTTTCTAGATGGATTTTCCGGATATTTTCAAATTCCAATAGCACCCGAAGATCAAGAGAAAACCACATTCACGTGCCCTTATGGTAATTTTGATTACAAACGCATGCCATTTGGACTTTGCAACGCCCCTGCAACCTTTCAAAGGTGTATGATGGCGATTTTTCATGACATGATAGAAGAACGCATGGAAGTTTTCATGGATGACTTTTCAGTCTTCGGTGATACATTTGAAACATGTCTAGCTAATCTTGAACGAATGCTTATTAGATGCGAACAATCAAATCTAGTACTTAATTGGGAGAAATGCCATTTCATGGTTAAAGAGGGCATCGTTCTTGGACATAAAATTTCAAAAGAAGGAATTGAAGTGGATAGAGCTAAAGTAGATGTAATTGCTAAACTTCCACATCCCGCTAATGTTAGAGGAGTTAGGAGTTTTCTAGGGCATGCCGGTTTTTACCGACGTTTCATAAAAGATTTTTCTAAAATTGCCACTCCTATGAATAAACTCCTAGAAAAGGATGCTCCATTCATCTTTTCAGATGAGTGTATCAAATCTTTTAATATTCTTAAAGAGAAACTCACTAATGCAGCGATCATGATAACACCAAATTGGAATCTACCATTTGAACTAATGTGCGATGCAAGTGATTTTGCAATGGGAGCCGTTTTAGGACAAAGGATTGAAAAACGATTTCAACCTATATATTATGCTAGTAAGACGTTACAAGGAGCACAAACGAACTATACAACTACTAAAAAGAACTCCTTGCTATTGTCTTTGCTTTTGACAAATTTCGATCATATCTCGTTCTAGCAAAAACGGTGGTCTATACCGACCATTCTGCTCTTAGATGCCTATTTTCAAAACAAGATGCTAAACCAAGATTAATCCGTTGGATCTTACTCTTACAAGAGTTTGATATTGAAATCCGAGATAAAAGAGGAGCAGAAAATCTCGCCGCTGATCATCTTTCTCGTCTTGAAAATCCCGAATTAGAAGTTCTAAATGAATCGGCCATACAAGACAACTTTCCTGATGAATATCTATTGAAGATAGATTATAATGAAATTCCATGGTTTGCAGACTATGCAAACTACTTAGTTTGTGGATTCCTTGAAAAAGGATTATCGTACCAAAAATGAAAGAAATTCTTCAGTGATATAAAACACTATTTTTGGGAAGATCCACATCTGTTTAAAAGTTGTCCAGATGGAATAATACGCCGATGTGTATTTGGAGATGAAGCTAGTAAAATTTTAAACCATTGTCACACAGGACCAACAGGAGGGCATTATGGGCCTCAACTAATATCAAGAAAAGTTTATGATGCTGGATTCTATTGGCCTACAATTTACAAAGACGCACACCTTCTTTGCAAATCCTATGATGCTTGTCAAAGGGCCGGAAAAATAAGTCAACGTGATGAAATGCCACAAAATGTCATCCAAGTATGTGAAGTATTTGACATTTGGGGTATTGACTTTATGGGTCCATTTCCAAAATCTCATAATAATCTATATATACTCGTAGCCATTGATTATGTATCTAAATGGGCAGAAGCACAAGCTCTCCCAACTAACGATGCACGAGTTGTAGTCAACTTTTTAAAACGTCTTTTTGCAAGGTTTGGAACACCGAAAGCTTTAATAAGTGATCGGGGTACTCATTTCTGTAATAATCAACTTGAGAAAGTTCTTAAAAGATATGGAGTAACTCATAAAATCTCCACTGCATATCATCCACAAACAAGTGGACAAGTTGAAAATACCAACCGAGCTTTAAAACATATTCTAGAGAAAACCGTAGGATCAAATCCGAAGGAATGGTCCATTAAATTGGAGGATGCACTCTGGGCTTTTAGAACAGCCTACAAAACTCCAATTGGAACCACACCTTTTAGACTTGTTTATGGAAAAGCATGTCATCTTCCAGTAGAAATTGAACACAAAGCATTTTGGGCTTTGAAGACATGTAATCTTGATTTACATGAAGACGGACGTCTACGATTAAGTCAACTAAACGAATTAGAAGAATTAAGACAAGAAGCATACGAAAATTCGTTAATCTATAAAGAAAGAACGAAAAAATGGCATGATAAAAGAATCAGAAGTTCAAAAGAATTTAAAGAAGGAGACAGAGTTCTTCTTTTCAATTCACGATTCAAGCTATTTCCTGAAAAATTGAAATCAAGATGGTCTGGACCATTCATAGTCAAAAGAGTTTTCCCATACGGAACGATAGAATTAATAAATTCAAATAGGATTGAATTTAAAATTAATGGTCACAGAGTTAAACATTACATACATGGTCCGATGGAAGAAGACAATGAAGTTAATCACAATTTCGATACCACAGCTAACTAAGTATAGGGGGTTTATGTATTTCTGTTAGAGTTAGATTGTCTGTTTTTGTGTAGTTCTCGAAAATGGAACCCGAACGGTCTTTCCCTAGCAGGCCCTAAAGAACTAGTCTTCTCCCCCCATTATGAATTTTTATTTTTTTAGGAAATGAAGACTGCCTGTGAACTAAACCATGGTCTAATGCTACACCCTTTGATCACTAAACGTAATAATGACACACTTCCGAGTGAAATAGTATCAGTAATCAAAGAAAGATTGGACGGAGTTAGAAAAGAATCCAGATGCGAAGATAATAAGTTACAATTTGGTAAAGGAAAATCAAAATCCGCAGCGAAAAGAAGAGCACGACACCTAGAAAGATGTCACAAATGCGGAAAATGGTCACATGGAGGTAAATGTTCAAATAATCAAACCTATTCAAACACCGAATTTGTTACTTTATGCAGAGACGGACCGTTCATATGTTTAGAAGAAAAAACACTGAATGCTCGAGGTTACGCCTATGTAGCCATGGAAAACCAATTAAACCGACTATCTTATGAATGGGATAGATCATATAACTAAGAAATCTATTTCACAGGTATGTTTGTACAGTTTTTATTTTTTTTATTTTTATTTTTAACCTTTTGATAATAAACGCTAAATTGTTCGCTATAAAGTATTAAATTGGTATTGAATAAAATTAGGTTTGGCGACCGAAATTATTGATATCATTCAAAAATTTATTACATCACTGCGAAATTTAACGTTTATTCTTAAGGTATAAATATCTTTAATCAATCAACCCAAAATATTTCAAAAATTCGTCATGAGTTAAATTAGGTCTTGGAACCGAAATTACTTTACCGAAAAGAGGGGCGCATATTTTTGATAATATTTGATTGATTAAAGTGGGATAAAAAGCCAAAAAGATTTTTAATTTTATTTTTACCATGTTTTTAAAATTAATATATAAATCTTAAATTAATATTGTAAACTTTGTAAAATCAATATATTTAAAATTGTAAATATTTGAAAAATTAATATAAGTTTGGTGTGAATTTATAATATGAATTTTTAAATTAAGTTTGGTGTGAATTTTTAATTTTTAAAATATGAATTTTTTATTTTATGCATTTCAAATTTTAAGTTTGGTGTGAATTTTTAATATTAATTTTAAATTTTATATTTAAGTTGTGTGAATTTAAAAACAAAAATTTACTTCATCTCATTAAGTTAAAAATATGATTTTTAAAATTCGTCGTAAGTTGAAGACTAGGTCGTTGAACCGAAATTGCTTTACCCGAGGGAGGGACGAGAACTTTTATTATCATTATTTTTAATCTTATTGAATTAAAGTATCCCAAAAACATTAAAAAACTAAAAAAAAAAAATCTAAGCTTTTAAAACAATCGCTTGAAAAAGACAAATTTTAAAATTTTGTCGAAGGACGGACTAGGACATCGATCCGAAACAACCTCGTCCTAAAACAAAGGAAAACAAAATTTTAAATTTATTTTATATTTGTTTTACAAGTTAAGGTTTGTTTAAAAAAAAAAAAAATACAAACTCCGCGACTCGCGGAGTTTGAAAGGGAAAAACACCGCGACTCGCGGAGTTCCAAAAATACCGAAAAAAATAAAAGGGGCAGAACTGATCAGTCCACAACCCACACCCACGAAAACACTGCGATAAAACCCGCAAAAACCTGAAAAAATACCCCCAAATTCACAATTTTTGACCGTTAATCATCAAATCTTTTACTAAAATCATGTTGAGAAGGATGCTATCAAGGAATTACTCAAGAAAAACGGTAAATTTCTACACCTAAACACCATGTAATCCGAAAATTAGTGTTCTTGAGCATTTTTTCCCCAATTTGATTTTGATGCTTTTTAGTGTAATTATGCTTAAATTGTTTATGTATTATGCTTGTATAACCTAGATTGATGCTATTTAACATGATTAGAAGCCTTAAACTTCAAATTTTGAGTAATCTAGGGTTTGTGTTCTTGAGCAAATTTGGGGCTTTTTGATATAAACAGGTTATGGCCGATTTTTGTCATGAATTGTTGCTAAATTAAATAGTGTAACATGTTTAGGTAGTTAAATAATCCAAAATTTGAGCCTAAACATGATTTTGAGAATTAAAGTGGACTTTTTCAAGTCTAAAAATTCATGAACTTGATTTTTGAGAGATAATGCCATTTGAAACTTGTTTAATTGCTAGTGATGATTATTTTAACATGTTATTTGAGTTGAATGCTTATGAACTTGACGAACATTTTCGTATATGCTTATTTGAAAAAGTGTAGATTTGATGAAAATATGAAAATGAGCTTAAGTTTGATATAAATTGATCATGTCATTGTAATTATTTTGATTGATGATTTTGCTGACACTAATGCATATTTGGATGCACACAAATTGTGTTTGATGTGTTTTGCAGACTGAAAGGGGTGAATCTTCATCCCAAGCTCGCAATGCTCCTGCTGAAAATGCGGAACAACAGGAGGTGGATAACTACTACAAACAAGATATACCTCATCCAGTCAAGACATTTTCTGATATGCACTTGGAAGATTTGCACCCGAACCTGAGATTTGACAGACTTTGGATAGATTATCCAAAATACCAAAGGGGTTTGCATACGCTTCATTCTAAAGTTGTTGAGGTACCTAGGGTCATAGAATGGGGACCATTAGAAGCTGTAGAATTGGCCGGGCCAATTAGGGAATTACTTGCACAGAGGTATGGTAATTCTACTTTTAACGACTGGGTACGTTTATTCACCATGCGTAGACTTGTATATAAAGTATGGTGTGAAGAATTGTTGTGTAGTATAGAATTAAATGATCGGGTAGCTAGTTTAACCGATCGATCTTTTATTAGATTTTTGTTAGGAGGTTCGATGCGCCACATGTCTTTACTAGACATGGCTCAGGCTTTACGTATATATACGCCTGAGGAGTTAGCATCTGCCGATTGTAGAGGGTTGATACTAAATGGTAGAAAGATAGATGAAAATTTTGATACACATGGTGTATGGAGTCAAATGACAAGCCATCACCGATTCAAAGGGGGAAATTACTCTTATTTGGATATAGATAGAGCTGAATTAAGAGTAATTCATAGGTTTTTAGCTAATTCGATTACACAAAGAGGTAAGAACAAGGAAAAGGTAAATGAACAGGATTTGTTTTACCATATGTGTATTCGAGACCCACAAAGCGCTGTAAGTATACCTTATTGTGTGGGTTATTATTTATCAGCTATGGTTAGGGGGATGAAACCGCATAGCATAATAGGAGGTGGTATATTTATTACTTTGATTGCTGAATATCTCGGTGTGGATATAAGTCGAGGGGGATTATTAGTCGAAGAACCAGAACCCCGCGATACAATAGGTTTAAATGTATACCATGGTGCGAAGGTTTTGAAGAGGCGAAATAACGCCGCAGTACAATACCATGGTAGACATCCACAGGTTGAGAGAAACCAACAGCAAGGTAATGTAGGAGGGGGAAATGAAATGCAAGAAATGCAAAGGTTTATAGCTTCACAGGAGTACGAAAATGCTAGACATAGAGCATTTGAAGATTGGCAAGTTCATCAAAACCAAATCATAGCTTATTTCCAACATATAGGTAGAAACTATATTCCTACTCCATCGCCCATATTCCCTCCCAGGTCTATAGAGATTCAACCACCGTATCCTACGTATAACCCAGCCGAAGCATTATATAGCACCTATGGTTATGCATGGAACCCCTACTGGTATCAGTATCATCCCTAGTCTACTTAGTTTTATTTATTTTGTAATTTGTAATGTTGATACGTTTAATACTTATGTTAATATTGTAATAGTTTTTATAATTTTCTAACTTTTATTCTTAGATTTTAATAATTTTTGAATGTGGGGTAATATACCAAACTTCAAAAATATGTATATATGTTTGCAGTTTATCTTATGTACACAACAGGGTAAAATAACGCATTTTCAAAGACTGGCATTAAGTTCAGCAAAAGCAACTAATTTTGACGACAAGATGCAAAATATATGTGAAATAACAACGAGAAGGAATGAACAAATGATGTGCACCATTTATCATTCAACACACACACAAATATGTTTGGAAACTTTGGTAAAATTTAATCATTTTTCACACAAATCACCCTCAATAATTTAAATTGTTACTGATTTCTTGCAAATGAGGACATTGCAAGATCTTAAGTGTGGGAAGGGGTTAAATTCTTTCGGATTTTTAAAATTTTTTATCTTAAACACTTGGTTACCATTAAAAATACTAGTAAAGCAGTAGTTGTATTAGAATCTAGTGCTCTCTGATAATAAAGAACAGCCCTAGTCTTATACACTGACTACCCAATTCTAGTAAAATTTTTCAAAATTTTCAATTAAATGAACTCAAAATCATGTTTATACATATTTATGAACGATAAAACTAGGTTTTAACACCGAAATTATTGTTACCTCGGAAAGGACATAAAATTGAGAAACAAACCAAAATGTTAAAATTCATTTAAAATGGAATAGAGGACAATAAAAAGGAAAATAAAAGCCAAGTGTGGGAAAATTTACCAAGATATTTTAAACATATGTCACATATTTCTGTAACAAATAACTGAAAATACTTTTGCTTTGGACTAAACTAAACTGTTTTACCCGATGAAAGAAAAGAAGAGATGGATCTACACGATGAATCAATTCCATCATTAAAAGGAAGTAAAGTCTTCCAAAAAAGACACGCGCTTCTTGATTTAGGTCAGGAAGTTGTCGTCCAGACTAGCTGTATGTTGACGAAAAATCTAGAAAAGTCATCACTAAAATCAGCAGGAAATCCACGGACCTCAGCATTAAACAGGGTCGCCAAGTGGCCAGATTTATCCTAACCATGAGAAGGATTTATCTCGTATAATGGGGAGGCACCGTGAAAATTAGCTTGATAAGACTAATGAATCAGATCCCCAGAAAGGATAATCTCCTTAAAGATTAAAAATTAGCTTTTAAGACTGATATTACTCAATCCTTGAGATTGACCTTAAAGATTGAGAATTACAAACTCATGGAATTCAATGATATCTAAACTCGAGCCTGAACGAGAAAATATTTTGATCAAAATTACAAACCGATTTGTTTTCTAAAAACCCATTTTTAATGCATTCATTACCATTGAACGTAAAATCCTAGGAATTCACCTGGAATTCATTAGGTCACCTGAACCAAATCGGGTGTCAACCATAAGAACGGTGGTTGCATAGTGGTCAAAGACAGGACCTTGTGCCAAACCTACAAATTATAAGGGTGAGCTTTACTATTGCTCCTACCAAGGATAGGAATTGCGTCCGACACATTATAGACCATAATTAAAAGCATGTCAGGGGACATTGCCTTAATAGTTGCTTGTTCAACGCTTTCCTTTACAACCGGATGGTAGTTTACCGAAAGGTAATATACGTGACAAGTAAACTGGACGTGTTGCTTTCCAAATACAAGGTTAGCAAGTGGGTGACACAAAACCATAAGTTTTGAGCTAAAATTTTCAAATCTGAAACCCACCAAACCCACAAAAATATTTTGCAAACACCGGTGAAGGGTTATTCCGGAAAACTTATCTAGGGTAAAAACTAGATTTAATTTTCAAAAGATCAAATGTTTTCATAAAGATCCAATTTCCTTAATGGATCTAAATTTTTATAGTCATGTGGGACTGTAAACCATATCGTTACTACCATTGTTTATACCGCCGTATAGAAATCACTGATGTACAAAGTGTGAAGAATAAAGAAGTGATTCTAGTATTTCAAGACGATATTGCTTGAGGACAAGCAATGCTCAAGTGTGGGAATATTTGATAATGCTAAAAACGAACATATATTTCATAGCATTATTCCTCAAGAAAGACAAGCTTTTAGTTGCAATTGTTCTATTTACAAGTGATATTCGTTTAAATAATAAAAGGTGAAGACAAAAGACAAATTCGACGAATTGAAGACGCAAACGACCAAAAAGCTCAAAAGTACAAAAGACAATCAAAGAGGTTCCAATTATTGATAAGAAACGTCTCGAAATTACAAGAGTACAAGATTTAAAATGCAAAGTACAAGATATTAAATTGTACGCAAGGACGTTCGAAAATCTGGAACCGGGACCAGAGTCAACTCTCAACGCTTGACGCAACGGACTAAAAATTACAAGTTAACTATGTATATAAATATAATATAATATATAATTAATTATATAAATTATATATATATTATATTTATATAATAAACCGTCGGTAAACAAAGAGCCAAAATGGAGTGAGCTGTAATTACAAACTTCGCGACTCGCGGAGTTTGAAGAAGGAATGGGCCGCGAGTCGCGGAGCCCCAAAAACTGAAACTCCCTATAAAGCCCAACGAATTCTGATCAATTTATCATCCAATATCCATCAATCTCTCTATCTATATACGTAATATTTATATTTATAATTTATATTTTAATTTTAATTTTAATTTTAATCCTAATAATAAGGGTATGTTAGCAAATGTTGTAAGGGTGTAAGTTAAAATTATGTCCGTGTAACGCTACGCTATTTTTAATCATTGTAAGTTATGTTCAACCTTTTTAATTTAATGTCTCGTAGCTAAGTTATTATTATGCTTATTTAAATCCGAAGTAATCATGATGTTGGGCTAATTACTAAAATTGGGTAATTGGGCTTTGTACCATAATTGGGGTTTGGATAAAAGAACGACACTTGTGGAAATTAGACTATGGGTTATTAATGGGTTTTATATTAACTAAACAATACCTTGTTAATTTAATATACAAACTTATAATTCGACGTATTTATATATAACCACATACGCTTGAATGGGTACGGTGGGCGGGATATCTATAAATACCAATAATTATTCATTTTACCGGATACGGAACTGGATTAATAGTTAATAGACTTGTTGAAACAGGGGTGAATTACATTCAAGGGTAATTGGTGTAATTGTTAACAAAGTAGTAAAACCTTGGTTTACACGCAGTCGATAACCTGGTGTATTCATTAAATAAAGTATTAAAACCTTGTTACAATTCGAATCCCCAATTAGTTGGAATATTTGACTTCGGGAATAAGAATAATTTGACGAAGGGTTTCGCTCTTTATATTTATGACTGATGGACTATTATGGACAAAATCCGTATGGACATATTAAATAATCCAGGACAAAGGACAATTAACCCATGGGCATAAAACTAAAATCAACACGTCAAACATCGTGATTACGGAAGTTTAAATAAGCATAATTCTTTTATTTCATATTTAATTTCCTTTATTTTATATTTAATTGCACTACTAATTATCGCATTTTTATTGTTATTGTATTTAATTGCACTTTTAATTATCGTACTTTTTAATTATTGCAAGTTTATTTTATCGCACTTTTATTATTCGCAATTTCATTATCGTTATTTACTTTACACTTTAAATTAAGTCTTGTATTTATTTATTATTTTACATTTGGTTTTAACTGCGACTAAAGTTTTAAAATCGACAAACCGGTCATTAAATGGTAAAAACCCCCCTTTATAACAATAATATTACTTATATATATATTTGTATTTTTATAAAAGTAAACTAATATAGCGTTAAGCTTTGTTTAAAGATTTTCCCTGTGGAACGAACCGGACTTACTAAAAACTACACTACTGTACGATTAGGTACACTGCCTATAAGTATTGTAGCAAGGTTTAAGTATATCCATTCTCTAAATAAATAAATATCTTGTGTAAAATTGTATCGTATTTAATAGTATTTCCTGCTAAAAATTAATAGTATTTTATACCCCTTAGCTTTAACTACCAATATACCAATAGTACATACATCTAAAAGCTGTGTATTGTACGAGTACGAATACGGGTGCATACGAGTAGAATTGTTGATGAAACTGAACGAGGATGTAATTGTAATCATTTTTGTTAAGCAGAAGTATTTTGATAAGTGTCTTGAAGTCTTTCAAAAGTGTATGAATACATATTAAAATACTACATGTATATACATTTTAACTGAGTCGTTAAGTCATCGTTAGTCGTTACATGTAAATGTTGATTTGAAACCTTTAAGTTAACGATCTTGTTAAATGTTGTTAACCAAATGTTTATTATATCTAATGAGATGTTAAATTATTACATTATTATAATATTATGATATATTAATATATCTTAGTATGATATATATACAGTTAAATGTTGTTACAACGATAATTGTTACATATATGTCTCGTTTCGAAATTCTTAAGTTAGTAGTCTTGTTTTACATATGTAGTTCATTGTTAATATACATAATGACATGTTTACTTATAATTTATCATGATTAAACATAGTGTAACAATATCTTAATATGATTCATATGTAATTAGTAAGACGTTGTTATAACGATAATCGTTATATATATCGTTTCGAGTTTTTTAATTCAATAAACACAATTTTATGTATATAACTCATTGTTAAAATACCTAATGAGATACTTACTTATCATAATATCATTTTAATTATATATATAATCATATATATGTCATCATATAGTTTTTACAAGTTTTAACGTTCGTGAATCACCGGTCAACCTGGGTGGTCAATTGTCTATATGAAACCTATTTTAATTAATCAAGTCTTAAAAATTTTGATTGCTTAATATGTTGGAAACACTTAATCATGTAAATATCAATTTCATTTAATATATATAAACATGGAAAAGTTTGGGTCACTACAGTACCTACCCGTTAAATAAATTTCGTCCCGAAATTTTAAGTAGTTGGAGGTGTTGACGTATCTTCTGGAAATAAGTGCGGGTATTTCTTCTTCATCTAATCTTCTCGTTCCCAGGTGAACTCGGGTCCTCTACGAGCATTCCATCGAACCTTAACAATTGGTATCATGTTTTGTTTAAGTCTTTTAACCTCACGATCCATTATTTCGACGGGTTCTTCGATGAATTGAAGTTTTTCGTTGATTTGGATTTCGTCTAACAGAATAGTGAGATCTTCTTTAGCAAAACATTTCTTCAAATTCGAGACGTGGAAAGTGTTATGTACAGCCGCAAGTTGTTGAGGTAACTCAAGTAGGTAAGCTGCCTGTCCGACACGATCAATAATCTTGAATGGTCCAATATACCTTGGATTTAATTTCCCTCATTTACCAAATCGAACAACACCTTTCCAAGGTGCAACCTTAAGCATGACCATCTCTCCAATTTCAAATTCTATATCTTTTCTTTTAATGTCGGCGTAGCTCTTTTGTCGACTTTGGGCAGTTTTCAATCGTTGTTGAATTTGGATGATCTTCTCGGTAGTTTCTTGTATTATCTCCGGACATGTAATCTGTCTATCCCCCACTTCACTCCAACAAATTGGAGACCTGCACTTTCTACCATAAAGTTCTTCAAACGGCGCCATCTCAATGCTTGAATGGTAGCTGTTGTTGTAGGAAAATTCTGCTAACGGTAGATGTCGATCCCAACTGTTTACGAAATCAATAACACGTGCTCGTAGCATATCTTCAAGCGTTTGTATCGTCCTTTAGCTCTGCCCATCAGTTTGTGGATGATAGGCAGTACTCATGTCTAGACGAGTTCCTAATGCTTGCTGTAATGTCTGCCAGAATCTTGAAATAAATCTGCCATCCCTATCAGAGATAATAGAGATTGGTATTCCATGTCTGGAGACGACTTCTTTCAAATACAGTCGTCCTAACTTCTCCATCTTGTCATCATCTCTTATTGGCAGGAAGTGTGCTGATTTGGTGAGACGATCAACTATTACCCAAATAGTATCAAAACCACTTGCAGTCCTTGGCAATTTAGTGATGAAATCCATGGTAATGTTTTCCCATTTCCATTTCGGGATTTCGAGTTGTTGAAGTAGACCTGATGGTTTATGATGCTCCGCTTTGACCTTAGAACACGTCAAACATTCCCCTACGTATTTAGCAACATCGACTTTCATACCTGGCCACCTAAAATGTTTCTTGAGATTTTGTACATCTTTCCCGTTCCAGGATGTATTGAGTATATGGTTTTACGAGCTTCTCTAAGTACCATTTCTCTCATATCTCCAAATTTTGGTACCCAAATTCTTTCAGCCCTATACCGGGTTCCGTCTTCCCGAATATTAAGATGCTTCTCCGATCCTTTGGGTATTTTATCCTTTAAATTTCCCCCTTTTAAAACTCCTTGTTGCGCCTCCTTTATTTGAGTAGTAAGGTTAGTGTGAATCGTTATATTCATAGCTTTTACTCGAATGGGTTCTCTGTCCTTTCTGCTCAAGGCGTCGGCTACCACATTTTCCTTCCCCGGGTGGTAACGAATCTCAAAGTCGTAATCATTCAACAATTCAATCCACCTACGCTGCCTCATATTCAGTTGTTTCTGATTAAATATGTGTTGAAGACTTTTGTGGTCGGTATATATAATACTTTTGACCCCATATAAGTAGTGCCTCCAAGTCTTTAATGCAAAAACAACTGCGCCTAATTCCAAATCTTGCGTCGTATAATTCTGTTCGTGAATCTTCAATTGTCTAGACGCATAAGCAATTACTTTCGTTCGTTGCATTAATACACAACCGAGACCTTGCTTTCAGGCATCACAATATATCACAAAATCATCATTCCCTTCAGATAATGACAATATAGGTGCCGTAGTTAACTTTTTCTTTAACAATTGAAACGCTTTCTCTTGTTCATCTTTCCATTCAAATTTCTTCCCTTTATGCGTTAATGCAGTCAAGGGTTTTGCTATTCTGGAAAAGTCTTAGATGAACCTTCTGCAGTAACCAGCTAGTCCTAAAAATTGGCGTATGTGTTTCGGAGTTTTTGGGGTTTCCCGCTTTTCAACGGTTTCAATCTTTGCTGGGTCCACCTGAATACCTTCTTTGTTCACTATGTGACCGAGGAATTGAACTTCTTCCAACCAAAATGCACACTTTGAAAACTTAGCGTACAGTTTTTCTTTTCTCAGCAACTCTAGCACTTTTCTCAAATGTTCTTCGTGCTCTTGATCATTCTTCGAGTAAATAAGTATGTCATCGATGAAAATAATGACAAACTTGTCAAGGTATGGTCTACACACTCGGTTTATGAGGTCCATGAACACAGCTGGTGCGTTAGTCAACCCAAACGGCATAACCATAAAATCGTAATGATCGTAACGCATCCTGAAAGTAGTCTTCGGAATATCATCCTCCTTCACTCACATTTGATGATACCCGAAACGTAAATCAATCTTCGAATAAACCGATGAGCCTTGTAGTTGATCAAATAAGTCGTCGATTCTCGGTAATGGGTACCGGTTCTTGATGGTAAGTTTGTTCAACTCTCGATAGTAGATACATAACCTAAATGTACCATCATTCTTCTTGACAAACAAAACAGGAGCTCCCCATGGTGATGTGCTTGGTCGAATGAAACCACGCTCTAAAAGTTCCTGTAACTGACTTTGTAATTCTTTTATTTCGCTGGGTGCGAGTCTGTATGGAGCACGAGCTATTGGTGCAGCTCCTGGTAGAAGGTCTATTTGAAATTCAACGGATCGATGTGGGGGTAATCCAGGTAATTCCTTCGAAAATACATTCGGGAAATTCTTTTGCGACGGGAACATCATTGATGCTCTTTTCTTCAGTTTGTACTTTCTCGACGTGTGCTAGAACAGCATAGCAACCTTTTCTTATTAGTTTTTGTGCCTTCAAACTACTAATAAGATTTAACTTCGCGTTGTTCTTTTCTCCGTACACCATTAAAGGTTTTCCTTTTTCACGCATAATGCGAATCGCATTTTTGTAACAAACAACCTCTGCTCTCACCTTTTTTAACCAGTCCATGCCAATTATTACATCAAAACTCCTTAACTCGACTGGTATTAAATCAATTTTAAACGTTTCATCCCCCAGTTTAATTTCTCTCTCCCGACATATATTATCTGCTGAAATTAATTTACCGTTTGCTAATTCGAGTAAAAATTTACTATCCAAAGGCGTCAATGGGCAACTTAATTTAGCACAAAATTCTCTACTCATATAGCTTCTTTCCGCACCCGAATCAAATAAAACGTAAGCAGATTTATTGTCAATAAAAAACGTACCAGTAATAAGTTCCGGGTCTTCCTGTGCCTCTGCCGCATTAATATTGAAAACTCTTCCGCGGCCTTGTCCATTTGTGTTCTGCTTGTTTGGGAAATTTCTAATAATGTGGCCCGGTTTTCCACATTTATAACAAATTACATTGGCATAACTTGCTCCGACACTACTTGCTCCGCCATTACTCATTCCGACACCATTTGTTCCTTTCGTTCTGTTAACCCCTGGTCCGTAGACCTCACACTTCGCCGTTCTATGACCATTTCTTTTACACTTGTTGCAAAATTTGGTACAGAACCCCGAGTGATACTTTTCACACCTTTGTCATAGCTGCTTCTGATTGTTGTTGTTGTTGCGATTATTATTGTTGTTGGGATGATTGTTGTAGTTGTTGTTGTTGTTGTTGTTATGCCGTTTGTTGTAGTTATTGTTAGGATTGCGGTTATTGTTGCGATTGTTGTTGCGGTTGTTGGGATAGTTGTTGCGATTGTGGTTGTAATTGTTGTTGTTGTACTGGTGACTCTTATCACCGTTTTCCTCTCACTTCCTCTTGAGTTGTTTCGTTTTGGCTTTTTCGGTCGCCTGCTCTTTAATTCTTCCCTCAATCTGATTTATGAGTTTATGAGCCATTCGACTTGCCTTTTGTATAGAAGCGGGCACGTGTGAACTCACATCTTCTTGAATCCTTACTGGTAACCCTTTTACAAACGCGTCGATCTTCTCTTCTTCATCTTCTAATGCTCCCGGACACAATAGGCACAACTCTGTGAATCGTTGTTCATATGTGGTAACGTTGAACCCTTGTGTTCGTAACTCTCTAAGTTCTGCCTTGACTTTATTGACTTCGTTTCTAGGACGGTACTGCTCGTTCATCAATTGCTTGAATTTCGACCACGGTAGTGCGTAAGCATCATTTTTGTAAGACCCGAATATTTTTCTTGGACATGTGTGTAATATGTTATTCAAGGTGTGGGTTTCGTTGTACATAATTTAAAATGAAGAAGAAGACTGCCCAGACCATCCGCGCGCCGCACGGGGTAATGGCGCGCCGCGCCATTGTTCTGTTACAGATTCCTTTTAATTAGATATTTTGAGGGTAAATTGGTAAAATCACAAGGAATTCGACTTTAAGGCTTAGTATCAGTTGTTGGAGCCTCATTTACTCCATTTCCACCCACTTAATCATCTTCCATTAAATCGTAGAGAGAGAGGAGGTTCTAGAGTGAGAAAGCTCCATTAAAAGAAGAAGGAGGTTGAATCGGGTCTTAGTGCAAGTTTCAAAGTTGTTCATATTTCCTCTAGCTATGTTTTGGTGATAGTGGTATGCTCTAATCTTGATTTCTTGATTTTAATTTGATTATGGGTTAGGGTTTGGGGTAAGTGATGAACCTAAAACCCATTTGTTAGTAAATTGGGTGAATTTGGGTCTTGTAGACCCAAAGATGACTAACTAGGGTTTTCAAAGTATTAAACTATGTTTATGAGCCTAAATTGGTTAGTTAAAGTACTATCACACTTATATGTATGTAAATGGGTGTTAAGTGAGTTAGTGGGTGACCCGAAATGGGTGTATTGACTTTAAATGGTCAAATGGGTCATGATGGACCTAAGTGGGTAAATGTATGTGTTTGATGCATAAACCTTGTATTGGAAAGTGTCTTAGGACCTAAATTGGATAATGATTAGGGTTTTAGGGATATTAACCCAAATATTAGGGTTAGGGTTGCAAATGGGTCAAAATTGCACCATGGGTCAAGATAACCCTAGAATGGAGTTTTAGTGGGTTGACCAACTTGAGTTTGTGATTGATATTATGTATAATGTAATAGGTACGTTACATTGAAGGTTCTCGGACTTGATTATCTTTCACCGAAGGCGTAAGGTGAGTGGAATAATTATATGTGTAGGTATATAATGTATCTATTTGTTGTAGCGTGAAATGTGTAGTGTCGAGGTGCTAAGACATCACATTTCACGTGATGAGTGAAGCATCGAGGTGTTAAGATGCCACTCGGGGTGAAGCATCGAGGTGTTAAGATGCCACCTAGGGGTGTAGTGTCGAGGTGTTAAGACACTACTCCGTAACTTAATGAGTGAAGCATCGAGGTGTTAAGATGCCACTCGGGGTGAAGTACCGAGGTGTTAAGGTGCCACCCTAGTGGTTAGTGATACGAGGTGTTAAGTACCCTAACGGATGTTATGAACACCGATGGCATTTTTGCGGGCGCCATTCCCTTGTACGATTGGTTAACCATGGTTATTTATGTTGTAAGTGTAAGCATATTATATCATTCGGGTTATGTTTATATGCGTTGTTATGCTAGCTTGTGGTATTGGAGATTTCTAGCTTGTATTCGAGATTATAAGTTAATTATGTTGCTAGCATGTATGCGGTATTTGAGTAAGTGATTGCAAGTAGGTATATTATATATGTATGTGTATAATTATTGCATTCACTAAGCTTTGCTTACCCTCTCGTTGTTTACCTTTTTATAGGTTCGATTGTGGACAAGGGTAAGGGCATCATCTTGGATTAAAGATCCCGTCGTTGTTAGAGAATGCTTTTGGGATATTTAGCTGTTGGAGTTTGACCGAGACTTGGGTAGTTTAATCTCAAACACCATGCTCGTAGTGTAGTTTGGTACTTAAACTTTTTGATGGTCGAAACTCATATTTTGAATTAAACTCGTAAAACTGCCGTTGTGGGCCCCACTTCGTAAAACTCATTTTATTAATGGAATGTGTTAGTTTTACATATTTGAATATGTTGTTAAAAGCGTTTTGTCTAATTATGTCGGGAAGTGGCCAATCTTTTTAGCATTTCAAGACTTTTGGGACAGACCAGAATGGCGTGCCGCGCGGCCTTCTGGCACGCCGCGCCATATGCTGTTCCAGCAAAAAAAAATTATTTGATATTTTCCGCGGGTACGTTGGTGTTTTGGTTTGGGTTGTTACAAGTGGTATCAGAGCATGGTCTAAGGGATTTAGGTGACTTGAGATAGGTGCCTAGACTTAGACTTTTGTGTGTGCTTATTTGTGCGGGACTTGTAGGATTTCGGGTCGGAACGGGAATTCGGATATTTTCCTAGTTTATGGGTGGACTAACGTATATATTAATATGCGGATATTATTAATATATTTTGTATTTGTGCTGGGTTATATCATCGAGCAAAGCGGTCGTGGTACTAACGAGTGAATACGGCGTGTACGCGTAATAATGATTAGCTACCATTTTTACGGGTGCAAATCGTATTTGACAAGTGATGTAAGACGATTGCCGAGCAAGATGAGTCGGGATTGTACGTAGGATTGTACCCGTTCGTTGCCTAATCGATTGTATTCTTTAGAATGAAGACGGAAGAGGGATATGGAATGGACGGGCCTATTCATGAGGGGAAGGATGAGTTAACCTTAAGGATTGAGGCGGAGTTCGAACGCTATATTTTGATTTTCACCGATAAGGTTAAGCAAGTTCTCCAAGAGTCGTTCGAGGGAATAGTGACCGAGATGGTCCAAGACCAAGTGCCTAAGGTTGTGAAGAAAGAGTTAGAAAAGAGATTTCCTAAACCTCAAGGTGACGGTGATGAAGGAACAACTATGGGGATTGAATCTCATGCTTCAAAATTTGCTGATCACTCTTTGGGTAAGAGAAAGTTCGAATCAAGAGGTGCTCCTAGTAAAAGGGAGAGAAGTACGCCCGAAGGTGTTGAAAAAGTGAAGAAGATGAGTAAGAGAGGTTATGGGCCTACGTGCTTTAGGTGTGGAGGACGAGGTCATTGGGCACGGGATTGTACGAGTGTACCTTTAAGCGCGATCAAGTGCTTTATTTACCAAAAGAAGGGACACCGAAAGTCAGAGTGTTTCGAATCGTTTGTCGATCGAGTTAGAAGGTTAGAGCGTGACTACCTAATGATCAGTGAAGCGCAAGGGTCCAACGATGGTGTTTCAGGTATTTTCGTCTTTGGTACAAATATGCCTTATTGTTGTTGTGTGCCGATGGATTCGTGTATGTATTAGAGACTTAAACTTTGATTCGGGATCTAATTAGGCTAAAGTGAACTCGGTGAAGATTCGGTATGTTGGTGCTATTAACGATAGTGCACTAGGGTAGCGCTTGAGTCATTGACTTATGAGAATGCCACTTGGGGGCGAACGCATTCGTGTAAATACGGGGTATTGTTAGGGGTAGCATTCCTAATGGAATTACCCTATATTGATATTTGGGTTGACGGATGAGGGACTTAAGTTTCTAAGCATTCCTAGGATGGAGTGAGGGTTTGGTTTTACCAACCTATATAATTGGGCTTTAGTGTTAGTTAATAATGCGTGTTCGTTTTGGTGTCGAAAGTTGGAGAACCTTGGATATGACTGAAGTCAATTAATCATGAGATTGGTGGCATCGGACGAATGGAACAGTGTGAGGTGACGTACGAATCGTGAGATACTAGACTGGTAAATTTCATCTCCCTAACGAGATGGATGTGCAAGATTGTCGGGGATGCGGACACAGACTTGACGGGAACAAGTCAAGGACGTTGTTTGATGGAAAGGATGTGAGTAACGCAATTGTTATGATAACTTTGTTCACTCTCTTTCCGGAAGGTAAGAATAGGTGTGTTGTTGGTCGTAAAAAAAAAAAAAAAAAAAAATTTTTTTCGTGTACAACAGGTCGAGTGAACCCACTGGTTGGAAAGGCCTACCCTGCGGGTAGCGGCGTTCTTGATATACAAGGTACGAGTTATGTTTGAGTTAGGTCGTTGTTTAATTGATGCCAACGAAAGAAAGTGAGCGGCGGTTTTATGGTGAAATGAATTCGCGAGGGATCGTGGACTATGATCGATGAGGAGATTGGTTGGATAGGTCGGCGTATTGTGCCTTGACTCTGTTGCTTGAGTCTTCTGTTGTCTAAGCTTATTGCGTTGTGGTTTTGGGGTCGTTAAGCTCGTTCGAGTGAGACCCGTAGGCTTTGTAGATTGTGTGTGTATTGTTGCTCGTATGTGAGTTAACAACTAGTTGCTTGTGTGCGCGTGTTATTGGTTTAGTATGCACTGGGTGTTATATCACCATGTGAGAGTACGTGACGTGTAAACGTCTTATCGATAGTGTTGTGTTTTGATTTGGTGTAGCCGCGAGAGCTTAACCGAGCATATAGTGATGAGACCGTGTAGGGCGTAGTCCCAATTGTTGTGTTGAGCTTTATGGTGAAACCAATTAGGCCGTAACCAGAGTATGGTGGTACGTTTAACGATAATAACGTATTATGATGTATTTGTATACATGTTGATTGACGGTTCGATTTCGGTAGCGGTTTTGTGATTATGTGGCGAGTGTTGTGCGCTCTTGACGGCCACTCTTTCCTTCTAGGAATTTGGGGGTGCACGCGATATTCCGTTCGAGTGGCATTCCCGTTAACCCCGTTCGTGTGCGAGTAGGGTCGTGGTGGTTAACTATCCTTATGTATGTAGGTAACCGGTTTAATGGTTATGACGAAGCTAGAAAGGTGTAAGCCTTGGTGTCGCTAGAAGTCATGGGCGTTGAGCAGTAACATTCTTTAGATTTGTGTGACCACGTGTAGTCGGTTGGCGTGGGACACCAGGAGTAGACCCCGTATGGGTCGAGTCTTTGGAGGCTCGGTGTTAGTAATTGGAGTTGGACAACGCAACGTCAGGTGCCTTCTTATACCTGCTAGTGCAACTTTTTACTCCGATGGTGTGATTGCTTTGATTTTGGTTACTACGAGGTGATTTAGTGTATGTTTATTTGGGTTTATCTCTATGTTGACCGCGTTTGACTTATGATAGGTGATGAGTGATATCCGGAAGGATTAGCTCTTCGTTAACCACTTTTGGTTGTGATTGATGGTGAGCGGTTCCAGAAAGAACCTTTATTTGTAGGTTTATGATGATTAATTGCCCGTATAAATTGTGCACATAGCCGTTTTATGCACATGGTGGTGAGTAATTACCGTTTTTGGACACTTGAGTTTTGTGTGAAATAACCTTCATGCGTTTAGTATTGAGAACTATTGGTTGTTTTATACGCAAATGGTGGGTTTGGGAGGACCATGTTCTGGGTTTAGTGATGCGATAGCCGTGTTTCGCTCACATGTTGTTAAGGGGTGGCAGCAGCCATTTTGTACACATTGGGTTTTGTGTTGCCATAGTCGATTTGGACGTTAGCGGTTTTGGTCGCTTGCTTACGATATTACGATAGCTGCGTACTAGCCGTGTTTGCGCACTACTAAGGGAGTTAGGTAATAAGTTTAATCCGTAAGGATTCGCTTTTGTCCGGTTTTCATCATTTTGAGTTGTTGACTTTAGGTTGAGACTTGGTTGTTTTTAGCATTGTACTTGGTAAGGGTACGCTCAGGGATTGATATCTCGGTACGAGGTCGATTGAGTTTTTCCCGATTGGAGGGATTGAGCAAATTCTTGTGCTCGGATTTGTGAATTTTAATAAATCACAGGTGACGATTTGGTTATTAATGGTGGCTATTAGAGAAGGATTGCCTAGAGAAGTTGGAAGAATACGTGGCGATTTCGCGTATTCTAAGTGATCGTTATAGACTTCGAATGTTGTGTGTATTGCACGTTTCGGAATGCGTGCAAATGTGTACTTAGTTTGGATTAATCTTCAGGTTAATGTGTAATGTGGTAGAATTCGGATTGTAACGGTTGTTGAGGACCATAGAGTGCGGTTCCGGGTGGTTAAGTGACGAGGATCACGAGGACGTGATCGATTCTAAGTGGGGGAGAGTTGTAAGACCCGAATATTTTTCTTGGGCACATGTGTAATATGTTATTCAAGGTGTGGGTTTCGTTGTACATAATTTAAAATGAAGAAGAAGACTGCCCAGACCATCCGCGCGCCGCGCGGGGTAATGGCGCGCCTCGCCATTGTTCTGTGACAGATTCCTTTTAATTAGATATTTTGAGGGCAAATTGGTAAAATCACAAGGAATCTGACTTTAAGGCTTGGGATTAGTTGTTGGAGCCTCGTTTACTCCATTTCCACCCACTTAATCATCTTCCATTAAATCCTAGAGAGAGAGGAGGTTCTAGAGTGAGAAAGCTCCATTAAAGGAAGAAGGAGGTTGAATCGGGTCTTAGTGCGACTTTCAAAGTTGTTCATCTTTCCTCTAGCTGCGTTTTGGTGATAGTGGTATGCTCTAATCTTGATTTCTTGATTTTAATTTGATTATGGGTTAGGGTTTGGGGTAAGTGATGAACCTAAAACCCATTTGTTAGTAAATTGGGTGAATTTGGGTCTTGTAGACCCAAAGATTACTAACTAGGGTTTTCAAAGTATTAAACTATGTTTATGAGCCTAAATTGGTTAGTTAAAGTAGTAGCACACTTATATGTATGTAAATGGGTGTTTAGTGGGTTACTGGGTGACCCGAAATGGATGTATTGTCTTTAAATGGTCAAATGGGTCATGATAGACCTAAGTGGGTAAATGTATATGTTTGATGCATAAACCTTGTATTGGAAAGTGTCTTAGGACCTAACTTGGATAATGATTAGGGTTTTAGGGATATTAACCCAAATATTAGGGTTAGGGTTGCAAATGGGTCAAAATTGCACCATGGGTCAAGATAACCCTAGAATGGAGTTTTAGTGGGTTGACCAACTTGAGTTTGTGATTGATATTATGTATAATGTAATAGGTACGTTACATTGAAGGTTCTCGGACCTGATTATCTTTCACCGAAGGCGTAAGGTGAGTGGAATAATTATATGTGTAGGTATATAATGTATCTATTTGTTGTAGCGTGAAATGTGTAGTGTCGAGGTGCTAAGACATCATGTTTCACGTGATGAGTGAAGCATCGAGGTGTTAAGATGCCACTCGGGGTGAAGCATCGAGGTGTTAAGATGCCACCTAGGGGTGTAGTGTCGAGGTGTTAAGACACCACTCTGTAACTTAATGAGTGAAGCATCGAGGTGTTAAGATGCCACTTGGGGTGAAGTACCGAGGTGTTAAGGTGCCACCCTAGGGGTTAGTGATACGAGGTGTTAAGTACCCTAACGGATGTTATGAACACCGATGGTGTTTTCGCGAGCGCCATTCCCTTGTATGATTGGTTAACCATGGTTATTTGTGTTGTAAGTGTAAGCATATTATATCATTCGAGTTATGTTTATATGCGTTGTTATGCTAGCTTGTGGTATTGGAGATTTCTAGCTTGTATTCGAGATTAATTATGTTGCTAGCATGTATGCGGTATTTGAGTAAGTGACTGCAAGTAGGTATATTATATATGTATGTGTATAATTATTGCATTCACTAAGCTTTGCTTACCCTCTCATTGTTTACCTTTTTATAGGTTCGGTTGTGGACAAGGGTAAGGGCATCATCTTGGATAAAAGATCCCGTCGTTGTTAGAGAATGCTTTTGGGATATTTAGCTGTTGGAGTTTGACTGAGACTTGGGTAGTTTAATCCCAAACACCATGCTCGTAGTGTAGTTTGGTACTTAAACTTTTTGATGGTCGAAACTCATATTTTGAATTAAACTCGTAAAACGGCTGATGTGGGCCCTGCTTCGTAAAACTCATTTTATTAATAGAATGTGTTAGTTTTACATATTTGAATATGTTGTTAAAAGCATTTTGTCTAATTATGTCGGGATGTGGCCAATCTTTTTAGCATTTCAAGACTTTTGGGACAGACCAGAATGGCGCACCGCGTGGCCTTCTAGCGCGCCGCACCATATGCTCTTCCAGCAAAAAAAAAATTATTTGATATTTTCCGCGGGTTCGTTGGTGTTTTGGTTTGGGTTGTTACAATTTTGTCCTACCTGTTCAAGATAGGTGTTCCACCACGTTAACGCAGTACCTGTGAAGGTATGCGTAGCGTACTTAACTTTGTCCTCTTCAGTACACTTACTTATGGCAAATACCGATTCAACTTTCTCGGTCCACCGTTTCAATCCAATTGGTCCTTCGGTTCCATCAAATTCCAAAGGTTTGCAGGCAGTGAATTCTTTGTAGGAGCATCCTATACGATTTCTTGCGCCGTTAGCTGCATTGGTAGATTCAGAGTTATTGTTGGTATGTAGCGCAGCCTGTACTGCGTCTATGTTTGCAGCAAGAAAGGTACGAAATTCCTCTTCGCTCATATTCATGGTGTGTCGAGTAGTCGGTGCCATTTCCTTCAAAATAGCCAACTGAATTGAGTTAATCATACAGAATATTAAGAGTAGTCAATAGTATTTCGTAGCATAATATGAACTCATTTATAAAAGCTTTTTCTTCATATTAGCGTTTTATAAGTTTAAATTCGGGTACTACCTACCCGTTAAGTTCATACTTAGTAGCTAATATACAATTCAACTACTACAATTCCATATGAAAAACTGATTATAATAATATATCACATACAAATATTCTTCAAACTTGCAACTTCGCTATATTACATATAACATGAAATATAGTACACTATGATACATGACAGTTTGAAGATAAATCTAGTTAATACGCAAGTCGTTCAGCAAAGGAAATAAAGACACGTAATTCATAAGTCCAGAAACAAGTCATGCATTCTGGTTTTACTAAGACGACTTCCCATCCTTGGTCTTGTGGAAAATAACCGTTATGACCATTGGCTAGGAAGCATGTTGTAATGTCGTCAAAAGGACGAGGGTTTCGTAATGTCCAACAGCCCCGTAATAATCTAAAAACCTTGTTTCTCACCCCAACTACTGAATCCGTCACTGGTGGGAAGGTTTTATTTAAAAGTTGCAATCCGATGTTCTTTTTCTCACTTTGGTAAGAAGCGAACGTCACTAACCCGTAAGCATAACATGCTTCTTTATGTTGCATGTTAGAAGCTCTTTCTAATTCACGAAATCCTATGTTGGGATATGTTGAGTCAAAATAGGTTCTTAACCCGCACCCTAAAATTGCATTTGGGTTCCCCGCATTTAATGCTTTAAAGAAAACACGGCGTAACTTACGGTCTCCCCAATGTGATATACTCCACCTATCAAAGGAAATCCTTTTATAAACTAAGGCATTTCTGGAAAGTCTTTCAAATGTTTGACAAGTTAATTTCGCCATAACTAAATGTGCTGATGAATTCTGACCGACTTTAGACAAGATTTCCTCAATCATATCCTCTGGTAGGTCTTTCAAATGTATTGTTGTCTACCCTTAACGTCCATTTTGTTTTTATACTGTAAAATAGACAAGGATTAGATTCATAATAACAAACAATACAAGCAATTTTTACATAGAACATAAAAGTACAAGCACACTACAATACATTTATTACACAACATGCTCACACCCCTCTAATCTGAATCACTGGTTTCTTCTTCTTCGGACTTGGTTCTTTTTCCTAATTTTCTAGGGATATACGATGTTCCTCTAATACAAACCGTCGTTTTCCACATTGGTTTAGAAAAACCTGGTGGTTTAGAGGTTCCCGGGTTATTGTCACGATATTGAAAATACGGGTGTTGACGGTACATATAAAGTTCATCGGGGTCGGAATCAGATTTCTCTATTTTGATGCCTTTTCCCTTATTATTTTCTTTTACCTCATTAAATTGGGTTGGGGTAATTTCTATAACATCATCGAAATCCTCATCAGGATCCGATTCATCGGAAAATTGGTAATTTTCCCAATATTTTGCTTCCTTAGCGGAAACACCATTGACCATTATTAACTTTGGCCCATTGGTTGAGGATTTTCTTTTATTTGACCGGTTTTCTGTGGTTCCTACTATTCCCCCCTCCGGAACCTCTTCTTCTTCCGGTTCCTCTTCTTCTGGTTCCTCTTCTTCCGGTTCCGTTTCCTCTTCTTCCGGTTCTTCAGGAACTTGTGAATCTTGCCAATATATATTCGACTCTTCGTTATTATTAGGTGAGTCAATGGGATTTGTGCTAGAGGTAGACATCTATCACACAATATCAAACATGTTAAGAGATTAATATATCACATAATATTTACATGTTAATAATATATAGTTTCCAACAAAAATATTAAGCAATTATTTTTAAAGAAAACACGGTCGAAGTCCAGACTCACTAATGCATCCTAACAAACTCGATAAGATACACTAATGCAAATTTTCTGGTTCTCTAAGACCAACGCTCGGATACCAACTGAAATGTCCCGTTTATATTGATTATAAACGTTTCATTTTAATTGATTTCCTCGCGAGGTTTTGACCTCTATATGAGACGTTTTTCAAAGACTGCATTCATTTTTAAAACAACCATAACCTTTATTTTATCGATAAAGGTTTAAAAAGCATTACGTAGATTATCAAATAATGATAATCTAAAATATACCGTTTACACACGACCATTACATAGTGGTTTACAATAAGAATATATTACATCAAAAATAAGTTTCTTGAATGCAGTTTTTACATAATATCATACAAGCATGGACTCCAAATCTTGTCCTTATTTTAGTATGCAACAGCGGAAGCTCTTAATAATCACCTGAGAATAAACATGCTTAAAACGTCAACAAAAATGTTGGTGAGTTATAGGTTTAACCTATATATTATCAAATCATAATAATAGACCACAAGATTTCATATTTCAATATACATCCCATACATAGAGATAAAATTCATTCATATGGTGAACACCTGGTAACCGACATTAACAAGATGCATATAAGAATATCCCCTATCATTCCGAGAAATCCTTCGGAAATGATATAAACAAATTCGAAGTACTAAAGCATCTGGTACTTTGGATGGGGTTCGTTAGGCCCAATAGTTCTATCTTTAGGATTCGCGTCAATTAGGGTGTCTGTTCCCTAATTCTTAGATTACCAGACTTAATAAAAAGGGGCATATTCGATTTTGATAATTCAACCATAGAATGTATTTTCACGTACTTATGTCTATTTTGTAAATCATTTATAAAACCTGCATGTATTCTCATCCCAAAAATATTAGATTCTAAAAGTGGGACTATAACTCACTTTCGCAGATATTTCCTTCCTCGGAAATAAGACTTGGCCACGGATAGATTCACGAACCTATACAAATATGTACATATATATCAAAGTATGATCAAAATATAATTACAACTATTTTTATTATATTTTAAAGATTTGAGTGTATTAAGTCAGCTGTCCTCGTTAATAACCTACAACTAGTTGTCCACAGTTAGATGTACAGAAATAAATTGATATATATTATCTTGAATCAATCCACGCCCCAGTGTATACACGTCTCAGGCTAGATCACAACTCAAAGTATATATATTTTTGGAATCAACCTCAACCCTGTATAGCTAACTCCAACATTACTGCATATAGAGTGTCTATGGTTGTTCCAAATAATATATATACATGGGTCGATATGATATGTCAAAACATTTGCATACATGTCTATGGTATCCCAACATTACATTAGAATACATGTATAATACAATATAAGTTAGCTAGGATATGATTTGTATAGAATTGTTACAATATTTCCCGTAGCTACAACAATAAAAAAATATCCAATCTTGTTTTACCCATAACTTCTTCATTTTAAATCCGATTTGAGTGAATAAAATTGCTATGGTTTCATATTGAACTATATTTTATGAATCTAAACATAAAAGTATAGGTTTATAGTCAAAAAAATAAGTTACAAGTCGTTTTTGTAAAGGTAGTCATTTCAGTCGAAAGAACGACGTCTAGATGACCATTTTGGAAAACATACTTCCACTTTGAGTTTAACCATGATTTTTGGATATAGTTTCATGTTCATAAGAAAAATCATTTTCCCAGAAGAACAACTTTTAAATCAAAGTTTATCATAGTTTTTAATTAACTAACTGAAAACAGCCCGCGGTGTTACTACGACGGCGTATATCCGATTTTACGGTGTTTTTCGTGTTTTCCGGTTTTAAATCATTAAGTTAGCATATCATATAGATATAGAACATGTGTTTAGTTGATTTTAAAAATCAAGTTAGAAGGATTAACTTTTGTTTGCGAACAAGTTTAGAATTAACTAAACTATGTTCTAGTGATTACATGTTCAAATCTTCGAAAAAGATAGTTTTATATGTATGAATCGAATGATGTTATGAACATAATTACTACTCAATTTTAGTAGGTAAACCTACTGGAAGTGACAAGAAATAATCTAGCTTCAAAGGATCTTGGATGGCTTGAAAGTTCTTGAAGTAGAATCATGACATGAAAACAAGTTCAAGTAAGATTATCACTCGAATTAAGATAGTTATAGTTATAGGAATTGAATAAAAGTTTGTATATGAGTATTACCTTGATTTATAATGATATCTTACTGTAAACAACAGGGATTTCTTGAGGTTGGATGATCACTTTACAAGATTGGAAGTGAGCCAGTAAACTTGGAAGTATTCTTGATTTTATGAAACTAGAACTTGTAGAATTTATGAAGAACACTTAGAACTTGAAGATGGAACTTGAGAGAGATCAATTAGATGAAGAAAATTGAAGAATGAAAGTGTTTGTAGGTGTTTTTGGTCATTGGTATATGGATTAGATATAAAGGATATGTAATTTTGTTTTCATGTAAATAAGTCATGAATGATTACTCATATTTTTGTAATTTTATGAGATATTTCATGCTGGTTGACAAATGATGGTTCCCACATGTGTTAGGTAACTCACATGGGCTGCTAAGAGCTGATAATTGGAGTGTATATACCAATAGTACATACATCTAAAAGCTGTGTATTGTACAAGTACGAATACGGGTGCATACGAGTAGAATTGTTGATGAAACTGAACGGGGATGTAATTGTAAGCATTTTTGTTAAGTAGAAGTATTTTTATAAGTGTCTTGAAGTCTTTCAAAAGTGTATGAATACATATTAAAATACTACATGTATATACATTTTAACTGAGTCGCTAAGTCATCGTTAGTCGTTACATGTAAATGTTGATTTGAAACCTTTAAGTTAACGATCTTGTTAAATGTTGTTAACCCAATGTTTATTATATCTAATGAGATGTTAAATTATTACATTATCATGATATTATGATATATTAATATATCTTAGTATGATATATATACAGTTAAATGTTGTTACGACGATAATCGTTGCATATATGTCTCGTTTCGAAATTCTTAAGTTAGTAGTCTTGTTTTACATATGTAGTTCATTGTTAATATACATAATGACATGTTTACTTATCATTTATCATGATTAAACATAGTGTAACAATATCTTAATATGATTCATATGTAATTAGTAAGACGTTGTTATAACGATAATCGTTATATATATCGTTTCGAGTTTCTTAATTCAATAAACACAATTTTATGTATATAACTCATTGTTAAAATACCTAATGAGATACTTACTTATCATAATATCATGTTAATTATATATATAATCATATATATGTCATCATATAGTTTTTACAAGTTTTAACGTTCGTGAATCACCGGTCAACTTGGGTGGTCAATTATCTATATGAAACCTATTTCAATTAATCAAGTCTTAACAAGTTTGATTGCTTAATATATTGGAAACACTTAATCATGTAAATATCAATTTCATTTAATATATATAAACATGGAAAAGTTTTGGTCACTACATCATTCTACCCTCTCTTACATCAAATAACGCCCTGGTGGACGCTAAGAATGGTCGACCTAAAATTAGAGGAATGTTTGAGTCCTCTTCTATGTCAATGATAATAAATTCGACTAAAAAGGTTAAATTACCCAATTGAACGGGTAGGTTGTCAGCTATTCCAACTGGGTGCCTAATGGTTTGATCAAAGAGTCGGACACTCATCTCTGTTGGACTTAACTCACCTACTCCTAATCTCTTATATAATGAAAAAGGCATAACACTCACACTTGCACCTAAATCTGCTAGTGCATCATACATGACACAATCACTAAGTAGACAAGGAATGATAAATTCACCCAGATCACCCAATCTAGGTGGAGGTTTTGGTGGAACTGTCTTCACCGGGTTTATCTTTACGGTTTTTGTTTCTTGTACTTTCTTATTCTTCTTCTTCTTTTCAGAGGTATCACAAACTTTATTACCTATTACTTGCTCATACTCAACTCCTTTTCTTGGAAACGGGATGGGTGGTCTGTATGGTGCCACCAATGGCTTTACATACTCGGGTGGTGGTGGTGGCGTAACTTCTTCATTGTTGCTCACATCTAAAACCTTCTCATCTTCTGATGGTGGTTTTTTAGAATTTGTTGATACCATATTAATATTCTCATTTCGAGGATTTACTTCAGTATTACTTGGTATCTTTCCTTATTCCCTCTCACTCATCATGCTAGCAAGAGTACCTACGTGTTTTTCTAGATTCAAAATGGAAGCTTGTTGAGTTCTTAATGACTGATCAAACCTCTCATTTGTTTGGGTTTGAGATGTAATAAATTGTGTTTGAGATTCCATTAGCTTTGCCATCTTTTCTTCTAGATTTGACTTTTTCTCTTCAATTTGTTGTGGTGGTTTATACAAGCTAGGTCTTTGTTGATTGAAAGTGTTGTTTTGAGTTGGTTGGTTATTCAGACCTTGTTGGTTGTACGAGTTATTGTTGGGTCCATTTGGATTGTAAAGAATGTTTTGATTTTGATTAAAGTTTGGCCTTGGCGGTTGATAATTATTCTGATAATTATTTCCCGGCCTTTGGTTCATGTAGGAAACATTCTCTCGTTGTTCCATCATTTGCTCAATGTGGCAATCTTTCGTTAAGTGTGGTCCACCGCATTGCTCATAACTAATTCGTATTGCGTGAATATCTTTATTCATCTTTTCCATTCGTCTCTCAAAAGCATCTATTTTTGCATAAACGAAATCAAAGTCATTGCTAGAATCGGCTCTAGCCGCTTTAGATGAATGAAAAATATCTTTTTCTTGATGCCACTCATGCGAGTGGGAGGCTGTGTTATCAATGATTTTGTAAGCTTCAGTTGCAGTTTTCTTCATAATGGAACCACCAGCTGCTATATCGATGTCTTTTCGTGTAGCGACGTCGACACCTTGGTAGAATATTTGTACTATTCGATAAGTATCTAAACCATGTTGCGGACATCCTCTCAACAACTTTCCAAATCTTGTCCACGCCTCATATAGAGTTTCATTTGGCTTTTGTGTGAACGTAACAATTTCTCCTTGAAGTTTCACGGCTTTAGATGCCGGAAAGAATTGTTTAAGAAATTTTTCAACTAAAACATCCCATGTATCAATCGCCCCTTCACGTAACGATTCTAACCAATCTTTGGCTTCTCCCTTTAAAGTTCAGGGAAACAACATGAGATAGATTTGTTCATCCTCAACTTCTCTGATCTTAAATAGAGTACAAATCCTATTAAAGGTTCGAAGATGTTCGTTTGGATCTTCTTTTGGCGTACCACTATATTGGCATTGATTAGTTACCATGTGTAGGATTTGTCCTTTGATTTCATAATCTGGCGCATTAATATCTGCCTTAATAATGGCGTGACCTTGGCCAGTGCGTGTGGCTCTCATTCGATCTTCCATACTTAGAGGTTCCGTTACTTCCGTAATTGAATTTGTTGAATCTGAATCACTAGAGGATTCTGATTTAATGGTTTCTTCCTCGACAATCTCTGGAAGAGTAATTTGTGGTTCAGGAGGAATGATTATGGTTCAGGATCTCTGAATTCTCCCTGAATATCCTCCGGATTCTCAATTGTGAGGTCGGGTTCAAAAAATGGATTATCGGAAATTCGAATTGGAGTACTTGGTCGACTTGATGATGATTCTAAAGAAAAATCAACGGCGATAATATTGGCTAGATGTCTTGATCGAGTTACAGGTGGTGAACGTATGAAAGGTGGTGAACATTTTACTCGGTGCATTCACTGAATATCCTATTAGTTATAAAAGATAAAAATTATATAAGCTATCAAATTAATAGACTTTTCTGATTTTGCCCACGTTTCGAATAGCCAATAGATGAAGCAGGTATCCAGGACCCTTTAAATCGGAAGCCCACAAATCGCCACTAGCAAATCCAACTATTACTACGAACCAGAAAATTTGGATGTCTATCAATTTAACCGCTTAAAATAATTTTTCGTCGAAATTTTGAAATAAAAATCTATGTCCTAAAAACTAGAGCGTCGAGAAATAAGAAAGAAAAAGACTGCTCGAAAAACGTCGAAAAATTAAGCGTCGAAAAATAATAAAATGCAGCGTCGAAACTTAAAAGTCTAAAAATTAAAAATTAAAACTTACGTCTAAAGGTATTAAAGCTTAAAAGGAAGTCGTAAAACGGCCGATGTGGGTGATGTTTGCAGCAGCGTATACGAAATACTATTATTTTTACTACGAAATAGTTACGAAATATGATACAAGTTTTAATTAATTTACGGATGGGATATACCTAAACCTTGCTAAAACACTTATAGGCAGTGTACCTAATCGTAGAGTAGTGTAGTTTTTAGTAAGTCCGGTTCGTTCCACAGGGAGCTAGCAGAGTTTAACGCTATATTTTTTAACAACTATATTTATAGAATATATATAATTATATATAATAATATTATTATAAAAGAGGGTTTTTACCGTTTAATGACCGGTTTGTCAATTTTAATTAAAGCGTAAAGATAAATGACGATGACAGAATTTAAATTGCGATAAAGTAAATTGCAGTAATTAAAATGACAGTAAATAAAGGTACACTGAAATATGAAATAAAAGTATTATGCTTATTTAAACTTTCGTAATCATGATGTTCGACGTGTTGATTTTAATTTATTACCCGGGTTAATTGTCCTTTGTCCTGGATTATTTGATACCTATTTGGTTTTTGTCCATAATAGTCCATCGGTCATAATTATAAAATGCTCGTCAAATTAACCTTATTCCCGAAGTCAAATATTCCAACTAATTAGGGATTCGAACTGTAACAAGGTTTTAATACTTTGTTAATAATTACACCAGGTTATTGACTGCGCGTAATCCAAGGTTTTAATACTTTGTTAACAATTACACCAATTATCCTTGTATGTAATCCACCCCTGTTTTAATGAGATATGAATATTAATTTACCCAATTGATCAGAATGAATAATCAATTACCCAACCCGAATAATTAATTAAATGATCGTAAAAGATGTCGTATAAACGTCACTAAATAGGAAATACATAATCATTTTAATAATTATTAGATTAACTAATTTGAAGATAGGTTCGACAGGTTTCAATGAATTGTCGTTCAATTAGACAATACCCCTTATCAATAGTCATAGTCCAATGTCCACAAGTGTCGGTCTTTTGTCCAAACCTTAATTATGGTACAAAATCTAATAACCCCGTCTTAATATTTAGTCTAACATCACGATTACTTTGATTTAAATAAGCATAATAATAACTTAGCTACGAGACATTAATTTAAAAAGGTTGAACATAACTTACAATGATTAATAATAGCGTACCGTTACACAGACAGAATTCCGACTTTAAAACCCGTAAAATATTTCTTACAATAACCCAACTAAACCATAATTTATTATTAATCTTAAATTAAAATTAAAATTATAATAAATATATTACATATAGAGAAGAGAGATTGATATTGGTGTAATTAAAATGTCGAGCAAGCTGCCTTTTTATAATACTTGGCCTGCTACAGTAACTCATGCGAGTGCATGGGGTTTTAGTGCAAATCTCATGCACTCGCATGGGCTCATGCACTCACATGGGTTTTATTCCTATTTTCCATGCGATCGCATGGCCGTCAGATCCAGCTCACATATTTTTTGTTTTCTTGCTTGTCGACATATTTATTAAATATATATATATATTATATATAATTTATATTAATTATATATATATTATATTATATTCTTGTGCATAGTTGACTCGTAATTTTAGGACCGTTGACTCGCGCGTTGATGCTCGGTTTATGTCTCGGTTCCGGATTTTCGAACGTCATTTCGTACGCGGAGATATCTTGTACTTTACGTTCCGCGACTTGTACTCTTGTAATTTTTTAGACTTTTCTCATCAATAATTCGAACCACTTGAATTGTACTTTGTACTTTTTAGCTTTTTGATCATTTGCGACTTCAAATCGTCGTTTTCTTCTTTTGTCTTTGCACTTATTTATTTAAACGAATATTACATAAAAATAGAACAATTACAACTAAAAGCTTTACATATTGGAAGGATATTGTGCCTAAATATATGTTCATTTGGAGCACTATCAGTGGACCCGATGTCGTAAAACTTATTTTATTATTGGAACGTGTTAGTTTTAACGAGTATTAAATGTTGTGTAAACCGTTTCGTCTAAAAGTGTCGGGAAGTCGAAGATCATTAAACGAAAAATGGAAAATCTGGACAGAAGATGCCAGGCCTTGTGCGCGCAGTGCACTAGGAGTGGTGCGCTCAGTGCACCCTAGTGTTATAAAAAAAAAATTTATTCCGCGTTTTTGGTTGGTTAACGGGTTGGGTTGTTACATCGCCGTTGATTTTTCTTTAGAATCATCATCTAGTCGACCAAGTACTCCAATTCAAATTTCCAATAATCCATTTTTTGAACCCGACCTCACAATTGAGAACCCGGAGGATATTCAAGGACAATTCAGAGATCCTAAACTACTAATCATTCCTCCTGAACCACAAATTACTCATCCAGAGATTGTTGAGGAAGAAACCATTAAATCAAAATCCTCTAGTGATTCAAATTCAACAAACTCAATCATGGAAAATCAGGAACCTCTAAGTATGGAAGACCGAATGAGAGCTACACACACTGGCCAAGGTTACGCCATTATTAAGCCACATGTTAATGCGCCAGATTATGAAATCAAAGGACAAATCCTACACATGGTAACTAATCAATTCCAATATAGTGGTACGCCAAAAGAAGATCCAAACAAACATCTTCGAACCTTTAATAGGATCTGTACTCTATTTAAAATCAGAGAATTTGAGGATGAACAGATCTATCTCATGTTATTTCCTCGGACTTTAAAGAGAGAAGCCAAAGATTGGTTAGAATCGTTACCTGAAGGAGCGATTGATACATGGGATGTTTTAGTTGAGAAATTTCTTAAAAGATCCTTTCCGGCATCTAAAGCCGTAAGACTTCAAGGAGAAATTGTTACGTTCGTGCAAAAGCCAAATGAAACATATTATGAGGTGTGGACAAGATTCGGAAAATTGTTGAGAGGATGTCCTCAACACGGTTTAGACACTTATCAAATAGTACAAATATTCTACCAAGGTGTCGACGTCTCTACACGAAAAGATATCGACACAGCAGCTGGTGGTTCCATTATGAAGAAAACCGCAACTGAAGCTCACAAAATTATTGATAACACAGCCTCCCACTCTCATGAGTGGCATCAGGAAAAAGATAATTTTCGTTCATCTAAAGAGGCTAGAGCCGATTCTAGCCATGACTTTGATTCCGTTTCCGCAAACATAGATGCTTTCGAGAGACGAATGGAAAAGATGACTAAAGATATTCACGCAATACGAATCAGTTGTGAGCAATGCGGTGGACCACACTTAACGAAAGATTGTCACATTGAGCAAACGATGGAACAACGTGAGAATGTTTCCTACATGAATCAAAGGCCGGGAAATAATTATCAAAATAATTATCAACCGCCAAGGCCACACTTCAATCGGAATCAAAACATTCTTTACAATCCAAATGGACCCAACAATAACTCGTATAACCAACAAGGTCCGAATAACCAACCAACTCAAAACAACACTTTTAATCAACAAAGACCTAGCTTGTATAAACCACCACAACAAACCGAAGAGAAAAAGTCAAATCAGGAAGAAATGATGGCAAAGCTAATGGAATCTCAAACACAATTTATTACATCTCAAACCCAAACAAATGAGAGGTTTGAACAGTCATTAAGAACTCAATAAGCTTCCATTTTGAATCTAGAAAAACACGTAGGTACTCTTGCTAGCTTGATGAGTGAGAGAGAACAAGGAAAGCTACCGAGTAATACTGAAGTAAATTCTCGGAATGAGAATGTTAATATGGTTTCAACAAATTCTAAAAAACCAGCTCCAGAAGATGGGAAGGTTTTAGATGTGAGAACAATGAAGAAGTTACAACACCACCACCACCCGAGTATGTAAAGACAGTGGTGGCACCATACATACCACCCATATCGTTTCCAAGAAAAGGAGTTGAGTATGAGCAAGTGATAGGTAATAAAGTTTGTGATACCTTTGGAAAGAAGAAGAAGAATAAGAAAGTACAAGAAACAAAAACCGTAGAAGTAAACCCGATGAAGATAGTTCCACCGAAACCTCTACCCAGGTTAGGTAATTCGGGTGAATTTATTGTTCCTTGTCTACTTAGTGATTGTGTCATGTATGATGCACTAGCAGATTTAGGTGCGAGTGTGAGTGTTATGTCTCTTTCATTATATAAGAGATTAGGACTAGGTGAGTTAAGTCCAACAGAAATGAGTGTTCAACTCTTTGATCAAATCATTAAGCACCCAGTTAGAATTGCTGACAACCTACGCATTCAAGTAGGTAATTTAACCTTTCTAGTCGAATTTATTGTCATTGACATAAAAGAGGACTCAAACATTCCTCTAATTTTAGGTTGACCATTCTTAGCGTCCATCGAGGTGTTATTTGATGTAAGAGAGGGTAGAATGACACTTAGTGATGGTGACAAATCGGTCACCTTTGTGATTCGAAAGTCTAAATCTCCACCAGCCAAAACCGTTGAACCAATAAAAACGATCAGTGAGAAGCATGTTATTTTACCAACTCCAACGGTAGTGCTTAACAATAATAAAACGCCTAAGTGTGGGGAAGATGAAGTAACACCTAATGATGACCTGATAACAAAGAACCCCGTTGTTGATACAAAATTAAATGACTCTGTTATTAACAGTTCAATGAAGAAACTTATTAAACGGATTCGCGATGCTAGAATTAAGGGGAACTTTAAGTTATGTAACCGGTTAGTATCCAATCTATCACCTAAAGAAAAGGCGAAACTAGTTGAATTTGTGGATATTACACAGGATTCCGACCAATGGCTTAAAATAAAAGTCACAGATATGCAAGTTGATTATGGTCCAAGAGAAATTGACGATGAAGTTAATCACAATTTCGACACCACAGCTACCTAAGTGTGGGGAGATTCAAATATTCTAAAAAGAAAACGATGTCTAGAGTTAGTTGTTCTGTTCTCGTGTAGTTCCGAGAATGGAATCAAATTGGTCTTTTCCACTAGCAGACACTAAAGAACTAGTTTTCTCTCTCCCATTCTGAATTTTTGTTTTGTAGGTTTTGTATAAAATTAATATGCATTTTAAATTTAAGTTTTGTGTGAATTTAAAAACAAAATTTACTTTATTTCATTAAGTTTAAAAAATGATTTCTAAAATTCGTCGTAAGTTAAAGACTAGGTCATGGAACCGAAATTGCTTTACCCGAGGGCGGGGCGAAAAATTTTATTATCATTATTTTAATATTATTGATCTAAAGTATGAAAAAAAAAATATGTATATATATATGTTTGTAGTTTATCTTATACAAAACAGGGTAAAACAGCGCACTTTCAAAGAATGACATTAAGTTTAGCAAAAGCTACTAATTTTAACGACAAGACGTAAAATATCAAATGTGATATAACAAACAATATGTTTGCAAACTCGATATTTTTAATCATTCTTCTACGCTAATCACCCTCATGAATTTATAATTATAGTCCGATTTCATGCAAATGAAGGCATTGCATGATCTCAAGTGTGAGGAAGTGTTATAAATTCTCTCAGGATTGCACTTGGTTTATTTGCCAAATTTTGTGAAAATTTGAAAAATTTTCAACTAAATGAATTCAAAATCATGTTTATACATATTTATGAACGATAATAACTAGGTGTTAATAACGAAATTATCGTTACCACGGAAAGGACATAAATTGAGAAACAACCTAAAATACTTGAATTCATTTAAAATGAAAAAGAGGAGAATAAAAAGGCAAAGAAAGAAATAAATAAAAGCCTAGTGTGGGGAGAATTTACCAAGTTATTCAATTAAAAACTATCTATCACATGTTTCTGTAAAGTTATTGCAGGTGCTTTTGTTTTGGACTAAACTTATCAGTTTTACCTGATTTACTATAATATATTTGAAAGAGAGATGGATCTACACTATGAATCAATTCCATCATTAAAAGGAAGTAAAGTCTTCCAAAAAAGACACGCGCTTCTTGATTTAGGTCGGGAAGTTGTCATCCAGACCAGCTGTAGGTTGACGAAAAATCTAGAAAAGTCATCTCTAAAATCAGCAAGAAATCCACGGACCTCAGCATCAAACAGGGTCGCCAAGTGGTCAGAATTATCCTAACCATGAGAGGATCTATCTCGTAAAATGGGGAGGATAATCTCCTTAAAGATTAAAAATCAGCATTTAAGCCTGATGTTACTCAATCCTTGAGATTGACTTTAAAGATTGAGAATTACAAACTCATGGAATTCGATAATATCTAAACTCGAGTTTGAACGAGAAAATATTTTGATCAAAATTACAAACCAATTTGTTTTCTGAAAACCTATTTTCAATGCGTTCATTACCATTGTACGTAAAATCCTAGGAATTCACCTGGAATTTATTCGGTCACCTGAACCAAATCGGGTGTCAACCGTAAGACAGAACCTTGTGCCAGACCAAAAAATTATAGGGTGATCTTTACTATTGCTCCTACAAAAGATAGTAATTGCATCCGATACGTTTTTGACCATGATTCTCTGCATGTCATTAGACATTGCCTTAACAGTTGCTTGTTCATCGCTTTCCTTTACAACCGGACGGTTGTTTACCGAAAGGTAATATACGGGACAAGTAAACTGGACGTGTGCTTTCCTAATAGAAGGTTAGCAAGTGGGTGACACAAAACCACAAGTTTTGAGCTAAAATTTTAAAATTTGAAACCCACAAAACCCATAAAAACATTTTTGCAAACACCGGTGAAGGGTTATTCCAGAAAAATTATTTAGGGTAAAAGCTAGAATGAATTTTCAAAAGATCAAATGTTTTCATAAAGATCCAATTTCCTAAAGGATCTAAATTTTCATAGTCATGTGGGACTGTAAACCACATCGTTACTATCATTGTTTATACCGACGTATCAAAATCACTGATGTATAAAGTGTGAGAATAAAAAAGGGATTCGAGTGAAGTGTGATTTAATTTCAAGTTCTGTATTGCTTGAGGACAAGCAACGTTCAAGTGTGGGGATATTTGATAGTGCTCCAAATAAACATATATTTAGTAGCAATATCATCCCAATATGCAAAGTTTTTAGTTGCAATTGTTCTAATTCCAAGTAATATTCGTTTAAATAAATAAGTGCGAAGACTGAAGACGCAAATGAAGATTTGAAGACGCAAATGACCAAAAAGCTCAAATGTACAAGATACAATTCAAGTGATTCCATTTATTGATAAGAAAAGTCGAAAAATTACAAAAGTCCAAGTTGCGGAACGCAAAGTACAAGATATCTACGCGTACGAAAGGACGTTCAAAAATCCGGAACCAAGACATAAACCGAGCATCAACGCGCGAGACAACGAACCTAAAATTAAGAGTGAACTATGCACAAGAATATAATATAATATATATATAATTATATAAAATTATATATATTATATTATATATTATAATAAAATGTCGGCAAACTAAAAAACAAAAGCAAGTGTGCTGATCCAGGCTAGCCATGCGATCATATGGCCTGGCTTCCTTAATCCCATGCGATCGCATGGCAGGGAAAAGGTGGCCAGGTCCTATAATTTGGTCAGTTTTCTGCGAATTATATACACCTCAATTTTTCTTTCTTCCTCTGTAAAGAATTATATTAATATTTATAATATTAAGTTTAAGTTAAGATTAATAATAATTGGGTAATTGTAAGAAATGTTTTACGGGTTTTAAAGTCGGAACTCTGTCCGTGTAAGGCTACGCGATTAATCACCACTGTAAGCTATGTTCTTCCTTTTTAAATTATGTCTCGTAACTAAGTTATTATTATGCTTATTTGAGCCGAAGTAATTGTGATGTTGGGCTAAATATTAAGATGGGGTTATTGGATTTTGTACCATAATTCGGGTTTGGACAAAAGACCGACACTTGTGAACATTGGACTATTGACTATTAATAGGTAGGGGGTATTGTCTAATTAAATGACAACTCATTGGAACCTGTCGAACCTATCTTCAATTTAGTTAATCTAATAATTATTAAATTGATTACGAATGTCCTATTTAGTGACATTTATACGACATCATTTACAATCATTTAATTAATCAATTGGATTGGGTAATTGATTATTCATTTTGGCCAAGTGGATAAATTAATATATCATGGACTAATTAAAACAGGGGTGGATTACATACAAGGATAATTGGTGTAATTGTTAACAAAGTATTAAAACCTTGGATTACAAGCCGTCGATAACCTGGTGTAATTATTAACAAAGTATTAAAACCTTGTTACAGTTCGAATCCCTAATTAGTTGGAATATTTGACATCGGGAATAAGGTTAATTTGACAAGCATATTATAATTATGACCGATGGACTATTATGGGCAAAACCCAGATAGGTATCAAATAAGCCAGGACAAAGGACAATTAACCCAGAGTAATAAGTTAAAATCAAAACGTCAAACATCATGGTTACGGAAGTTTAAATAAGCATAATACTTTTATTTCATATTTCATCGTACCTTTATTTACTGTCATTTTAATTACTGTAATTTACTTTATCGCAATTTAAATTCTGTCATTTATATTATCGTCATTTATCTTTACGCTTTATATAAAATCGACAAACCGGTCATTAAACGGTAAAAACCCCCCTTTATAATAATATTACTATATATAATTATATATATTTTATATAAATATAGTTGTTAAAAATATAGTGTTAAACTCAGCTAGCTCCCTGTGGAACGAACCGGACTTACTAAAAACTACACTACTCTATGATTAGGTACACTGCCTATAGTGTTGTAGCAGAGTTTAGGTATATCCAATCTATATATATAAATAATAAAACTTGTGTAATTTGCCTCGTATTTCATAGTAAATAATAATAGTATTTCGTACCCCTCCGCTGAACATCAACAACACTTAGTCAATTTTTCAACATTTGTCAAGCAGATTCGGTATTCATGAAATATTCCAGATTCGGTAACCAAAATTGCTTGTTCTTTCATTTTAAAGATTTAGAATAAGCATGCAAGTTTTTCAAATTAAAAATCAAATTATTTCAAAGTACCAAACACCAGACTCGGTTACAAGCCAAGATCAAATTTGGTAACTTTAAAATTCACAGATAATCACTCAAACATGCATATTCAGTCTCATATCATGCAAAATCATAATGATAATCAATTAACAAGTCAATTAAAACAGGAAAACATGTTAGTCGATTGAGCATACTCGGTACTGTAGCATGAACACATTCGGTATGTACAGAATCCATCAAACAATCAATTAAACATGCAATCAGACTCAGTCAATTGATAGATCAGTCAATTTAATACAGATTAGACAATATTTCATGTTAATCAACCTAATCAATTGAGTTTAATCTAAGATTAAAGATTTTCGACTTTGATTCGGTATAATCAACAATTTTTCAAAATTGTGTGTCATAATCCTGTTGTTTATGATCTTTTCTGGTTTATAAACATTCAATTATATCAGATCTACGAGATATTTATCTCAAACTTGATTAAAATGAATAAATACCAAAGATTTGAAGAAAGAGAAGAACGAATTCGGTAGATTAAGCATATTCGGTAAGTATTACCAAACTCGGTATGCAATTAGAATAGTGAGAGAGAAAGTTTGAGTTTGACCTTCCTTTTATAGATACCAAAGATGTTTTAAGATTGGGCCTTACCGAATGGGCCTATTATACCGAGTGCAGTCCATTTTCAAAATTTAAGCAATTTGACTTCAAATTTTGACAAATCTTTAACAAGATTTTACAATTTTATCATATTTTCAATGAAAAATATTTCTGAGACACTTTTGAAAATTTTAGAACTTACCGAATCTGCACTGTTGGTTGTCAGATTCGATGTAATACTAAAAATAACATTTATTCAGTGAAAACAATACTTTTTAGATTTTATCTTTTCCAATTTTTAAGAATTTTCTAAAAATAAGATTTGTACTTAGAAAATTTTTAAATATGTGCAAAGTACAAATCTTTCAATGATACCAATTTTAAAACGGGTTGCATACCGAGATGTATACAAGCCAAAATGAATATTTTCAATTTAAAACATGAGTTTTTATGTATTCACTTTTTGAAAACAATTTTCTTTTTAATTTCTCCCTTTCTCCCCCTCAAAATGTGATATACAATCAATTTAATCACCATTTTGATCTCCCCAAGAAAATTTAATAACTCCCCCTTGAAAGATGATATCAATCAGTTACCTCCCCCTTTCGTAACCATTGAAAAATAATCCCAGGAAGTTATCAGCAATCTAAAGGCTCCCCCTTGAAAGATAATATCTAAAGCAGGAGAAATCAGTTGCTCCCCTAGAAAAGTATTACTCCCCCTAAACACAAGATCCCAGGTATAAGTCCCAATATAGCTAAGAAAAGTTAAGCTCTATACTTTACCATGCCAATCTCTTTGACCAAGAACTTTAGCCTAAGTTCATCTAAGGGTTTAGTGAACATGTCTGCTAATTGCACTTTGGTAGGCATAAAGTATAACTCTACATCTCCTTCAACATGGTCCTTAATGAAATGATAATGAATATCTATGTGTTTATTCTTAGAATGCTAAACCGGGTTGCTAGTTATGGCAATTGCACTCTGTGAATCACAGTATATCGGGGTCTTAGTGATCTTAAAGCCATAATCTAGGAGTTGAGTTTGCATCCACAAAACTTGTGAACAACAATGAGCTGCAGCAATATACTCAGACTCAGCAGTTGATAAAGAGACACAGTTTTGTTTCTTAGATGACCAACCAACAAACCTATTCCCCAACATCTGAATTGATCCAGATGTGCTTTTTGTATCAACATGACAACCGCCATGATTTGTATCAGTATAAGAAGTGAGATTGAAATCAGATCCATGTGGATACCAGATTCCAAGATTAGGAGTACCTTTTAGGTACTGAAAAATCCTAACCACTGCTTTAGAGTGAGATTTCTTAGGGTTTGACTGAAAGCGGGCACAGACAGTTACAGCAAGTGTAATATCTGGTCTACTTACAGTCAGATACATTAAAGAGCCAACCATGCTTTGATAAAGCGTAATATCAAAAGATTTCCCATTGGCATCAGCATCCTGTAATGTCCTCATTGGGGTTGTCATTGGTTTTAAAGCAGTCATTTTAAAACGTTTTAGCATATCATTAATATACTTTGTTTGACTGATAAAAATCTCGTTTGGTAATTGTTTTACTTGTAACCCCAAGAAGAAATTAAGCTGGTCAAGCAAGCTCATTTCAAATTTGTTGGCCATAAGGTCACCAAATTCTTTGCATAGGGCCGGGGACATGGAACCGAAAATAATATCATCAACGTAAATTTGAACCAAGAGAATGTGATTGTGGTTTTTACGGATGAAGTGCATTGTATCAATCATTCCACGAGAGAAGTCATTATCCAGCAAATACTTTGTTAAGGTCCCGTACCATGCACGCGGTGCTTGCTTCAGACCATACAAAGCTTTCTCCAAGTAGTATACGTGGTTTGGATGAATGGGATCGACAAAGCCTTCTGGTTGATCAACATAAACTTCCTCTTGAAGATGACCATTCATAAAATCAGTTTTGACATCCATTTGAAACACCGTGAACTTCATATGAGAAGCAAATGCAAGGAAAAGATGAATAGTCTCAATCCTAGCAACCGGAGCAAATGTTTCGTCATAATCAATATCCTCTTGTTATCGATATCCATTGGCCATAAGACATGCCTTATTTCTAACCACAATCCCATCAGAATCCTTTTTGTTCTTGAAAATCTACTTAACCCCTATTGGTCGTTGTCCCGCTGGTATTGGAACTAATCACCATACTTTCAAACGATCAAATTGATTGATCTCCTCTTGCATTGCTACCACCCAGTTCGGATCTAGTAAAGCTTGAGCAACCGTTGTTGGTTAAATCTTACTAAGAAAGGCTGTATATAAGCACATATTATGAGTAGCCCTTCGAGTTGAAATTGGAGCAGATGCATCACCAATGATAAGATCAATTGGATGACTTTTAGTCCATCGGTTGTGATGTAGAAGAGGTTGTACATCAGTGGTATCCATTGAAACATCAACCGGTGTTGACATTGAGTCATGATCCTCTAGTGCTTATGTAGCATTATCTAATGGATTCATTTGATTATCTGGAGAAACAACTGGAATTATATCATCGGATATATCTTGAATTGATTCAAGATTTTCATCAGGAGGTGGGAGGGAGGATGAAGAAGCAATAGTTGAATCAGTTAGTGTTGTACCTTCATCATAGATACTTGGTTGAGTCTCCACAGTAGTTGATTGTGATGGCGTAACCGGTACGGCTTGAACATTTGAATTCTGTTAAGGAGTATAAAGACTATCAAACAAGATATCCAGTTCCTCTGTTGTAACCGTCGGAACACCCTTCTTCAAGAAAATTAAATTTTGCGTGAAAGAAGTAGTAGCCAGGTTATGATCGGGTTTTGAACCGAGTTCTTCAAAAGCCATTGCGAAAAATTCATCGAACTTGACATTGATGCTTTCCTTGATCGTCTTTTTCCATTTGTGATAGACACGATAAGAAACTTTTTTCAAAGAATAACCAAGAAATATGGCCTGATCGCCAGGAGAATCAAACTTTCCAAGGCTATCAATATCGTTAAGCACATAACATACACAACCAAAGACACGGAAATATTTGACATTCGGGCGTCTACCATACTGTAACTCATAAGGAGTTTTGTAAAAGCGTTTATTAATGATACAACGATTTTGAGTATAACATTTAGTTGAAATGGCCTCCCCCCGCATTTTTTGGAGGTAGATGGAGTAGGCAAGCATCGTTCGAGCTGCCTCGCACAATGTACGATTACGTCATTCGACTAGTCCATTCGATTGAGGGGTTCGTGCAGAAGAGATCCGATGTTCAATGCCTTATTCTTTTAAATAACTATTAAGCAGGTCATTCTTAAATTCTGTCTCATTATCAGTTCGAATGCTCTTAACATGGTTGTTAAAAGAGCGTTGAGTCTTTTTGATGAACTCAATGTTAATGGCGGGGGTTTCAAATTTAGTCCTTAAAAGAAAGATCCTTGTAAAACGTGTATAATCATCTACAATGACAAGCACATGTTTCCGGCCATCCGAGGCTAGAAACTCTCATGGGTCCATATAAGTCCATATGCAATAATTGCAAAGACGATGAAGTACTGGGGTTTGACTTAAACGGATGATTAATTCGTTTCAGCTTAACCATCGCACATGATGGACACACATGATGCTTATCATACTGAAAGCTGGGAATACCATCAATTAAGTCTTTAGAGACTAGTTGATTGATACCCTTGTAATGTAGGTGTGACATCCAGTGATGCCATAACCACGAATTTTCTTTTGTAGAACAGGTAGCCAAACACATGTTGCCATGTGATGTTGCATCATTGAGGTCAATAATATATAGTGAAGCACAACGTTTACCAACAAGGAGATCATTTCCATCGGTGGATTGCACCGAGCATTGACGACGTTCAAACAGAACTTTGAGATCTCTGTCATAAAATTGGCTGACACTAAACAAACTGCACCCCAAACCCTCAACATAGGAGACCCGTTTGATCATTATTCCATTTTTCACATAATCTCCATAACCCGTTATCGCTGCAATCTCATCATTTCCCAATGTAACCGTTTCTAAGAATTTATCAACAAAATTGACAAGCAAGGATTTGTCGCCCGTCATGTGTCGAGAATAACCGCAGTCGATGTACCACACACAGAGGTCGAAACCATGTCATTGTTAAGTTTCCTAGAGTTTAGGTACCCAAAGTTTCTTGGGTCCTCTACGGTTAGTACCAACAAAAAACTTTGGATCACAAATCAATGTATCACGTAAAGCAGCATGCAATTTGGACATTAAAGCATCATCTAAAGCCACATTACATGAATCATCATAAGCGATATCAAGTTTTACATCATCATCATCATCAGAAGTCTTTACACACAATTTATTCCAAGTAGATGTTTTATTCACACAATAGAATTGAAAAATATGCGATGACTTCCTAGGTCGACTAGCAGATTTCTTGGTTTGGTTTGCTACTTTCTTAGTCGTGGACTTAGGAACCCATACAGACTTGTAATTCAAGTTAAGATTATAACATGTGACACGAAAAACACCTTTGTTAGTTAGACGTCCAAACTTTTCAGTTGACACTTGAGTATTTTGATTTTGCAAAATTTCCATTTTTATTTTACATTCCTTTGCATCATATTCACTCAAATCAGGTTTTGGACTCGTGGTTTGTTTTGAAGACTTCTTTGGTTTTGTTAAAAGACTTTCCTTTGTATGTTTTGTCATTAACATCAGAGAAAGTTTTTCACTTGAACATTAACCATTTGGATGATGTACCTTCTTCACAATGAATTGTGGTGAAGGTGTACCATTTGAAACTCTTTTCTCAAATTGAGATTGTAAAGGATTTTTAAGAATGGTAATGGGTGTTGAAACTTTAGAAACATTTAGTTGTGATTTACCCTTAACCATCTTATCAATACCGCCAGCACACTCAGAAACAGTAATCATACACTTAGTAAGCATTTGTGATGTGTGTGCTTGCATAGCAATCTGTTGTGTTGTTGCCTGTTTTAGTTGAGCTATGTTTCGATTCAAGATTTTAATCTCAAGACACAAATCTTCAGCAGATACTAAAATTTTACCTTCCTTAAAATCATAAGTTCATTCTTTCTTAGGAAGTTTAGGCAATTGTTCACACAATTCAAGCATTTATTTCAAGTGTTTGCATCTAAGTTGCAATTCTATGTTCTCTTTTTTAAGTTTGTCAACTAGATGAAACAAATCTAATTCTGCAGTCTTTTCCTCTCTAGGTTCTACCATAGGTTCAACTTTTAGTTCAACCTTAGTTCTACCTTAACGTTAGAAGCCGTTTGACCTAGTGATACTGACTCAAACAAGACAGTAAGTTCATGTGCTAGATCTTCACAGATAGAATCATCAGAAATAGAATATGCAGGTAAGGCCGCTAGCATTGGTTTTACATCAAAAGTTAGTTCATCAAACACCTCATCTATGGCAATAATGCTAGAACTAGGTTTATTAAACACTGCATTCTCAAGCATTGCAATGTATTTCTCTAGTATGAGTGTAGGAATATAAACCAGTCTACGCTGAGGCACATAATTATCATGTTGCATATTCTTTTTAGATTCAACAAGTTCCTAAAAGAAATCAGGATTTGATTTACCCATTTTAGCATTGACTTTTTCATACATTAAGCTAAATTGGTGATATTTTTTGGATTTGCGATTAACAATAACATCATCAAAATCAACATCAGATGCATGCACAAAGTGAGAAGGTAAACCAGCTTGAAAGTAATCAGAATGATATAATCGTGAAATCTTTTTGGAAGCATCGTCTAAGATCTTAGGATCTTCATAACCCAACCCCCACTTTTCACGATGAATCGTTTTGGTCTATTCATGAAAATTGTTTGTTTTAAAAGTTCCATATCAATGATAGCTTTATATTGCTCTGTGCGATAGAGTTTTTCCTCATATCGAGCAAGTTGGGCTTTCATTTGAAAAGAGTCTTTTGTTAATACAGAAATTTCAGTGTTCTTTTCAATTATGGTGTTTTTCAATTGAATAATTTTCTTGTTTAACTTTGTAAGTGTGGGTTCATGTTAGTTTTTCAAATCAGAAAGATCTTTTTCTAAGAATTGAAAATTTTTTACAAGACGTTATGATTTTAGACGATAATCAGTCCTTTCGACTTTAATCGGATGAATTGACTTTTAAGTGCTTCCAACTCAGTTTCCATAGAGTTGAGTTGGACTTTCAATCAATTCATCTCCGATTGTGTTTTGGATGATGAAGGTTTGGTCTCATTTAGTTTAATTTTATCTTTCAAAACCTTGTTTTCATATTTTATACCTTTAACTTCTTTTGACATTGAGACCAAGTTCTTCATCAGGTCATTTTGCATTTTGATAAAATCAGTTGGGATTTCAGTTGATTGTACCTCGTCATCATCAGATGCTGAGTCATAATTATGCATTGCTTCCTTTGCTTTGATGAGCTTGGTCACCTTGCAAACATTTGCATGTTCCACTTCTGAATCTGAATCATAAGTCCAGTTAAACCAAGTATCATCAACTGGTTTCAGCTCTCCTCCAATTTCCACAATATTTGCCATCAATATTTTCTTCTTGTAGTAAGTTGCGTCCTTCTTCTTAGGCATCTTGCACTCACGAGAGTAATGACCAGCTTTGCCACAATTGAAACAGATGGAATCATCCTTCTTGGAATCATCAGCACATTGATGTTTTGATTGATCAGATTTCTTGTAATAGGAGGAAGAAGATGAGTTCTTGCATTGATTGCTTGATTTGCCTTTGAACTTGTGTTTGTTCAAGGCCTTGGTGAACATGGCTACTATCTTGACTAATTCAAGGTGAGAATCATCAACATCAGAAAGATTCAAATCTTCAGAATTAGTTGATTCTTCAAAAAGCACTTTCTTGGATAAACTTTTGGAAGTTGTAAATGATTTACTCTTCTTTTTGGCAATTAAGGCAAGTGGATCGCCCGGAGAAGACTCTTTCCTTTCCTCTTGAAGTTTAGACACTTCTGGTTGATAATGTATAAGAACTCCAACAAGCTCATGAATTATCATCTTGTCAATCTCTTTGATAGATCGGACAATGGTTCCATAAGGAAGCCAATCAACATTGAGCTTTTTGAGGAACTTCATGTTGACTTCAACATTTACTTTTATAATCTTGTACCTTTTCAACTCATTGAGAACACCATTGAAATGATGATAGGTATCCTAGAGTGGTTCTTCAGGTTCCTACTTGAAATCTTCATAAAATCCCAGAGCCTTATTCAGTTTAGTAACATCGGACATGAAATGTCCCGTTCTTATTGATTAAAAACGTTCCATATTAATTGATTTCGTTGCGAGGTTTTGACCTCTATATGAGATGTTTTTCAAAGACTGCATTCATTTTTAAAACAAACCATAACCTTTATTTCATAGATAAAGGTTTTAAAAAGCTTTACGTAGATTATCAAATAATGATAATCTAAAATATCCTGTTTACACACGACCATTACATAATGGTTTACAATACAAATATGTTACAACAAAATAAGTTTCTTGAATGCAGTTTTTACACAATATCATACAAGCATGTACTCCAAATCTCGTCCTTATTTAAGTATGCAATAGCGGAATCTCTTAATAATCACCTGAGAATAAACATGCTTAAAACGTCAACAAAAATGTTGGTGAGTTATAGGTTTAACCTATATATATCAAATCATAATAATGGACCACAAGATTTCATATTTCAATACACATCCCATACATAGAGATAAAAATCATTCATATGGTGAACACCTGGTAACCGACATTAACAAGATGCATATATAAGAATATCCCCATCATTCCGGGACACCCTTCGGATATGATATAAATTTCGAAGTACTAAAGCATCCGGTACTTTGGATGGGGTTTGTTAGGCCCAATAGATCTATCTTTAGGATTCGCGTCAATTAGGGTGTCTGTTCTCTAATTCTTAGATTACCAGACTTAATAAAAAGGGGCATATTCGATTTCGATAATTCAACCATAGAATGTAGTTTCACGTACTTGTGTCTATTTTGTAAATCATTTATAAAACCTGCATGTATTCTCATCCCAAAAATATTAGATTTTAAAAGTGGGACTATAACTCACTTTCACAGATTTTTACTTCGTCGGGAAGTAAGACTTGGCCACTGGTTGATTCACGAACCTATAATAATATATACATATATATCAAAGTATGTTCAAAATATATTTACAACACTTTTAATATATTTTGATGTTTTAAGTTTATTAAGTCAGCCGTCCTCGTTAGTAACCTACAACTAGTTGTCCACAGTTAGATGTACAGAAATAAATCGATAAATATTATCTTGAATCAATCCACGACCCAGTGTATACATATCTCAGTATTGATCACAACTCAAACTATATATATTTTGGAATCAACCTCAACCCTGTATAGCTAACTCCAACATTCACATATAGAGTGTCTATGGTTGTTCCGAAATATATATAGATGTGTCGACATGATAGGTCGAAACATTGTATACGTGTCTATGGTATCTCAAGATTACATAATATACAATACAAGTTGATTAAGTTATGGTTGGAATAGATTTGTTACCAATTTTCACGTAGCTAAAATGAGAAAAATTATCCAATCTTGTTTTACCCATAACTTCTTCATTTTAAATCCGTTTTGAGTGAATCAAATTGCTATGGTTTCATATTGAACTCTATTTTATGAATCTAAACAGAAAAAGTATAGGTTTATAGTCGGAAAAATAAGTTACAAGTCGTTTTTGTAAAGTTAGTCATTTCAGTCGAAAGAACGACGTCTAGATGACCATTTTAGAAAACATACTTCCACTTTGAGTTTAACCATAATTTTTGGATATAGTTTCATGTTCATAATAAAAATCATTTTCTCAGAATAACAACTTTTAAATCAAAGTTTATCATAGTTTTTAATTAACTAACCCAAAACAGCCCGCGGTGTTACTACGACGGCGTAAATCCGGTTTTACGGTGTTTTTCGTGTTTCCAGGTTTTAAATCATTAAGTTAGCATATCATATAGATATAGAACATGTGTTTAGTTGATTTTAAAAGTCAAGTTAGAAGGATTAACTTTTGTTTGCGAACAAGTTTAGAATTAACTAAACTATGTTCTAGTGATTACAAGTTTAAACCTTCGAATAAGATAGCTTTATATGTATGAATCGAATGATGTTATGAACATCATTACTACCTTAAGTTCCTTGGATAAACCTACTGGAAAAGAGAAAAATGGATCTAGCTTCAACGGATCCTTGGATGGCTCGAAGTTCTTGAAGTAGAATCATGACACGAAAACAAGTTCAAGTAAGATCATCACTTGAAATAAGATTATTATAGTTATAGAAATTGAACCAAAGTTTGAATATGATTATTACCTTGTATTAGAATGATAACCTACTGTAAGAAATAAAGATTTCTTGAGGTTGGATGATCACCTTACAAGATTGGAAGTGAGCTAGCAAACTTGAAAGTATTCTTGATTTTATGTAACTAGAACTTGTAGAATATATGAAGAACACTTAGAACTTGAAGATAGAACTTGAGAGAGATCAATTAGATGAAGAAAATTGAAGAATGAAAGTGTTTGTAGGTGTTTTTGGTCGTTGGTGTATGGATTAGATATAAAGGATATGTAATTTTGTTTTCAGGTAAATAAGTCATGAATGATTACTCATATTTTTGTAATTTTATGAGATATTTCTTGCTAGTTGCCAAATGATGGTTCCCACATGTGTTAGGTGACTCACATGGGCTGCTAAGAGCTGATCATTGGAGTGTATATACCAATAGTACATACATCTAAAAGCTGTGTATTGTACGAGTACGAATACGGGTGCATACGAGTAGAATTGTTGATGAAACTGAACGAGGATGTAATTGTAAGCATTTTTGTTAAGTAGAAGTATTTTGATAAGTGTATTAAAGTCTTTCAAAAGTGTATAAATACATATTAAAACACTACATGTATATACATTTTAACTGAGTCGTTAAGTCATCGTTAGTCGTTACATGTAAGTGTTGTTTTGAAACCTTTAGGTTAACGATCTTGTTAAATGTTGTTAACCCAATGTTTATAATATCAAATGAGATTTTAAATTATTATATTATCATGATATTATCATGTATGAATATCTCTTAATATGATATATATACATTAAATGTCTTTACAACGATAATCGTTACATATATGTCTCGTTTAAAAATCATTAAGTTAGTAGTCTTGTTTTTACATATGTAGTTCATTGTTAATATACTTAATGATATGTTTACTTATCATAGTATCATGTTAACTATATATATATATCCATATATATGTCATCATATAGTTTTTACAAGTTTTAACGTTCGTGAATCACCGGTCAACTTGGGTGGTCAATTGTCTATATGAAACATATTTCAATTAATCAAGTCTTAACCAGTTTGATTGCTTAACATGTTGGAAACATTTAATCATGTAAATATCAATCTCAATTAATATATATAAACATGGAAAAGTTCGGGTCACTACAGGACATGTCATAACCTTCTTGCTGTCGTTTGATCTCATCCCATATATCTTTTGTTGTGGTGTTGCTATCAACATTTTCAAACAACTCATATGGGATGGCTTGCATAACAATTTTCTTAGCCTCTATGTCACCCTGAGCTCTCTCTCGTCTATTTCCTGAAAGTTCATATACTGGAATTGCATACCAGTATCCAGATGATACTCTACAGTTGGACCATCTCTCAGAGAAGCCCACATGTATTTTTATTTCTTACCCTTGTAGTCTATGTACTGAGTGATACGATGGAGCCACTGAGTGTACTTTCCATCAAACAATACTGGAGGTCGGGAATCTGATCCAATGATCAAAGTATCTTGAGTAGACATCTTTAAAATTGAGGTAGATTCGGTAAAGATTCGGTATTACACAAATATAAGATGAAGATTCATAAAAATCTAACAAAAATGTCAGATTCGGTATCTGGTTCGGTACTGTAGCAGACTCGGTATGTGGTTCGGTACTATACCAAATTCGATAAAGATTTAGTAAACTAGATTCTGTATCAGAAGCTGATCAGTAACACATGTAACACACCCAGATTCGGTAACCATAAGACTTGAAGCCTTAGAACACTTAAAACTAATGTATTAAGTGATATCGAGACTCTGGTTCGTTATTTTACTCGGTAGTCAAATTCTGTAACACTTTTAACTTAAACACACTCTAATTCCTTTGAATTAGATTCGTTAACTGATGATGCAGCGGAGGTATACGAAAATACTATTATTTTTAATACGAAATACGATACTAATTACAAAAGTTTTAATTATTTATTTACAAATGGGATATACCTAAACTCTGCTACAACACTATAGGTAGTGTACATAATCGTAGAGTAGTATAGTTTTTAGTAAGTCCGGTTCGTTCCACAGGGAGACGACTTATTTTACACTATATTTTTAAACAACTATATTTGTACAAAATATATATATTACAATTATTTTTATTATAAAAGGGGGGGGGGGGGGATTTACCGTTTAATGACTGGTTTGTCGATTTTATATTTTAAGCGTAAAGATAAATGACGATAATTAAAGTGCATAAAGTAAATAACGATATTTAAATGACGATAAATAAAATTGCGATAAGAAATAACATAAAATAATTATGCTTATTTAAACTTCCGTAATTATGATGTTTGACATTTTAATTTTAATTTATTAACCTGGGTTAATTGTCCTTTGTCCTGGATTATTTTCATAGGTCATAATTATAAAGTGTGAGTGTCCCCGTCCTATTACCCTTATACCCGAAGTCAAATATTCCAACTAATTAGGGATTTAAACTGTAACAAGATTTTAATACTTTGTTAATAATTACAGCAGGTTATCGACTGCGTGTAATCCAAGGTTTTAATACTTTGTTAACAATTACACCAATTACTCTTGTATGTAATCCGCCCCTGTTTTAATGAGTCCATTTACTATTAATCCATCCCCGTTTCCGGTCAAATAAACAATTATTAGTATTTATAAATATCCCGCCTACCGTACCCGATCAAGCATATGTGGCTATTTATAAATACGTCAAATTGTAAATATCTATATTAATCAAATATAAAGCCCATTAATAACCCATAGTCCAATTTCCACAAGTGTCAGTCTTTTGTCCAAACCCTTATTATGGTCCAAAGTTCAATAACCCCATCTTAATATTTAGTCTAACATCATGATTACTTCGGCTCAAATAAGCATAATAATAACTTAGTTACGAGACATTAATTTAAAAAGAAAGAACATAACTTACAATGATTATTTATCGCGTAGCTTTACACGGGCAGAATTTCGACTTTAAAACCCGTAAAATAACCTTTACATTACCCAAACTAACTAATATAAAACTAAACTAATTTATATATATATATATATATATATATATGTATGTATATATATATATATGTATATATATATGTATATGTATATATATATGTATATATATATATATGTATATATATATGTATATATATGTATATATATATATATATATAGAGTGAGAGATCGATTGATAAGGTGCACTGAATTCGGGCAGAAGGCTTAGCTATTTATAGAACTTTTCTGTCCAACCTTCCCATGCGATCGCATGGGATCATAGTGCAAAATCCATGCGATCGCATGGCTTCAGATTCCAGCTCATTTATTTTTGTACACTAGCTTGTCGACATATTATCTAAATATATATAATATATATAATTTATATTAATTATATATATATATATTATATTATATTCTTGTACATAGTTGACTTGTAATTTTCGCTCCGTTATCTCATACATTTATGCCCGGTTTATGTCTCGATTCCGGATTTTCGAGCGTCTTTTTGTACGCTTTAATATCTTGTACTTTATATTTCGCAACTTGTAATTTGCACAAAAAATTATTTAACTCACTTTTAGTGGCACTTTTGAGTGCACTATGGCTTTTGTGGCACTTTTTCAGCTTTAGTGGCACTTTTTCTTCAATTCTTTAATCTTCGTGCTCCGTCTTCGCATTTATTAATTTAAACGATTACAACTTAAAAATAGGATAATTATAACTAAAAACTTTACATATTTGGATGATATTGCGACTAAATATATGTTCATTTGGAGCAATATCAAATATCCCCACACTTGAACGTTGCTTGTCCTCAAGCAATACAGAACTTGAAATTAAATATCAATGCACTCGAATCACTTTCTTATTCTCACACTTTATACATCAGTGATTTTGATACGGCGGTATAAACAATGATAGTAACGTTGTGGTTTACAGTCCCACATGACTATAAAAATTTAGATCCTTTAAGAAATTGGATCTTTATGAAAACATTTCATCTTTTGAAAATTCATTCTAGCTTTTACCCTAGATAAGATTTCCGGAATAACCCTTCACCGGTGATTGCAAAATGCTTTTGTAAGTTTTGTGGATTTCAGATTTGAAAATTTTAGCTCAAAACTTGCGGTTTTGTGTCACCGACTTGCTAACCTTGTATTAGGAAAGCAACACGTCCAGTATACTTGCTCCGTATATTACCTTTCAGTAAACTACCGTCCGGTTGTAAAGGAAACCGTTGAACAAGTAACTGTTAACACAATGTCTAATGACATGCATTTGTTCATGGTCCACAACGTGTCAGATGCAATTACTATCCTTTGTAGGAGCAATAGTAAAGATCACCCTATAATTTTTCGATCTGGCACAAGGTCCTGTCTTTGACCATGCTATGCAACCACCGTTCTTACGGTCGATACCCGATTTGGTTCAGGTGACCTAATGAATTCTGATGAATTCTCAGGATTTTACGTTCAATGGTAATGAACGCATTGAAAATAGGTTTTTAGAAAACAAATCGATTTTAATTTGATCAAAATATTTTCTCCTTCAAGCTCGAGTTTAGATATCATCGAATTCCATGAGTTTGTAATTCTCAATCTTTAAGGTCAATCTCAAGGATTGAGTAATATCATGCTTAAAAGCTGATTTATAATCTTTAAGGAGATTATCCTTTCTGGGGGTCTGATTCATTAGTCTTATCAAGCTAATTTGCACGGCTTCCTCCCTATTTTACGAGACAGATCCTCTCATGGTTAGGATAAGTCTGACCACTTGGCGACCCTGTTTGATGCTGAGGTCCGTGGATTTCCTGCTGATTTTATAGATGACTTTTCTAGATTTTTCGTCAACCTACAGCTGGTCTGTACGATAACTTTTTGACCTAAATCAAGAAGTGCGTGTCTTTTTTGGAAGACTTTACTTCCTTTTAATGATGGAATTGATTCATCGTATAGATCCATCTTTTCTTTCATCTTTATTACAATATTACGGGTAAAACTGATTAATATAGTACAAAACAAAAGCACCTGCGACAACTTTACAGAAACATGTGATAGATAGATTTTAATTGAATAACTTGGTACATTCTCCCCACACTTGGCTTTTTTCATGCGTCTTTTTATTTCTAATAAATAAATTCAAGCGTTTTAGGTTGTTTCTCAATTTATGTCCTTTTCGAGGTAACGATAATTTCGGCATTAACACCTAGTTTTATCGTTCATAAATATGTATAAACATGATTTTGAATTCATTTAGTTGAAATTTTTTCGAATTTTCATAAAATTTAGAAAATAAACCAAGTATAAACTCGAGAGAATTTATAACCCTTCCCCACACTTGAGATCATGCAATGCCCTCATTTGCATGAAATCAGACTATAATTATAAATTCATGAGGGTGATTAGTGTAGGAAAGTGATTAAGAATACCCAGTTTGTAATTACAAAGCTCGTCGAATGATAGATGTCAGCGTAGCTCTTTTGTCGACTTTGGGCGGTTTTCAACCGTTTGTTGAATTTGGATGATCTTCTCGGTAGTTTCTTGTATAATCTCCGGACCCGTAATCTGTCTATCCCCCACTTCACTCCAACAAATCGGAGACCTGCACTTTCTACCATAAAGTGCTTCAAACGGCGCCATCTCAATGCTTGAATGGTAGCTGTTGTTGTAGGAAAATTCTGCTAACGGTAGATGTCGATCCCAACTGTTTCCGAAATCAATAACACATGCTCGTAGCATGTCTTCAAGCATTTGTATCGTCCTTTCGCTCTGCCCATTAGTTTGTGGATGATAGGTAGTACTCATGTCTAGATGAGTTCCTAATGCTTGCTGTAATGTCTGCCAGAATCTTGAAATAAATCTGCCATCCCTATCAGAGATAATAGAGATTGGTATTCCATGTCTGGAGACGACTTCCTTCAAATACAGTCGTGCTAACTTCTCCATCTTGTCATCTTCTCTTATTGGCAGGAAGTGTGCTGATTTGGTGAGACGATCAACTATTACCCAAATAGTATCAAAACCACTTGCAGTCCTTGGCAATTTAGTGATGAAATCCATGGTAATGTTTTCCCATTTCCATTCCGGGATTTCGGGTTGTTGAAGTAGACCTGATGGTTTCTGATGCTCAGCTTTGACCTTAGAACACGTCAAACATTCTCCTACGTATTTAGCAACATCGTCTTTCATACCCGGCCACCAAAAATGTTTCTTGAGATCCTTGTACATCTTCCCCATTCCAGGATGTATTGAGTATCTGGTTTTATGAGCTTCTCTAAGTACCATTTCTCTCATATCTCCAAATTTTGGTACCCAAATCCTTTCAGCCCTATACCGGGTTCCGTCTTCCCGAATATTAAGATGCTTCTCCGATCCTTTGGGTATTTCATCCATTAAATTTCCCTCTTTTAAAACTCCTTGTTGCGCCTCCTTTATTTGAGTAGTAAGGTTACTATGAATCATTATAATCATAGATTTTACTCGAATGGGTTCTCTGTCCTTCCTGTTCAAGGCATCGGCTACCACATTTGCCTTCCCCGGGTGGTAACGAATCTCAAAGTCGTAATCATTCAATAATTCAATCCACCTACGCTGCCTCATATTCAGTTGTTTCTGATTAAATATGTGTTGAAGACTTTTGTGGTCGGTATATATAATATTTTTGACCCCATATAAGTAGTGCCTCCAAGTCTTTAATGCAAAAACAACCGCGCCTAATTCCAAATCATGCGTCGTATAATTTTGTTCGTGAATCTTCAATTGTCGAGATGCATAAGCAATCATCTTCGTTCGTTGCATTAATACACAACCGAGACCTTGCTTTGATGCGTCACAATAAATCACAAATTCATCATTCCCTTCAGGCAATGATAATATAGGTGTCGTAGTTAGCTTTTTCTTCAATAACTGAAACGCTTTCTCTTGTTCATCATTCCATTCAAATTTCTTCTCTTTATGCATTAATGCAGTCAAGGGTTTTGCTATTCTGGAAAAGTCTTGGATGAACCTTCTGTAGTAACCAGCTAGTCCTAAAAACTGGCGTATGTGTTTCGGAGTTTTCGGGGTTTTCCACTTTTCAACAGTTTCTATTTTTGCCGGATCTACCTTAATACCTTCTTTGTTCACTATGTGACCGAGGAATTGAACTTCTTCCAACCAAAATGCACATTTTGAAAACTTAGCGTACAATTCTTCCTTCCTCAATACTTCTAACACCTTTCTCAAATGTTCACCGTGTTCTTGGTCATTCTTTGAGTAAATAAGTATGTCATCAATGAAAACAATGACAAACTTGTCAAGGTATGGTCCACACACTCGGTTCATAAGGTCCATGAACACAGCTGGTGCATTAGTTAAACCAAACGGCATGACCATAAACTCGTAATGACCGTAACGTGTTCTGAAAGCAGTCTTTGGAATATCATCTTCTTTCACCCACATTTGATGATACCCGGAACGTAAGTCAATCTTTGAATAAACAGACGAGCCTTGTAGTTGATCAAATAAGTCATCGATTCTCGGTAGTGGGTAGCGGTTCTTGATGGTAAGTTTTTTCAACTCTCGGTAGTCGATACACAACCTGACTGTACCATCTTTCTTCTTGACAAACAAAACAGGAGCTCCCCACGGTGATGTGCTTGGTCGAATGAAACCACGCTCTAAAAGTTCTTGTAATTGGCTTTGCAGTTCTTTCATCTCGCTGGGTGCGAGTCTGTAAGGAGCACGAGCTATTGGTGCAGCTCCTGGTACAAGATCTATTTGAAATTCAACGGATCGATGTGGGGGTAATCCCGGTAATTCTTTCGGAAATACATCGGGAAATTCTTTTGCAATGGGAACATCATTGATGCTCTTTTCTTCAGTTTGTACTTTCTCGACGTGTGCTAGAACAACATAGCAACCTTTTCTTATTAGTTTTTGTGTCTTCAAATTACTAATAAGATGTAGCTTCGTGTTGCCCTTTTCTCCGTACACCATTAAGGGTTTTCCTTTTTCTCGTATAATGCGAATTGCATTTTTGTAACAAACGATCTCTGCTTTCACTTCTTTCAACCAGTCCATACCGATTATCACATCAAAACTCCCTAACACTACTGGTATCAAATGAATCTTAAATGTTTCGCTAACCAGTTTAATTTCTCGATTTCGACATATATTATCTGCTGAAATTAATTTACCATTTGCTAATTCGAGTAAAAATTTACTATCCAAAGGCGTCAATGGACAACTTAATTTAGCACAAAAATCTCTACTCATATAGCTTCTATCCGCACCCGAATCAAATAAAACGTAAGCAGATTTATTGTCAATAAGAAACGTACCCGTAACAAGCTCCGAGTCTTCCTGTGCCTCTGCCGCATTAATATTGAAAACTCTTCCGCGGCCTTGTCCATTCGTGTTCTCCTGGTTCGGGCAATTTCTAATAATGTGGCCCGGTTTTCCACATTTATAACAAACTACATTGGCATAACTTGCTTCGACACTACTTGCTCCGCCATTACTCGTTCCGACACCATTTGTTCCTTTCGTTCTATTAACCCCTGGTCCGTAGACCTCACACTTCGCCGCGCTATGACCATTTCTTTTACACTTGTTGCAAAATTTGGTGCAGAACCCCGAGTGATACTTTTCACACCTTTGGCATAGCTGCTTCTGATTGTTGTTGTTGTTGCGGTTATTATTGTTGTTGGGATGATTGTTGTAGTTGCTGTTGTTGTTGTTGTTGTTGTTGTTGTTGTTGTTGGGCCGTTTGTTGTAGTTACGATTGATGTTGCGATTGTTGGGATAATTGTTGCGATTATTGTTGTAATTGCTGTTGTTGTTGTATTGGTGATTCTTATCACCGTTTTCCTCCTACTTTCTTTTGACTTGCTTCACATTGGCCTCTTCAGCAGTCTATTCTTTAATTCTTTCTTTAATCTGGTTCACTAGTTTGTGAGCCATTCTACATGCCTGTTGTATAGAGGCGGGCTAGTGTGAACTTATATCTTCTTGGATTCTTTCCGGTAATCCTTTCACAAACGCGTCGATCTTCTCTTCCTCATCTTCGAATGCTCCCGGACACAATAGGCACAATTCTGTGAATCGTCTTTTGTACGTGGTAATATCAAATCCTTGGGTTCGTAACCCTCTAAGTTCTGTCTTGAGCTTATTGACCTCGGTTCTGGGACGGTACTTCTCGTTCATCAAGTGCTTGAATGCTGACCACGGTAGTGCGTACGCATCGTCTTGTCCTACTTGCTCTAGATAGGTATTCCACCATGTTAACGCAGAACCTGTGAAGGTATGCGTAGCGTACTTCACTTTGTCCTCTTCAGTACACTTACTTATGGCAAACACCGATTCAACCTTCTCGGTCCACCGTTTCAATCCGATCGGTCCTTCGGTTCCATCAAATTCCAAAGGTTTGCAGGCAGTGAATTATTTGTAGGTGCATCCTACACGATTTCCTGTACTACTAGATCCAAGGTTATTGTTGGTATGTAGCGCAGCCTGTACAGCGGCTATGTTTGAAGCTAGAAAAGTACGGAATTCCTCTTCATTCATATTCACGGTGTGTCGAGTAGTCGGTGCCATTTCCTTCAAAATAGTCAAATGGAACAAGTTAATCATACAGAATATTAAGAGTAGTTAATAGTATTTCGTAGCATAATATGAACTCATTTATAAAAGCTTTTTCTTCATATTAGCGTTTTATAAGTTTAAATTCGGGTAGTACCTACCCGTTAAGTTCATACTTAGTAGCTAATATACAATTCAACTACTACAATTCTATATGAAAAACTGATTATAATAATATTTCGCGTTCAAACTTTTACACAATATTTTACAAACTTACAATACCGCTTATTTTACATATAGCATGAAATATAGCACACAATAAATTTGATACAAGATGGTTGTGAAGATAATTCTAGCTAGTACACAAGTCGTTCAGCAAAGGCAATAAAGACACGTAATTCATACGTCCAGAAACAAGTCATGCATTCTGGTTTTACTAGGATTACTTCCCATCCTTGGTCTTGTGGAACATAACCGTTATGGCCGTTGATAAGACAGCGTGTTGTAATGTCGTCAAAGGGACGAGGGTTACGTAATGTCCAACAGTCCCGTAACAATCTAAAAACCTCATTTCTTACCCCAATTACCGACTCCGTCACTTGTGGGAACATTTTGTTTAATAGTTGTAGCCCGATGTTCTTGTTCTCACTTTGGTGAGAAGCGAACATTACTAATCCGTAAGCATAACATGCTTCTTTATGTTGCATGTTAGCCGCTTTTTCTAAATCACGAAGTCCAATATTCGGATATATTGAGTCAAAATAATTTCTTAACCCATTGCGTAAAATAGTATTTGGGTTCCCCGCAATATATGCGTCAAAGTAAACACATCGTAACTTATGGATTTCCCAATGTGATATCCCCCATCTTTCAAACGAAAGCCTTTTATAAACCAAGGCATTCTTAGAACGTTCTTCGAATGTCGTACAAACTGATCTCGCCTTAAATAGTTGTGCCGAAGAATTCTGACCGACTCTAGACAAGATTTCATCAATCATGTCTCCGGATAGGTCTCTTAAAATATTGGGTTGTCTATCCATTTTGTGTTTTTATACTGTAAAATAGACAAGAGTTAGATTCATAAAAAAAATACTTATTAATACAAGCAATTTTTACATATATCATAAAGCATAAGCACACTATATTGCATATATTACACCACACGAATACAACTATCTTATTCCGACTCGCTTGTTTCTTCTTCTTCGATTTTGGTTCGTTTTGCCAAGTTTCTAGGGATATATGATGTTCCCCTAATACGAGCCGTAGTTTTCCACATTGGTTAAGAAAAACCTGGTGGTTTAGAGGTTCCCGGGTCATTTTTTGCAACTTAAGGACTTCGGAGGTTGACGATACATATAAACTTCATCGGGTTTGGAATTAGATTTCTCTATTTTTATGCCCTTTCCCTTATTATTTTCTTTTGCCTTTTTAAATTCAGTTGGGGTAATTTCTATAACATCATCGGAATTCTCGTCGGAATCCGATTCATCGGAGAATTGGTAATCCTCCCAATATTTTGCTTCCTTGGCGGAAACACCATTGACCATAATTAACCTTGGTCGGTTGGTTGAGGATTTTCTTTTACTTAACCGTTTTATTATTTCCCCCACCGGTTCTATTTCTTCATCCAGTTCCGATTCTTCTTCCGGTTCCGATTCTTCTTCCGGTTCCGACTCTTCTTCCGGTTCCTCTTCGGGAACTTGTGAATCAGTCCACGAATCATTCCAATTTACATTTGACTCTTCATTATTATTAGGTGAGTCAATGGGACTTGTTCTAGAGGTAGACATCTATCACATAATATCAAACGCGTTAAGAGATTAATATATCACATAATATTCACATGTTAAAAAATATATAGTTTCCAACAAAATTTGTTAAGCAATCATTTTTCAAGTAAACACGGTCGAAGTCCAGACTCACTAATGCATCCTAACAAACTCGATAAGATACACTAATGCAAAATTCTGGTTCTCTAAGACCAACGCTCGGATACCAACTGAAATGTCCCGTTCTTATTGATTAAAAACGTTACATATTAATTGATTTCGTTGCGAGATTTTGACCTCTATATGAGATGTTTTTCAAAGACTGCATTCATTTTTAAAACAAACCATAACCTTTATTTCATAGATAAAGGTTTTAAAAAGCTTTACGTAGATTATCAAATAATGATAATCTAAAATATCCTGTTTACACACGCCCATTACATAATGGTTTACAATACAAATATGTTACAACAAAATAAGTTTCTTGAATGCAGTTTTTACACAATATCATACAAGCATGTACTCCAAATCTCGTCCTTATTTAAGTATGCAACAGCGGAAGCTCTTAATAATCACCTGAGAATAAACATGCTTAAAACGTCAACAAAAATGTTGGTGAGTTATAGGTTTAACCTATATATATCAAATCATAATAATAGACCACAAGATTTCATATTTCAATACACATCCCATACATAGAGATAAAAATCATTCATATGATGAATACCTGGTAACCGACATTAACAAGATGCATATATAAGAATATCCCCATCATTCCGGGACACCCTTCGGATATGATATAAATTTCGAAGTACTAAAGCATCCGGTACTTTGGATGGGGTTTGTTAGGCCCAATAGATCTATCTTTAGGATTCGCGTCAATTAGGGTGTCTGTTCCCTAATTCTTAGATTACCAGACTTAATAAAAAGGGGCATATTCGATTTCGATAATTCAACCATAGAATGTAGTTTCACGTACTTGTGTCTATTTTGTAAATCATTTATAAAACCTGCATGTATTCTCATCCTAAAAATATTAGATTTTAAAAGTGGGACTATAACTCACTTTCAAAGATTTTTACTTCGTCGGGAAGTAAGACTTGGCCACTGGTTGATTCACGAACCTATAACAATATATACATATATATCAAAGTATGTTCAAAATATATTTACAACACTTTTAATATATTTTGATGTTTTAAGTTTATTAAGTCAGCTGTCCTCGTTAGTAACCTACAACTAGTTGTCCACAGTTAGATGTACAGAAATAAATCGATAAATATTATCTTGAATCAATCCACGACCCAGTGTATACGTATCTCAGTATTAATCACAACTCAAACTATATATATTTTGGAATCAACCTCAACCCTGTATAGCTAACTCCAACATTCACATATAGAGTGTCTATGGTTGTTCCGAAATATATATAGATGTGTCGACATGATAGGTCGAAATATTGTATACGTGTCTATGGTATCTCAAGATTACATAATATACAATACAAGTTGATTAAGTTATGGTTGGAATAGATTTGTTACCAATTTTCACGTAGCTAAAATGAGAAAAATTATCCAATCTTGTTTTACCCATAACTTCTTCATTTTAAATCCGTTTTGAGTGAATCAAATTGTTATGGTTTCATATTGAACTCTATTTTATGAATCTAAACATAAAAAGTATAGGTTTATAGTCGGAAAAATAAGTTACAAGTCATTTTTGTATAGGTAGTCATTTCAGTCGAAAGAACGACGTCTAGATGACCATTTTAGAAAACATACTTCCACTTTGAGTTTAATCATAATTTTTGGATATAGTTTCATATTCATAATAAAAATCATTTTCTCAGAATAACAACTTTTAAATGAAAGTTTATCATAGTTTTTAATTAACTAACCCAAAACAGCCCGCGGTGTTACTACGACGGCGTAAATCCGGTTTTACGGTGTTTTTCGTGTTTCCCGGTTTTAAATCATTAAGTTAGCATATCATATAGATATAGAACATGTGTTTAGTTGATTTTAAAAGTCAAGTTAGAAGGATTAACTTTTGTTTGCGAACAAGTTTAGAATTAACTAAACTATGTTCTAGTGATTACAAGTTTAAACCTTCGAATAAGATAGCTTTATATGCATGAATCAAATGATGTTATGAACATCATTACTACCTTAAGTTCCTTAGATAAACCTACTGGAAAATAGAAAAATGGATCTAGCTTCAACGGATCCTTGGATGGCTCGAAGTTCTTGAAGCAGAATCATGACACGAAAACAAGTTCAAGTAAGATCATCACTTGAAATAAGATTATTATAGTTATAGAAATTTAACCAAAGTTTGAATATGATTATTACCTTGTATTAGAATGATAACCTACTGTAAGAAACAAAGATTTCTTGAGGTTGGATGATCACCTTACAAGATTGGAAGTGAGCTAGCAAACTTGAAAGTATTCTTGATTTTATGTAACTAGAACTTGTAGAATATATGAAGAACACTTAGAACTTGAAGATAGAACTTGAGAGAGATCAATTAGATGAAGAAAATTGAAGAATGAAAGTGTTTGTAGGTGTTTTTGGTCGTTGGTGTATGGATTAGATATAAAGGATATGTAATTTTGTTTTCATGTAAATAAGTCATGAATGATTACTCATATTTTTGTAATTTTATGAGATATTTCATGCTAGTTGCCAAATGATGGTTCCCACATGTGTTAGGTGACTCACATGGGCTACTAAGAGCTGATCATTGGAGTGTATATACCAATAGTACATACATCTAAAAGCTGTGTATTGTACGAGTACGAATACGGGTGCATACGAGTAGAATTGTTGATGAAACTGAACGAGGATGTAATTGTAAGCATTTTTGTTAAGTAGAAGTATTTTGATAAGTGTATTGAAGTCTTTCAAAAGTGTATAAATACATATTAAAACACTACATGTATATACATTTTAACTGAGTCGTTAAGTCATCGTTAGTCGTTACATGTAAGTGTTGTTTTGAAACCTTTAGGTTAACGATCTTGTTAAATGTTGTTAACCCAATGTTTATAATATCAAATGAGATTTTAAATTATTATATTATCATGATATTATCATGTATGAATATCTCTTAATATGATATATATACATTAAATGTCTTTACAATGATAATCGTTACATATATGTCTCGTTTAAAAATCATTAAGTTAGTAGTCTTGTTTTTACATATGTAGTTCATTGTTAATATACTTAATGATATGTTTACTTATCATAGTATCATGTTAACTATATATATATCCATATATATGTCATCATATAGTTTTTACAAGTTTTAACGTTCGTGAATCACCGGTCAACTTGGGTGGTCAATTGTCTATATGAAACATATTTCAATTAATCAAGTCTTAACCAGTTTGATTGCTTAACATGTTGGAAACATTTAATCATGTAAATATCAATCTCAATTAATATATATAAACATGAAAAAGTTCGGGTCACTACAGGACATGTCATAACCTTCTTGCTGTCGTTTGATCTCATCCCATATATCTATTTTGTGGTGTTGCTATCAACATTTTCAAACAACTCATATGGGATGGCTTGCATAACAATTTTCTTAGCCTCTATGTCACCCTGAGCTCTCTCTCGTCTATTTCCTGAAAGTTCATATACTGGAATTGCATACCAGTATCCAGATGATACTCTACAGTTGGACCATCTCTCAGAGAAGCCCACATGTATTTTTATTTCTCACCCTTGTAGTCTATGTACTGAGTGATACGATGGAGCCACTGAGTGTACTTTCCATCAAACAATACTGGAGGTCGGGAATCTGATCCAATGATCAAAGTATCTTGAGTAGACATCTTTAAAATTGAGGTAGATTCGGTAAAGATTCGGTATTACACAAATATAAGATGAAGATTCATAAAAATCTAACAAAAATGTCAGATTCGGTATCTGGTTCGGTACTGTAGCAGACTCGGTATGTGGTTCGGTACTATACCAAATTCGATAAAGATTTAGTAAACTAGATTCTGTATCAGAAGCTGATCAGTAACACATGTAACACACCCAGATTCGGTAACCATAAGACTTGAAGCCTTAGAACACTTAAAACTAATGTATTAAGTGATATCGAGACTCTGGTTCGTTATTTTACTCGGTAGTCAAATTCTGTAACACTTTTAACTTAAACACACTCTAATTCCTTTGAATTAGATTCGTTAACTGATGATGCAGCGGAGGTATACGAAAATACTATTATTTTTAATACGAAATACGATACTAATTACAAAAGTTTTAATTATTTATTTACAAATGGGATATACCTAAACTCTGCTACAACACTATAGGTAGTGTACATAATCGTAGAGTAGTATAGTTTTTAGTAAGTCCGGTTCGTTCCACAGGGAGACGACTTATTTTACACTATATTTTTAAACAACTATATTTGTACAAAATATATATATTACAATTATTTTTATTATAAAGGGGGGGGGGGGGATTTACCGTTTAATGACTGGTTTGTCGATTTTATATTTTAAACGTAAAGATAAATGACGATAATTAAAGTGCATAAAGTAAATAACGATATTTAAATGACGATAAATAAAATTGCGATAAGAAATAACATAAAATAATTATGCTTATTTAAACTTCCGTAATTATGATATTTGACATTTTAATTTTAATTTATTAACCTGGGTTAATTGTCCTTTGTCCTGGATTATTTTCATAGGTCATAATTATAAAGTGCGAGTGTCCCCGTCCTATTACCCTTATACCCGAAGTCAAATATTCCAACTAATTAGGGATTTAAACTGTAACAAGATTTTAATACTTTGTTAATAATTACAGCAGGTTATCGACTGCGTGTAATCCAAGGTTTTAATACTTTGTTAACAATTACACCAATTACCCTTGTATGTAATCCGCCCCTGTTTTAATGAGTCCATTTACTATTAATCCATCCCCGTCTCCGGTCAAATGAACAATTATTAGTATTTATAAATATCCCGCCTACCGTACCCGATCAAGCATATGTGGCTATTTATAAATACGTTAAATTGTAAATATCTATATTAATCAAATATAAAGCCCATTAATAACCCATAGTCCAATTTCCACAAGTGTCAGTCTTTTGTCCAAACCCTTATTATGGTCCAAAGTTCAATAACCCCATCTTAATATTTAGTCTAACATCATGATTACTTCGGCTCAAATAAGCATAATAATAACTTAGTTACGAGACATTAATTTAAAAAGAAAGAACATAACTTACAATGATTATTTATCGCGTAGCTTTACACGGGCAGAATTTCGACTTTAAAACCCGTAAAATAACCTTTACATTACCCAAACTAACTAATATAAAACTAAACTAATTTATATATATATATATATATATATATATATATATATATATATATATATATATATATATATATATATATATATATAGTGAGAGATCGATTGATAAGGTGCACTGAATTCGGGCAGAAGGCTTAGCTATTTATAGAACTTTTCTGTCCAACCTTCCCATGCGATCGCATGGGATCATAGTGCAAAATCCATGCGATCGCATGGCTTTAGATTCCAGCTCATTTATTTTTGTACACTAGCTTGTCGACATATTATCTAAATATATATAATATATATAATTTATATTAATTATATATATATATATATATATATATATATATATATATATATTATATTATATTCTTGTACATAGTTGACTTGTAATTTTCGCTCCGTTATCTCATACATTTATGCCCGGTTTATGTCTCGGTTCCGGATTTTCGAGCGTCTTTTTGTACGCTTTAATATCTTGTACTTTATGTTTCGCAACTTGTAATTTGCACAAAAAATTATTTAACTCACTTTTAGTGGCACTTTTGAGTGCACTATGGCTTTTGTGGCACTTTTTCAGCTTTAGTGGCACTTTTTCTTCAATTCTTTAATCTTCGTGCTCCGTCTTCGCATTTATTAATTTAAATGATTACAACTTAAAAATAGGATAATTATAACTAAAAACTTTACATATTTGGATGATATTGCGACTAAATATATGTTCATTTGGAGCAATATCAAATATCCCCACACTTGACCGTTGCTTGTCCTCAAGCAATACAGAACTTGAAATTAAATATCAATGCACTCGAATCACTTTCTTATTCTCACACTTTATACATCAGTGATTTTGATACGGCGGTATAAACAATGATAGTAACGTTGTGGTTTACAGTCCCACATGACTATAAAAATTTAGATCCTTTAAGAAATTGGATCTTTATGAAAACATTTCATCTTTTAAAAATTCATTCTAGCTTTTACCCTAGATAAGATTTCCGGAATAACCCTTCACCGGTGTTTGCAAAATGCTTTTGTAATTTTTGTGGGTTTCAGATTTGAAAATTTTAGCTCAAAACTTGCGGTTTTGTGTCACCGACTTGCTAACCTTGTATTAGGAAAGCAACACGTCCAGTATACTTGCTCCGTATATTACCTTTCAGTAAACTACCATCCGGTTGTAAAGGAAAGCGTTGAACAAGTAACTGTTAACGCAATGTCTAATGACATGCATTTGTTCATGGTCCACAACGTGTCAGATGCAATTACTATCCTTTGTAGGAGCAATAGTAAAGATCACCCTATAATTTTTCAATCTGGCACAAGGTCCTGTCTTTGACCATGCTATGCAACCACCGTTCTTACGGTCGATACCCGATTTGGTTCAGGTGACCTAATGAATTCTGATGAATTCTCAGGATTTTACGTTCAATGGTAATGAACGCATTGAAAATAGGTTTTCAGAAAACAAATTGATTTTAATTTGATCAAAATATTTTCTCCTTCAAGCTCGAGTTTAGATATCATCGAATTCCATGAGTTTGTAATTCTCAATCTTTAAGGTCAATCTCAAGGATTGAGTAATATCATGCTTAAAAGCTGATTTATAATCTTTAAGGAGATTATCCTTTCTGGGGGTCTGATTCATTAGTCTTATCAAGCTAATTTGCACGGCGTCCTCCCTATTTTACGAGACAGATCCTCTCATGGTTAGGATAAGTCTGACCACTTGGCGACCCTGTTTGATGCTGAGGTCCGTGGATTTCCTGCTGATTTTATAGATGACTTTTCTAGATTTTTCGTCAACCTACAGCTGGTCTGTACGATAACTTTTTGACCTAAATCAAGAAGTGCGTGTCTTTTTCGGAAGACTTTACTTCCTTTTAATGATGGAATTGATTCATCGTGTAGATCCATCTTTTCTTTCATCTTTATTACAATATTACGGGTAAAACTGATTAATATAGTACAAAACAAAAGCACCTGCGACAACTTTACAGAAACATGTGATAGATAGATTTTAATTGAATAACTTGGTACATTCTCCCCACACTTGGCTTTTTTCATGCGTCCTTTTATTTCTAATAAATAAATTCAAGCGTTTTAGGTTGTTTCTCAATTTATGTCCTTTTTGAGGTAACGATAATTTCGGCATTAACACCTAGTTTTATCGTTCATAAATATGTATAAACATGATTTTGAATTCATTTAGTTGAAATTTTTTTCGAATTTTCATAAAATTTAGAAAATAAACCAAGTATAAACTCGAGAGAATTTATAACCCTTCCCCACACTTGAGATCATGCAATGCCCTCATTTGCATGAAATCAGACTATAATTATAAATTCATGAGGGTGATTAGTGTAGGAAAGTGATTAAGAATACCCCGTTTGTAATTACAAACCTCGTCGAATGATAGATGGCGCTCCTCTTTGTTCATTACTTTTGTTGTTTTATCACACATGTTTTTCTTCAAAAACGGTTGCTTTTCTGAACTGTTTGCTAATTTTTGAAAATGCGTATTTTACTCTAACTTATCATGCATGTTCATTAACGAGTTATGCACTAACCCGAACCCCTAATTTAATGTTAAGTGGGGTTAGACTTCCCCACACTTAGCTGACGACATGTGAAATCGGTAGAATAAGTTCCACGAATTAAAATAGTGAGCCAGTTATTTACATTTCGGGTGGTGTATAATATATCAATGGGTTTAAAGTTTAGCTACTTAATTCTTTTTTAAGTGTAGCTTTTAGTAAATGGATATGTCTCTTTTCTGGTTCTTGGTCAAATGGATCGTTATACACCGACATACATATTTCTATAGGGTGGACAATTCCTAACATTTCCTTCTGTTCATTCTCGGGATCAAAGGTTTCACCTCTATTACCCAATTTGGTGAAATCCGAGGTGTCATTATCTATTACAGCTCGTAGTTCATCTTCGGTAGATGACTCATCTATTGAGAATATTGGGTTGGAAGGTTGTGGAATGGTAAATTTCGGGATCGAAGCAAATTCTTCTTCTTTAATGTCCTTATCGGTCCCACCTCTTTGGTCTGGGGGTAAAATTTTCAACGTTATCGTTTTCCCAAGAGTACCAATTTGTCACCCTTACTTCTTCTTCATCCATTAATGGATAGATGATTTCGTCGGTAGAGGCTAATGTGTCGATAAGTTGTGAAATAGGTAAAACTGAATAAAAAGTATCATCGGGATAATTGGTGATTTCGGAGCTCTCGAATTCATCAAAATTCGATGATATGAGATTTTCTTGCACAATACTCCTCAGATCAACAGGTGTGTAGTCTGATACAGTTTTAGCTTGCCAATTTGCAAACTCTCTCATTTGTTCATTTTGTGCATCAAATTCTTCGAGTTTGATTTTCATATTATCTAAAAAAAATTTCAGACACATAATTTTCCTCGTCCTCTGGTTGTTGAGGTTGGATATATTCTTGGGAATAATCCCAGTTTGAATTGTATTCCTCATAATCATTACATTCAGGTTCCATGGGTGCGTAATTTTCTATAGGAACGTAATAATAACATTCCCATGTTGAATGATAATCTCCACAGATTTCACAACCAGTTATTATTTCATCATTCGTGATCCAAGATTGACCGAACGAATTGTCATCAACACTCGTTTGAGGGTATTGATTTCGTATGTTAGAAAGAGTTTCTAAAATATTCTCGAGATTTTCCATTATATACTTATTACCAAATTTTAGCTACAGTGTGGTGCATTTACTAATTATCCTATTAGTTATAAAACTAAAAATTATATAAGTTATCAAATTAATAGACTTTTCTGCTTTTACCCACGTTTCGAATAGCCAATAGATGCAGCAGGTAGCCAGGACCCTTTAAATTAAAAATCCACAACTCGTCACTAACAAATCCAACTATTACTACGAACTAAAAAATTGGCGTCTATTAATTTAATCGCTTGTACAAAAATATAATAACTTGTCAAAAATTAAAGTCGAAAAACTAAAAATGTAGCGTCTAAAATTTTAAAGAAAAGAAAGTGATAAAAATATAATTTTACATAAAAATATAATTTTTATATATAAAAATATTAATCTATATAATTAATAATAATAATAAAACTTAAAATTACAAATTATATTAAAACTAGATATAAATATATATTAATTAATTAAAACCCTAATTAGGTTAGATAATAATAATAATAATTAATAAAACCCTACTGCCCGTAATAAATGATTTAAGGTTTCAGCTGTCAGATTACCCATGCGATCGCATGGGTTTCCTGCCTCACTCTCATGCGATCGCATGGCATAGCAGTCCAGGTTTGTTTTGGACTTAAATCAGGCTCGGCCCAATAGTAGTTTTTATATTTATTTAATTTTTTTTCATAAAATATTATAAAGACTTTTTAATACTTTTTAAGAATAAAAATAAAAATACTTTTTAATTTTATATATTTTAAACAAAATCTTAAAAATAAATTTTTTTTATTTTTTTAATAATTATATTTTTAGAAATATAATTTAAAAATATAGCGTTTCGCCGATTCCCCGGCAGCGGCGCCAAAAACTTGATGATGCAGCGGAGGTATACAAAAATACTATTATTTTTAATACAAAATACGATACTAATTACACAAGTTTTAATTATTTATTTACAATGTGGTGGATGTGGTGGATGGAAGGGATCGACTTCTTCTTGTCTTCAATGATTAAGTAGACTACGAACCCATCCCCAATTCATCCAGAATAGATGATGGCTAATTGGTTGATCCATTCCAATCACACTGCTCTCGGAGCTCGAGTGAAACTCCATATCGAGATCCGAGGAACTTAAAATAGTGGCGAGTTCCATTTCGTACGATTGAATAAAGGATTTTTCTATACGAAATGATTTCTGACTATCGGATGTTATTCTAATTATATAGAATATCTATATACATATAGAGCAAAGGATTTCATAGATTACGGAGAAATTTACGGAATATGACAGGCAAAGTTTACAGTAACAGATACGCTAAGATGTGAATTTGCAGATACGCTAAGATATGAATTTTGTCTATACACTATTCATGCAATCAATGCAGTAAGATGTGTCTAGACTAAGAATGATAAGCAGATAATTTTTGACAAAAATGATAAGCAAAACTTTTGATATGCAGACACGGTCGAAGTCCAGACTCACTAATGCATCCTAACGACTATCGGTTAGACACACTAATGTAGACCTGGTTCGCTAAGACCACCGTTCTGATACCACATGAGACGACCCGTCCTAATCCATAAGGACGAATACAATAACATATGATTACATCGCGAGGTATTTGACCTCTATATGATACATTTTACAAACATTGCATTCGTTTTTAAAAGACAAACTTTCATTACATCGAAAGTTGACAGGCATGCATACATTTCATAATATCCAAACTATAAATGACCTAATCTGTCATTTACTTAATAATGATTCTGATTGAACTCAACGACTTGAATGCAACGTTCTTTGAAATATCCCATGAATGACTCCAAATAATATCTTTAAAATGAGCAAATGCACAGCAAAAGATTTCTTTCAAACCTGAGAATAAACATGCTTTCAAGTGTCAACCAAAAGGATGGTGAGTTCATTAGTTTATCATAAACAATCGTTTCCATTATTTTAATAGACCATAAGATTTCATATTTCCATTTCTCATAAACATCATCTCATATCAGGCATTTCACAAACTGCATCGAGATAAAAATCATTCATATAGTGAACACCAGGTAACCGGCCTTACAAGATGCATATTGAATATTCCCATCATTCCGGGACAACTTCGGACATGATAAATTCGAAGTACTAAAGCATCCGTGACATGGATGGGGCTTGTTGGGCCTGATAGATCTATCTTTAGGATTCACCTCAATTAGGGTGTCTGTTCCCCAATTCTTAGATTCCCAGACTAAAAAGGGGCATATTCGGTTTAATAATTCAACCATAGAATGTAGTTTCGATTACTTGTGTCTATTTCGTAAAACATTTATAAAAGCAGCGCATGTATTCTCAGTCCCAAAAATATATATTGCAAAAGCATTTAAAAAGGGAAGAAATGAAACTCACAATATTGTATTTTGTAGTAAAAATACATATGACGACATTGAACAATGCAAGGTTGGCCTTGGATTCACGAACCTATATTAAGTATATATATATATTTATATGTTGGTCAATATCCGTCTATCAAATTAGGTTAAGTCATAGTGTATCACAATCCTAATGCTCGAGATCGATATGCAAAAGTCAACAAAAGTCAATTTGACTCAAGATGGCTTTCAAAAACTATACATGTTTATTATATAACTTAAATATAGTGGTTTATATATATATATATATATATATATATATATATATATATATATATATATATATATATATATATATATATATATATATATATATATAAATATATATATATATATAAATATATATATATATATATATATAAATATATTTATCAGATTTTATTATAGTAAATAATGCAAACCATTTATTAATAAATAAAAATTTATATTAAAGTTTATATATGATAAAAAAATATACTTTTATATATCTCAAGTAATAACATTTATTAAGTTCGCTTAATATCATAAAAATATAGTGGTATGTATTATTAATGTAATTATATTACGTGTGGTAAAAATATATTTGCATCACATATTTATTTGATAAATTAATATTGATAATAATAATAATGAATAAAAGTTGTATTATTTTGTAATAATGATAATAATTATTATTATTATTTTACTAATAATAATAACAATATTTATATTTACTAATGATGATATTAATTATAATAAAATGATTATTCTAATCATGATAATTTTTAATAATAACGATACTTTTTATTATTAACTGTAATAATAATAATATTTTATAAAAATAATAATTCTATTCAAAATGATAATTTTTAATAATAATAATAATAAAATGATAATAATAATGATATTTCATAATTACAATGATATTTCTATTAAAATCATAATAAAAATGATAGTTTTAATATTAATGATACTTTTAATAATAATAATGATAGAAATAATAAAATGATAGTTTTAATCAAAATATTAATTATAATAATAATAATAATAATAATATTGATTGTTAGATAATAATAATGACGATAATAACGACGATAATAACGACGATAACGATAACGATAATGATAACGATAACGATAACGATAATAATCATTTTAACAAAAATTCATAAAATTATAGATAGTTCAATTGACGATATCTTTTAATCCGTTCAACGAAATCATACGCTTTCTAAATGAAAAGTTATTAATTTTCGCCAGCTTTCCAACGACATGCATATCCTATACCTTATCTCAATAGCATGTGTATCAAACTTATGATTCATCAAAACTATCTAACGACTAAATTAAACATACATTCATGCATAATCATATCTACTCGAGCACTAGTCAAAGATACACTAATAATATATAAAAGTTAAGTTATGAGTGCTCACGTATCAATATTGAGATTCAATATTGCAGGAAAGTACGTAGACGCAACGGAGATAATAAACACTAGGTTTACCTCACGATCATGCCCACAAACCATACCCATAACCTCCATAGCTATAACCCATAATTTTCTTAGCCCTATCCCGCTCATAAAACCCGTTTTGAAAACACACGAGCAGAACCTCGTCGTAGTATTTTATGTATAATACTAATAATAGTTACTCTTAATACTTCTAATAATAATCATATGATTAATAATAATAATAATATTATTAGTATATATAAATATAGAGAGAGTAGAGATTAAGAAATGAAATGGATTCGGGCACCAGAGTGATCGAGCTTTATACATCTTTTGTCCAACCACACCCCATGCGATTGCATGGGGTTTGTGGGTACCTTGCATGCGATCGCATGCCAGCAATTGGCAGCTGGTATGCATTCAAATCCTTGCCAACACTCTTAATTATTATTATACATAATTAATTATTTAATTTATATAATTATTTATATATTATATTATATTTATGTTCATGGTAAAAATGTAATTTTCGTTCCGATGACTCGTACGTTGTCACTCGACTTATGTCCCGTTTCCGGTTTCTCGAATGCACGTTTCGTACGCGACGTAAACTAACACCTTACGCTATGCGACGTGTACCTTTAACAATAAATAGACTTAAACATCGATAGACTATATTATCTAAAGTATAATCTCTTCATTTGAGTGTTGTGGTCATTTACTTCTATAAATCATCGTCTCGTTATGTATATAAAAGTATTATTTTAAATTGACACGTTTTATAACTAAATTAATATTATACTATAATATATATATTTTTATTTAAAAATATAAACTTGTATATATCATAAGTAATGGAAATATTTATGTAATGATATAATAATCTAGTTATTCAAAACTAATTATATTTCAAAGTTCGTTTTAAATTTTGTTTAGAAAATATTATAACATGTATCGTTTATACTTTAAAACTTAATTTGGCGTAATCCATTTATACGCCAACTTTTATCAAACATCCTAGACGACATATCTAAATATCAATCGAATCAAGTGTTACTTAATTTGAAACTATAAATATATCTTCAATATTCGTAAACACGTTTTAAATACACGTTGCAAGTTATCTACATATTTAACAACCAATATTCCAACTTACATTCATTTAATCAAAGACATTTTAAATAATCAAGTTCTATTATATTGAAAAGTGTTTTGACACTAATTGATTATTATGTAATTTAGTCTTCCACTAACCTTTATCCAATTCTTGATAATAGACACATTTGTTCTTCTCGTAAATCACTTTATCATTTTCCGAATATTGTTAAAATGGAAAGATTTCTTAAATCAAAGTGGACCTCTTAATAGAGACACGTAAATCATATCATAATGAATCTGATAACTCAATTATTTAGTACCATCTTTTAATTCCGTCGGTAAATACGATCATGTAAAGTATTATACCTAATACCTTGTTTATGTTTTCAAGTTATAATATATATACACATATATACACGTATATATTCTTATCCAATTATAATGGTTCGTGAATTGTCAAGGTCTGGTCAAAGTTAAATGAATGTATGAACAAAATTTAAAATTCTTGAGATTTAAACTTAACAAACTTTGCTTATCGTGTCGGAATAATATAAGGATAAAGTTTAAATTTGGTTAGAAATTTCCGGGTCATCACAATACCTACCCGTTAAAGAAATTTCGTCCCCGAAATTTGATCGTGGTCATCATGGCTAACCATAAAAATGTTTTTATGACAAATATGAGTCGATAAATAGAGTTTTATCATCATTGAGTAATATGGATAAAACAATTTGCTTAAGTGAAGTGTACGAGTGAAGTTATCACAAAAGATTGAAATGAGAAGGGTAAAGTTTCGTCATATCTTTTGACGTAGATAGGGTTGATTTCCAGAGTTCAAGAGATTTGGAGAAAATCTTCGTAATAAGATTTGATTCTTCGGTAATTAAGGAAATTATGATCCTCTTCGATTTAATGCGATAATCTGTCTCGATTTCTTTGTCGGATATTTCACTATAAATCCACCCCCTTTCGTTTCCTTATTTCCACAACTAACACCTTCTATTCTTTCTTCCTCAATCAATATGCTCCATTCAGTACTGATTCTTGATATACTCCTAACTTTCATATCTGTCATTCTTCTTTTCCATTTACCACCGGAGGATTTTATTTATTTCTACTATTACCTTGGGGTTATAGTAATTTTAATTCTCCCGTGCCTTTACGTGGCAATACGTATCAATATGCACGATTTGTAATTTATGTGTTGTTTTCGAGCTTTATATTTTCTTTTATATTCAAGAGTTCCATACTTTTGTCTCCTCTTCTCGACTTCAAGTCAAGCGAATAATGGTCCAGAATTTGTAGGTATGGATTTTGAATTGAACATAGTTAATGTTCTAAGAAGGAAATCGTAATGGCACGATCTTGATTTGTCAAATTACCAGAATACCTCGAAAAAGACCGAATCATCAAGAAATATTTTCTTGATATTTTAGAGGTTAAATAGAATACAAGAGTCGAGTAACATGGCATCTGATGACGTTATGGTCTGTGAATCATCAAGTTCCATTAGAAACTCAGCATAACTTACTGTAATATAATCACGTTGATCAAGTGTCATTATATTATACTAACTCATGCTTTAGTTCCCAACACTACTTCAAAAACATTCATATTTTAAACTCGAAGGTTTCAAAATTTAGAAACTAAAATGGTTTCTTTTATGATGTTGCACAGATAGCGCGAAGAGATAAATAATCTCAGATAATAATAGTTATGAATATATCTTCAGAATTATCGAAGATATTTATAATGAAAGATTAGTTGATGTTTTAGAATTTTAAAATATCTGGAATCAAAGGATGATGCGGGAAATTTTTCTGTGAACGTCTAGAATAAGGTGTAAGGTATTTGCTAACGATTTCAACAGATACTGAGTCATTTGGATTCTTTGAAGGTAGATTTCGTCCTTGTGGTTTGTCCACAGCCTCCTTCATACTTTGCTCAATCCATTTTTCAGTATCAAATTTCTCATTTGAGCTTTTCCAATCTATTATTCTTTATTATTAAACTTCTGACCGTAATTGTTGTCTACAGTCCTTACCACTTCATCAGTCTTTTTCAAAACTTCATAGTGATGTTTCGTAGGCTGGGGTGTTTTTCAGAAACTTCCTATTCGAAGTATGTAAGTTTAGGAGATAGACGTCATATGTATATTTATAACTATTGAAGTAGAAATGGCCAAAGAGTGACGAAGTTGCTGGTACATTAGCTGATAATGTGGTGGAATATAAAAGGTTTTCCAGTAACAAAAGGGTAATTGTATATATCAGGGTTATAGTAAGGCTACTTTGAAAGAAAAGTCGAAGTTAACTTGTTGGAGCTGTGACAAAATTGGCTACTTTGAAAAGGGATCGCAAAGTTACTTTTGCTAATAAATGCCATAGGATCTGATGCGGGTACGTGTTAAACTATAACTTTGGTTTCGAGAGTTTTTCAGGTGCATGACTGTGGTTAACATGTGGTTGGATCATCATCTCGATTGTTCATTGTTTGGAGTGTCTTTAGGAATTTCGAGGGGTTTGAACACAGATTGTAATTGTTAATGTACATATGATGTTCTAGGATTTTGAATGATACAAATATTTTTCTTGGTTCTATGAATAGAAATGATATTCTAGCACAGTTTTAAAGTCAAAGTATAGCTTTGAAAGATGTAGAAATCTGAGAATGTTGTCTTCTGTTAAATCTTGACTTGCATTTTTGATCTGTCCAAAATCAGAATATGTAATCAAATTTGAATGAGAATGGTTGTTTTGATTTTTATGAAAGGATGTATATTGTTATGAAAGTAGTGAGTATATGATGATTGCTGAATCATATTCAAAGAATGTAACATATTAATTGTAAATTTATATATCTCTTCGGGTATTACCTACCCGTTAAAAAAAAATTTCTCAATTAATATTTTGTATAAAAGAATTTTATTACAGTCTTTATGAAAATATATATATATGTATATTTTCTTCAGATGTAACATGAGTTAATATTAACTTAAACTCATTTGATTTACGGTTGAACTAGAATTGAATAATCCCTAAAACTTTAGGAATTACCTAAGTATTTCTTCAATGATATTGAAATTATGAATCAATACTTCGTTATTTGTTGATGTATGATGTTGGTGTTCGTGGAATTCTTGTGAACTTCGCAAGGTATGAATGATGTTATTTGAAAAGTTTCGAGTACATCGATGATGAAAATGTAAAATCAAACATATATTTGAAAAATACAATTGATTTATTATGAATTGGAATTTATTGAATTGAGACAGAGATTGTAGTTAACGATGGTTAAGTTGTGGACGAAGGACGTACATCATTGCATATTAGTAATATGAATTAACCGAGTAGTTAAGATTCACACATAATAGCTTAGTACGGAAAGATTTATTATGGTTTAAAAATTTATATATATAAGATATACATATAAATCCTTCAGTGGAAATGAGTTAATACTTAATAACTCGTTGATTCAATATACTCGTTGTTGATTTGTAATGTTGTCCATGGTGATTCTTGAACTGGTAGAGCTTGTGATGTTATAGGTGCTGCTAGTGCTGGTGGTGTTGTCGGTACTGTTGATGCTGTTGGTAAAATAAGTCTAGCTTGTAAATTGTGCACCATTCCTGTCAGGGTTTCTACTCTACTGTCTCTGTTCACTTATCTGATTTGTAATTAGAATCAGAATAATCTCTAGGATTTTGGAGATTACATAATCGATGCAAAATGTTCCTCTAATGGAGTTATGAATCAATACCTCATCAGTTATTGTTGTTGGTACTCCTTGGTATATATGGTGCGTATGACATTGATGTTCGAGGTACTGATTGTGATGTTGAGGTGTGGGTTGCGGATGTTGCTATTGGTGGTGGTGATGGTACTGTTAGTGTTACTGATGGTGGTACTGTTGCTGCCGGTGCTACTGCTGGTGCTTGCAACCTTTGCACCATATCCTCCAAAGTCACTACCCGAGCGCGAAGCTCGTTGACTTCTTCTATTACACCGGGATGATTGGCGGTTCGGACGAGCGGATGAATAAGATCTAGAATTTGAGATAGTATGTAGTCATGACGAGACACTCTAGAATTGAGAGAGAAAATGGTGTCTCGGACAGGTTCTCCAGTAAGTGCTTCAGGTTCATCGCCAAGAGGGCAATGTAGTGGATGGAAGGAATCGCCTTCTTCTTATCTCCAATGATTAAGTAGACTACGAACCCATCCCCAATTCATCCAGAATAGATGATGGCTAATTGGTTGATCCATTCCGGTCACACTGCTCTCGGAGCTCGAGTGAAACTCCATATCGGGATCCGAGGAACTTAAACTAGTGGCGAGTTCCATTTCGTACGATTGAATAAAGGATTTTTCGATACGAAATGATTTCTGGCTATCGGATGGTATTCTAATTACATAGAATATCTATATATATAGAGCAAAGGATTTCGTAGATTACGGAGAAATTTACGGAATATGATAGGCAAAGTTTACAGTAACAGATACGCTAAGATGTTAATTAGCAGATACGCTAAGATATGAATTTTGTCTATACACTATTCATGCAATCAATTCAGTAAGATGTGTCTAGACTAAGAATGATAAGCAGATAATTTTCGACAAAAATGATAAGCAAAACTTTTGATATGCAGACACGGTCGAAGTCCAGACTCACTAATGCATCCTAACGACTATCAGTTAGACACACTAATGCAGACCTGGTTCGCTAAAACCACCGTTCTGATACCACATGAGACGACCCGTCCTAATCCATAAGGACGAATACAATAACATATGATTACATCGCGAGATATTTGACCTCTATATGATACATTTTACAAACATTGCATTCGTTTTTAAAAGACAAACTTTCATTACATCGAAAGTTGACAGGCATGCATATATTTCATAATATCCAAACTATAAATGACCTAATCTGTCATTTACTTAATAATGATTCTGATTGAACTCAACGACTTGAATGCAACGTTCTTTGAAATATGCCATGAATGACTCCAAATAATATCTTTAAAATGAGCAAATGCACAGCGGAAGATTTCTTTCAAACCTGAGAATAAACATGCTTTCAAGTGTCAATCAAAGGGTTGGTGAGTTCATTAGTTTATCATAAACAATCATTTCCATTATTTTAATAGACCACAAGATTTCATATTTCCATTTCTCATAAACATCATCTCATATCAGGCATTTTGCAAACTGCATCGAGATAATAATCATTCATATGGTGAACACCTGGTAACCGACCTTAACAAGATGCATATAGAATATCCCCATCATTCCGGAACAACTTCAGACATGATAAATTCAAAGTACTAAAGCATCCGCGACATGGATGTGGCTTGTTAGGCCCGATAGATCTATCTTTAGGATTCGCGTCAATTAGGGTATCTATTCCCCAATTCTTAGATTCCTAGACTAAAAAGGGGCATATTCGGTTTAATAATTCAACCATAGAATTTAGTTTCGATTACTTGTGTCTATTTTGTAAAATATTTATAAAAGCAGCTCATGTATTCTCAGTCCCAAAAATATATATTGCAAAAGCATTTAAAAAGGGGGCAAATGAAACTCACAATATTGTATTTTGTAGTAAAAATACATATGACGACATTGAACAATGCAAGGTTGGCCTTGGATTCACGAACCTATATTAAGTATGTGTGTGTGTGTGTGTATATATATATATATATATATATATATATATATATATATATATATATATATATATATATATATATATATATATATATATATATATATATATATATATATATATATATATATATATATATATGTTGGTCAATATCTGTCTATCAAATTAGGTTAAATCATAGTGTATCACAATCCTAATGCTCGAGATCGATATGAAAAAGTCAACAAAAGTCAATTTGACTCAAGATGGCTTTCAAAAACTATACATGTTTATATATATATATATATATATATATATATATATATATATATATATATATATATATATATATATATATATATATATATATATATATATATATATATATATCAGATTTTATTATAGTAAATTATGCAAACCATTTATTAATAAATAAAAATTTATATTAAAGTTTATATATGATAAAAAAATATATACTTTTATATATCTCAGGTAATATCATTTATTAAGTTCACTTAATATCATAAAAATATAGTAGTATGTATTATTAATGTAATTATATTACGTGTGGTAAAAATATATTTGCATCACATATTTATTTGATAAAATAATATTGATAATAATAATAATGAGTAAAAGTTGTATTATTTTGTAATAATAATAATTATTATTATTTTACTAATAATAACAATATTTATATTTACTAATGATGATATTAATTATAATAAAATGATTATTCTAATCATGGTAATTTTTAATAATAACGATACTTTTTATTATTAACTGTAATAATAATAATATTTTATAAAAATAATAATTCTATTCAAAATGATAATTTTTAATAATAATAATAATACTAAAATGATAATAATAATGATATTTAATAATAACAATGATATTTCTATTAAAATCATAATAAAAATGATAGTTTTAATATTAATGATACTTTTAATAATAATAACGATAGAAATAATAAAATGATCGTTTAATCAAAATATTGATAATAATAATAATAATAATAATAATAATAATAATAATAATAATAATAATAATAATAATATTGATTGTTAGATAATAATAATGACGATAATAACGACGATAACGATAACGATAATGATAACGATAACGGTAACGATAACGATAACGATAATAATAATAATAATAATAATAATAATATTGATTGTTAGTAAAACGTATCGTTTATACTTTAAAACTTAATTTGGCGTAATCCATTTATGCGCCAACGTTTATCAAACGTCCTAGACGACATATCTAAATATCAATCGAATCAAGTGTCACTTAATTTGAAACTATAAATATATCTTCAATATTCGTAAACACGTTTTAAATACACGTTGCAAGTTATCTACATATTTAGCAACCAATATTCCAACTTACGTTCATTTAATCAAAGACATTTTAAATAATCAAGTTCTATTATATCGAAAAACGTTTTGACACTAATTGATTATTACGTAATTTAGTCTTCCACTAACCTTTGTCTAATTCTTGATAATAGACACATTTGTTCTTACTCGTAAATCACTTTATCATTTTACGAATATTGTTAAAATGGAAAGATTTCTTAAATCAAAGTGGACCTCTTAATAAAGACACGTAAATCATATCATAATGAATCTGATAACTCAATTATTTGGTATCATCTTTTAATTCCGTCGGTAAATACGATCACGTAAATTATTATACCTAATACCTTGTTTATGTTTTCAAGTTATAATATATATACAGATATATACATGTATATATTTTTATCCAATTATAATTGTTCGTGAATCGTCAAGGTCTGGTCAAAGTTAAATGAATGTATGAACAAAATTTATAATTCTTGAGATTTAAACTTAATAAACTTTGCTTATCGTGTCGGAATAATATAAGGATAAAGTTTAAATTTGATCGGAAATTTTCGGGTCGTCACACCAATTACCCTTGTATGTAATCCACCCCTGTTTTAATGAGTCCATTGACTATTAATCCGTCTCCGTCTCCGATCAAATGAACAATTATTAGTATTTATAAATATCCCGCCTACCGTACCCAATCAAGCGTATGTGGCTATTTATAAATATGTCAAATTGTAAATCTATATATTAATCAAATATAATGTCCATTAGTAACCCATAGTCCAATTTCCACAAGTGTCGGTCTTTTGTCCAAACCCTAATTATGGTCCAAAGTTCAATAACCCCGTCTTAATATTTAGTCTAACATCATAATTACTTCGGCTCAAATAAGCATAATAATAATTTAGTTACGAGACATTAATTTAAAAAGGAAGAACATAACTTACAATGATTATTTATCGCGTAGCTTTACACGGGCAAAATTTTGACTTTAAAACCCGTAAAATAACCTTTACATTACCCAAACTAACTAATATAAAACTAAACTAATATATATTATATAGAGTGAGAGATCGATTGATATGGTGCACTGAATTCGGGCCGAAGGCTTGGCTATTTATAGAAATTTTCTGTCCAGCCTTCCCATGCGATCGCATGGGATCATAGTGCAAAATCCATGCGATCGCATGGCTTCAGATTCCAGCTCATTTATTTTTGTACCCTAGCTTGTCGACATATTATTTAAATATATATAATATATATATATATATATAATTTATATTAATTATATATATATATATATTATATTATATTCTTGTACATAGTTGACTTGTAATTTTTGCTCCATTGTCTCGTGCATTTATGCCCGGTTTATGTCTCAGTTCTGGATTTTCGAGCGTCTTTTTGTACGCTTTAATATCTTGTACTTTATGTTTTGCAACTTGTAATTTGCACAAAAAATTATTTTCCTTAACTCCCAAAGTCTTTAACTCACTTTTAGTGGCACTTTTGAGTGCATTATGTCTTTAATGGTACTTTTCCAGCTTTAGTGACACTTTTTCTTCAATTCTTTAATCTTCGTGCTCCGTCTTCTTATTTATTTATTTAAACGATTACAACTTAAAAATAGGATAATTACAACTAAAAACTTTACATATTGAGATGATATTGCGACTAAATATATGTTCGTTTGGAGCAATATTAGTAACCTTGCTGCACAAGGAAACAAGTTAGTAACACACAGAATATCAAAGATACCGAATGTGAAGGATACCGAATGTCAACTGTAGCAGTTGACAAACCGAGTCTAAGTATAGAATCTTAGAAATTCAATCGAATCCTTTCTCAAACCACACCAATTAGCTGCGTATGATCAAACCGAATGTGATATAATCACTAACACACCACAATCTGCAACACTTAATACGAATTATCAACTTTGAAGCACACTCGGTATGGCAGTTACGATATCGAGTGTTGATCGAATCTTCAAAACTTGAAGAATTGATTAAATTGAACCGTCAAAAACTTGATTAAGCACCTCACGAACACAACTGAATCCACAAACTTTCACTAAAATACAGAATCAAGCTGTAATTCATCAATACCGAGAGTTTTAGCCACGAACTCTAAAAATAAAAAATTATTGTTAAAAAGCTGTAATGATAATTAAAACTCTTTCTAATCAATTTAATAAACCTTCGCTAAACTTATCACATAAATCTAAATGTCATATTATCAAATTCGAGTATATCGAATCTAATTCAATCTAACCGAGAGTGTACAGATTCTGTAATTTTCAATCTCTGGATTGATATAGTGGTGTAGAATCACTCCCTAGAAGCTCTGATACCAAATGATAGGTCAAATCATGGTGAGATTAGAAGATGTGATGAGTTAGAGTGAGACTCGGTAAGTGAAGAACAGATTTGGTATTAGAGAGAATCGGTAAAATTACATTCCACAGCTTCTAGAACTCAGTTACAATGCAATGGCTATCTAATTAGGACTACTTAGGTTCCTTATATAGCCCTCTTCTAAGGAACCTTCATTTAGGCTTATTTCATATTAACACTATACATACTTCGGGGTCCTAACAAGTGCACCGTCCCGGAACAAGCATACTGTCCCGGAACAAGTGCACTGTCCCGGAACAAGCACACGATCCCAGAGCATATACACAAACAAGCTGCACACCACGTCAGCCCACAAATCTAGGAAAGTTTGTTAGGATCTGCTTGTTATTCACATGAAAGGGACAAGTGCCACGTCAACACTCGAGATTAGCAAAGTTTGTTATGACCATGAAAGGGACATGTGCCACGTCACCTTTCCCTCATAACGCCTATAAATACACGAACAAAATCATTCATTCAAGAACACTGGATGCATTAATGTTACTCTGCCCAAATTAATTGCAGTAACATCTTTCTAGCTGATAATACAATTCCGATAAATATTCCCAATCGATATCGGAGTTAATCTCTACTCTAAGATATTAACTTATTCGATTCCAATAGAATAAGGTTAATCCCATCGATTGTTTTACGTCCTTGAAATCCAAATTTCAATCGGAGTTTGTACAGTTATTGGAGTTAAAAAATTCGATCCACTCTTTTCCACAAATCAAGCACTCAAATCCAAAATCTATATCACACTTAACAATTTTGTTTTGATCAAATGGCGCCACCTAAAGGTACGAACAATACAATAAAACCAAGCAGTGAAACGGTAAGCAAGAAAGGAACTACTGACGTCATTAAACCAACTTTGAACAAAGAAAGCTCACTAACTGTGGAACCACCCCAACCCCAGAAGCAATCCACTCACATTCACTCCAACGACACTTCAGATGACGATATGAATGTTTTCGGTAGCGATGAGGATACGCGGGAGAAATCACTAACCAACGGGAGAAGATTGAATCTGGGCATCTTCGGTTTCAAAATCGGTGGTTCAAGTGGAATCGGATCATCTCATGATGACACCGAGATGATCACCAAGATGATCTCAACTGTCGTCAAAAAACAAGTAATCGAGAAACTGAAGACCATGTTGGGTGATAGTACCAACATCGCGGGAAGGCAACACCTGCGAAACTCTAACATCTCGATGACTAACCCTCTGTCAAACATCAGTTCAGGAGATGAAGGGGTTGTCAAGGATGCCGCCAATACATGGCTCACCGAGCTCCTCGTGCAGGCTGCACAGCCGGCATACAAACATTCTCTGTCACAACCTGCCGTACAGGGCACTGCACTTGAGAATTTGTTTGCTCTGATGATTGGTAATAAAGCAAATCGACTGGTTAAGATGTAGGCTACCAGTCAGAAGCTTTGCGAACGAATCACCGGCTGCATTCTTCCCAATAACATCATCATACATTGGGGGTGTAAAATGGCACTACTGACCCGGATGATTTCCTGCAAATCTTTGAGGGCGCCATGAAAACCCAACATTGTAGTGATGAGGTGGCATTCCATCTCTTTTCAACTCTCCTGCAGTCTGCTGCCAGAAAATGGTTCGCTAAACTGCCACCAAACGGCATCACATGCTTCACAGACTTACTGGAGAAGTTTTTCATGCAATATCAAAACCTTCGCCGGCATACATTTATACACATGTATGCCCATGAAATACCAATGTATTGCGGGGAGAAAATCAAAAGCTTCATCACAAGATACATGCTGGCGTGCCAAAAAATTCCAGGGCTCCCGGAAACACAACAGATTTCCGGGTTAATAACTTGCCTAGACAAAGAAGCACACCCGTCGCTTATCGCTGAACTTTGATGGAACATCCCGATTACATTCGCGGTTGCTGTGATGGTAGCAAGGCAATGCTAGCCTTTCGGGCATGAAAGGCAAGCTGGGTACCACCGAGATGAGAAGAAGCGAGACGACGAAAGAAGAAGCGATAGCAGGCACCGTCATGACGGTAGCCGACGCAGTGACAGCCATCGTAGAAGTCATAACTACCTCGGCAAAAGCCATGACAGTCACAATCATGACAAAGGAAGCCGAAGGCCATATGATAAGGGATCTTTATCCGATAGCCTGACCAAAACCCCAATAGAGATACTACTAATGGAGCCGGTGAAAGCCTAATTCACCCCCGACACCATTGGGAAAATGGGATGGTCAAAAATCAGACAAATACTGTGAATTCCATGAAGATAACGGTCACGATGCTGACGAATGTAAAGCGTTAATGCGTGAGATCATTGCAAAAATAAAGGCTGGTGAACTCAATCACTTGCTGCAGGGCCGAAAATTCCAAAAAAGCTGATCCAAACAAAACATTCAGCTGGCAAAAGGAAGACGACAAGAAGCGTGGGAAAACAAAAGATAAGGTTGTAATCAACATTATCAGCATTGAAAAAGATGAGCTTGTCCCACGTAGCTCTTGGAAAGATGTCGCGATCACATTCTCAAAACTACCAGCACGATACTCTCAGGAGGAACCGGTAGTGATCGACGACTTGATAGACGGTTTTCGGGTCAATGAAATGTACACTGACACTGGGAGTGAGGTTGATGTCATGTATGTCCATTACCTTTCCTAACTCCCAAAATGTGTCAGAAGAAATATGAGACAATCCAATGTTGTCATCTCTGGGTTCACGGGTTCCACTGAAAAACCCATGGGCAAACTCAAGGCAACGATCACGGTAGGCACTCAACCCTACCCCCGTAGTGAAATCATTGACTTTTACATCGTTAAATCCGTGACTGCCACAAATGTGATATTGGCAAGAAAGTTCTTCAGCAATTTTAGTGCAATAGCCTCCACCCCTCACGGTTTGCTCAAATTTCCAACCCGACAAGGCATGACAACGGTTGAATCTACCCAACACCCCTTCTCGGGAGAAGAGTACACTCAAACTAGGCAAAATGCTGAAATAAAGAAAGCACCGCATGTTCTGGAAGAAAAACGTGTGTTAGTTCTTAAAAGGCTAACTTACTTCTCTCCACCGAGACACTCTACTAGAAAAAGCCCGATCGTTACCTACGAGATTGGACAGAGTAGTGCCGGCTGGCATCGTCGGCCAGAATGGGAGGAACAATTTATTGATATGCATGAAGCAACTAAAACCTTCAATCCAGCACTAAAATGTTTCAGACCAGAAAGTTGCGAGAGCTCTAACTGAGATGGGACACCGGTTAAGGGGAACAAAAGTGGCTAGACGCTACACTGAAGTTTAGATGGATATCATGGTTAAAACTGATCACTTCAATCATGATTATCTTGATATTTATGTTTTTCTTTTCCAATAAAGAATCTCTTTACGCCGTTCCTTTTTTCAGATGAATAAAAGAATTTTACCGTTTACAATACCTAAGTCATTATGTTATTTACAACGTTGTTCACATTATAATAACCAGCTAGTGATGGATGGATTTCGGCATCCAGATAAGCCCCATACGAGTTATTTGTAACCCCGTAAGAGGTGGTTGTCTAGCCCTCATCGGTACAAGTTTATACTGATAAACGACTAATGTGTAGATGGCATAAACACATGTGACTGCACAGTGTACACGCCAAAACTAATACAAATGTTGTCTAGACCTACATACGAAGACATGAACTAGTTTGACTAATAGAAAACATCACCAAATGATAGGATACATTAAACTGGAAAATTCAATAAAATTACACAAGTTTTCATTACAAGATACATCAAAATATATGCAACAGCGTGCAGTACAATATACTAAACTTAAAAACTAACAACTGATGCACAGTGGTACCTTCGGCAGCACAAAGATCATCGAAGCTACCAAATTGGATCTCCGCCAATGCCTGTTGAGTAGCTTGGAGCTCCTGCATGGCATCCGGGTTCACCTTCCAGGCAATATCCGGGTGCAAGGAGACGGCGCCTCCAGCATGATGCTTTTATGAAATGTCTCGTTCATATCGATTATAAATGTTTCATATTAATTGGTTTCGTTACGAGATTTTGACCTCTATATGAGACGTTTTTCAAAGACTGCATTCGTTTTTAAAACAAACCGTAACTTTTATTTTGTCGATAAAGGTTTAATAGACATAACATGGATTATCAAGTAATGATAATCTAAAATACACTTTTACACACAACCATTACATAATGGCTTACAATAATATTATACATCAATTTATTTTTCGAATGCAGTTTTTAAACATTATCATATAAGCATGCTGACTCCATTTCTTGTCTTTAATTAGCATGCAATAACGGAAGCTCTTAATAATCACCTGAGAATAAACATGCTTAAAACATCAAAAAAAATGTTGGTGAGTTATAGGTTTAACCTATATATTTATCAAATCGTAACAATAGACCACAAGATTTCATTTTTCCATAAATATACATCTCATATCAGGCATTTCGCAAACTGCATAGAGATAAAATTCATTCATATGTTGAACACCTGGTAACCGACCTTAACAGGATGCATATAGAATATCCCCATCATTCCGGGACTCTTATCGGATATGATAAATCGAAGTACTAAAGCATCCGTAACTCGGATGAGGCTTGTTGGGCCAAATAGATCTATCTTTAGGATTCGCGTTAATTAGGGGCCATTTCCCTAATTCTTAGGCTACCAAGCTAAAAAGGGGCATATTCGGTTCGATAATCTAACATAGAAAGTAGTTTCGATTACTTGTGTCTATTTTGTAAAGCATTTATAAAACTGCATGTATTCTCATTCCAAAAATATTAGATATTAAAAGTGGGACTATAACTCACTTTCAAAGATTTTTAATTCGCCGAGAATAAGACTTGGCCACGGGTCGATTCATGAACCTATAACAAATATAGACATATATATATATATATATATATATATATATATATATATATATATATATATATATATATATATATATATATATATATATATATATATATATATATATATATATATCAAAGTATGATCGAAATATATTCACAACATTTTTATTCCGTGTTGACGTTTTAAGTTGTTAAGTTAGCAGTCCAACGTTAGTAGTCCACAATTAGTAGTCCACAGTTAGTAGTACATAAATAAATAAATATATTATCTCGAATCAATCCACGACCCAGTATATACAAGTCTCAGACTCGATCACAACTCAAAGTATATATATTATTTTGGAATCAACCTCAACCCTATATAGTTAACTCAAGCATTACCGCATATAGAGTGTCTATGGTTATTCCAACTAATATATATAGATGACGTCGATATAATATGTCAAAACATTGTATACGTGTCTATGGTCTATCAAGATTACATAATATATGTTAGAATACATGTATAATACAATATAAGTTATTTAAGTTATGGTTAGTATAGATTTGTTACAAATTTTCACGTAGCTAAAACAAGCAAAATATCCAATTTTGTTTTACCCAT